>NC_088684.1:229912237-230553070 GCF_028017835.1 Emys orbicularis | reverse complement strand
GTTTGGAGGAATGTAAAAGAGAGGATTTCCTAAGCAGCTCAGAGAATGTTAATACCATGAGTATCAACAGGTGTGATCTATGTTTTATGTGACAAGTTAAAGGGTAACTCATGAAACCAGGCTGTAATATTTTCATTACGGTCACAAATTTAATGGAAAATGCAAAACTTGGATGTTGGACATGAAAAAATAAGATCAGCAGAAAACATGAAATTCAAATTTTCACCAGCTTTTTGCTTACTGCATATATGCACAGAAAAGCCCGAGATGTGGATGTAATTGACAAATTGATCTCACAGATATAGAAAAGATGAAAAGTGCAGGAGACAAGTGGGAGTTAGGTATTTCTGGGTGGTCTCAGGCTAATATCCTTTTGAAGACAGTGTTTAGAATCCACATGTGAGAAATTAAAGAGGACAGCTGAGTTGGACTGAACAGAAGAAGATAACACTGACTTTCAGAAGGCTAGCACAGAATATTTCCCAAATCTGGCAAATACTGGAATTAGTTTATGCGTACGAGTTCACAGTGAAAATGGTGAAAGATCATTTTCTCATTATGTTGACTGTTAAAGGCTAACCGCAGGAAATTAAAACCTAACAAATTGCTTCTGTACAGCATGCTGTAGCAGAATTAGCTTTAAAAAAAACAAAAAAAACCCACGCTTTCAGAACAGCATTTAGGTTCATCTTCTTGAAATGTGTTGAGCTTTGGAACAAGTTACACACAAACTACGTTTGGATTCTTGGAATTTTTCAGTGAAGCCCTAAACATGCTTTAAAAGCAAGTGGAAATTCTTTGTTTTTCCCTCTAGGGGAATGTACCAAAACATTTCTAGCAGATTGCAGAAAGAACATTGTTTGCTTATAGTGGCCACTAAAATGTGTTTATTAAATTTAATGTTGCCATACTATCTATCACTTTACCATTTAAAAAAAACAAACACACACTTTTTTCACTCACGCAACAAAAGGTAGCTTTACTCATGGATTTCAGGTTAATGAACACTGGCATACAGACCTGCATTTTCAATTTTTTTTTTTTTTTAAACCACCAACATTTTTTTTTTTTGCTTGTTTTCAAATACATTCTGTTTTCAGATTTAAGTAAATCCCCAAAGCAATTTCTCATCTCGTTCTCCAACCCCCAAGGTACTTTCAGAGCTGCAGTGCATGGAGGGGGGCGGCACATTTTAGTGTTTATTACTCAAAGATAAAAGTCAGCATCTCAAAATTCCCTAAAGTAGTTGAAGTTACTTGGCAGTTAGCTTCAAATGCACTCAAATGTGGGATTATGGCAGTTCAGTAGCAATGATATAGTTACATGGCTGAGAAGACACCTATTCTAAAAGTGCCTTATATTTTTCTTCTTTTTTTTTTCTTTTTTTTAAGGAAAATTAAAAGTAACAAACTACTCTCTCATGCTTGATCTCCACCCAAAAGAGAAAATGAATTTAGAAAGTTCCAGAATTTATCCAGCAATTATAGCAATAGAAAAATAAAGGTTTCTACTCTTGTTTTTTTTCTCCTCTTGGATAATTGAAAACTGACTGCTACTGAATTTCAAACCTAGCATTGACATAACCTTGAATGAGGAATCTATGATTTGCCTTGTTTAAATATTTATTCTGAAATAAAAGGTAACAACATTTCAAAATAGGAACACACAAGTAATGTGACAGAGTTGTCATAATTTGGCTTATTGTTAGAGAGGTGAAACAGAAAAATGGAGAACAACATTCATTATACATCAGGTTTATAAATCTACAAAGAAAGAATTTTAACTTAAATGAGTGGATTAAACTATTTTAAACACATGCTATTAGGGAGTATGATATGCTTGAAATTCAAAAAGCATTGAGTTGAATGATCACCTAATCCTATCAAAAAGTAACTAATGTCAAATTCTACCCACTTTAATTCAGGACCAAACAGGACAAAGATGGGCCACTAGGAAACTGGCTCTTGATTATCTACACAAACAAACACCAAATACAACAAGACTTGTGTTTTCTTAAAGACCCAGCTCTTGGAGTCATGTTACTAAGTAAGAATCTTAGGTTCCATTAAGAAAAGTTTCTAGTCTTCAGAGTTGTGGAGAAAAGGTTGAAAACATGAACTCTAAATAAAAAGAACCCAAATTGTGGGTTTAAATGTGATTTTTAGGGCAAATTCACATTTTTAATCCTAACTCATGATTTTGAATCTTATCAATAATTATTAAATCCATCCAAACATTTATATGTTTTTGCGTTTTAATGGGATTAAGCAATACCGTAAAAATTCATTTCAAACATGAGCTTAGATGAAAAACAGAAAGATTAACTGTTGTTCACTAATGCACAATTAGAACTGTGCATAGAAGATTACAGGAACCACGGCCAATGGGAATTGCAGGGGTGGTGCCTGTGGATGGGGCAGTGCTCCGAGCTGCCTGGCCACGCCTCCGTGTACTATGTAGGAGGCGGAGGGGAGTCATGCCGGCTGCTTCCTGAGAGTTGTGTGGAGCAGGGGAAGCCCCCGACCCCGCTCTCCGGCGGGAGCTGAGGGCTGGATTAAATGGTCTGACAGGCCGGATGTGGCCCGTGGGCTGTAGTTTGCCCACCCCGATCTAAAGTATTGTTAGTAATATAAATTAAGGAAAACAGGTTTCTAAAAATCCTCAAAATATCCTATGATGTTTAGTTGGCCTGTCCCTTAAATAAATTATTGTGGTAGACTGGATTTATAATGCTCATCCCATTCTTCTATTCAAATATGGTGTGCAGAAGTCTATATTGAGTATGATGCTCAAAAACCTATTTGTGTATATTACCAATGTTTCCTGCATGAGCTAGGACTGATGAAAGGGTGTGGGGCACTAAGCCAAGGAATAAATCTTCAAGTCTTCAAGCTCCATGCCCTCCCTTCTCTTCTGCAGAACCTTAAGGAGAGCTCTTCCACAGCTCCCCTTCATCATTGGCTGGTGCAGTGGGAGCTCCCCCTTCTGTTTCAATCTACCTTAAGTAGGGGGTTTTAACCATTTTGCTGACTTGGATAGGATCACCATCTTGACGCTGGACAACTCCAAAAACTAATTACACATAGTGGCTTAAGAGTTATATGTATTTTAAAGTATAAAGTGCCCTATGAGTTTTACCTATTTGTGCCAATGCATTTTCTGAGAAGTAACATGCAACAATAGCAGCCATTTTTATGACGTCAAAGTTGACAGCTCCTTAGAGAAGGGACCCTGTCTTCCAACATGTTAATACAGTGCCTTAGCACAATCCCCCAATTCTGATTGCAGCTTCTGAACGTTACTGAAATATAACAATCACCTTCCATTCACCCTCCAAATAATCAAGCATCTACTAAATCTGAACATTTTGAACTGCAACATTTGTTAAAGTATGAATCCAACCTTCTTCCCACTAAGCCTTTGTTCATAAATTCCTCTTTATCCTATTTTAACTCCAAAAAGAGGAATTACAAAAAAATGGGGAAGCTAGTTAAATGTGAGTGAAATGCCTGCAAGCTGCGTGGAAGCTATTTAAAAACACCATAACAGAGGCTCAAACTAAACATATGCCAGTCACATCAATGTAATTAAAGTTATATCGTTTCATACCCAAAATAAAACTTTATTTGGAGGAGTGGAGTATCTGTTACAAGTATTCAGTCAGCTGGTAAACATTTTATTTTAATGTATATGGTAACTATCTTTATACAATTTTTTAAAAGGTAGAAATTGAACCTTAAGTGGAAAACGTTTGCGCAAAGAACATTTGTGAGTAAATGAACTGTTCAAATTTTAGAAATTTTTCTTCTTTATGTGAAGTAGGCCAAGCATCAGATATTTCCCAATGCCTTTCTATCTAACAGACTCCTCGTCATTAGCATCTGTATAAATAAAACAGTTTCATGCAGAAAAGGGGCAGAGAACTTTTACTATATCCTTTTCAGCTAACATATAGTATCCCAAACTTCAGAAGGAACGGGGGAAAGACATAGAGAAGCTGGCCTGACCAGGACAGGAGAAAGGCATCAGAGCTAGCGCCCCTCCCCAGGCCCCCCCAGAAGCAGAACCAGGGGCATCGTCGGTTCTGCCGAGCCGCGAATAGGTCCACCTGGGGAGTTCCCCACCTTCAGAAGAGCCGGTAGGCCACTTCTGGGTGGAGGGACCACTCGTGTTGCGAAGAAAAGTCCCTGCTCAAGCAATCCGCCCTCTCGTTCCAGGCACCCAGTAGGTGGAAGGCCTTCAGGTGGAGGTCGTGGGCTATGCAGAAGTCCCATAGCCTGAGGGCTTCGCGGCAGAGGGCAGAGGATCGGGCCCCACCTTGCCTGTTGATATAGAACATCAAGGCCGTGTTGTCTGTGAGGACCCTGACTATCTTGCCCTCCAGGTGCGAGCAGAAGGCAATACACGCCAGCCACACCGCCTTGAGTTCCTTGACATTTATATGTAGGGTCAGGTCTTGAGCCGACCACAGACCCTGGGTCTGAAAGTTCCCCACATGGGTCCCCCAACCCAGGTCCGACGCATCGGACACCAACTCCAACGATGGGGCCCTGTCCCTGAACGAGCATGTTGTTTCAGGCGGACCGCCACCGTAGTAAGGCGATCACAGAGTCCGGCACAGTGAGGACCTTATCCATCCTGTCTGTGGTCTGGGAGAACTTCGAGGCCAACCAGAGCTGGAGGGGCCTCATCCTGAGTCTGGCATGACGGACCACATACGTGCACGCCGACATGTGACCCAACAGTTGCAGGCAAACCCTGGCTATTGTCACCGGGAACCTTGCGACTGACTCAATGAGCTCTTTCAGGGTCTCGAATCTGTCTGGCAGGAGAGACGCCCTGGCCGACTCTGAGTCCAGGAGCACCCCGATAAACTCTATGCATTGGACCGGGACTAATGTGGTCTTGGTGTTGTTTACCAACAGACCCAAGGCAGTGCACATGGACAGGAGGAGCACCACGTGATCCCTCACCTGCGAACAGGAGGTGCCCTTGACAAGCCAATCATCCAGTTAGGGTAATATCTGGACCCCCCAACGTCGGAGGTAGGCCGCTACCACGGACATGCATTTTGTAAACACCCTGGGGGCAGTGGACAGACCAAATGGGAGGACCGTGAATTGGTAACGATTCTGTCCCACCACGAAACGGAGGAAGGGTCTGTGCCCTTCGAATATGTGGATGTGGAAGTACACGTCCTGTAGATCGAGGGCAGAGTACCAGTTCCTGGAATCCAGGGAGGGGATGAAGGCGGCCAGGGAGACCATGCGGAACTTCAGCTTCACCATGTACTGGTTCAGAGGACCATGGTGGACATCGGAGGATGGGCCTGAGCATCCCTTTGGCCTTCGGGATGAGGAAATAACGGGAGTAATACCCCTTGCCCATGAACTCCTTGGGCACCGCCTCTATTGCTCCTAGTCCTAGGAGCTGCCCCACCTCCTGCTCGAGCAGAGCATCGTGCAAGGAATCCCCCCAGGAGGGATGGGGGTGGTTGGGCGGGGAGGAAAAAAACTGGAGGGTGTAACCCCGGGAAATGTGTTGAGGACCCATCGGTCCGAGTTCAGCCACTACCATTCCGGGAGGAAAGCACACAACTGGTTGGAGACGGGAAGCTTCATTGGGGGCGGATCCCTGATGAGAACTGCCGGGGTGCCCCCAAGCGTCCCGCCAAAAACGCCTTTTCCCCGCCTGCTTGCCCTTAGAGGACCCAGGCTGGGGGCAGGCCAAGACTGCCTCTGAGGGCATCTCTTATAGGCCCGCTGCTTCTTATGGGCGGCCTCGTACTTCAGGAGGGCGGCCTGGGTGGGAGTGTGCTGCGGCTTTAATTTAGGTTTTGCCGGAGCTGGGACATAGAGGACCAGAGTCTGGAGGGTCGTGCGGGAGTCTTTCATTCCATGCAGCCTTGTATCTGTTTCCTCCGCAAACAGAGCTTTCCCATCAAACGGGAGATCCTGCATGGAAGACTGCGCCTCGCTGGACAGCCCTGAGAGCAGGAGCCATGACACCTGTCTCATGGACACCACGGAGGCCATTGATCGTGTGGCTGTGTCCGCAGCATCTGAGGCTGCCTGCAGGGATGCCTTAGCGGCCACTGCCCCTTCCTCCACTAGTGCCTTAAACTCCTTCCTATTGTGCTGCCGGAGGGAGTCCTCAAACTTAAGCAGGGAGCCCCACAGACTGAATTTGTACCGGCCCAGGAGAGCCTGATGGTTCGCCATTCGTAACTGGAAGCTCAAAGATGAATAAATGTTGCTTCCGAAAGAGTCCAGTCTCCGAGAGTCTTTGTTCTTTGGGGTCGGGGCTGGCTGACCCTGCCGTTCCCTACGGTTGACCGACTCGACCACCAAAGAGTTGGGCGCCGGGTGGGTATACAAGCACTCATACCCCTTAGTGGGTACAAACTACTTGCGTTCTGTCTTTTTAGAGATGGGGCCAACGAGGCCGGTGTTTGCCACAGGGCATTTGAAATCTTAGCCACCCCTTCATGGAAGAGCAAAGACACCCTACCCGGTGCCGATAGGGACAACACGTTAAACAGGGAGTCCGAGGGCTCCTCCATCTCCTCTGCCTGGAGGTGTAGGCTTGCTGCCACCTTCTTTAAGAGTTCTTGGTGGGCCCTAAAGTCCTCCTGCAGGACGGATGGGGGCGGGGCCGCAATCACCTCCTCCGGGCGGGGCGAAGAGGCCGGTGCGGTTCTCTGGGTGTCGGCCGGCACTGGAGGGTCCACCACCTGGTCGGACTCCGGGCACGGTGCAGAGGACATACGTCCCACCGACTCCTTTCTCGGGGGGTCTGGAGAGGAAGGCAGACGGTGCTTCCGAAGCTCCGGCCATTGAGCGAGCTCCCACCGGGTGCTGCGCTGGAGGCCACAGTGCCCACTGGTACCATTCGGCCGGCCACGATGCTCGGTGCCACTGCACCTGCTGTGGCACCAGCGGCGGGGCCGGCTGTCCAGCCCGTCCCATCAAAGGACGGCTGCGAAGGGAGACCAGGCTGGCGTAAGATTCGCTGCTGTCTCTGGACCGGGAGGAGCAGAGGTGCCAGGATCTACGATGGCCACGGGACTGCCATCTCTACGTGGAGGACCGGTACCGATGGAAATAGCTGCTCCGCGAACGGGCTCGATGGGCGGACCCGCGACAGCGAGACACCGGCGATCAACGCCCGGGGCTGCGGTGTCTTGGCGGAGACTTGGGGCGGGAGTCCAAGCGGGAACGGCGTCGACAACCATGCCATGACCGACTGCGGTACCCTCTCCGAGACGAGGACCGATGGCGACGCCTGCCACGGTCCAATCGATATTCGCTCCTTGAGGACGAGCGGTGCCACGAGTCCCGAACGGACGGAACCCAGCCAGCCAGTCTGGTCAGCGTCGAGGGCAATCCACCTGGACTGAGACCGGTACTTCATTTGATTCTACATTTTCTTTCACATACTGTGCCCCTCCCCCCCCCCCCCCCCCCCCCCCCCGTATGACCTGTTCTATCCTGTTCTGGGCAGAATTTCCACCCCTCACTCAGGTTATAGAAAAGATATTAGTCCTGTTTGCCCAGGATACAAATCACCCAATTCCAGAAAGTATAACTTTCTTTACAAGGAAAAAGACTTTAATTTTACACTTTGCTATAGAGCTTATATAACTCCTAAAGGCCAAGAGCTATAAATAGACTCCGCACCGTTTCTTGGCATAGCTTCTGCATTGGTTCCTTATTTACTCATTCTTACAGGTCTGCACAGCAAGCAGGGTTTTCACATTTCTCTCTCAGTATTTTGGAACCCATCCTTCAGAAAGATAACAGCTCTGTGCACCCGTTAACTTCTGGAAGGACTAACCCTCAAAAAGAATTCTCTTTGATTCAATTTTTTCAAAACTCCAAATAAGTCAGATTGTTTTCTTAAAATGGCTTATGTTAACACTTTCTGCCAATGCATTTTCACCTTTATGCTCCCTGCACATTCTGTAATATTGCTACCATTTTGGCAGTCCTATCTGATCAGGCTTTTACATAGTGCGAGTACAGTTCATCGAATATTCCCATCCTAGATGCCATCCTGAAAACAGTTTATGCACAAGTTTAACTTTGCCCACATGAACAGCACCATTGAATTGAATGGGACTCCTCAGGTGAGTAAAGTTAAGCACATGCCTATAAATCTGCAGGACGGAAACCATTCCATAATGAGAATTTGGGCATCTTAGAGGGTTTTTTGTTATTACATGAAATGGAGAAAGATAATTGCCCTCCACATCTTTTGATCTTGATCTTATAAGTCCAAGATTCCTTAGCAAGATTTCTCCCCTCACCCCCACAAGCATTTTAGGACTGTTACCTTGCACAGCATTAAATACAGTAATCCTGATGGCCCAGACTACATCTCAAAATACCAAACTGTCAATAATATTTTATTCAACATCATTCCAAATGGAACTCTCATATTTTCAAAACAGATGTGGAAAGCAGATATATTAACACCTAGAAACAAACTTCACTTTGGTCTTTTTTAAATAATACAATTAATGGTTTGAAATGCTTAGCTGCAACTTATAGCAGAAAAAAATCAGGTTTAATAGAAAAAGTTGGTGGCAAATAATACATTTATGAAATATGCCTCTAGTAAGAACACAAGATTAAAAAAAAATTCTGTTATATAGTTTGTGAATATAATACTCATGGGATTTTCATAATGAAGGCATGGATGTCAGAGACATTCCATTACATAAAACTGCCTGTACTTGTGCAGAGACTAGAATAGAGGATCCTAAATATGTCGTCTTGCTCTGAAATCTATGGGGAATATATGCAGACATGAATAAAAGGAAAATATGAATAGTGGAAAAACAGTACAATACAGTTACTGTTTCCATTCCATTAAGAGAGCACACCACACTAGGTAAGGTATGTAGACCTCCATCCTAGTTTAAATCCACCAAATTATTTTCAGGCCAGTGACACCTTTGTCCAGAAAATCTGTTTTTGTTGTCAAGGGCCCAATTTTTTTTAATTTTTTTTTTAATTGCACTGACTACTGCCAGAGCTGAAACTATTGTACATCTACCCTTTATTAGACACTGGCATCTCACTAAAGGAAGATGGTCTGTGGGTAGGACGAGGGATTTTGTTTTGTTAAAGTATCTTTCAACTTCCTAAAGTGAAACACACTTTTTGCCATGCATAAACTACAAAAATATTACAGTTCTCTTATTTAAAATGAGTTCTACAGCTGCGTAAGTTCAGCAGACCTAGCTCATATTCTTCTGAGAATGAGCAAGGTCATTCCAGTAGCAGGCCTTTGCACTGGTTCCATGTACCTTAAACACTGCAAAAAACAAAGATATAATCCTGGCTAGTATGGCTAATGAAAGTGAGAGAATATCAGATGAGAAAAGTTATATGGCTGATATAAGAGCATACATTATGAGAGAGCAATAAAAAACCCTCAAACGTAAGGCTAAACCCTCAAACATCAGGCTATCCCACTGCATAGGAAAAATAGGAACTATGGCAAGATACCACCCTGGCTTAACCAGGAGATCTTCAATCTTTCAGATCTGAAACTCACGGCACAAAATGAGATTAAACTAGAGATATAAAGGATAACAAAGCATTCTACAAATACATTTGAAGCAAGAGGAAGATCAAGGACAAGACAACAACAGAAAATGTGTAAAGGGGTAGAAGTGCTAAATGTCTTTTTTTGTTTCAGTTTTCACCAAAAAGGTGAGTAGCCATCAGATTCCTAAGATAGTGAATACCAGTGTAAATGGGGTAGGATCTGAGGCTAAAATAGGGAAAGAACAAATTAAATATTACTTAGAAAAGTTAGATGTCTTCAAGTCAGCAGGGCTTGATTAAATACATCCTAGAATACTCAAGGAACTGACTGAGGAGATATCTGAGCCATTAGCATTTAACTTCAAAAACTCATGGAAGACCGGAGAGATTCCAGAGGCCTGAAACAGGGCAAATTAATGCCAATAGTTAAAAAGGGGAATAAGGACAACCCGGGGAATTACAGACCAATAGCTTACCGGGAAAGATAATGGAGCAAATAATTAAGTAATCTATTTGCAAACACCTAGAAGATAATAAGGTGCTACAGAACAATCAACATAGATTTGTCAAGAACAAATCATGTCAAACCAACCTAATAGCTTCTTTGACAGGGTAACAAGCCTTGTGGATAAGGGAGAAGCAGTAGATGTGGTATATCTTGATTATAGCAAGGCTTTTTAATATAGTTTCACATTACCTTCTCATAAACAAACTAGGGAAATATAGCCTACTATAAGATAGATGCATAACTGGTTGGAAAATCATTCCAGAGTAGTTATCAATGGTTCACAGTCAAACTGGAAGGGCATATAGAGTGGGGTCCCACAGGGATCGGTCCTGGGTGCGGTTCTATTCAACATCTTTATCAATTATTTAAATAATGGCATAGAGTTTACACTTAAAGTTTGCAGACTATACTAAATTGGGAGGGGTTGCAAGTGCTCTGGAGGATAGGATTACAATTCAAACTGGAAAATGGTCTGAAGTAAGCAGGATGAAATTCAATAAGGACAAACGCAAAGGACTTCACTTTGGAAGGAACAATCAATTACACAAATACAAAATGGGAAATGATTGCCTGGGAAGGAGTATTGCAGAACGGGATCTGGGGGTCATACTGGATCACAAGCTAAATATGAGTCAACAGTGTAACACTGTTGCTAAAAAAGCAAATATTCTGGGATTTACCAAGAGAATGTTGTAAACAATACACGGGAAGTAATTCTTCCACTCTACAATAAGGCCTCAACTGGAGTATTGCATCCAGTTCTGGACGCCACATTTCAGGAAAGATGTGGACACATTGGAAAAAGTCCAGAGGAGAGCAACAAAAATGATTAAAGCTCTAGAAAACATGACTTTTGAGGAAAGATTGAAAAAACTTGTAATGTCTGGGGAAGAGAAGACTGAGGAGGGATATGATAACAGTTTTCAGTACCTGTAAAAGGTACCTCGTTACAAGGAAGGGGGTGAAAAAATTCTCATTAATCTTTGAGGATAGGACAAGAAGTAATGGGCTTAAATTGCAGCAAGGGAGGTTTAGGTTGGACATCAGGAAAAACTTCTTAACTGTCAGGGTAGTTAAGAATAAATTACCTAGGAAGGTTGTGGAATTTCCATCATTGGAGGTTTTTAAGAACAGATTAGACAAACACCTGTCAGAAATGGTCTAGTTATTACGTAGTCCTGCCTTCAGTGCAGGGGGCTGGATTAGAACTAGATGACCTACTGTGGTCCCTTCCAGTCCGACACTTCTATGACTCCAATGCAAAAAAACCAGCAAACAAGCTGTACCCAAGCTAATGTTAAAACTCCCCAAAAAGTGCTTCTAACACTTCAGAAAGCATATTCTTTTATCTGGAGTATTCCTTTGGCACAGCAGGTAGAAGAATCCAAAGAGAGGAGAAATCTGTCATTACCTAACACTTGTGAAAAGGAGGAGGGACTTATGATCAGGCACCCGCAGTATGTTGATAAAAATAAAGCACTGCTAAGCAATCCTCCCCCCCATAAAGTTACAAGTGAATTAAAGATCAGTATCATAGATAACTATATCTTATTCAGTAAAATGTTTTATCCAAACAAACAAAATTGAAGAGGTAAATTTAGGGAGGAAATGGATATTATCTTGTGGATGAAGGGGAAGGGAAAGAAGACAAGGCTCCTTAAAAAAAAGGCAAAAAAGGGCAAAAATTCCAAAAAACATGTATAGTGTCTAATAGATACATGCTTTGTCACAGCCCTGGCCAAGTCCCCCTAATGGACGGTCGCTAGATTATATTAAATCTGACCCACCCTTAGGATCCCATGAGCATCCAAGCCAGCTGGTTCTGAGCAGAGTCCAGACACTATCTCTAGCTCTGAAGCTCTAGGTACAACTCCCTGTCTGAAACCCTTCCTTGGGATGTGTGACTTTGCAATTCAACCACCCTAAATCCCAATATCAGTGCCAAGACTTTGCAAATTACCCGTCACCGATGCACAGTCCTCCAAAATTTCCCATTCAATGGGCACTCTGGTTTACAGGCAACTCTTCAGGAACAAAGACTTTACAAAGGAACTTTGCCAAGGAACACCTGACTCTGATAGTACAGGATCATTACAGATCTAGACAAAAACATTTGAACACAACCTTCCACCTCCCAACCCCATGGCCATCCGACTCCTTAGCCCTTGGACAGTGTCTTTGGGGTAAACCAGAGCATCTCCTCCCCATCTCTTCCAGCTTTGTCTTCTGTTTCTGGTGTTAGAATGGTTCCCTTGCTTAAGAATGTCATTTATAAAAGCAGTTTGACACTTAAACAAAAGCAAACCAACAACTCTGTTGTTTCACTCAGGATGTTCCACGCTCCAAATCTCCCTCCTCCCCTCAACTTGTGGGGCAGAAAGTTGTTAAAAGTCAATAGCTCTGCTAGTAGGAACCCCACTGTCCCACCAGGATATAACCATTCATGGCTGATACCCCGCTTTCCAGACACAATCTGCTCCTCCTACAAAATGCAAGTTCCAATCCACACTGAAAGTTCCAATCATAAATGTTATTCATAAAGCAAAAAGGAATTCATACATTGACAGACATTCTCCAAACTGTCAAAAATATACTAGTATGCTCAAGTACCAAATCTTCCAAAAATATTTTTACTAAAAAATTAAAATTTTAATCCAATTTTTTCATGGCTCCTTAAACCTCTGGCTCAGGTCATGGATGAAGAAGCAGTCTATAATACAGCTAGGCTGAGAACTGTTAGTTTTGTAGATTATGACCAAAACCTGGATTTGGTACCACAAAGAAATTGGGAGCCTTTGGAGAGCACATAGAACCGGTGCCACGTGTTCTTGACAGCTCATTCTAGTAAGGAGCAGACCACCATGTTCTGCAGAAGCTGGAGCTTTTGCTTCCACCTTCAACCCTAGACATAGTGAACAACAGTAATCTAGCCTGGAGGTGATAAAAATATGTATCACTGTGGTTATATCCTTGTCAAAAAAGGACAGCTTCCTAGTAAGCTGAAGGAGGAATAAGAGGACAGATGCTTTCCATAGAAGGAAAGGCCAGTACCCATCAATATCACATCCATATTACTTCGGTTGTTTCAGCATTCTTCATCCAGAAACTTCTCTTCTGTAGGCACTGCAATTTTTTTATATTTTCTATAAAGTTTGTTGTAAAGGAAAGATACAGTGGGGTGCCAACAACAAAGTGCCTGGGGGTGCTTCAAAAAAAAGAATCAGCAGGCAGGCTCTCAGAATTTACTGATATGAATACTGAGAACAGGACAGATCCCCACCAGACATATACATTGGGAAGAGAAGGAGTTGCCTGTAACCAGCCTCTGGGCCCTGTTAAAGAAAGAAGTGTTGTAATTCCACTAGGCCATGTAAGTGATTCAGCAGTGACTTGCGATCAACAATGTTGAAAGCTACAAAGACTGAATAGTATGAGACTGAGGTCTGAGCTCTATCATAGCCATAAGGCCCATTGGTGCTACCAAGGCCATCCTCATGACAAGATCCAGTCCAAAAACCGGAGTGTGAGGAATTCAAGAAGATATCAGCACACATGAAAGATGATACTGGAGTTCATGCATCTCAAAGTTATTCCTGAGAGGAAATATTGTGTCCATTTTATAAATAAAGGAACATAACTTAGTGACTTACCCAAAGTTACAAAGAGTCGGTGGCAGAAGAGAGAAGAGAACCCAACTAATCAGCTGGTTTGGGCTTTGGCCAAAAGAAAAGTTTTAAGAGGGGAAACACTGAACACCAAGTCTGATGTAGCTTTTAAAATGGTACGAATTACTTTGGGCTTGTCTATACTTAACACAGTGCAGCTACATTCCTGTAGCACTTCAGTGTAGACTCTACTAATGCCAACAGAAGGGCTTCTCCCATCAGCATAGGTAGTCCACTTCCCCGAAAAACGTTGATGGAAGAATTCTTCCATTGACTTAGTGCTGATCTACACCGTAGATTAGGTTGGTATTGCTGTGTTAACTTTTCATACTCCAGAGAGGCGTAGCCATACTGAAGTTCCTAGTGTAGACCAGGCCTTAATAAGGATAAAGAGTCATTTTCCAAAACTGAGTAAAACATAAGGCTGCTTTGTGGTACTCAAATCTCAAAAGGCAGAGGAAGTCTAGAAACCATAGTCTGTCCCATAATCTTAAACAAAATCTTAAAGAGGAAGATATTTACTGTACACTAGTTAAATTTTGAGGAAAATGTCACTAAAAAAGCTTGTGGAGTATTCTTTACTTCCCTTGCTATTATATTTGAGAGGTATGGAAAGGAATTTTGTCCTTTGTATCCCAGCTTCTTCTACTGCTTAATCCCACAAGGAAGTCAACCCTAAATTTATAATCAAGAAGTTTCAGAGGGAACAAAAAACACTACCTAAAGCAGAGCTTTCTATAATCAGCAAAGACAGAAGACACAATAAAGTTCACTAGGAACCTTGCTAGGTCATCAATGTAATTTACCTTGGCAACTCTTAGATATTATTATAAATTAGAGCTATACAAAATCCTAAAATAGAGCTGATAAACTCTTACGGTTAACTTTAATACATTGGAGATAATCTATTCAGCATATTTGTGCAAGTACAAATAACCTTTTTGCAATTAAAGAATTAAGAGAGTCAATAAGATGGCTACACAGTTCTGTATTTCAGTATCCTAAAAACTCCTCTGCCTGGAGACCGACACTACGTATCTAAATTTTAGTGAGGCAAAAAGACAACTTATTTCCAGAATCACATAAAGAAGGAAATAGGATATCTAATTATTCATTATAGAGGATACACTTTAATAAGCAGCCCAAGCTATCCAATGAAAATAAGTAGGAAGTCCACAACTTTATTAAAAGGAGACTACTGTAATAACTATACTATTAACCCAATTTTTTCTTCAGAAACCAGTAGGTATTCTTTGCGGTTTAAACTTGTTGTGGGTGCCTAGTTCTCCCTTGAATAACTAATAGGGCTCCTAAGCCCTCAAAGTTCATGTAATCAGATTTCAGACCTACAGGACTGAATCCTCCTAGTTCCTATGTTGCATATTGCTCACTCTCTTACTGGATCAAACTAGTAGTCCATAATTGTCCAGTATCCTACCTCCAGTAGACGCCAATACCAGATGCTTCAGAAGAAACCGGTAAGAAACCGTGCCATGGGAAATTGTACAATAGCCTGCCTCTATGGAAAGCTTCTTCCTAACCCCCCTCAGTTAGAAGTTATCTTAGCTCATGAAGCATGAAAATTGACATCTTCCAAAAACATATTTTCCTCTTTATTTTAATCTTACCAATGTAACTCTGGATGTTCTCATAACCCCGTGAAGTGTTCAAACTCTTCTTTAAATCCTGCTAAAGCTTAATAATATTTTGAGATAATGAGTTTCATAGCCTAATTTTGTGTTGTTTTAAAAAGTATTTACACATGCTATCCACCTATCCCCCATGCCATAGGAAGTGGCAGCCAGGACTGGGGCTGCCAAGCTCGTGTGTCTACCAGTGGCTGGTGATGCAAGGGGTGTACAGTTCTGGGTCGCTGTCCTCATCATCATCACTGGAGAGAGGTGGCGCTGAGGCCCCTGGGTTGATGATCAAGCTCGGTCCGGGCCTCGCTGGGGTACCGTTGGTACCGAATAGGGGGGTCCCTGGCATAGAAGAAACTGCCAGGTCTGCCTGTTTAGTGAAAAGTTGCAGTACCGGAAACTCGGTGCTGGCGATGGCAGTGCAATCTGAGAGGAGAGGGTCAGAACTGTCAACGCTAAGGTCTTGCTGAGCTGCGTACGTGCAGCAAGTGGTGCCATTACCGTGATCGGTGCCGAGATGTTCTTTGGCATGGTTGGTGCCGAGCTAGGGAGCTTGGCTTTAGATCACGATGACTGAGACTGGTGTTCGGTCGCCTTTTTAGGGACAGGGTCCTTGGAAGCAGTCTTGGTAGTGGAGCCCTTGTTTGAAGCTGCTGCTGGCAACCGTTGGTCAGGAGGCAGCCTGGACTCTGGGTCGGGGGCGGGCCTGAGGGATTTCTCCATCATGAGTCATTTAAGTTGGCGGTCCCTGGCCTTTAGTGTCCTGGCAATCAGATTGTTACAATGGAGGACACTTTTGAGGAATATGGGTCTCTCCGAGACAGCAGATGCACTGAGTGTGGCTGTCTGAAACAGATATCGATAGCCAGCAGGTCAGGCAGTGTTTAAATCCCGGGGAACCAGGCATGCCTGAGGAAGGTCCAGCTCTGGAGAAGAACAGGGTAGCCCATTTATAAGCAGTCATTGGCGGAGGGGGAAAACTACCCTAAACATTTTTTGTTTTTGTTTTTTAATATGGAAAAAATTAAAAGTAATAACTGAAGTTAACTAGAATAGAGGGGAATACAAGAAAAGGAAGGAATATGAACTATCTATAGAGTTGAAGGGGCGCTGCTGTCGCTCTGACTCAAGTCCAGGGCAGTAGAGAAGGAACTGGAGGTCAGTTGGCTGCACATGCTAGGTAGCCACTCGGAACGGCACGAGACGGCTGCCATGTGTGTGCAGCCAACCGGGGCACTGCTACTACAAATCTCTGATTACAAGCACAGGGCACCAAGACACCTAAAATGGAGCACCCACAGGGACACTCCTTGAAGAACATTATTTTCCTGGTAAAACAGGTGTATCAATATTGTATGTAACATGTGCCAGAGTTAGAAGGGCCAACCCACTTTTTCAGAGACAAAGACACACTAGCACCCCAGACAGGTGTTAAAGAGTGATCACCGGCATAGGTGGCCATTCTTCAGCAACGGGAAGATGTAAACAAGAAGTTTACATTGCATCACAGGAACATTTCAAACCTCACATCCACAATGAACTACGTGTCACCATGACTAAACAAAGATGTTTCTAGCACAAGAAACTGAGTTACAAAAGGGGGAGGAAAACACTTTACTTCAACCTCTCCGCTCATGACATCAACAACTCTCAAAGAACTGAACTAAGGGGGAGTGATCCCAGGCTGAACAGAGACCCAGCCTTTGAAATTTACAGCAGCATATGGTGAGACAAGGTGCTTTTAAGGATACTTCGCTTGTTAAGTTAAGAGTAATATGCAAGCTAATACCTATTTCTTTTGTAACCAATCTTGACTTTTATGCATTATCACTTGTAATCAATTAAAATCTTAGGAGGTTAATAAACTTGTTTTATCTTAACCAGTGTGTATTTGGATTAAAGTGTCTAGTAAACTCCATAGGGGATAATAAGGTTGGTGCATTATCATTTTCCTTTGATGAAATGACATACTTTCTATGACCTTGCATTGCTCAGTAGCATGCTGGACAGTACAAGAGACACATTTCTGAGGGAATATATAGGACTAAGAATTTGTAGGGTCTCTCATGAGTGATCATCAGAGTGTTCATGTATTTAGCTGGGAGTGAATCTGCATGCTGAAGGCTGCATTAGCAGGTCATGGTTGGCTGTTCTGGCAGTAAAGCCATGTAAAAAGCACCCCAGGCTAGAGAGTTAAGGGGACACTACTGTTCAACAGTTCAGTTTGTACCTTGGGGGATTTCACATTGTGGACCAAAGTCTTTTTCCTTTCCTCTCCTAGAATGACTTCAAAGCATAGTTTGTGTTATGAGGGGTGGGAACAATTTAGTATCATTGACATCAAAAATCCCCACCACATACACATATACCCCTACCTAGCCAAGACTGGGTTTTGTTTTAAAAAAATATATTTTAAAAGTCATATTTTACCTCATAGTGCTCTTCTTTTGCAGGATTCCATCAATTCATGGATCCAGACAGGGGCAGCAGGTTCACTTCAGAACACTTCAAGGTTCACTTCAGAACACTGTCTAGCTGTACGAGGTATATGATCTGAGATAGGGCATTTTCTGGGAAGGGAGAGGGGAGTCCATGGAAGGTCTTTGGTAGACAGAGTCAGGGTGACCCTGGCCCAGGAGGAGTTTGGGGAAAGCAAGTACCTGCCATGCTGCCTACAAAGCACTGCACCTGATAAAGTCTAAGAAAGTGGTGAGCTAAGATGGTTTACTATGCATAATGGTTCAATTTATTATCTCATCCTTCCATCCACATATTTTCCTTTTGTCTATGTCCTCCCTTTATGGTACCTTTCATTATACAAGAATATGAACTCTTTGGAGTGGGGATTGTTTTATTTACGTTTGTATAGCACCTGACACAAGTATTCTTAACTGTGGTTTCTAGGTGCTGCAGCATTACAAATAGTAATTAGCAGTATTAATACTACCAGACTGGACAGGAAGAGAGAAAAAAAAGAACAAAAGGCAGCAGCAAGGATGGGGTAGCACCCATCCATAGTTATTCTCACATTCTGAGTAAGAGCAGTTCTCTTCCCCCATTTCCTTTCTCGATGACTCCTGCCAAGAAAATCCTGACCCTACCCACCCTAATCAGCCACAGGCAGACTCCTCGAACTCTACATTCTTGGAAATTTCTCCTGACTCTCCTTCACCATGGCATTTGTAGAGCTAGCAGCCCTTGAAGTCTTCTATCCATTCTAGTGTCAACAGCGAACCCCTGCCTGGAATCAGGAAGTGTTGGAAGACTACAAAAGAGAATGATCAATTTTAAATTTGCATTTAAATAAAACAGCTTGAGGTTTCAGTAACAATAACTTACATTAATTTGAGAGATGTTATGCATGAAAGCCACACTTGAAAAAGGTGTGTTTTTGTTGCAATTTTGGAGAATGTAATTACTGATATTTCCTTATAACAAACGCACGCCTCCGGCAGACAGCCATTAAAAAATAAAAAAACTCACTTCCTTTCTCCAAATAAAATCATTTATGAGATATCTGTGCATGCCTGAACAGTACCTCTAGGAAGGTGAATAGCAAGTTTATTAAATTCAAACCAACTGCCGTAAGTGGATGAAGTACTGTTCATGCCAAAAGCTTCATCAGTGTTTGTGTGACCATTTTATACACTTGACATTATTTCCATAGCACATTTCATGCCAGCCAACTTCAGGCACACCTGGAAAAATGTAATTTGCCTTATCTACAGTATATTTTTCATGACATGTTATTCCAATTTACATTTATTCACAAATATTGGATTGTTTTGGTTTAAATGTTGTACTAGATATATTCAAATTTTTAATACTGCATTAGCCCTTCTCTACATAAAGGAATTTTTCCTAATAACCATTAAGTTCATTTGTTTACAAGATTTCAGCATAGCCCCCTCACTCCTATTGCTGCAGAGAACATCTGGCTACAGTTTTGCCTACTATTTCTATTCCGTGATTTGAATTAATGCAAGTAAAAACTCCTGCTCCCCCAGTATGCTTTGTTGCAAGCGAACCTTCTATGCTTCCATTCATACTTAATAGTCCATTGTACTGTAGGTTACATTTGGTGTAATATGTAATGGATGCCTTGAAACAGCAACATGAAATTCCAATTAAATTCTTTTATATATAACAAGCACAGAGCTCTTTAAAAAGCCTGATCTGAGATTTTAATTAGTGCCCTTTGTTACAATACGTTTGATCGCCAGCACTTAATTTTCATGATATTTCTTAGAAAACCCACGCACACAAAAGGTCACTACAGTACTCAATCCAACGAAGGATGCAACTGTTTTATTACAACTGGTACCAAGCACTGAATCATTTAAAAACATAGATCAAGATATCTTCTGCTTAAGGAGAGTTAATCCCAGTATTTTCAACCACGCAAATAAATACGAAGTCCTTTCCCAAGCACAGTATCTGCTGCAAATCCACTCTTTTTCCAAACTTGGAAAAGATAAATGGACTCTCAATTATGTAAACATCTTTATACAAAATTTCTATGAATGAAGCAGTTTTACTAAATAATTTTTTGGCAGGTTAGCAAAAGAGAGTTATGCGTTAAGTTGACCATTTTTCCCAAATAAAAACCAATCAAAAATAGTTTGAAAAATAATACCAACTGCATTTAATAAACACTATTAACATTTTATGGAAAAGGTGGTACAGCACTTAAAATCTGTTTGGAGTTCTAAACATTTTTGTGCCAAAGTGAGCATATTCACAGTCAGGTAAATATTTGTATGTTTACATATAAACATTATAGGTAAATTACATAAAGATCACTTATTCCAAAACTTAAATGTTTTTTGCAACTACTGTTGATTTTTTAGAATCAGAATACTATTCACTTGTGGGTTTTTTGTTTTTCGGGTTTTGTTTCTTACTTTTTTTGGTTTTTCAGACATTTAAACAGTGGGCTATTCCAAAACAAAACTGGGCCAAAGTTTTGCTTTTAGGTTATTAGCTTATTTACGTTTATAGTGATTACAATGTATTTATGCATTAAAAAATCATCTGCCATTGAAACACAATACAGGTCAATGGCTCAAAGGACAGGCTATTTTGCTCTTTAAAAAGAGAAATTACCCCAGTTTTATACAGTGACTATAACCACTTTAAGACAGACAGATTAGAGTATGTACTCAACAGGACAGAATTTACAGGTTTTTCAGGTATTCTTTAGGATCATTTTGGGGCGGGGGGCATGGCCAGCCTTACGAGTGGGCGACACCCCAGTGCGCTGTGATAAGGGGTCACAAACCGAGTGCTGGGCCTGGAGCTGGGGATGGACTGGACTGGGGACCGAGCTGTAGCTACGAGTCCTGGCCAGGTTGGGGAGGGATGAGACTTCCTCTTCCGCTTCACAGGCCATCCCTGGGGCCAGGTCAGACTCACCTCCAGGAACCTCCCCCAGCTGCAGGAAGCTCTGAAGGCAGCACCGCCACCAACAGCAGCACAGAAGTAAGGCTGGCAATACAGCAACCCCCTACAATAGCCTTGCGACTCCCCCACGACCTCCATTTGGGTCGGGACCCCCACAGTTATAACACCATGAAATTTCAGATTTAAATATCTGAAACTGTGAAATTTAAGATTTTTAAAATCCTGTGACCGTGAAATTTACCAAAATGGACTGGAAATTTGGTAGTGCCCTAAACAAACAAGTTATTCTTGCTAGTATAGGCAGAGAGAAGACTTGTTATACCCATGGCTGTGTCTACCAAAAAGTCTACCCATCACTGACAAAAGGTACAGCTGAACTGGTGCTGAAATGGTTTGATTGCAACTGTAGACAAGCAGAACAAAATCATGTTTAGTTCCCTTTCAGAAATCGTGGCTGAACACTACATAAGCTGTCTACAAAAATTTCTCACTGTTGCTAGCACCAGTTCAGCTCCATCAGTGTTAGCAATGTAGCGCACCCTAGTGTAGACAGGCTGTTGTGTGCAAATACCATTTTAAATTAATTTAATGTTAATTAAAACTGATCTGACTGATCTAATCCATTTAAGACAGCAGCTGGTAAGCTCTCACAATAGTGCTTTTGTAAACTACAAAAAACTATTCATTGCTTACAATGAGTAACTCAGAAACCCAAAATATTTCACTCAGCAACTAATATGCAAATTCAGTTAACTTTTTTGTATTAAGCTATAATAAAATTATGTTTTATTGAAAAAAGAAAAACCTATGTGCACAGAACCATGCAGATCATGTGATTTATATCCATTTGATATAAATAATTAGTTACAAAGCAAAAAAGGCTACTGAACATAAAATGATCAATTCTTAAAACCCTTTTCCTTGCATGACATGCTACACTATATTAAAAGTGAAAAATTAAGTTTACATTAAGGATATAGTACTACACAACTTGTTAGAACTAAAGTCTAAGATTGCACCCCCACCGCATGTTAGCGTAGCAGACATGCATTGAATTATCCAGCAACTGACTATCAAGTCATTCAATAATTGCCAATATATTACAATATTCTAAAAATGCATCTCAAAGCAAAAATATTCAACATGCATATTTATCTATGTGTTCAGAGTTCTCAAGTATACCAAAATGTTCTGCTTTTCTGGCTTGCCTGTTCTACTGTATGGGCAAGTACGAGTAACATTCTGCAAGAAGGGGAGACACTCCCTAACCAAATCTCATATCCTAGGGTTAGTGCACGGAGATGGCAACCAGGTGAACATGAGTTCAACTCATTTCTATTGCTGTTTCATCTATTTTAGGTTATATACTGCCACCCAGTACCATAGTATCTGAGCATTTTTTTTAAGTGCTGTTTATTTCTGTCTTAGGTATTTATACAACCCCCATTGCTGTAGTGTTTGAGCATCTCATAACCTTTAATTTATTTATCCTCACAGGGGTTGTGAGGTTACTAAAGTCATTTTACGGATGGGGAAGTATGACGCAGAGAGACTAAGTGATTTTTCCCAAGGTGACAAGCAGGGATGGAACAAGGATTTGAACCCAAGTCAACCAAGTCCTAGGCCAGTGCCCTAACCACTGACCAGCCCTTCCCTCCTTTAAAAAAGGGCACTGAAGTGCACAGAAATATATTTAGCAAGACAATACGCTACCCTAGAAGGCAGTCCAGTATCACCCATTTTATAAGTAAGCCAACTGAGAGATTTCACAAATCCACTTTAGGCAGAGCTGGGAAGAGAATCCACATCTCTAATACAGCAGTATTATCTTGTCTACACCCACAACTCTTGCCACTAATACATCACACCCATTCCCAAATCCAAAAACAAAATACATGATTTGGTATCACCAACATCTTACTGCTGTCTAGCAAATAACTAATCTGCTGGTAAAGCACATGCCAATTCATCCAATAGTGTGTGCTCCATATATAGAAAAATAGTTACTCCTTTACTCAAATGGGAGAGGTCTTATAGTCCAGAGTTCAAATCCTACTGGCAACCCATGTCCTTATGGTGACACATGAAGGTATTTGTTTTTCCAGTTTTATTGAAACTGGTTTAATTCACACAATGAGAAAACATCTTTAGAAAGAGGTTTTTATAGTTTAAAACCACCATAAGCTGTCAAAGACACAATGTACAACAATACACCGGTGTGCCACATTTCAGTAATTTGTCATACATGTTAATTGTGTCACACACAGGTAGGTTTGAACATTGGTATATGCATGTCAGCACAGGAATACCACTCTTGCAAAGATTAGGAGTTTTGCAGAAGGGGAGCTATTTTGGATTTAGTGGCTGCCTAAACAAGTAAATGGCATATTAAGACTGTAGACGTGTTCTGGAAGAGATTAGACGTTTATCCTTGGGCTGAGACCAAGTATGAAAGGTTCAGCCCTCCTAAGAGAGCAAGTGTAATCAGGATTTTAATGGCAACTCTGGATGTAACCATAACTGTAGCAGCATTTGTTACCATGAACACCAATTAGATTGTGCATAGTGAGAATATGAAAAATTCTACTGAGTTCAACAACAATCTGCATTCTCAAATTGCATTGTTTGCAACAATGCACTCTCCAAACCTCCACTGAAAACCTTTATTGACCTTTTTGCAAGTCACAGACCAGTTTGAGAAATTATAGTTGCTCTTTCACTGCTATGTTACAATTCTAGTGCTGACAATAATACAAAGTTTGTTAGTCTAAACTGATATTAAGACTCAAGATAAGGCATCCAATATCAGTTCATAACAGCCTTTTTCCGGAACATAACTAAAATTTGCTATCTTGTTATCTCACTGTTATGCACAGCAGCTCATAATATGAAAGACCACCTCTAACCTGAGAATTCTTCTTGTATGGCACCTTGACACTAGAGGATAAACTAAGAAAGAGTGACAGCCTTACAATAGAGTATTTATTTTGTTGTCAAAAGGCATTTGGTGCTATTTTTGGACATTTTGTTATATGTAATAGGTTTTACACATTAGGGAATCAATTTTAAGTTTATTTCATACCCTATAACCAGATTTCCCTATCTAGTAGCATGAACGCTAAATATTAAATTTTGACAGTTTAAAAAGGATTCACTCAATTTTTTGGGCCAGTCTGACTGGAAAACACACAATCTAGGGATTGTCTTTTATTATAATGAGGAATCCGGTGGCACCTTAAAGACTAACAGCTTTATTTGGGCATAAGCTTTTGTGGGTAAAAAACCCCACTTCATCTTCATCCACTAAATCTGTTAGTCTTTAAGGTGCCACTGGACTCCACGTTGTTTTTGTGGAGACAGACTAACACGGCTACCCCTCTGATACTTGTATTTTATTATGTTTGTCAAATACACAATAGGGCCCAGCCTGGTCATGATCTTTAGGCATTTAATATTGATATTGTGGTAACAATCACCACTTAGTTTTAAGAAGTCAAACATTATTCTACATAGATATATCTCACTTTGCGTCAATAAAATAAACAGATGCCACAAAACTACAAAAACATTGTCAGACTATTAGAATATGAAATATTTTATATAAACATCCACAATGATCTTAAAAGATACATGAAACTGAGTGATCAGAGAAAAAATGTCCCCCAAGACACTACATCAAAAATGCTCATGCAACATCCTTCTTGACTTTGTCAGATGGCTCCATATGAGATGAAAAGTTAATTTGATAAATTCAGCTCAGAGACAGAACTACAACCCACAGAAAAATAAGATGATAAATAACCCACCACCCACAAAAGGATACTATCCTCCAACTATAAGAATACTGACTGCACAATAATAGTTGCTCAGAAAAGCAGCAAGAGGCATTATGGACCATGAATAAGGAATTCCCTAGACCACTGCTGAAGTTTCTGGATGGTGACATGGAGAAACATACACACATTGTTTGTCATTGTTTCCCAATATAATTCTCAACAGTTAAATAGTCTAATGCAACTCTTATCTTTATTGTCAAATCATGAAAACTGCATTTTCTCCACCTTTTCCTTCCCACTGCCAATGATGGCATATAATTAAGATGGAAATTTAGATTGTGAGGGGATGGTTGGGACACTAAGGATCCTAGCCATCTCATAAATAGCCTGTGTCAGCCAGGTAAAAATAAAGAACAAAAACCAAGAACTAAACTATTCACCAAACAGGCTTCCTCAGTTCCCTCAAAAAAAAAAAAAAAAAAAAAGGGGGGGGGGGGAAGAAGAGAGGATGTGTGTTTGTAAGCAACTGGAAAACAGGCTGTGGTAAGGGCTGCACGTGAACATACTGTTAAGAAAACTGTACTTCCCACCTCCCCAACGGTAGCAGGGCCAGCACTGAAGGAGGAGGCACTGAGGGTGATAAGTACCTGTCTACATTAGAGAGGTTGACTGGGAAGCTGCTCTGCGGAGAAGAGCATGTCTGCCAAAGCCTATGTTTCTAAGCACATCTTTACATATGAATAGGCAAAGACATGATATGCCTAAAACATGTTTCCCTCCAAGATTGCCTCAAAAACAATAAAGCATTAAAATCTAAGGATTTAAACACGAGTTATGAGTATTTTGTTTTTTCCTGTTTTTTTCCAACATAACTGCTTATCAGTCAAAAGTATCTCTCTTCCAATAAATTCTTTAACAATTATATGACCCCCGACCTAATTGGATCGTGCATCTGTTTATCCATGTTTGTGAACTGATTCCATTTGACTGACAAGAGGTTGTGCTGGAAAGACATTGCACACATGCTGAAAACTAATAGACGCTTTTGCTTCAAGTAAAAGAAATGGAAAATAATTTAATTAAAAAGCCAACTTCTACTAATAAAACTTGTTTACAAGAACCAAATTTATAAAAATTAAGTTTTATTTATGTACTGAAAAGCATGAGTAAAGTGACTAACTTAAATACTAATCAGGTTTTTAAAATAATAAAGAATGTACAAGATGTGGTCAAAGTGCACATATGAAAAGAATCAACTTTTTAAAAAATTTATAAGCATATTAAGTTATATATCACATCACATGAACCAAGCTTCCTTCTGAAACATATGAACTACTTTGGTATCCATAAAAAAGCATCCTCTTTTAAAACTATCAGGTGCAACTTCTATAAAAGTGAGCATCACATAAGAATCTGAAATGATATCAGAGAGCTGAAGTACTGCAACAGGAAGGCTTACAAAGGTATCAATCACAGTGTGCAAAGTAAAAAACAAAAACAAAAGAAAAGTGGATAAACAACTGATCTCTCTCACCCAAAGTCAATTTTTTTTGCAACTTCATATAGGAAATTACTAAATCTCATTAAATTTAACCTTGTAAAACAACACTTTCAGACCGACAAGTCACACAGTATTTATTCACACAGGACACAATCTAAGGTCCATGAAGTCAATGGAGATACTCACATACTTTAATGAGAACTGGATCGGCCCCATAATCTCATGCAAAATGCTTTCAAATGTCTAAATATATATCTTTGAATAAGCTTTTGTTTTAGACTCTATATATTCCCAATTTTGTAATTATAAACAGTAATTTTTTGGTGTTTCACTGGATAGCATCCAACTATGTTGGATCTAGTGGTCAGTATTAACGCTTTAGGACAACTAATCACTTTAGGACCAATTTGGAAAGTTACAAATGGGAGGAAAGAAATTGCTGCATGAAGACCTTACATGTGCAAATTGTAAGTGTTTTTTAAAAGCAAAGTGATAGTAGCAGATTATTAAGGCTCATCTTCAAATGGGACACTATTAAGTTAAAAATTGTATGTTACATGAAATTCCTTACTGATGTCTTGCACCTTAAATTATTAATAGTTGAAGATGTACTTTACTTTCACCAGTTATGTGGTTTTAACTTTTGTATTTCACTCAAATAATGAAACTGGACAAGTCAACTTCATTTCAATATAACAAACAAAAAATCTGTTTGGGTTTGCAACACTGCAGGGTTATAAAACAAAAGAACAAGGGCTTCCAATTTTAAATGAATGCATAAACATATTTGGAATGGGTTACCTAGGGAGGTGGTGGAATCTCCTTCCTTAGAGGTTTTTAAGGTCAGGCTTGACAAAGCCCTGGCTGGGATGATTTAGTTGGGATTAGGTCCTGATTTGAGCAGGGGGTTGGACTAGATGACCTCCTGAGGTCCCTTCCAACCCTGATATTCTATGATTTTATGATTTGTTTTTAGGATTTGTATTTTAAAATCCTCCCAAGATCATGTTCTCTGCCTAAATAAAGTTGTCTGTACATTTTCTCAATTATTTACTGTACTTATATGTTGACTTTTGTGCATCCTTTGATTAAAAATGAATAGACAGACTCCACAAAACATCACAGACCTAAAATATTCCTATTTTCTAGTCAACTTTAATGCTTTAATGTAAACAAGCTTTGTGGTTATTTTTGTGCAGTGAAACTGGAAATTGGAAGTCTAAAAGTTCACAGAGTAAGAAATAGAATTAATTATTTTTTCTTTAAATAAATTTAGTACAAAAATCCAGACAAAGTGAATTTCATTTCCTTCTCTCCCACAGGACCATTTTTACATTTAAACCCTTCATACTGCAGTGCTTCCAAAGCCAAAGCTATTAAATTCAAGGTGAAATTTGTCTAAATAAGGAGATTAGGATCATGATCTATGTAGTTATGTTTTATGTAACAGTCAAAACATTCATAAATATCTGCAAATAAGCACTATTTTGAAGTGATAAGAACATTAAAGAGTTGGAGCTGTACCAAAATGAAATTAATTTAGTCTCAAAGCTAAAGGGCACGTTTCTCTTTACCTGAAAGTTAACATCTTCTTTCTTAAATATTAATGCTCGAACTTCATCAGGGTCCCCATTAAAAATAGCTTGAACCAGCGGTGGCTGAAACAAAAGAAAGTAGTAGTATTTAAAAACAAACATACATTCCATGCATTACTCCTACATGTATTTTTTTTATGACAACATAATGGTCATATACCAAATCAAGACTAAGGAAGGTGTTCCGGGTAGCAAAATGAAAAAAAAAAAAAAAAAAACTATTGTAATATTGCAAAACTTGGCCTGAAGGAAGTCAATTAACTGCCTTTCCCTCCCTCCCTCCCCCCACCCGCAATATACTTTACAAACTTGTACACAAACTAATGAACCACTGGATTAAAAAAAGTTTTCTAGATTTTTCTAGGTTTTTAACTAATGGTTAAAAAAAAAAAGACTTCTAAAATAAATTCCTGTGGCAAAGTAAGATCAGGTAGTCTAGGATACATTATATACTATTCAAAATATATGTAAAACTCATTTTACATTAGTAAATTAGTAAAATTAAAAAGTTCTCATGTGTTTGAAGAAGAATAAGGAAGCAGAGTATATTTGAATGATATGGAAACAAATGCACACATACACACAGGCATTACTAAATATAACTGGATTTCCTAATCATCACAAACTTCTGTGATAGGATATCATGATCTAAGTAAAGCAGCAAATTACATGACAAAGTAAAATAATTTTTGTTTTCAAGAAAGCAATTTTCTTCAGTGCTTCTGGTAAGTGATAACATGAATGCACAACTACATTACATCTGTAATCTGACTGATAACTTTTTATTTTAGTGTGCAACTGATATTGCTTGAGATACCCTGGATACTATACCAATTCTCAAAATACACACAGCTTATCATCACATTATAAAGGTTACATCAGTTTCTAAAGTGGTACTGAACAGATAAACCAATGACAAGTAGCAGAGAAAATGTTTACTGCAAATGTCATTTTGTCAAGCTCGCTGGAAAAACTGTACTATCATAAAACTAGCTACAAAGTTGAGATTTGTTAACTCTGCTTCAAAAATATTGTTACACACAAAAAAGGGAGCCCTTACAAGTTTTAATTCCATCACTAAGTTTTAAATATCATGGTGCTTAACATAGGTGGTTTTGACTTCACTAAAGAACTATTCATTCAACATATAAAGTAACCCAGGTGCTACTTTGCTTAGTCATGTAAATCTTATGATAAGCATCACTAGACCTTTGCAGCACTATTACAGAGGACATATCTTACCAACACATTTCCAGAAGGTGAAGGACGTACAGATGTGTTTTCCTGAGGTAGTTTGGAAAAAAATGTGGGAGAATCATCTTCAACCTCCTCCAAAACAACAATACACACTCGACTCATTCGATCCGTTTGAAAAAAAAACTGTATTCAGAACAACACAGTAGTAACCACAGCTGGGACAGCACAGAAAGTACTTTTACCTCCCAAGTATACACTCACAAACATAACTTGTTAACACTATTGCTGGTGTTTTAAAGTTTAAAAAAGGACTTTTTTTCCACTATAATTTCATTTAACACCCTGAGATGTTCAAACAATGCTATTTTTTAAAAATATATATATACTTTTTTTAAAAAACAAGGTTTCATCCTCCTGTACTACAACAGTGAATTTGTGGAAAATGTACTAAAACTATTCTCAGCTCTAACTAGGTTATGGTAGAAATTTCAATATCGTAAATATCTATAGTATGTCCTTTTACCAGAAAATCTGCCTTTGTTAATATTGCTACTTCTACAGAATAACTTTATCCACACAGTGAAATCATTGTTGTAGGTTACATGACACCATTCTGTATAGAATGAAACAAGGAACAATTGCTCTGACAGAGATGATCACAGCTATAGCCAGTCTTGCAAGGTCAGTCTCCAATTTACAGTGCTGGGCTTTCCGATGACTGAAAATAAACACCACTGTCCTAAATGTTTCAGGAGCTTATTCTGCAATTTTGGAACTTCATTTGTCTTAATGTCAGGAATACTTCACACAATCTATTTTTCAGCAATGATTCACAACATGATATTCCAAGGTTGACAATTCTTCCCTATGTAATAAAAATCTCTGCAATGTACAGCAGAGCTGCAGTATATTTACATGCAATGAGTCAGACCACAAGGGACAATGGGACTCCTGGAATAATAATATTGCCTGTTTAATCCAGATTTCCCAAATGACAGAAACGTAGATAGTTTTACTCCATCAGTGATACAAGCAATGCAGAGCATTCATTTTTCCTCCATCAGGCAGTTGCTGTGCTGCTCCAACGGGGAGCCCACTATGCAGAAATGCTGTTAAGGAAGAATGCTTCCGCAAAACAAGCTAGCTACTAAGGCACGAAGAGCTCGAATTACTGCCTTAGACTTTTCCTGCAACAGCAGTTCATCACTCAAGTGTTTCTTTTGATCACCATGTGAATACAGCTTCCGTTGTAGTCTTCATTCAGACTGTGGAAAAAAATGAGACTCTGTGCATCTTCTTTGAGCCAACTTCTTTATGCGAATGTCTGTCTCTGTGCCAACCTGATTTTCCTCCAGGGTTAAATACTATATATCAATTTTCTGTCGCTGATTTTTAGATTGTGTGTTCGTTCAGAAGATGCTCTTGCAAAGCTTTGAAATCCTTCTGCCTGAATTAGTCATTATAGAACATATTAACAGAGCACAGTTCACATCCACAGCAGCATTCGAACTGAGCAATAGTCTAAAGAGCACAGACTGCAGACCTGCAGGATAAAATGCCTAGTAATGCTCACATGTTACACTTACCAGAGAACTGAGCTACTGCTCTGGATGAGACTTCCTCTAGCAAATAAATAAATAAATAGTGCCTTTTGGGCAGCCATCACAGTTAGAATGTTTGTGCCAGTTTTGTGACTAATTCAGCTCACACGTAAAAATTCTATAATTGACGAAAGAGTGAGTGTTTAACATTTTCCACTAAAAGCCACAAAGGAATCTGGTGTACTGGCTCTGCTGACTGACAATTTAGGCAAGTAAACAATTCCAACATTCTAACTGCTTTCACATGTTACTGTACAGAACAACAGAGCAGTCCTCATTTAACTCTCTGAAGACAAAAAAAAAAAGAGTATTTTAAACAGAAATCCCTTACAAACTAAGATATAAAACTAGCTTTTAATAGTTAGTTACTTTAAAGATAACTAACCATTATTTACCATAAACATTACTTTTGCTACTAGATAAACACACACACACACACAAAATCATAGAAGTTTGAAAAATGACTCAAAGCATAACGTAGCCTTCATTAATCTCACAGTCCTCCAACAAGCTGAATTTATATTTTGACCTAAATTTGCTTAAAGTAACTATACTGGTCTGTGGGCATATTATACAACTGCATCATGTGCTATAAACTGTTGGAAATGCTTCTGTTAAGCAAATGGTGTTTTTTTGTTCCTACTAGACAATATAAAGATTTTTTGATGGCTGTCAATCACTGATCAATTCACAATCTATAAAAGGAGAACAGGTTGAATGATCTAGGTGACTGGGCAACAAAATGGCAGATGAAATTCGATGTTGAAAATGCAAAGTAATGCACATTGGAAAACACAATCCAAAATGATGGGGTCTAACCTAGCAGTTAACACACAAGAAAGATCTTGGAGGCATCATCAATAGTTCTCTGAAAACATCAGTTCAATGTGCAGCAGCAGTCAAAAAAGCTAACAGAATATTAGGAACCATTAGGAAACAGAAAATATAATGCCACTATATAAATCTTTGGTACACCCACATCTTGAATACCACATGCAGTTCTGATTGCCCTGTCTCAAAAATGCTATATTAGAAATGGAAAAAGTACAGAGAAGAGCAACAAAAATGATTAAGGGTATGGAATAGCTTCCATATGAGGAAAGATTAAAAAGACTGAGACTGTTCAGCTTGGAAAAGTGATGACTAAGGAGGGATATGAAACAGAGCTATAAAATCATGAATGGTATGCAGAAAGTGAATAAGGAAGTGTTATTTACCCCTTCACATAACACAAGAAGTAGGGGTCACCCAATTAATTTAATAGGCAGCAGGTTTAAAACAAACATAAGGAAGTACTTCACACAATGTACAGTCAACCTGTGGAACTCACTGCCGGGGTAGATTGTGAAGGCCAAAAATATAACCGGGTTCAAAAAAGAATTAGATAAGTTCCTGGAAGATAGGTCAATCAATGGCTATTAGTCCAGGTGATCAGGGATGAACCCACATGCTCTGGGTGTCCCTAAGGACTCTGACTGTCAGATGCAGGGAATAGACAACAGGGGGTGGATCACTTGGTGATTGCCCTCTTCTGTTCTTTCCCTTTGAAGTATCTGGCATTGGTCACAGTCAGAAGCAGGATACTGGGCTAAATGGACCATTAGTCTGACCAAGTATGGCTATTCTTATGTTCTTATCTGAGGCCTCTTTATTAAAGTATTCTTACTCTGAAGTCCTATGTACCAGTCCAGGACACGTCCTGGAAAATTGAGGGTGGAGCATATTTTAAAGCATTTTTGTAGATTATGTAGTCTATTGGTTAGAGGTCAGGACTGGCATAATTTAACCCAGATGTCTTGTTCACTGTGTGACTCTGTGGCAATACATAAGCTTTGTACCTAAATTTTCTCATTTCTAGCATTTGAATAATAATGCTTTCCCACCTTTGTAAAGCCTTTTTTATTTCTCTATATAGTTAGTTATAATTCCATCTGAGATTTTTGGGAAAGTCAAAACTAAGGACAGTTGAATAAAAGGAAGGATTGTGTGTTCTGTCAAGCTTATCTATTTCACTAGTCTGTCTACTTGGCGGTGGGAGGGGTCACAACTGTCCACAGAATGCAGGATGACAGAGGGTTTAAAGAACACGGCTCAGGTACATTTCATACAGATGTTCTTTAAGAACAAGGGAAGAGACCGAAAATGTAAACATGTAAAAAATTATTTCTACGTGTAACAAAGATTTCCATGTGATGTCAGCAGCTCTTCCAAGATGCGATACCCACTGAAAGGTTTTCTAATACACTGCATATATGAAAAATATTTGCCTTCCATTTATGAATACTCTCTTCAGAAATTGACAATAGCTTGCATACATGACCAAAACTTACCTTAGAAAAAACAAGACCACTACATACTGTAAAGTAGCTTCCCCACCCCACCAATGTACTGTTCTGGGGGATGAATACAGGGCAGAGGTTGGTAGTAGTCAATATCAAGGAATGTTTTCCTCCTTTCTTCCCACCTTCATAATGAGATTATAACTAGCCATTAGTATACTGGATCCATATGTTGTGTGGAAATAAGAAGTCTTCAAAGATACACAAATATTTAAGGAGAAATATGAAGAAAAAAGATAAGTACACCTCTACCCCGATATAACGCGACCCGATACAACATGAATTCGGATGTAACGCGGTAAAGCAGCGCTCTGGGGGGACGGGGCTGCGCACTCCAGTGGATCAAAGCAAGTTCAATATAACGCAGTTTCACCTATAACGCAGTAAGATTTTTGGCTCCCGAGGACAGCGTTATATTGGGGTAGAGGTGTATTGTTTTATTGCAAATTACAATTATAAATTATAATTTGATATGCTAGCTAGATGGATTCCCTCGGATTTGGGAATTTCCTACTTATTATCTTTGCAATTCATGAACTATCTAGCTATGTCAAGAATACAACAAGAAGTCCAATGAATATATTTACTATGAGGAATATAACGCTTCATACTTGTAACAAAAAAATGGAAGTGTTGAGATTGGGCACAGTGATTTAACTATAACTACAAAAGAGATTAATAAAAAGTGTCTGGATAAATTCTGACAATTATTTTGGAAATTTCGCCCATAAAATATTTATGTAAAGTTGGTATGGCAATTCACCATATTTTTTCTTGAACACATTTACTGTAAGCTAATTTTTAGAACGGAAGTGTTACCATGTTCAAACTGCAAAGAGTTAAAATGCAATTACATCACATCTAGCCACAGCTTTGTTTAAATAAAAAAAAAGATCAATATTGTATTAATTTCAGTGGCTATTTAACCCATATACATAAGGGGTCAAAAACGCACCATAAATTTGCCATTTAACAACTACACCACTACACATAGGGGACAATGAACTCCCCAAGAACATTTTGACTTTTTCTTATAATGAACCAGCAGCACAATTGTTATTTTATATCCCTCTTAAGATATCTGATCTGGACTGAAAATACAAATAGATCTACTAAATTACTACATACCAGATTGGGTCAACCTGAATACTAAAACATAATAGTAATTTCTTTGTTTTTTAAAACAAAATTCACCTATTTTTGATTCAAATAATTTCTTAAGTAATTTCAAATGTACTCTAAACCAACCTACTCATTTTGAAATTTAAAATGGGCTGCAGAGGGACTCCTTTGCTTTACAAATACCTAGGAAATACCATGGTTACATTACAAAATATACTCTGAGTACTAGATGCATAAGTTTACACTCCTATAAAAAACAGATCAAAAGATCAAGACTTTAACCCTTAGCCTCTCTCCATGTTTTCCAGGCCCGGTGGGAACTGTCACGAACTGTATACACAAATTCAAGGGGTTGTTTTTTTCCTGTTAAAAAGTAGTAAAGTGTATTCTGGTTGTGCTGCACTAATAGCAGACTGGGAGACCTCTCTATTTGCTCTCTGAACTTTCTTCTCAAAAGGGAGAAGCAGCGCATTCCTGAACTGACTTAGGAAAGGGGCTACCATCATTACAGTGCAAACACCACCTTCCTCTTTCTCAGGCAATTATTAATTGTCCCACAAGAAAGCAGGGCTTTTCAACTTACCAGCCAGAGTGAGTGCTGCAATGGTAGGATATCAATACTGAAGCACGTTATATTTTAGGGGGATAAATGGCTACAGCAGGGGTCGGCAACCTTTCAGAAGTGGTGTGCCAAGTCTTCATTTATTCACTCTACTTTAAGGTTTCGCGTGCCAGTAATACATCTTACTGTTTTTAGAAGATCTCTTTCTACAAGTCTATAATATATAACTAAACTATTGTTGTATATAAAGTAAATAAGGTTTTTAAAATGTTTAAGAAGCTTCATTTAAAAATTAAATTAAAATGCAGAGCCCCCCGGACCGGTGGCCAGAACCCAGGCAGTGCGAGTGCCACTGAAAATCAGCTCGCATGCCGCCTTGCCATAGGTTGCCTCCCCCTGGGCTACAGCAATGGGCTATGCGGTACCCTCTCGCTAGCCAAATAAGATCAAGTAGATAGTTTGGTCGCAGTTTCTTCTGAATAGTGGTAGAGATTCAGTAACAGCCAACAGAGTGAGAAATTAAGCATGTATGTTCAAGTAGCTGGGAGACATCTTATTTTACATTGTATTTAACTGGCAGTCTATGAAACAGGTAGTGAAAACATTACTTTTATTTCATGTTTGGAAGTACACTGCAGCTTCTCTATCAACTCTGGGAGTTGAGCACTTAATATTAGAAAAAAAAAGAGTGCCACAGATCCTCTAAGTACTTATACTAAAAGGTAGGTGACACTAGTACCTACACACCATACACTGCACCTCATGACACCCACAACTCTACAACTTTTAAAGAGAACAACGCTCAGAAACACCTTTCAAGTAGACTTAAACGTGAGAGAGAAGAGCCAGGAGTCACTGAAAAGGCCAGATGATAAAGATGCTTTTAATATTTTAGTCAGTCAATTACATTTCTGGTGGTAGAAGTGAAGGCCTGCTGCCAAGAACACCTTACCATTTGCTCCCAAGTGCCTCACCCTTTAGCTTACTTTTCTAACAGTTCCATGAGGTGTAGCAGGTCAGAGAAGGAAACAAGGGGAAAAAGGTGGTCACAGAGAGCTGGACTTTACCCACTTATACATAAAGGTGGCTCCTAAGCCTAGATATCTCCTACTCAACTATTTCCATGCCACCATCTCAAACTTTTGCCATTTTCAGTATTCATTCAGCCCATTTGTCATTTTCCAGGTTAGTCCTGATTTTATGTTATTCCCCACCATCCCTATACCCTTTTAAATTTTATTTTATAACTCCAAGCCTTTTGTTCTTCTTGGTATATTGATGTTAATGGAAGATGTGTGGCTAAATCCCCTACACTGCTGTGTAAACTCTCAATCTCTTCAAGCTAGTTCTGTCCTGTATTGCTGCAGTATTTGGCACTTAATGTAGTTAATTATTTCCAGCAAGTGATTTTAAAAAGAGAAAATTCCACTGAACAAAGCTCAAGAATAGAAGCTTGAAGCCTGCAACAAATTAGGTCAACATCTAAAGAAAAGACTGTTCAAAAACAATACTAACCAATAGTTTTACAACCTATTGCGAGTACATAACACATACTTAGAACTAGATCTTGAGTTCAGACATAGCCATGAGCTTAACCCACACCACCCCAGGAGGCATTGTGACTCAGACACTCTTCTGAGTCACAGTTCCTCCCGCTTCCTCCTCGCTCCTGGGGGAATGAGGCAGAATGGGGGAAGGGGTTTGTATAGGCCAACAGTAAGTTACTGGACCCCTCCCTTCTGTTGCTACTCTGGCTTGTCTGTGTGTCACAATGGGGTGCAGGAAAAGATAAGGGGGTATTGGGGAGATGAGCCAAGCTTCCACCTGTTTTGCCCAGCTCCCTACTTGCCCACTCTTTGGGTGGTGGGCAGGACCGGCTCTAGGCACCAGCAAATCAAGCACGTGCTTGGGGCGGCACAATTCCAGGGGCGGCATTCCGGTGAGGGGTTTTTTGTTTGTTTGTTTTTTGCGGAACAAAGGGGCATTTAAGTGTTCCCTCATTTAGCCTGAACAGAAGATGTTACATCCATCCGCATCAACAAGGTTCCTCACAATCCCCAGCATAATATCATTATTAATAAAACAATAAATATAGTGGACTTTACTGCTGTGATTCACATAGCTGTTAGTGGACAAGCCTGGCTAACAAAATGAACCATAATTCACAAGAGCACTGTATGAAGGAAAAGGGGGTGGGGGGGGTATGGTTTGCACAAGTCTCATACGTATTCTGACCTTTACAGCAAATGCATGACAGCACCATGATAGTTATTTACAAGTACTGCACTTACCTGTCAGCCTTTTGCAGCTTGGGGACAAAACCAGGCACTAGTAACAGGGGAACATCCAGATCCCTGAAGTTCCCTCCAGTTCAGACAACTTCCACAGTAATTTCTACTTTCCTAAATAAGGATTGTGTTAACTTTGAATTCCTACCCACTACATACTACCAATCTGATATCTACCTCGGATAGAATTTGGATGAATGCAAATTGAGAGACCTGATTTTATTAAATGGAGACCAAGGGGGTCTAAGAAGTGGTGGGCTAAGAGGCCTTTATTGCCTGCTTGTTCTTCCATGTGGGCTGCTGTCCCTCTCCTCACTCCATGCTGAGGATGTGGCAGTGGACAGCCTTGGTCACCTGCAGCACACGCTCGGAACAGTATCATGGATGTTAGGATATGGCAAACAGCAGCAGCAGCTGGTTCCAACAGCCAAATACTTTCCCAAGCTTTTAGGTGTGCCAGGAAACCCCATCCCCTTATTACATCTTCCCAAGGAGCATAAGGAGGAATGTACAGATATAGCTTGACCAGGACAGCTGCCGAGCTCCTAACACAATGTAACAGTGCTCAAGACACTCCCTGAAAGAGGCTGATCTTTTTTCCATCTTTACATATGTATAAAACCGCATAACTCAGATTAGGACAGCTTGCTTTCCTTCCCTGAGGGGAAAGAACTCCTTTTGTGCACATACATTCACACAAAGAAGACAGCACATGACTGTAGTCTGGTCTTTTCTGCATTGACCTGCTATGCTGTACTCTGAATATGAGGTGGGGAAACAGCACTGATTTCATTTATTTCCCTTTTGGAAGTCTGTCCCTATAATCCTGCTTCAGAGGAGGGAAGCAAAACTGGGTTCAGAGATTGCTCCGAAAATATTTCCAGTGCCCATTACCCACCACTTTCTAAAATAATCTAGGCTTACTGTCTCCTCTCCCCAACATGGGTCCTTGTTGGGGGTCTCACCGTCCTGGCTTGAGGCTCAACAACAGACTCCACAGAATCTGTCTCACTCTCTTCTGCATGGGACCCCCATGGGCCAGACAGATCTGTTTCCCCCTTGGAGATTAAGCAGCTCAACTTTGCAGTCAGGAGAGTGGCTATTGGCATGTGCTCTAGGGACTCAAGCATCTTCTTCTAACTAGCATTGTGCCTTTTTGCCTACTCTACTTGTGGAGATAGGGGAGGGGAAGAGGCTTGCCCCTGGAGGCAGTTTTTTTAGTCCTGCCTGCCCTCCTTTGCTGCCCAGGGAGAACACTGAACTCTGCCCACAGAGCTGGCTGAACTCCCTGTCAAGACATTTGATGACGTCAATGAAGCAGGAGTCACAGACCCTTTCCTTTGCCTAACTTTCTCCATGAACCCTGCAAACACATCAAAAGGGGAAGCAGATATGAGCAGACAACCACCCCCGAATGCAATCCTGGGACATGAATGGGAGTTAGAAAGACAACACTATTAAACTAAAATGTTAGTCATCAATCTGAAAAAAAGTTTAGTATTTTCCTCAGGAAAGCTCTCCAGCAAGATCTGCCTGAGCTGCGGGACACCATGAAAGCAGAAAAAACTGGAGGGAACTTCCAGAGGCAGGGCATTCCCTCCACTGCCAATGATTGATAATAGTTCTGTTCCTATTCCCAAGCTGCAGACAGACTGATGTACCACTGCAGTGGATCTGTGGCTCTTATGACAAAGAAAAATGTAATCTTTTCCTAGTTGTACCATATTTGCCCTTGCTGAGGCATATCCCACATTTTCTTCTGGGAGTTTTTTGGGATAGTTTTAATTTGAGACAGAAGTGGTTACATTTTATACAAATGTATTTACGGGTATGTCTACACAAGGGGTCGGCAACGTTCGGCACGCGGCTCGCCAGGGTAAGCACCCTGGCAGGCTGGGCCAGCACATCCCTTGGCCCGCGCCACTTCCCGCCGCCCCCATTGGCCCGGGACGGCGAACCGCGGCGAGTGGGGGCCGCGATCGGCCGAACCTGCCGCGTCAGCAGGTAAATAAACTGGCCCGGCCCACCAGGGTGCTTACCCTGGCGAGCCGCGTGCCGAACGTTGCCGACCCCTGGTCTACACTACCCGCCGGATCGGCGGGCAGCGATCAATCCAGCGGGGATCGATTTATCACGTCTAGGCTAGATGCGATAAATCGATCCCCAAACGCTCTCCCGTCGACTCCTGTACTCCACCTCCGTGAGAGGAGCAGGCAGAATCGACGGGGGAGCGGCAGCAGTCGACTCACCGCAGTGAAGACACCGCGGTGAGTAGGTCTAAGTACATTGACTTCAGCTACATTATTCACGCAGGTGAAGTTGCGTAACTTAGATTGATTCCTCCCCCCAGTGCAGACCAGGCCTAAGGCTATGTCTACACTACGGCTGGGATCAACACTCTGAGATCGACCCACCAGCGGTCCATTTAGTGGGTCTAGTGAAGACCCGCCAAATCAACAGCAGATCGCTCTCCAATCGACCCCTGTACTCTACCCCCAACGATCAGAATAAGGTAAGCCAACGGGAAAGTTTCTTCCATCGACCCCCCGCGGTAATTCGACCTAAGGTACGTCGACTCCAGTTACATTATTCACGTAGCTGGAGTTGTGTAGCGTAGGTCAACTTACCATGGTAGTGATTTAGGCTATGTCTACACCATACAACCAGGAGATAATGGGACTGAGGACTGACCAGAGGCTTTCAGGTTGGAGGGTTTTTTTTTTTTTATTATTATTATTATTCTTCACATGAACTAAACAAAACTGCCTTCTAAAAAGATAGGAAAATAATTTATTCATATGCACACTTTCAGTATATTAGCCTTTATAAATTTATTACAATAATAAAGTGATTCTTGCAACTGAATTCTAGGTTACGTGTAAAGAGTTATATTTAAAAAAAAAAAAACACTAAAATCAGTTGTGCCAATCAGTAACAGATTATTATAGGTTTGTCACATCAAAAAGCAGGAGGAAAAATCTTTGTGGTTAAAATAAGTTGCTAGGGTTACAAAATGTTTGCCTTTACAATCCAAGTCTGTTTAAAATTCCTATGGAATTCTAATGTGTACAACAGCAGGAGTAGGAGTATATACCAACATTTCAAAGCTTAAGTCAGGAATATACATTTCCATTTAAACTATTTGGGAAACACTAAAATATGATTCATGTCATTCTGGAAGGGTGGAGGACAAACACTGCATTCAACTATTTAAAATCTTCAGTGATGACTCATGAGCTATGGGCATTTCCAGAATCATCCACTTTTTCAAAGTAAAACACTGCTGTTATTATTCAAGAAATTGTCAGTAAAGATTTGCTAAACAGTAGATCTAGCTTTCAGCGTAACCATTCAATTCCTACAATACTGTAAATACATGGGAAAGTTTCCTCAAAAACAAACAAAAGTGGACGGGGTGGAGTTGAAACTACCCCACTTCAAATGTTAAAGAGATATAGCTGTGAATCTCTTGTCCCAAGGCTGCATAAAAACTTTCAAATTCAAAATTACAGCTCTTTGATCCTCATCAGTAGCAAAAGAATACTCTCTTGCAATCATTTTCCATGCCTGTGTAATCATGGAAATCCTTCCTGTTGGGCAAATTTTTAAAAGCCAACAGCAATCTCAAATTTTCCAATAAAAACAGTATGAAATACTAAGTGGATGCAGAAATCTAAGTTACAGAAAGTAGAACGCAAAACCAAACTACTGCCTACTTAGAGAGATTTTTGTGAAGAGAAAACCTGAAGTAGATGTGCACTGCCAGATTCTTCCCATGATCAGCAAGATTTTTTTTTATTCATGGTCTCCAGAAAAATATCAAGTCACTCTTCCTATTAATGTTTTGTGAATGACTGTTCTAATCAAACTCTTCCTTGGAGAAAGTGTAATGGGTTAAATCAGGGGTGGCCAACCTGTGGCTCCAGAGTTCTCAGAGGTTACTATGCAGTTCCTTGCATATGCGCCAACTCCAGGGCTGGAGCGACAGGCACCAACTTTCCAATGTGCTACAGGGGTGCTCACTGCTCAACCCCTGGCTCTGCCCCAGGCCCCGGCCCCACTCCATTCCTTCCCCCAAGGCTCCCGCCCCTTCCCCTAAGTCTGCTGCACCCTTGCTCCTCCTTCCCCCCACCCCCCGAGCCTCCTGCACACCACAAAACAGCCGATCATGGCAGGCAGGAGGCGCAGGGATGGAGGGTTAGGTGTTGATTGGCGGTGCTGCTGGAGGGTGGCAGACACTGGGGCGGGGGGCTGACGGGAGGCTGCAGACGTTTTACTGTGGCTCTTTGGCAATGCACATTGGTAAATTCTCAGGCACAGGTTGGCCACCCCGGGTTAAAGATAAATGCCATCCATACACTACATTAATACAACGCCATAATTTAAACTATATGCACAGTCAGGAAAAACAAACTTATGGTATCCATAGTAACCTTAGATCAGCTTTTACTCGCATGGAGTATTTTCTGTTCCTATACATATCAGTAACAGGAAATACCTCAAATTAGCGAGAGAACTATATTACCATTGCTATGGATACCAACCCTTTGTATTTTTTCTCTCTCTTGTATATCTATATTGTCAACCTTGATGCACATGCTCTACCCCAACTCACTTTGCAAAAGTAGTTAGAGCAAGGATTATTAATCACCTCACATGCATTCAAAGCAGGGTTGATTTTGTCTGTCTGTTTGAGGGGGTTATCCTAAGTTTCTTGGAGGATCTTAGGATCCCTCAGGAGCCCTCATTCCCGTGACATCTGGGAAGGAGTCCCATTGGATCCTTACTGGCAACAGCAGGTGGACACACAGGAGAAGGAAGCTCAGTCAATATAAGCCACTATAGGATGAGGGAGCTTATCCGAGATTTCTGAAGCTGCAGAGTGGAGTGGAGGGCACCCCCACCCCCCAAAAATTAATGAGTGGGATGGAAAAGCCAGCGTCTTTTCTCTAGATACTTCAAACACCATACCAAGATCAAAGTTTATTCCATATTTGGGAGAAGTGTACATCCCATCACCAAGATTTAATGATAGCCCTTTCCCGCAAGTTATTAATGCCTGGTCTCCCTTTTTTGCATAGTAAGGATCAGAGAAGAAAATTTGTGTAACTGTTTAATGTAGTGTATTTTATTTTCTTTAAAGAAAGACTGGTCAGACATTGAAATAAATTCAGTATGTATGAGACATTCCAATAAATGGTCACAGAGTGCTGCCCAAAGCAAGAAACTTTAAACTGGTCCCTCTTTAGCAAGCATTTCTATCAATTGGATACACTTACTTTGCTGCCAAGAAAAAAAACTATTTATTTTGCTTAGATCTTCCTTAAGGGCCCCTAAATAGCCCTCTCTACAGCCTGGCAAACTTTTTTCCCACTCTTTTGTTGGATTGTGCCAGCAATCCGTTATCTTTCTCCAATATTTCGTAATTCCAAACAGCACCCTCCTTATCTGAAGATCCCATAAAGCTATTCCTAAAGAAACTAACGTTGCTAATTAGAAAATCTCTGTAGGAAGAAAGCTTTCATTACCTTCTGGAGGTTGGACTTTGTGGCAAGTGTGCTACACCTACAATACTAGCTCACCGCAACAATAAAAAAAAAAAAAATTATACAAGTGTTAAATGAACATAGTTTCTTCAAAGTCATTTCTATAGCTCCGCACTCCTCAGAAATACTGTCTAGACAGAATTTCTAGGGAGTTGGGGATCTAGGTAGCGTTGCATGTGTGGGCCTGCATACCCTCCCTCCTCAAAAAAAAAAGGCCATTTCTGTGGGAAATTTTTTTCCAGCATGCTGAGTGAATATGAATGCAGACAAAGGAAATCTTTCAATTCCCAGTGGACCAGCCTTGTAGTTCAAAAAACTCCACCAACCCTCTCTTGAAGGTTTCTTGCTGACTTGGAAAAGAACATTTCCTGACAGAGTGGATAAGTGGATATGATTCACTTGGGAGGGGAACGGGGAGGGGGGTATTAGAAAAATTAAATGGATACACAGAGCATGAGTACACGGACCATTTTAAAAAGCCACTTAAAGGGAGCATTACACACAGCAGAAATTCTACTTACAACCTCTATGAATTAGCAACTTCATTATTTTATTTACTGTTATATATTTTGTCACTGTACAGACAACAAAACTTTTAGAGCTTGATTCTCCAGAATGAACACAAGTATATATGCAATTATAGTGACAGTAGCCCTGTGAAGAATCAGGATATTGTGTTCACAAAATGGTAGAGCTCCCCACCACAATGTACTCCATTCGCATGTGCTACCACAATAATTTCATGTGTGTAACTGTAAAAACCTAAGTGTCCTTTTTAAAATCGCACCAATTGTCAAAAAGGTTTTATTATTTTTAATTGTACTATAGTTGAGAAACAAAGGACACCAGGACATAAAAGACAAGAAAATAAAATCAATTTTGAAAGGAAACATCAGTATCTCAATTCTCTAAACTCTCCCTACAATTCCGGGTTTATATCCTCTCAGACTGTCAGAATAATGGCTTTCAATTCATTATTATCAGGCTTGGATTTCAATTAGAAAATTGTGTGTTTGTTACATACAAAGAGTACTTTTAATGGTTATCATTCAATATTTTAAGCCTTGTTTTACAAATTAGAGCAGGAGTTAATTTATTTCGTATTACACTAATCCACTGGCTGACCTGCATAGTTGTAACGAACAGACAATGTGACAATTTTAATTGAGGCATTTCATTCAATTCATGGGTTTCAAAAATATCTTTCATAAACATTTGAGTAAATATTGATCTGACATTTTATTTAGTAGGATTCTTGAATAACAACATTTTCAAAGCACTGGCTAGCGCATAAAAGACTAACAAAGATTAACCAATATGAAAAGAGAAATCCCTTAAATCGTGGACTTCTAAATGTTCACACCCCAGATCCTACAGGCTTATGCACATGAGTAATTGCATTGAAGTCAATGGTTCAACTCACGTGTAAAGTTAAGCACATGCTTCAGTGTTTAAGAACATAAGCAGAGTGAAAGCCTAACTGAAGTATACATGGAGATTCTAGTTTCTATTTTTACTAATTTTCAGTGTTTATATTTATCTACATTCAGCTGATCTTTGAGAAAAAAGGTTTGACCTGTAGTTCATATTGTTTATCACCAGACTTCCTTCTCTGTCTGCTCTCTACTCCCCCTGCTGGTTCTCAGCCACATGTAGCAGTGGAGAGGGAAAGGGGCACTGGCAGCATCACTGCCACACAGGCAGGGTAGATGAGGAGCTCTGGGGAAGGAGGAGGACAGGAACTAACAAAGAACAGAATGCGAGGACCGGACAGGGCCACGGGCTAACAGGAGCAAAGGGACTAAGGGAGCTAGTGCCACCCCCACATCCATGTTCCCTTCCAGAAACCAAACATCCCCATTCTCAAACCATTCTGGTTACCAATACCAAGCTGACTCTGGCTACCCCCACAAGAAAGTCATCCTGGCCCTCAGTCTTTGAGAGGTACAATGAATAAGATCCTGCCTGCACACACCTGCTTTCACTTGGCAGGGGGAGCTGGGGAGGGGGGGAAAATGGGACAGAGTATTGCTGGGCCCCTTATCCCAGACCCTATAAATCCAGTCTGCAGATCTGTATCCAGCATGCTACAGAATATACTCAAAATGAAGTACAAGAAGAAATGGAAAGTGGAACAGGCACTAAAATCAGAAAAGTGACATGGGATACCTGAATGATTGTATGGAAATCACTTAAATATATGTCTGCTATATTATGGATCCCACATTGTTGTGAGCTAGTAAGCTCTGCACTGACCATTTTGGCTGCTGCAAATTTCACCAGGCAGGACAAAAGAACGACACAGAATTCAGACAATCTGCTGCCCCCTTGGGGAACTAAAACAGAACTCCATATAAGTAAACCTAGCAAATATTTCCAGACACTGAATGTAGTAGCAAACAGAAAAAGTTGATAATTCCACAACGATTTGTTGCAAGTAGCTGAAGTGTAAATACTACACTTCTAGTAACCTACTGACAAAACTAAGTTTTTGAATCTTCAATTACTTCAACTTGACTATATTTTTGGTGGCTTTTCATTCTAGTTTGCACTCGTATAACTTGAACAGAAAGATATTGCAGTAAAAATCCCTACTTATCCTTAATCCATCCTAATGGCCACTTATGGAAATTAAGGTATATTTCACATAACCAAAAAAAATGTGATCCTACTGAATATTGCTCTTAATGGGTATGCTTGTTTAATACAAAAACCCAATTTTCAAGCTGTGATCTCTGGCCCGATAGGTAATTAACAGCTGAAGAAAACAAAGTACCACTACTACAGACCACAAGATAATTTACATCCCCCATGCCTAATTCTCCATGCAACTCTCCTACAAACTCTACTCACCTACACTTTAAATATCATGAATTTTTTTAAACAAAACAAAAAAAGACCCCTATAAACACAAATTTAAACTGTTCAACTGCACATCTAATAAAAAGTGTGGTAGCCAACAGCTGAATTACATGTTAGAGTGTAGCTGTTAGCACATGAATCTGAAATCTTAAAGAAATTGCATTTGATATACATTTTTATAAATATCATGGATCTAATGGATTGAAGGAAAGACCACTTCATTAATTTTCAGCGTGTTTCAGGTTTAAGTAGTATAAACGTATGCAAGTTCTGAGACAGACAAAACAAAACCCAAAACATTATTTCCAATGTGAGGACAGGATTTTAAAGCTTTCCCATCAGCCCAACCCCACCCCATCCACAAAAAAAAAAAAAAAAACCCACAACAACCACCCACCACCTATCCCAGAGGTGGTAGTAGCAGCTGCCACCAGCTTCCGAATCTTAGAACTTTCTTGTTGCTCTACTCCTTCTACAGAGTACCACTCAAGCACCTGAATCCACCAGGTACCTAGAGACTCCACCTAACTACTGACTCACTGCTGCTTCTATTTTTCATAATCTAGAATGCAATCGGTTATTTCTCCCATCTCACAATATCCTGTTTAGTTCTCTGGGTCCTTACTAGTATTCCCCCAAACATAATTTCACCTCTCTCCTTCTCCCACCCCATCTTCTGCAGTCACTGTTCTTTCCTACCCCATCACTCACTTCAATCTATTAGTTCATTTTCTTCCCACCTAATCAGAATTAGCATAAATCCCACATTTTTTTTTAGAAAATATGACTTTTTTAAAATGTGTAGATATATATACCCACCAAAACAGTCAAGATGTATGCATGTCATACCTAAGATACTACATGACCTAATTTTTGTAATCCTGGTATTCTCTTGCCACTGTTTGCTCACTCTTGTGTTTTGATTTTAGATAGTAAGGTCTTCAGGGCAATGGCCACGCCTACAGTTTTGTTAAGTTCATTTCAGTGAATACATAAATTATAATTTTTGAAAATGAATTATTTTAGTGGTGGGATGGGAAGGTGACCTGGGCGAATTAAGAGAAAATGGGTATAAGCTGTGTTTTAATGAAGTAATTTTACATTTTGCTGACAGTAGCTCTGCATTCATCTTATGAAGGCATATTTTCTCACCTGCCAATTCCTTATGCTCCATAAAGCCTTCAGTGCATAAAGAGAGCACTAAAATGAATCAGCATGCTGATCTAATGGTAATGTTCTGCACTCATGGACAGGAGATAAATTTGACTCAGTCTTAATTTGTTTTTCCCAGGCTAGCAGGAGAGAGGTGAACCAGCATACTCAGGGCTTGTTTACACAGGAAGTTTAGTCTGTACTAACTCACATTAATGCGGATTGAAAATGCTTGAATATGCATGATGTAAACCAGGGGTGGGAAAACTTTTTTGCCCGAGGGCCACATCTGGGTGGGGAAATTGTATGCAGGGCCATGAATGTAGGGCTGGGGCATGGGGTTGTGGTGCAGGAGGGAGTGTGGGAGGGGGTGCGGTGTGCAGGAACAGGCTCAGGGCAAGGGGTGCAGGGTGCAGGAGGGGGTTCAGGGCAGGAGATTGGGGCGCAGAGTGCGGGCTCCAGCCCAGCGCCGCTTACCTCGAGCAGCTCCAGGGTGGCAGCAGCGCACAGCGGGGCTAAAGCAGGCTCCCTGCCTGCCCTGGCCCCGCATCGTTCCTGGAAGTGGCCAGCATGTCCGGCAGTGGCCCCTGGGGATGGGGTGGGGCAGGCAGCTCCGCCACATGCTGCCCTCACCTGTGGGTACCACCCCTAAAGCTCCCATTGACTGCGGTTTCCCCATTCCCGGGCAAGGGGAGCTGCGGAGGGTGGTACCTGCAGGCGAGGGCAGCGCACGGAACCCTCTGCCTCCACCCCTCCCCCAGGGCCACAGATATGTGGTGCCAGCCGCTTCCGGGAGCGGCGCGGGTCCAGGGCAGGCAGGGAGCCTGCCTGAGCCCCACTGTACCATGGGGCTGACAATCCCGCGGGCCCGACTGAAAGCCCTGACAGGCTGGATCCAGCCCGCAGGCCGTAGTTTGCCCTCCTCTGATGTAAACCCTTAAAGCACACTAACTCACTGTTTGGTGTGAATTCTGGGAGTGCTCTTCAAAAGTATACTAAATTCAGTGCAAAATGAGTTAGTGCAGACTGCTGTTCATGTGCCCACAATGCTGCTGTGCACTACTTGAGCAATCCTCCAACTGATAACCCACACTACTTAGCAGGGATCCATGACTGACCCTTCCGTATACCCTCCACTGCTCCAGAGTTGATTGGACTTCCTCATCACTGTTTAAAAATTGGCACAGACGCAGGACAGACCCATTTGCTCCTGGGTTCTAATAAATCAGCATTGCAGCGATATTACTATACTAGCCCTACAACATGCCTTGAGAAGCTGAATGGAGCGGTGGAGAGATCCTTGATCTCTTCGCCATATGGGGAGTAGCAACAGGGCAGGCAGCTCTTGTGGACAACCACTACAATAAACTGTTTGAGGAGATCTCAAAAGCAGATGACCAAAAAGGATCACAACCTATAATGGACAGGAATGATCCATTCAAGAGTCACCACTCTGAGCAACAATGCCAATGGACTCCAAAGAAAGTCCAGTGCCATTTCAAGCAGAGGGAGGATAGCTATGATGTGCAGTTTTGAAGTTGGAGGTACAAAGCAAAGGCTCTTGGGAACTTCAGTGATGCAGGATATATGGTGAATCTTAATCCAAGATACAGTAGGAACACACCCAAAAGAGACTCAGGAAAAGTTAAAGTTCTGATAGTTTATAAATTGGATTTACATTAAATGAATGCCTCTTGTTCTAACTGACATCCCATGATAACCTCTCAGTGGCGCAATACAGTGCAAAAAGTGTCAGTTCTATTTAATTATAGTACATCAGCCAACTTTTTATTTAACTACATTAAAAACTATTAAAACTTTAAGGATGCAAAGTCAAGTTGCAGAAGCCAGAAGTTGGGACTGGACAACATCACTCAATAATTGCCCTCCTTTGTTCATTCTTCCTGAAGCATCTGGCACTGACCACTGTCAGAAGATAGGATACTAGGGCTAGATGGACCATTGGTCCGACACAGTATGGCCATTATGTTCTTATGAAATGCAAGAATTCTGCTCCTTCTGTGTATTCATTATGACAATCTTTAGTTACATGATCAAATACTATTTTCCCCCCACATGACACCTGCATTATGCAGTGTACAAGTCCAAATATTTTCTTTCCCTCTTATGTACCTGCATCTTGACTCTGGATTGCACGCTGTTGGGGAGAGGAGAGAAGCAACCAAGCAAGCAAACTGGCAGAAAAAAAAAACTGCTAAAAAGCCAGAAAGCTCCTTGTTGTTTTCTTCGTGTGTTCTCACAGTGGGCACTACGTTGTGAATTCTCTCCAATACAGAAGCAAAATGATATGATATGAATGATAAAAATCCTAACCCTTTTTCCCCTTTACCCAGAAAAAAAAATCGGTTTTCTAGGGGACCATGTAGTTAAACTGATTTCCCTGCCATTGCAGGGGCCTGGAGATTGGTGCACCTTGGTCCCTCCTGTTCTCCATGTGTGGCACACAATAGTTCAGCCAACAGAGCTTTAATACTTTATTACTTTGGTCTAATTCTGGTGGTTAGGCTTTGCTATATTATGTTTAGTGGTCTTTGATATACAGGAGATCAAATTAGAACATCTGGTGGTCCCTTCTGGTGTTAAACTCCCTGCCCACAACTTTGAAATTGCTGTGTTAAACTTACGTACTTGTAGTTTAATTAAGCATGCCTATGTTTCAAATAGCAACAAGAAACATGAGCACTGAGATGCACTAATGTTCAAGTTTACCACCTGAAGAATGGAGATAGCCAATCCTTGAAAGTTTAAAATAAGGGAGGGGAGAAGGATCAACGAAAGGTTGCAATTCTATTAATCTCCTAGCTAAATGGTACAGTCAATGAGAAAGTTTCCATTAAAAAGTTTATTTTTTGCAATATAGTGGATCAAAATGGAGGCTTCCTAAGATTTCCGGTAAGGGAATCTGTCAGCCATATTCCTCCTAGGTTTTTTGTTTGCTTGCTTGCTTGAATTCATCACAATGTAAGACTATACACAATATAGCCTTTGACTGTTTCCAAAGTACCTTTTTGACATTCTAAATGCAAGGATTGAAAACGAATCAGAAAATTAGTATGTTGAACCGAAGATCGATTTTATGTATTCATATCCTGTATGGGCACAACAAGCAAGTTAACTGTTGCTGCTTTTTAATGTGGTAAGAGTAACGAGATCTTGGACATCTTTCAATTTCGTTAAAGTATTCTTCCAAGTAGTTATTTTTGTTTCAGCAGCCATACTATAAGATTTCAGTGTAGATAGTACTGTATGATTATTTGGATTTATCCCATCACATTCTAGGCATAGCACAGCAATTTTGGCAATCTGTACCCTAGGAAGTTGCCATGTTATGAAACTCTTATAACTTCATTATTTCTCGATGCAAGTTAAGACGTGCTTCCACTTTGTACTGCAGATGGGAATCTATGTTAAAACACGTTTCCAAATCATGCTACGCTAAGCCTTGGAAGTTTTTTTTGTATATAAGTTTATTTTTGCTGCTTTTCAAATTTCACTTCCACGTGTCTATGAAGGTTGAAACTAAGATGAAGAAAGGTACCATGCATTCAGCAGGAACCCAACTACTGGGGCAATCCAAACCAAAGAATTTATATTATTTCCACTGTTTTTAGTATCAAAGCTGTCATTTAAAAGTGTTTTAGTCATCTTGGCTGTAAAAGATAGTATTGCCTTTATTTACACCCTGAAGGCTGATTTGTTTCTCTGTTTACTAGGAAAGAAACAGAGCTTCCTCTTTTAATTTTAACAGACTGTTAGACATTTGATTGTTTTGAAGTTAAGACAATTTTTTCTTAACAGCCCTGCCAGGGTTCTGTAAGAAGGGACAGTAGCTCCAGCTGGCGTCACCCTTCTTCTTCCTGCTCGCCTCGTATTATTTCTCTGCCCTCTTTGAAGTGGGAGGGATAGACGAGGGAGTTTGCCACAAGACCTTGGCAATGTTTAAGACCCCTTCGTGGACTGGCAAAGCGACGCGGGCTACGTGGAAGCAGAGAGGACATTGAACTGTGAGTCAGTCTGCTCAGCCATCTCCTCCACCTCTAAGCCCAGATTGTCTGCGACTCTCTAGAGCAGAGCCTGATGCTCCTTGAAGTCAGTGGGCGGGCTAGCTCTCGAAGGACCCACCACCCCCTCGTCTGAGGACAACGAGTATAACTGGGTTACTGGAGGAGGATCTGTGGCTTCTTCCCCTCCAGGGGAGGGAGGTTTAGGGGTGGGTACCCCCTCTTCAACTCTGGCCTCTGAGCAATTGGCACGCACCAAGCCCGGTGCCATTGGTATCACCAGTTCCGCTGGCGCAGCCAGTGCCGTCTGCTGTTGCTCCGAGGCAGCAGCCGAAAAATCGCTGGGAATGGGCATAGCCATGACCGGCATTTCCCATGAGCCCCAATAAGGCCCCTGGGCTGGCCACTGTCCTTGGTGCCCTTGCTGCAATGTCACGGCTGATGTGGTGTCAGGACCACAATCACGCCGGTTGGATCTCGGCGGGGGGCTAAACCGGGCCTCCGTGCCGGAGGAATCCCCTTCCGGCGACCACAGAGGAGTCGTCGATGCCTGAGTGTGTCTGCTGACAGTCGCCGTCGGAGATCGGTGACTAGAGCGGGATGATCGGTAACGGTACCGGGGCAAACAGTAGCGATTTCTAGGAGACCAGAGCCTGGATGGGGATCGTTCCCACGTGGCAGATGATGGGGAACAGTGATATGATGACGATGTAGACCAGTAAGAAGGCGAGCGGTGCCAGTAGTACAGAGACTGATGTCGATCTCTAGGCGAACCTCACCTGGGTAGCGGTGACCATGAACGCGGTGCCAGCGACCATGGGGGTAAGCACCGGAGGGTCTGGGGTGCTGCTCCGGGGATTTGCAACACTGGGGTGGGGAGCGCTGTTTTGTTTCAGAGGATCAACGTCGCCCTACTTCCCCCCCCCTCCCCCGAGGTCACAGTGGCTGGCTTGCCCTCCTGGGGAGCCTTTGCCGCTTCCTGCTGCGCATACGGTGTTGGCGGAGGTCTCTGCTCTCTTTGCGCCGGGGAGGCCTGGGCAGGTGCCGGTGCAGATGAGGACTTGGGTCCTAAACCACTCCCGAGTTGGTGGTGGATCTTTCGAGTGGCTCCGAGTTTCAGCTGGAGAGGTGTGCACTCACAGCTCCGGGATGGCCGGGTGGGCCGAACCAGGTCCCTTTTCTGAAGACCCTTGGGCATTTTTGAGTGGTGCGGGGGAGCTGTGCTTCTGGGCCTTCTTCTTAGGCTCTGGGGAAATTGATCGGTGCCAAGCAGAGCCCGGTGCCGGGGGTGCACTAGGCACTGACGCCAAAGTACTTGCCGATTCCTGGCGGGAGGGCTCAGATGCCGGGCGAAGGGCGGACTCCATGAGAAAGGCTCGAAGTCTAATATCCCACTATTTCTGAGCTTGTGGCCAGAAGTTCTTACAGATACGGCATTTCTCCTTGACATGTGATTCGCCCTAGCACTTGAGACAGCTGCTGTGGGGATCACTAACAGGCATAGGCCTGTTACCCGTCCATTCGAGGTTTGACCACTGGGGACTCTAACTATTAACTAACTACAACTATCTAACCAGAAAGAAACAATGAAAACTATTTACAAAGCCCGAAGGCTGAAGAACTCTTAACGAGGCGAGAGCAACCGCTAACCACTTGCAAAGCAAAGGAGAGAGGCGCTCATACTAACCACCATGTGCGGTAAGAAGGAACTGAGAGGGTGTAGGGACGGCGGCCCATGATATACTGCATCATGAGCGTGGCACTCAACTCTTCTGCTGGCAGTAGCTATCTGCTTGTTGAGGTCTTCTGTATAGCAGTTGTCATTTTATGATGGAACCAAGGTAGCAGAAATGGTTTACTTGTTTGATGCCTACGCAATAATTACTAGTTTAGCCTCTGTTTCTTGATTTTTGATCTTTACTATCAAAGAAGGCATCTGAATTTCTGAAAAAGCCCTCTTGAATTACTTTTTTTGAAAGCGTTGTTCCAGCTCTTTGCCGTCTCTCGCAAGCCAGTCTCTCTTAGCCTTTGAAACCATTCTTTTTCATTCCTCGCTGAGCTGTCCATATTTGTTCTTCCACTCAAAACAATCTTTAGCTTTCAAAATGTTCTGGATAGTCTTCCTTTCTTCTTCTTGATAGGTTTTAAATCTCTGGTGTCACCCAGTCTTTCCTTTTTGCATATAACCTCTTCCCTAAAACTTCCTTGCTCCTGGCATGAATATCATCCTTCGCTTGTGCCCAGAGTTGTTCTACTGTTATGTCCTCTAGATTCAAGAGGGGGACAAAACAGCCACCAATGATGTTCTAAATGGTTACCACTGTGTCTGTATTTTCAAAGCTTCAACACTACACCCCCACACACATGTTTTAATGTATTAAGTCTGATCCTGACTGCAGTGATCTCTGCCCAACTGTCGAGTCAGATCAAGCTTCTGTAGATCCTGCAGTCTAATACACTTATTTCCCGACATTGTCCTACAAGATGAAGTCAATCATGTTTTTTGGTAGTACCATCATTAGAAATCCATGCTTCTTTATTAACTCATCTGTGTTGAAGTATCGTGTTCATTATAAACAAATTACTGATAGTACAGAATTGAAGCAATCTATAGCCTCGGTCATTTCTTAATCCTACTCCTTCTGTCCCCATGATGTTCTCCCAGTCTGTATTAGACTCCTAATCTTGGTATTAAAGTCTCCCATCATGAGCAAAAAGATCTCTACATGGGGTCCAGGAAATCTCTGCTTGAATTCTATTGTAAAGTTGGTTTATGATACGGTCTTCTGCATTGTTGCAGGTATATATACTTCTACGATAGCTACTGGCCATGTTTCTCATCCCTTTCCTTTGGTTTAATATTCATTGTGTGTGACCTATATGTTTTCAAAGAACTGAAAAGTTTTCTGACAGCATGAAGTCAATTCCTCCTGTGTGGGCACTGCCTGTCCTTCCAGCATAAATGATTTTATGTTACTTCATGGAAAATTTGCTCCAATTTAAAAAAATTAAAAAATATTTTAAATGATTTAAAATAAATGTTTAAAATTATTTTCCTTGTAAGAAAGAGTAGGACAGATGTAAACAATCCTTGTCTTGATAACTCCTCTATCCTGCGGATTTCCATAAATTTTAAAGGAGTGATTCCACAGATTTCTACTTCTAATTTATCAGTGATATATTTCACAATGCAAGTATACAGAGCACAAAGCCAGTATTGTGTCATAACAGACATCATGTGCCATCACGTTACAGAAAGTAAGTTTGGTCAAAATTATGCATTGCTAATTAAAAGTGGCAGTACACACTTTTGTCACTTGGTGGCACCAAACCAAAGAAAACCAAATATTTGAGAAAGAAACCACAAAATCAATTCGTGAACATCCTGCAATCCTCTATAATGTAAAGATAATTGGAAAGAAATCTTTGTAACCATTGCACAATCATCAACAGATAGATGCTTAAAGATTTAATGTTGCTGAATTTCTGTGGGAAAAGATACATGAGATACAAGGGTCAAGTTTACTTACAGATCAACTCTGATCTTCCCTCATGTTGGCTTTCAGTTTCATCTGCCTCCAACATAAGCAGCACTAAGTAAAAACCTTTAAAATCACCTTTACAGCTTATAAGGCAAATGACAAAAGAGAAAAGAGCAGCCTCGCATACTGACATATCCAATATGCTGAAACAGTCTTGATTCTACCTTTGAAACATTTATTTGTCTGAAAGGATTTCAAATAGATCAAAATAGTTCTGTGCACTCTAAAGTTTACAGATGGGGAACTGAGGCAGAGGCTAAGTGACTTGGCAATTAGCAAGATACCAGATCTTTATAAACAAAACATTTTGTTTACTGTCTTGCTTCCCCTCTTACTTCATAGCTGTCTTAAAATCATAAAGGCAATCTCAAGAACTGCTGGAGCTAGAAACCTTTGCTGTATGCTGTTTGTTGTACTGTTGGAAATCTTTCAATCTCTAACTTTAGCTGTTCAAGAAATATCAGCTGCTGATATTGTGTTGGAATTGAAGTGTTTAATAAAAAAATAAAAAGGGCAAGAAAAGCCAAAGGGTAATAAGGATATTTCAAAATTAAATCTCTCATGATCTCAGAGATCTGGAAACACTTTGGCAGAGCAGTACCAATACCTGAAGTCCCAGTATGTTTTTCTTAACACTGGTCTTGTAAGAGTAAGATAGAGTTCCCCAAGCAGACAAAAATAAAACTGGAGCCCAGTTAATTATCTTCAGTTTTGTACTAAACAGAGTATAAACAGTCCCATAGTTAAGTAGTATTATTGTTGATCCACATCATGTTCCTTTAACAATTCGGCCCAATTACACGATAATGATTTTACCATTCCCAGTTCTGCAATTTATCTGTTTCAACTTCTATTACAGTATCTCTCTACCATTTCCTAGAATTGTTCCCTGCATTACCCATCAAATGCAATTCCATGTATTCTAATCATTTGATTGTAAAGGTAGTGTTACAGTCAGTGACAATGAGAACTCCCAACCTCCAATAAGTTATTTCTAGCCGTTAACTGTCTAAATAATCTAGTATTGAATTTCTTACATCTCTGTTCAATCATTACATCCAAGAAATGTATGACAGTGTTACTAAAGCGGGAAGAAAAGGTAATAGCAAAGTGTATTAAACGTGAACTGCTATTTATTTATTGTTTTAAATAAATTTGTTCTACTCTAGCTAGAAAATATAACAGAATTGTTAGCCATATGACATACCTAAATATAATCCTATCTGCGTACAGTCATCCTGTCATGCAATCCATGGAATAAAGTTTTATTTCTGTAACCATGTGATAAATAGCTTTATTTTGCATCACCACCTGCACTCTGCCCAATCTCTGCCAGAGCTACTTCTAACATTCTAAATTACCTGTTGATATAAATAAATTTAAAACTGCCAAATATTTTTCATCCCTCAAGTGTCAAACACACAAAAGCAGGAACTGAAACTTCCACTTGCCATATTAAATCTTTACCCAGTGACACTTAAGGTTTGATATCACAAATTATAACAAGCTCTCCATCAAATCTATGCTAATAAAACCTTTATAGCACATCACATATGTACATGCCTTTAAACTCTCTCTAATGTAAGGTGCCTTTGTATCAGATTTGCTAGCTATCTTTATACACGCTTTCAGAAGTCTGTGCAATTAATTTATTTAATTTGAAGTAAACACTTTTGTATACAGGTGTTGAATGGTTATGGGGAAATAGCAAATTAGTTAAAAAGTGTGTTTATGCATATTTCTACGATTATGTCTTCAACACTAAGTTAAAATTATTTTTTGGAAAAATAATATTGAAATGTTATAGGTCAGAGGTTCTCAGCTGGGGGTCCGAGGCCTCCTGAGGGTCTGCGAGCCCTTTCAGGGGAACCGCTGGGCCCCACAGCTGAAACCCAGAGCCCGAACCCCAGCGACCCCCGCGGGGAAAAAGCCAGGAGCCGCGGTCCTGAAGCCCCGATCCCCTGGGAGGAGTTGGGGGGGGGGGAAATGGAGGCATTGCCCCCTCCAAACTGAAGTGCAAGAGCAGGGCAGTCCTGGGGGCAGTTCCACCCACACACCACCTCCTCTCCCCACCCCCTGGCCAGCTTGGAGGCAGGAAGCCAGAACTGGGGAGTACAGGGAAACTACTGCTCTGGCTGGTGCCATGAAATAGACAGCTGCTGCATTCCCTTGTCTCCTGCTGCTGTTGGTGCCCGGGATTGAAGCTGCTCCTCAGCTCCCAGACCCCTTTGCTTATGCAGCCACTAAGAGCTGCCCGGGTGGGGGGGACCCGGCTCGTGGTTCGCAGAGCCCTCAGGGAACAGCAACCGGAGGGGAGCCCTCCCGGGACAGAACTCCTAGCTACTCCTCTCCCTGCACCCTGAGTAGGGATGTAAATATTGTTTAAAAAGTTAAACATTTAAACCAGGGGTGGGCAAACTACAGCCCGCCAGCCGTTTAAAGCCGGGCCTCGAGCTCCCGCTGAGGAACAGGGTCTGGGACTTGCCCCGCTCCAGCACTCCAGCCGGGGAGCAGGGTCAGGAGCCGCTCCACGCCGCTCCCAGAAGCGGCGGCATGGCCCTGCTCCTACATGCCTGGCGTGCAGAGCTGCCTGGACACTGCTACTCATAGGAGCTGGAGTGGGGACATGGCCGCTGCTTCCGGGAGCCGCTTGAGCCCGCACCCCCTGCCGAAGCCTGCACCCCTTCCTGCACCCAACTCCTTGCCCCAACCCTGATCCCCCTCCTGCCCTCCAAACCCCTTGGTCCCAGCCCAGAGCACCCTCCTACACTCAAAAATAGTCATCCCTAGGCCCACCTCAGAGCCTGCACCCCCAGCTGGAGCCCTCACCCCACCCCATCCCGGAGCCCCCTCCTGCACCCTGAACTCCTCATTTCTGGCCCCAGATGTGGCCCTCGGGCCAAAAAGTTTGCCCAGTCCTGGTTTAAACGATTAAAAAAAATATTTCATTGAAATGGTTAACTGATTAAAGGGGCAACTTTGGCCAACACGTTTGGGGCCGCGGCCGCTCCGGCTGGCACGGGGCTGCTGGGGTCGGCGGGCTAGCTGGTGCAGGGCCACTGGGGCTGGCCGGCCCGGGGTTTAACAATTAAGGCAGGTTAACCAGTAAGACTAATGCTTAAATCGGTTAAAATCCCTAGCCCTGAGCTACCCGCCTGTCCGCACACAGCCTCTAGCTACCTCTCTCCCTACACCCTGAACTGTTTTCAAAATTTTTGAGCTGAGCTCCCCTTCCCCCCCGAGTTATAATTTTTGGTTGCACCCAATCCCCCACAACCCAGACAGGGTGGGTGGCCTTCTGAGGTGAGTCAGGGGGTAGAGATGGTGCTCTCTTCCCAGACCCCACATGCAGAGCTGGATCAAGCCCTACAGGCCCCTCCCCCCCCCCGAATACAAGTCAAACTACACGTATGCCCAAGGCGCATGCCCCCATTCCTCTCCTCCCCCGCTGGGCCCTGGATTCTTTATAGCATGTTGTGGGAGGGACTCAAAGAAAAAGGTTGAGAACCCCCGTTATAGGCTAGACCAGGGATCGGCAACCTTTGGCACGCGGCTCACCCGGGTAAGAACCCTGGCGGGCCGGGCCAGTTTGTTTACCTGCCGCCTCCACAGGTTCGGCTGATCGCGGCTCCCACTGGCCGCGGTTCACCGTCCCAGAATAGTTTCTGTAACCTCATGACAAGATATGGCATCGACCAAGAAGAAAACCAGTGCTCTGCCAATCTATATATGCAATGCTAGTGCAATTTTCATTTTATTTGAATCAAAATTCTGGGGAAAGGTTCTTTATAGCATTCTTGACTGCCCACTGTTCCAAAAGATTTATACAAGATTAAGACTCCAAGACCTTATCTCATGGATTAGACAGTTTTCCAATTTAGCATTTTTGGTAAAGCATATAGACAAGAAACTTTTTGAAAAAGTCCAACATACCTGCTATTTTGGTACAGATTCAAAATCACTACGATCTTACACTGTTGTACTAGAAAATCCAGTGATTCAGAAGAATGGCCCAGGGTTCACCACATGCAGCATGGTTCAGTACACAAGGTCCACCCAGGCTTCCACAGTATAATGTCAATAAAAGTACGGGAACGGTAAAACCTACTGAAAGCAGATGTTGAGTGCACGAGTTACTACTTTTAGAAATTTGTCCGCTGTGGGAATTGGTGTAAAGAAAGCCGGGTGCTCACACACTACAGAATGTCCAGAAACTGGGGAGGGGCTTTAAAGATTATTTTTTAATATTTATATTGTAAGATAAAGGTTTCAAATATGCATTTTCAATATTTATTCTAACTAAAACTAAGGTAATTTTAGAGACTAAGTTAATAGTTACAAAATCTAAAAAAAAATCAGCAGCATTGTACAATACTGTTTACAGTAATGACCCTTTTGTCTTTGTTAAATGTGAACTTTTTTTTCAGGATCCCTGATGTCTAGCAATTTGGACTTCACTTATTACAACCCACCAGCATACACTATGTAGGTGACACTGCACCAATCAGAGAACTCTGCTGGAGCATAGAGAGGGTCACGGCATGAGAAGTTTGAGACCCACTGACTTAGGCCCCAATCAAGACTGGAGCTCCATCGTGCTAGGCACAGTGTATAAAAGGGGTCCTTGCCCAAAAGAGTTTACAATATAAATAGATAAGGGGGGGGGGAGAAGAGAAAGTCACAAAGATGAAGTGATTTGGCCAAGGTCGCATAGAAAGTCAGGCGCAGAGCCAGGAATAAAATCCAGGTCTTCTGACGCCCCAGTCTCGTGCCCTATTCACCAGACCATTCCCAACACAGTATGAAAACCAGTTCTCTCTCTGGCTGCAGATTAAGACCATTATTTCTTGTCCTACCTTTGGTGGATTTGGAAACAACTGATCACCACCCTTTTTATAATAGCCCTTAACATGTTTGAAGACTTGTCCCACCTCAGCTTTCTTTTCCCTGAAATTAACATGCCCAATTCCTTCAACCATTCATCATAGATCATGTTTTTTAAACCTCTCAATTTTGTTCCTCTCCTCTGGAATCTCTCTAATTTGTTCGTATCTTTCTTCAAGTATGGTATCTAAAACTGGACACAATAAAGCTGAGGGCTCTCCAATGCCATGCAGAGTGGAATGACTGCCTTCCAAGTCTTACATACAGCACTCCTGTTATTACATCCCAGAATTATATTTGCCTTTTTTGCAACAGCTATACCCCCCAGATCCTTTTCTGCGGTACTGCTGCCTAGCCATTCTCCATTTTTATTTGTGCATTTGATTTTTGTTGGGTTTCTCCCCTCCTTTTTGAAGGAAGTGCTGCAGTTTTTTTAAATGAGTTATCTGTTGAATATCTTTACCCTTCAACATTTAGAACTGTATGTTTGAAAGATGTAGAATTTTTGCTGACTCTGGACAGGTCACTTTTAGAGAGAAAATACACATTACCAAAGAAATCTGCCCTACAATTTCTATTTTGAAAGTTAGCCACTTGTCACGTTCTGTTAGAAAAGCCAAATACATGCACAATTTAAAATAAAGGTCAGCTAAAAAGCACTTGAATTATTAAAGAAAATACATTTGCCTCTTTCTTTACTAAAAACAAGGGCTGCAGGCATGAAGATACAGTGTTAAATATCCAGTCTACAAAGGACAAGTATAAACGAGTCATGTACCATCTGCACTCACTTTCACAATATAGCCTGGCAGATAGCTGGAACTGAGAACACAAAGCAACATGATATTCCCTTCAAAGCATTACGGAAGCATTAAGTGTGCAGGGAGAGGAGGTGCAATTTAGAAATAAGAACTATCTACATTAACAGACTGCTAAAGTCCTTACTATACAAATTTACAATTAATAGTAAAATACTACTAGCTAATCAATAGTACTACAAAATTACCTGACATAATTAGATTTAAAGCCATTGCAGACTGATTAATATTGCTATCATCCGCAGTTATAGTTGCACACACATAAGTAGTGATGCTGAGGTAGAAAGTGACCTAAACAGAAGTTATTTGAACTATAATTACTAATTAAATACCCGGTTATCTTCGAGACAGCACTTTAACTGAATATTCCAGGTAAATAAAAGATCATGTCACTGTACACCAGGAGTCGGCAACCTTTCAGAAGTGGTGTGCCGAGTCTTCATTTATTCACTCTAATTTAAAGGTTTCACGTGCCAGTAATACATTTTAACGTTTTAAAAAGGTCTCTTTCTATAAGTCTATAACGGGGTAAGCAATAGTTTAGTTATATATTATATAGCCCCAGAGAGGTCATTAATTTAAACTGGATTCTCCAGAGACCAAGAGACAAAGAAAGGACTTTTGGATAAACAGTCTGAGTTTTAAAATGACTCGGGGCTCTTCTTCCTCATCCAGAAGATCGATAGGACTGTCTGGCCCAGGTGGGACCCAATCTTTGTGGAAGGGTTGGAAAGACTTTGGCCTATTAAGGCCCCATAAGATTGATAGGTAACCTCTGGTGAGTTTTAGCATGCACACAGGATTTTTTATATCTTTTCCTCTTTAATGGTTTTATCTGAAGAATAAATGTGCTTGCTTAGAAAGAACTGTGTGGTAGCTTGTAATTGCTGGCAATTATACTGCTTGTAGCCTTTAGAGAGAAAGCAAAGTGCAGGTGCTGACCTTTTTAGGCAGACTGCCTTACTGAGGATATCACGGTGTGGATCAGGGATCAGTACAGCCTTAAACCCCCGGTCAGGAGGGAGAGAGAGAGACAGATCTCCACCCAAAAGAGATGATGGCTGGGAGCCAGAAACCTTTAAGTGGGTGCACTCAAGGGAGCGCAGGAGGAGGAATAAGTGTAGTTACCCTGAAACTGTGACATCTTCACCACCTTTCATAGATGCCAAGGCCAGAAGGGACCATTGTTGTCTAATCTGACCTGTATAGAGTTCACAGAACGTCCCCTAAAATAATTCTTCGTGCATATCTTTTAGAAAAACATCCAATCTGGATTTAAAAATTGCCAATCATGGAGAATCCACTGTGACCTTTGGTAAATTGTTCCAATGGCTATTTATTCTCACTGTTAAAAATGCATGCTTTATTTACAGCCTGAATTTGTCTAGCTTCAACAATTGGATTGTGTTGTATCTTTCTCTGATAGACTGAAGAGCCCATTATCAAATTTTTGTTTCCCATGTAGATACTAACAGACCAATCGAAGTCACACTTAACAAAAAGAAGTGTAAAACCAAATAGATAGAGTCTATCCTTGAGTCCATCCCTATAAGGCATATTTTCTAATACTTTAATCATTCTTGTGGCTCTTCTCTGAACCCTCTCCCATCCTTCTTGAACTACAGACACCAGAACAGGGCACAATATTCCAGCAGCAGTCGCATTAGTTCAACATGAAAAGATAACAACCTACCTACTCCTACTCAAAATTCCCCTGTTCATGCATCCACAGGTCGCATTAGGACTTTTGGTGACAGCATCACACTGGTAGCTCATATTCATTGGATTATCCACTATGATCCCCAAATCTTTTTTTGGAGTCACTGCTTCCCAGGATAGAGTCCCCCATCCTGTAAATATGGCCAACATTCTTTGTTCCTAGATGTATAAATTTAGTCATATTAAAACACATTGTTTGCTTATGCCCAGTTTACCCAGCATCCCAGATCACTTTATCAGTGACTTGTTCTCTTCATTATTTACCACTCTGGCAATTTTTGTGATGAAGTGTAAACTTTATCAATGATGATTTCATATTTTCTTCCAAGTCACTGATAAAAATGTTAAATAGCCAACAACTGATCCCTGCAGGACCCCACTGGAAACACCTGCTTGATGATTCCCAGTTAACAATCACATTTTCAGGCTTATCAGTTAGCCAGCTTTTAATCCATTTAACATGTGCTATGTTAATTTTATGATGTTGGGGTTTTTTTTGTTTGTTTTTTTTTTTTTTTTTACTCAAAATGTAATACCAGAGTGATAGCTAGTTCAGCATTTTTAAATAGACAAAGCGTTATACAAACCACGATTAAAGGGGAGGGGGATAACCAAAATAAGTTGCTTTTGCTCTGGTGAAAGTTATATCTGAAATATTCCATAGAAAGATGCATCTTGAGAGTTGAGCATATACAAGTCCAACCTTCTTGGTTGCTAGAAACCATACCCCTCAAATCAGAGTTTCTAAGTTCTGAATCTACAAAAAATGCTACAAAATCTGCATCAGAATGACAAGAACCTGATTTTTCCTGATTGTTACACTTGGGGTACATCTAAAGAGCAAATGAGCGTGTGATCTAAAACTTTAATCTAGCCAATCTGGATAACAATAGTAGTGAACAAGTGGTGGCATGAGACAACCTGAGTACAAGCCTGACAAGAACCCTGGACACGTACTTGGGTTGCTAGGCTATATTGAATCCTATGGTGCCATCTCTTCACTACTATTACTAGCTAGCTATCCACACTACAATCACACCAATATTTACTGTGCAGATGTATCCTTTGACAGAGCACAGTACTTCGAGTTATACACCTTTGAGTTTAATCCTTGTTTTCCCACTAATTCCTGAATAGCCTTGGACAAGACAAGACATCTCACTTCTGTATACCTCAGTTTCCTCATAAACAAACTAGGGAGATACAACCTAGAAATACAACCTAGATGGAGCTACTATAAGGTGGGTGCATAACTGGCAGGAAAATCATTCCCAGAAAGTAATTATCAGTGGTTCAAAGTCATGCTGGAAAGGCATAACGAGTGGGGTCCCGCAGGGATTGGTTCTGGGTCCAGTTCCGTTCAATATCTTCATCAATTATTTAGATAATGGCATAGAGAGTACACTTATAAAGTTTGCGGACGATACCAAGCTGGGAGGGGTTGCAAGTACTTTGGAGGATAGAATTAAGAATCAAAATGATCTGGACAAACTGGAGAAATGGTATGAAGTAAATAGGATGAAACTCAATAAGGATAAATGCAAAGTACTCCACATAGGAAGGAACAATCAGTTGCACACATACAAAATGGGAAATGACTGTCTAGGAAGGAGTACTGCAGAAAGGGATCTCGGGGTCATAGCGGATCACAAGCTAAATATGAGTCAACTGTGTAACGCTGTTGCAGAAAAAGCAAACATCATTCTGGGATGTATTAGCAGGAGTACTGTAAGCAAGACACGAGAAGTAATTCTTCCATTCTACTCCACGCTGATTAGGCCTCAACTGGAGTATTGTGTCCAGTTGTGGGCGCCATATTTCAGGAAAGATGTGGACAAACTGGAGAAAGTCCAGAGAAGAGCAACAAAAATTAACGGTCTAGAAAACATGACCTATGAGGGAAGATTGAAAAAATTGGGTTTGTTTAGACTGAGAGGGGACATGATAACAGTTTACAAGTACATAAAAGGTTGTTACAAGGAGGAGGGAGAAAAATTGTTCTTCTTTACTTCTGAGGATAGGACAAGAAGCAATGGGCTTAAATTGCAGCAAAGGCAGTTTAGGTTGGACATTAGGAAAAAGTTCCTGTCAGAGTAATTAAGCACTGGAATAAATTGCCTAGGGGGGTTGTGGAATCTCCATCATTGGGGATTTTTAAAAGCAGGTTGGACAAACACCTGTCATGGATGGTCTAGATCAGGGGTCAGCAACTTTTCATAAGTGGTATGCCGAGTCTTCATTTATTCACTAAAAATAACAGGAGTACTTGTGGCACCTTAGAGACTAACAAATTTATTAGAGCATAAGCTTTCGTGGGCTACAACCCACTTCTTCGGATGCATATCCGAAGAAGTGGGTTGTAGCCCACGAAAGCTTATGCTCTAATAAATTTGTTAGTCTCTAAGGTGCCACAAGTACTCCTGTTATTTTTGCGGATACAGACTAACACGGCTGCTACTCTGAAACCTGTCATTTATTCACTCTAATTTAAGGTTTTGCGTGCCAGTAATACATTTTAACGTTTTTAGAAGGTCTCTTTCTATAAGTCTATAATATATAACTAAACTATTGTTGTATGTAAATAAAGGTTTTTAAAATGTTTAAGAAGCTTCATTTAAAATTAAATTAAAATGCAGAGCCCCCTGGACCGGTGGCCAGGACCCAGGCAGTGTGAGTGCCACTGAAAAATCAGCTCGGGTGCCGCCTTCGGCACACGTGCCATAGGTTGCCTACCCCTGGTCTAGATAATACATAGTTCTATCCTGAGTGCAGGGGACTGGACTAGATGACCTCTCGAGGTCCCTTCCAGTTTTATGATACTATGATCATCTGCAAACTGAAGATACCTACCCATCTTACCAGGGTTGTTGTGGGGATTATTTTACATTTGCACCCAGCTTTGAGAAAAGTGTTAGCAATATAAATGTTACCAATTTAAAATAAAAATCACTAAAGGTTTTTTCCATGCAGTTTTCCTGCCCTAGTGTAGGCATATCAATATTGCATGAAATGATCTTACAAATGAGTTCTGATGAATAAATTATGGTGTATTCATTTGATTGTTTAGAATGTTTGCTGTCTTTATCTAATCATTCCACTGAATGTATTAATAGTGCTCAGATGCTATGGTTACTCCTGGGGGAATTCTGTGGCACTGCGCATGCGCAGAATGTATGTCCTCCGCAGATTTCTTTGCTTCCCCACAGAAAAATGACTTTCTGACTGGGAAGCAAAGGAAAGCTACAAGAGCGGTCATGCAACCCTCCCCAGCAGTATGTTTCCGGTGCCCAGGGCAGCCAGCAGAAAGATAAATTACTGTGGGGCAGGAGGCGGGACTGGGGAAGACCTGGCTGGTGGTTCCTACCCTGCACCGAGCTCAGCTACTAGTCCAGGCTAGGCTGGGGAGGACGGGACTTCCTCTTCCCCTGCATAGCATCCAAGGCCAGGTCAGACCCAACTCCAGATTTCTCCCCCGGCTGCAGGAAGATCTGCAAACTCTTCCCGCCCCTCCCCCCACTTCCTGTGCCCATCACTCTTCAGCTGCAGGGGGAGGGACTCCTTTACAGGGAGCTGCTCCCCATCCACCCAACCCCTGTGCATCCAGACCCCCCCTCACACCCAAACTCTCCCGCCAAGCCTCATCCCCCTCCACTCAGAACCCCCCATGATGAGCCCCACACTCCCCCTCCACCTGGACCACCCCTACAAGCCACCCGGACCTAGATCCCCACACCACTGAGCCCCAGTTGCACTTGGATCACCACCCCACTGAGCCCTACCCCCAGACCCCTCTGACAAGCTCTATCCCCCCACATCTAGACCCCCCCCCATGCTGAGCCCCAACCATCTTCACCTGGAGCCCCCTGCAGAGTTTCATTACCACTGCACCCAGAACCCCACAACAAGCCCCTGTGCATCCAGATCTCCTCCGCACCTGGATCCCTCACTGAGTCGCCTGCACTCAGATTGCCCCACACAAAATCCTCTCAACCCACACCTGGATCCCCCCACACTAAGCCCCTCCACGTTTGGATCCTGCCTTGCTGAGCCTGCCTCCTACACCTGTGATGTTTCTGGGACAGGCCCAGTCCTTGCATTGTGTCAGGGTAGGATGCAGCCTCACCACTGAGTCCATGTCCCGGGGGCGGGGGGAGCTGCCCAGTGATCTGTGCTCCCCAATACCACGCTGGAGCCTCCACATTTAATTGACAAATAACATTTGCAGAATTTTTAAAATAGTGTGAAGAATTTTAATTTTTTTGGTACAGAATTTTTAATTTTTTGGCACAGAATGCCCTCAGGAGTATATGGTGATGGGTACTCTAAGAAAACAGATTAGTGAGTGAATGTTAAATTGCAATAAGAGTATTTTTAAACAAAATAGATTTCAGGTCAACATACACCATATTAGTTTGACATATATATTAGAGAGGTTAAAGGGCTGTAAAAGTTACATTACCTTTTCACTCTTTGTATTCTATGTAATAGAAAGCAATTTTTCCAAGTTAATCTACTTTCTCTTTTGTAAGAACTGACTTAAAAGTACTGAATGTTCCTCCATGATGTCCTCGGTCTACTCCCAAGCCCCATGAAACAAAATCCTTCTTGTTTTTCAATATTTATTAAAATTTTGCCCTCAATTCCTCTCATCTCTTTACTTAGATTCCCTTTGTTTACATTCCAGCTATGTTTATTCATGTCTGTATTACTAGTACACTAAATGTGGAAAAGGTAGTTAATGATTGTCATAACTATAAAGGGAAGGGTAACATCTCTCCTGTGTACAGTACTATAAAATCCCTCCTGGCCAGAGACTCCAAAATCCTTTTACCTGTAAAGGGTTAAGAAGCTCGGGTAACCTGGCTGACACCTGACCCAAAGGACCAATAAGGGGACAAGATACTTTCAAATCTTGGGGGGGGGAAAAGGCTTTTGTTTGTGCTCTTGGTTTTGGGGGTTGTTCGCTCTTGGGACTGAGAGGGACCAGACATCAATCCAAGTTCTCCACATCTTTCTAACAAGTCTCTCATATTTCAAACTTGTAAGTAAATAGCCAGGCAAGACGTGTTAGTTTTACTTTGTTTTCTCAACTTGTAAATGTACCTTTTACTAGAGTGTTTATCTCTGTTTGCTGTACTTTGAACCTGAGGCTAGAGGGGAATCCTCTGAGCTCTTTAAGTTTGATTACCCTGTAAAGTTATTTTCCATCCTGATTTTACAGAGATGATTTTTACCTTTTTCTTTTATTAAAAGCCTTCTTTTTAAGAACCTGATTGATTTTTCCTTGTTTTTAGATCCAAGGGGGTTGGATCTGTATTCACCAGGAGTTGGTGAAAGGAAGGAGGGGGGATGGTTAAGTTTTCCTTGTTTTAAGATCCAAGGGGTTTGGATCTGTATTCACCAGGGAATTGGTGAATGTCTCTCAAGGCTACCCAGGGAAGGGAATTAGCTTTGGGATGGTGGCAGCGGACCAGATCTAAGCTGGTAGTTAAGCTTAGAAGTTTTCATGCAGGCCCCCACATTTGTACCCTAAAGTTCAAAGTGGGGAAGCAGCCTTGACAATGATAGTCCAGTGAAAGTCATTGTCTAGAGAAAAGCATATGTATAAACAAATTTGAGAAGCAAACTATTTTTGGTTTCTTGATAATCATCATTCAACTAGCACCATAAATTTGCACATCTTTAAAAGTCATCTTTTAATTAAGTACTATATATTACACCAGAAATCTAAGGAATTAAACTCAAACATATGTAAAAATGTTAAAGGCACACTGTCAACTTGAAAAAAGTATATCTGAAGATTTTGTACTCACTATAGTTGAAAATAGCTAAAAAAATTACTATAAAAATCCACAATTATTTTTCAGTTTCACTGTTTTTTGCCTCATACACTAACATGAGGAGGACATCACTCATAAAATGCTCTGAGGGGTGGTCCCATTCATGCTCTTCCACATGTTCTGCAACAGGGTTTTTACCAGTGGCACAGAATCACAGCTGATGTTCAATTTGTGGACCATAAGAGCATTTCCCTCCATAGAATCAGGGGGAGACAAAAGCTGTGGAGGAGGAGGGCCATAACTGAGGTAACCCCCTTAATTATCTAGACCTCTTCACAATGCAACCAACAGGAGCAAGAGGGGGAAGGGGAAGAGCTGGAGCTCACTCCCTGATGCCAGGAAGCAACTGAAAACTGGGAAAGGCCTTTGCACAGGGCTAGGAAATAATGGGCTACCCAGCGAAGAAGTATTTCTATACCTTACCCACTGCTTCTGAACAGCCTTGTAGGCAGAAATGTATAGGAGGAGGAAGGTAGAAGAGAACGAGTCAAAGTATGCTTCCTGTTGATGCTCTAGGGCCCGCCAACTCTTCCTTGCCTACACTCAGAGGCTAGAAGGAGCAGGAACCATTGATCTATTTCCCAAGAATGGTGATAGGCTCCAACTAACAGAGCCTTTCTAGACTTCAGAAGGGCGGAGATTGCCATATATGGCAAATCACAGTGAATTAGGGACTTCCTCCCACATGTCAGCCCTATATACAGAATTTAAATGAGGGACTCATGAGTCACTATACCAAGAGACAGGAAGTTGAGGATGAGACGTTCTCATCATCTTCTCAAACTGCTCAAGTCAGAACCTCAGAGTAGCATGACCAGAGGAACAATCTGAGGCAATCAAAATCATTGTTGCCCTTTCTGCTCACATCTTGAAGGAACATGGATAAAGGATATGGAAGACGACATATACATGACGGAGTTCCCCCAAAGAATAGAAAAGACAATGGTCCTCCAGGCACTATCTTCTTATCAGCAACAAAACCTGGAAAGCCTGATGAGTCTTGGCTCAGGCAAACAGGTCTGTGATGGCATCCTCCAATTTTTCAGACTCTCTGGAAGTCTTCTGGGGGAACAGGAGTTACACCCAAGATAAGAGATCTTCCCCTTAGCCAGCCTGCCTTCAGATTGAACATTCAGGCCAAGTGTGGATTGATTTGGAAGGCATTCTGCCCAGTCAGAATCACAGCTCCCACGACCAATTTCTAACAGATATAAAGATATCACACAACCACGTTTTCCAATGTTATCAGCGCCCCCTGGTTTTCCTCTTATGTTTGGAATGCTAGTGGGGACCATGGGGGGCAGCTACACTGCTTAAAGCACAGCGACACTGAGGTTTAACACTGATTTCCTGTTGGCCATATGACAGAACGATCACCGGGTGGTCCCTCTACCCCAGAGGCCTGCAGCAGTGATGATGACTGGTACCTGCAACTTCTGCAGGGGCATCTCTGAAGAAAAATCACTGGATTCCCCCCCCCCCCCCAACATCTGAGAGAGACTGGCAACTGGAGTCAGGACAAATCGGTCTTATAAATCTCCACTGTGCTATGACTGAGGTAGAACAGGTGTTTCTCAACCTGTGGGTCACAACCATGCTCTTTTTCCAAAACAAAAGGGTGAAAAAAGGAAGTTATATTTATAGCCTTTATGGTTACAAAAATAACCTTAAAAATGTAAACTGAGTATAAACCAACGCAGTGATGCCTGCCTGATTCTGCAGTCAGTCCAAGACAATAGGTCTAGGAAGTATGACTTGTCCCATTCATCTCTAGGCCTGTTGACTTTGATTCTATAGCCACAAACAGAATTGTTCCAGTATGTTGAAAAGTTCAGTATATCTGCCATGAAGTTTGCCATTTTACTGCATCTAGGCACCAAACATTTTGTTCGGTCTTCCTGCCCTGCAGGGACCAGCCTGCAGTTACCTCCTGCATTCCCCCCTCCCGCCCACCTCCAAGGGGAAATTAAACTATTACAGTGCATAAGATATTTTGTGAAGCCAAGGAGGAGAACACTCACGACCGTTCTTCCCTTCTTTCCCTCTTCTCTGAATCTACCTCTTGAGCCTGACTCTCCTCGCTGGAAGACTCAAACCAAAACACACACAACTGAATGCTTCTCAGCTGCTACAGTATTTCAAACAAGTTGTTGCAGTAGCTGACAAAGGATTCAGGAACATGTATGTGGCCATTAAAACAGAGGAAGTACTGAGCAATTTGGAGATCAACCATCTTGAAAAAAGAAATCCACTGAATTCTTCATGCAAAAGCTTATGAATTTAAAAATCAGAACACTGTTTTAATAAATGGCAATACTGAAACATAAAAGCCCTCTGGCCATCATACTTGGCATCACTGCAAGTAGAAAAGCTGCCAAACCTCATAATTGGGGAAACACTGATTGCATTCCATATGTTGGATGGTGTTAATGTTGTGCTGGGAGCTGCTGCTGCTGCCAGGTCAAGTTAAGGCAATTCCCCACTCCACTCACACAATCAGCTAAATGAATTCATACTATGGTGGCAGATGTTCAGGATCAGTTGTTTATAAGGAAAGCCAGTACTTCTCAGTACAAGCTGAATGAAACTACAGTTTAAAGTTTTGCAAAAAGTGAAACATTTGTCCAGTATGAGTGGGAAAAGATCCATATTGAGGACTTCCCATTTTGCTTTCCACTGACTTAGGAAAGTAAAAATAGTCTTTGAGGCTCTCCAGCAATCAGTTCTTGTAACTGGGTTCGGCTGATAGTGTTGTATTAGCTTTGGGCCCCATTAGCAAAAAACAACTACGACCAGAAAACAGAGTGGCCTCATGATTAGACTCTTTCACCCCAAAGCTATTTGGGCACACTGTTTAACTCACTAGCAAGCTTTGGTGGTAAAGATGATGTGGTGGAACTGAAAGAGTTACTTGATGACACAAATCTGTGAACTTAATTAGAAATAAACCCACCAATACACACACATCTTTCCACTAACTTGTGAATAACTGGGCATTCAACAACAGCAACTTTTCTTCCACACCAAAGTTGATTGGTTTTCACATGACAACTTTATACCACTTGTTTGAACTCAGGAAGACATAGGCTGTCCTTGCTGAATATTTCACTTACCAACACCAGTGTGAACCAGGGGACCCCATGATGACAACTGGCAGAGGGTTTTCTCCAGGTCGGATATATGCATAAGGAGTTCACCGAAGCATGTGAGGTCTCTATCGAAAGCCAGTAGCCCACTAGTCATCAGAATCACTGTGAAATGTATGTATGGATAATATTTAAGGAGTTATGTATTTATACTGAAAACTATATTGAAGTTAAGGCACACCTCAAAAAGATTCCTGTCATCCAGGAGGTAACAGACACCTATCTCCCTGTCTGGTTGTTTACATATTGCATGCCTCAGTGTATACCTACTTGCATATTGACCCCCACCCGAAATAGGAGATTGTGAAATCTACAAGAAAGGAAATCCACAAGATGAAATGAATGTCAGATGGAGTCCTGTTTATACGTAAAGACAAAGGATTGTTCTGGTATATCTTGGGATGCAAGAAAACATCCGGGTGTCCTTCACTGAGAAAGCAAGCTGACATCATACTTGTCTCATGAAAGGAAAGTCAGACAGCCTGGCTATGAAGTGCTACAAGGATTTTGGATGAGAACTACTCTATGAGACACAAGAGTACCTAGTTAAATAAGTCTAGGCACTAGAATGCATGTTATGCTTTTATATGTAACCACCGGTTTCCAATACTTCTATTTGCTATTACTTGAATGTCTATGCTTTGTTATATAAAGTTATACTTGATTTCACTATGAACATATCTAAGTGCTGCATGTTATGTGGAGTGGTGATCTGAGCTGGAATTGAGAAGCTGGGGTACTGTTTCTTTGCAAACAATGAGTCTGAACATTACGAGCACCTAGTGAACATGGGGCTGGACATTCCACGGAGACGCTCAGAGAGCTTGAGTCTTCATGTGTGCCAATCTCTAACTGTTAAAGTAACAGCGAGCCCTGTGAGGACTAGAGGGGAGTACTTGTGTTGCCTGTGGCCAATGGAGTTAGCGAGCTGACCCACAGCAGGCACAGATACGGCTTCCTCATGCTAAGGGCAGGTGGTAGCGATGTGACTCAGCACAGGTACCCCTGGGAAGCATCACAACTGGTTTGCTCTAAATGATTTTTTTCATTGAACAAAGTGTCAGCACTTTGCGCTTCCCATATTGATAAACAGGAAGGGAATCAGGACAGCCCCAGTATGGACAAGGCTGAAAACGACTGGGCTAAAAGAACTAAGTAAAGTCTTTCTGCCCATTTCCTGGTCAGTAGGACTTCTCTGAAGGAGGCATTATGTCAAGAATTAGGTCAGACTGCCCTCCAAGGGGACAATTCTCAAAGGACTAATATACTTTTCCTGAAATTAACTACAAGCCTTGGGGCAGTTACTAGGGACACAGGCTTCTGGATTCCTTGCTGTCATACAATGGAGCCTTAAAAGCAGTCATCAATGTAAAGAATATTCAAAATTTCAGACAAAAGAGAGGCTCTACTACCTCAATCATAGTTTTTGTAAAGTCCCTGCAGACTAAGGTAATGCTGACAATGTACTGAAATCGTTCTTGGCCCAGAGCAAAGCAGAGGTATTTTTAATGAATGTGCACAATGGAAACATGAAAGTAAATGTCTCAGAAGTCAGAAGTCCATGGATTACAAGAAAGTCTCCTGGTTCTACAGCTATGATATCTGTCTATCTGACTTTTCTGAAGGCTACACAAAGGAGTTAAGCCATTTAAGATCGAACACTAGACAGAGACCTGATGACATTTGGCATTACTGACAGCTAAGAGTGGATTCCTGCAAAACACTCCTGCTATGGAACCTTTGTTAATGCTTTGACATTCAGAAGAAAGCACAGCACTTGACCCTACAGCCTCTTCTTCGGGCAAGAGAGGGAGAGGTTAAAGGATGAATCTACATATCTGAAAAAAGATCTAAGTCTATGAAGTATCCTAATGAGATCAATGGAAGTACACATTGGTCCTCTGATGTGCCCCCATTGCTAAGAAGACATCCAAAGCCTGCACCATAAGAAGGAAAAGGGAGGCCTACTTCCCCCTAACAGACTCCCCACCAGTTTACTTCTGGAGTAGATGCTGCTAGATTACTTCTGTTTGTGGGAGATTTCTTCTGGTAGGTATCTGGAACTAAAATCCACAGGGAGATCAAAAACCTGGAATGGGAAAGAGAAAAGATTTCTTCAACTTTTCATGAGGGGCAGTTTTCACCACACAACTACTGCAGAGCCTCATCCAAATCTTCTCAGTTAAAACAAGAGTCAGTAGCTTCTATTTTGTCTGGAACTTCTCTCAACAGAATTGCAATCGCTATTACAATTCAGGTTGCTGGTATACTATTAGTGTCCGGGGGAGCTAATCAAAACAAAACATTGTGTTGGAGAAGGCAGAGTGGGCACCAGGTGTCTCCCAGAATTTCCACACTATTTCCTTGGTGTCATGAAATGGAAGCACACGGAAAGGGGAATAACCACTACTACCTGATCCCAAGGCCTTTCTGGTGCTGAAGAAGAATCACAAACCAGTGCTCCATAAATGCAGTTAAGGAGGGTAATATGTGCTTCACCTGGCTCTGAGGTGGAGGAATCCAAGTTCCTCATGTTACTGTACTCTTTTACAGTTCTCTGCTTCAGTCCTGGTACTTCCCACACAGAATAGGGAATCTATTTGCCATTAAGCTGGCCAGGAACACCATATTTGCTGTTTCTACCATGACTCTTTCTTCCCTTACCTCTAACTCAATTTCTCTCCCCCCTAGCTATCAGTTTTAATGTTTGCTTTGTATCCAAAATACTTACGAGTAAAAACACAATTCAGGTTTCTACAAAAGACATAAAATTAAGACATAATAAAGCTACAATAGAACAGCACCTACTATGCCGAACCAAACAATCTATTGTTTCATGGAGAATGAAGACAGTAACAGTGCCTTTTCATTAAGTCACTGTGCTTCCCCAATCTAAAACCCACTGTAAAGTTTCTTTTTATTGGATCATTCAGCAAGTTAAAACATTCCACCTTTTACAAAGATTTTCCAAGGTATAGACTTTATACCCCTTTTTGATTTTTTTATTTTTACAATTTTTAAAGCATCATTTACCACACACACACAGCTGTACTAGTTTTGAAACCCTGGGAAAGAGCTCCACCCCTCCACCCCGCTTTATTTTTTAAATAAACTGAGCCTGAGTTATCAGATAAGGAGAGATTACTCACCCTATGCAGTAACTGGAGTTCAAGATGTGCTCCCCTCCCCCATGGGTGCTCCACTTCAGCTGCACTTATACCTCATGCCCTTTGATCAGAGATTTTTGGTAGAAGTGCCCATTCAACCCCTGCATGCGCCCTACACATCCTCTTACCCTGCATCGAGGCTCTATAGGGCTGCGCAATCAAACCACCCTCAGTTCCTTCTCCACCACAAAGTCTCAATGGAAACACTGAAGCAGAGGGGAAGGAGGGCAGGTAGTGGAACACCCATGGGTCAACATCTCAAAAAAACTCCCGTTACTGCACAGGGTAAGTACCTCTTCCTCAAGTACTGTCCCCATGGGTGCTCCATCTCTAGTGACTACCAAGCAGCACCTAGCTGGAGAAGGGGGCTTTGGAATCACATCCTAGACTGATAAGACTGCATTCCCGAAAGCAGCATCCAAGCTTGAAGACTGGATTACCACGTAATGTCTGGAAAAGATGCGAGTTGAAATCCAAATTGCTGCCTTGCAACTGTCCAGAACAGGAATGCATTTGAACAATGCCATAGAAGTAGAGATCTTGTGGAATGGCCCAACACTATAGGAGGAGGGTGAATGTCAGCAGATTCATTGTTATATCATACTATCAAATCCCCCTTGAGAGTCTTTGGGTGGCACCTGACAAATCTTTAGATCTATCCACAAATGGACACAGCTTGAGTGAGTTCCTAAATGACCTGGTTCTGTCCAGATAAAAGGACAATGTCCTCCTAACAACCAAGGTGCGTAAAGCAGCATTCCGCTGGACTGATGAGGTTTTAGAAAAAGTGACCGGAAGGTAGAGGACTTGGTTAATTTGAAATTCAGACGACAAATGAGAACGTGGATGTAAGAAAACTTTGTCATCGAATAAGTAAATGGAAGTCCCGCCTTTTGAGCACCTATTTCATCAGTCCTTCAGGCAGAGAGGATAGCCACCAGAAAGACTCAGACTCATAGACTTTAAGGTCAGAAGGGACCAATATGGTCATCTAGTCTGACCTCCCGCATGATGCAGGCCACAAAAGCTGACCCACCCACAACAGAATCTTCCAGCCTGCGACCCCTGCCCTATGCTGCGGAGGAAGGCGAAAAACCTCCAGGGCCTCTGCCAATCTACCCTGGAGGAAAATTCCTTCCCGACCCCAAATATGGCGATCAGCAGAACCCCGAGCATACAGGCAAGATTCTACAGCCGGACCCTCATTTTACCCGCGATGGCACGTTAATGCCTAATTGACTAAAATCACGTTATCCCTTCAAACCATTCCCTCCATAAACTTATCAAGCCTAATCTTGAAGCCAGAAAGGTCTTTCGCCCCCACCGTTTCCCTCGGAAGGCTGTTCCAAAATTTCACCCCTCTGACGGTTAGAAACCTTTGTCTAATTTCAAGCCTAAACTTCCCCACGGCCAGTTTATATCCATTCGTTCTCGTGTCCACATTACTACTGAGCTGAAATAATTCCTCTCCCTCCTTGGTATTAATCCCTTTGATATATTTAAAGAGAGCAATCATATCCCCCCTCAGCCTTCTTTTGGTTAGGCTAAACAAACCGAGCTCCTCGAGTCTCCTTTCATAGGAAAGGTTTTCCATTCCTCGGATCATCCTAGTGGCCCTTCTCTGTACCCGTTCCAGTTTGAGTTCATCCTTTTTAAACATAGGAGACCAGAACTGCACACAGTACTCCAAATGAGGTCTCACCAGCGCCTTGTATAACGGAAGCAGCACCTCCCTGTCCCTACTAGAAATACCTCGCCTAACGCATCCCAAAATTGCATTAGCTTTTTTCACAGCCACGTCACATTGCCGACTCATAGTCATCCTGCGATCAACCAGGACTCCGAGGTCCTTCTCCTCCTCCGTCACTTCCAACCTATGCGTCCCTAACTTATAACTAAAATTTTTATTAGTCATCCCTAAATGCATTACCTTACACTTCTCACTATTAAATTTCATCCTATTATTGTTACTCCAATTTACAAGGTCATCCAAGTCTCCCTGCAGAATATCCCGATCCTTCTCCGAATTGGCAATACCTCCCAACTTTGTGTCATCCGCAAACTTTATCAGCCCACTCCTACATTCGGTTCCGAGGTCAGTAACGAATAGATTGAATAAAATCGGACCCAAAACCGAACCTTGAGGAACCCCACTGGTGACCTCCCTCCAACCCGACAGTTCACCTTTCAGTACTACCCGCTGCAGTCTCCCCTTTAACCAGTTCTTTATCCACCTCTGGAATTTCATATCGATCCCCATCTTTTCCAATTTAACCAATAATTCCTCGTGCGGCACAGTATCAAACGCTTTACTAAAATCGAGGTAAATTAGATCCACCGCATTTCCTTTATCTAGAAGGTCTGTTACTTTCTCAAAGAAGGAGATCAAGTTGGTTTGGCACGATCTGCCTTTCGTAAACCCATGTTGTAATTTGTCCCAATTGCCATTCACCTCAAGGTCCTTAACTACTTTTTCCTTCAAAATTTTTCCAAGACCTTGCATACTACAGAAGTTAAACTAACAGGCCTGTAGTTACCCGGGTCACTTTTTTTCCCCTTCTTAAAAATAGGAACCACATTAGCTATTTTCCAGTCCATCGGTACCACCCCCGAGTTTACAGATTTATTAAAAATTATCGCCAAGGGGCTTGCAATTTCTCGCGCCAGCTCCTTCAATATTCTAGGATGGAGATCATCCGGTCCGCCCGATTTAGTCCCATTTAGCTGGTCAAGTTTGGCTTCCACCTCTGATACTGTAATTGCAATCGCCCCTCCTTTATTCCCCTCTGTCTCGCTCCCTCTATTCCTAGGCCCTTCATTAGCCTTATTAAACACCGACGCAAAATATTCATTTAGATATTGTGCCATGCCTAGATTATCCTTAATCTCCACTCCATCTTCATAGATAAGTTAATGAGTTAAGACGTAGCCACTGGCTCAAAAATCGAGGATTTTTAAGGCATTTAAGTATTAGGTTCATCTCTCGAGTTGGAGTGGGTTCCTTAACTTGAGGGAAAGGTTCCACAGTCCTTCAAGAAACTCAGAGTTGTGGGATGAGCAAAAACTGAGAGTCCCTGAACAGGGGAATGAAAGGCTATAATAGCTGCTAGGCGTACCCTGATACAACTCATAGATATCCTAGTTTTTTAAAACTCAAGAAGGTAGTCCAAAACTGTCAAGATGGATGAGTGAGCAGGTAGAAAACATCTCTGATCACACCAAATGATGAACCTCTTCCATTTGTGAAGGAAAAGTATATCTCATGAACTCTTGTCTACTGTTCAATAATACCTGTTGTACCTCCTCAGAACAGTAAGTCTCTATTCCCATGAGCCACTTAGAAACCATGCTTTGAGACAAAGAAGGATCCTCAGGTTGGGGTGAAACATCCAACCGACATCTTGAGACAGGAAATGAGGAATGGATGGAAGAGTGATTGCCTGTCAAACAGCTAGGTGAATTAGGTAAGGCTACCAGGTCTGTCTGGGGCATGTCAGAACTACTAATATGATTTTGCCCTTGTCATGCTTGACTTTGTTTACTATCCTCAGAATCAGGAGCATCGGAGGAGATGCATATAGAAGACTTCTTGTCCACGGAACAAGAAAGGGGTCTCCCAGTGAGAGGGTCTAACACCCCACCCAAACAAAAACATTTACACTTTCTTGTTGGTAACAGTGGCAAAGAGGTCTATTTCCAGAACTCTCCAAATCAGAAAGATTTGTTTGAGTATCTGAGGGTCCAATTCCCATTCACAGTCCTGGGAGAAGTACCTGCTGAAGTTGGATTCTGTACCCCTGGAAGATAGCCAATTGTATCCTAATCTCTGCTGTTTAGGCGCCAGCTCCAGCGCTTTATCACTTCAGCACAAAGAGAAGATGATCTGGCCCTTCCTTGTCAGTTGATATAGAACATGAACACTACATTTTCAAGTTCTTTATGGACTTGTTTCTGATTAAGGGTAGGAAACAGATTCAGGCATTTCTCAAGGAAACGGATGAAGTGCAGTCGTGCCTCTTGGTCCATTTGCCCTGAGTTGTGTAGGCCATAAATTCGCTCCCCGGCCTATCAGGGATGCATCTGTCATTATGGTGATGGGAGGAGAAGGTAGAATGAATGGAATTCCCACACAAACCTAGTCTGGGTCTTTTGACCAATTAAGAGAATCTCATACTTGACATGGGACTGACACCAGCTTGTTCAGACAGTTTGTAGCATAAATAGTTCTGAGCCAGCCCTGGAAACACTGACGGTATAGCCTGGCATAATGTGTCACAAAGGTACCCGCTGCCATTTGTCTAAGCTGTTGAAGACAATTTCCTATGGAAGTCCGTGGGCTGATTTGACTTGTTGAGATTAGACCTGTTAGCATCAAGAAACTTACAAGTAGGAGGGTAAGCCCTGGCTGATATTGCATTTAAGAACGCCCCTAATAAACTCAATCTGTTGTATCAGGGTTAAAGTAGATTTCTCAATGTTGAGATGGAACCCTAGCTCACAGAACAGGAACAGAGCTATCCGTACTGCAGAGAGAACCTTGTAAGACTGGCCCTTGAATAGCCAATTGTCAAATATGGAAATACCCCCAGGTGTAGGAGGTAACTGCATAAGCTGCATCCCCTAACACCTTCCAAAAAAAAAAAAAGTAGAAGAGACACCGAATGGGTGTTTACTACTGGTAGTGATCCTGACGTATCAAAACAAGCTTGAATCACTTGTGAGACAGATGAATTGTGATATGGAAACAGGTGTCCTGAAGGTTGGGACCCGAAAACCAATCCGCCTGTCCAACTATAGAATTATAGCTGCAAGAGTCACCAGCCTAAATTTTTGGAGTCTTAGATCTGAAGCAGATCTCCATCCCCTATTCTTTTTCGGGACCAGGAAACAGTTGGTGTACATGTCTCTCCCTCTGTGCTAAACTGAAACTGTTTTTATGGCTCCTATGTGCAGAAGGGATTCAGCTTCCTGCCTTAGAAAGAACTTGTGATAGGGGTCCCTGAAGAGGGATGGGGAAGGGAGGATGGAGTACCCCACTCTTCTAACCTCCAGCAACCATTTGTCCAATGTAATTTGCTCCCATGTGGATTGACCAATGTCCAGGGGAACATCCTGGCCTTGATCTGAGGCCAGATGGAGAGAACACTCTGTGACACTACCCTTCATACTCAAACTAGTAATATTATTTTATATATGATATAATTATGGCATAATTATGATGCATTTTGTACAAGATGGGTCATGTAAGGGGTCATTGGAAAAGTTATGATTTGCTGAATATGATTATCCTATTTGCAAGCATGTATCTTTTTTTACCTAAAGTTATGAATATTGACTATGTATCCTTATTTCAAATGTAGTCTGAAGTAGCATTTATAAAATGTAAACATTCAAACTTGTATTACTATATTTTTAACTTTTGCATCTTTGAATACAGCAAATTCAGTTTTATCAGCCACAATCGCTTAAGGTGAGAAAGAAAAAGAATGCTGGTGAGGTTTCAGAGCATAGTATGAGTTTGATGAGACTGGCATGTAGGTTCACAGTAATCAGTGAGAAAGACCAAAATATAAGTTGTTTCCATTTCACAAATATTGTTTGTCCAAGCAATGAGGGGAGGAATAGCTCAGTGGTTTAAGCACTGGCCTGCTAAACCCACGGTTGTGAGTTCAATCCTTGAGGGGGCCACTTAGAGATCTGGGGCAAAATCAGGCCTTGGTCCTGCTTGTGAAGGCAGGGGGCTGGACTCGATGACCTTTCGGGGTCCCTTCCAGTTCTATGAGATAAATATTAAATATATGGAGATATACCTAAGTGCTAAGAGTAATGATAATGGCCTATCAGTTATTTTTAGGTTCTCGTGCATTACCAATGATACAATATTAGAGTTACAAGCATTGTAGAAGAAAATTTTCAAGAAAAAGTGAAAACACTAGTTAAAATCCATAAGAACATTCCTATTCATATTGTTTTACAATAATATATACTTATAAAAACAAAACAGAGTGTGGGACCAAGTTGCCTGATAGTGTCTTTAATGGAAAATGGTTGACACATTAATGAATTTTGTTCTAAAGCAATGGAAAGAGAATTAACAAAACTGATTTTTTCTCAACAATATTCCAGTAGAAACAATAGTAAAATTTTCAATAATTGTTCTAATAAGCTATGATTATTCAGAAGGAATTAAACACATTGCAGTCATTTCTTTACTATTAAGGCAAGTAAATAAAACAGCGTTTATCTTCTTAATGCTCTTCTTTTATGGAAGAGGATGCCACCTAAGTTTTCCTATAATAAAAAGCCCTTTGAAGAGCACACTTAAAGATGGGGGGAGCAAAACTGTGCTCTCTCTCTGAGTAGACTTGGAGAACCTGAAAACACTCACATGAACTGCAACATTGTGATTTCACACTCATTTTCTTTGTCTCATCAACCTTCATACTGCTACTAGGAGACAAAGACATGCCTTTGAGAAAAAAACTAAATGGAATCCAATTCCTCACTCCCACCGAAAAATACCAGTTTCAAGAGCAGTATCACTGATTAGGCATTAATATAATTGTGTCATGATTTACAGGAATTATCCCTGCAAAAAAATGCAAGCTTTGAAAGACTGCCTGCCAGCAACTCTAGAGGCAGAAATGCTGAGCTACAGATGAAGCTGCATCCTCCTAAAGGCTTAGCCAATGATTGCCAGCTCAAATATGAGTGATAAGCATGATATGAATACCTAATTAGTTTGATGACTGTCCTGGTATCAGAAGACAACTCTAGCATGTTCTCCTGGATATGTTTTTGATAAGAAAAAAGCATTCTTCGCAGGACAAAAGAAAAAGAAAAAAAGAAAGAAAATGCCTTACTGAAAGTTTACTAAGTTCTAAATAGCAGAACCTCACACATTCTTGGACCAGACACAAAGAGGTTAATCAAATTTTAAGACCAACTCTGCCTATATTGAGAATTAAGAAACTTTCAACAATAAATATATACATACATAATACATAAAACAAGATGGGGAGGGCAGCAAGTGTTGATAGAGTCCAGGTTTCTCAAAGACAAAATGTTCAACTTGTATATAAAACAAAGTTCAGCACTTGTTACAAAACCAATTCTACTCGGGTAGAAAATGGTATAGTGAAAGAACAAATCGAGGCATGATTATGTCACATCAGCACTACGCTCGATTTGCTTTCTTTAGTGACCACAGAGCTTCAGTACTGCAGATAACTATGGGAATTATCATAAAGAGACCGAGAGTAGTTGTAATGAGCAGTATAACAAGCAGAACAAAAAGCACCTGAGTCCAGCTGAAATACTAGGCAAATAAGTGTAAGAGGGAAGACACTCAAGAACCTATAGAATAATAGTATGTACTCTCATGTACACGCAATTGTTTATCCCTTAACAAATATTTTAAAAGTAGCCTCCAAATAGTTAGGTTTCACTTAAAATGGTCCAGACAACAAGGATAAGGGCAGGGTTTGACAAAAATAAATAAAAAATTTTCCTTGGCAAATGGGAGCTTACATACCAATTTCTGCCAAATTTAAGCTTACTTTTTTTTAAAAGTGTACTGCCTTTATTTAGGCTTGGAAGGATTAGATTTTTATCAATAAATGTCAGTGAACAATTTCACTGTACATACATCAACTGACAAAAATTATTTCCATCAACAATAATCTACATTTACATATAGGCAAAGAAAATCCTACTTGAGAACTTAAAACATATAAAGAAAAATCTTAAATCAAACTGAAGTGATGTTGACAGTTTGTGTTTTAACAGTTATAGCTTGTAACTTTTTCAATCTCAACATCAAGTCATTAAATGACACCCCCCCCATAATATCCCCCCCAACTAAAAATTTAAATCCATAAAAATTAACAAAATAAATATCTACATCTATTTTTAAGCAACTGTCAAAATTATAAAAATATAAAAATCCAGTTCTGCCAGCAAAGCCTACCTTTATCGATTGTTGATGACCCTCTAGATGTGAACTAAACGTGAATTAATGCAGGACTGTTTAACTCAATCTGCAAACAAAGTTTGAAACAAGAAAAGTGTGAAGTGCCTAATGCCCAAATCCTGGCCCCACCACACAGCACAAGCAGCCATGCTGTGCAGTGGGAAGTTCCTCTGGGGTACAAGCCCACTCCACAGTAATGGCAATGCTCTGTAGCTTTCTCTCTAACCAGTGTTCGAGCACCCTCTGTGTCACTTCGTTTTCCCTCCCCCAAGTACAGAGAACTGATGGACGTGTCTTCTGCTGTCAATGCCAAAGCCCTTAATTCGGACCTTAAACTTTGCTTTCAACGCTAAAGAGAATTTCCATTTCACCCTTCTTTTTCCAACAATGACAGTTTGTCACCATTAAAATAACAATGCCTCTTCTTAAATCCTTATTCTTGTGTTGGTCATCTCCCTTTCAACTACTGCAAACAACCTCTACCTTGACTCTCCATAATTTCAGGAAGTCTGCTATGAATAGACTTTTCTGGATAAGAAATAGGACTACAATCTCTATCATTCACCAAAATTGCAGCTCTAGTTTTGAAACTTCCCAAAGACCATATTATCATGGCCTGGTTTGCCAACCTGTTTACCTTTTTGGGCGGGGGGGGGGCAAGAGGGGGGGAGAGGGTATTTACCATGTTCTTTAGACACTTCCCTTGTGCTACCCCATGTTGAATATTCCCACATGCACACAAACAACTAAACCCACCTGCTGAAAATGCGCTTCAAACATCTTATTTTTTATCTTAGAACTGACTTGACTTTTTTGCAACACTGTTAGAAACACCACAAAGCATACTGCATCTTGTAAAAGAAATTAATACAATATTAGGAGTAGCATATCATTTATCACCATATGTATGTCATTTAATATGCGGAGATTAATTCCTCAAACATGAATAGCCAAAATAGGTAGTCCATGGATTCTCATAGTCGTATACTTTTACAGACTCTTTTCTACTGTTGTCACTTTCTTCAGACCAGTAAGCTACTCCAGATTTTGCTATTCTGTTAGATTTTCAAGTGTTCAGGATTTTCTTTTAGTTAGATATTGTAGGCAAGTCTATTTTATGCAAAACCACCTTTTCCAACTCACATCGCCCAAAATAATCCCTTACCCAAATAAAGCTGTTAACCCAGCTTTTCCTTCTCTATAACTATAGTTAGTTATCAGTGTCCATTTGTCAGCTTCTGTTTTACAGTATGTATTAATAATCACACTCAATCACTGCACCTTTCACATCTTCATTTTTGACCCTTCTTATTCTTTGTTCTTCACTTCAGCATATCTATAAGGAGAAGGCATTCTGAAAAGAGGGTAACTTTGATTGAATACCAGTGTTATGCCAACACTTGCACAGTACAACCTCAGGAGTTACAAACACCAGAGTTATAAACTGACCGGTCAATCAAAGACCTCATTTGGAACTGCAAGTATGCAATCAGGCAGCAGCAGAGACAAAAAAAGGCAAATACAGTACAGTACTGTGTTAAACGGAAACTACTTTTAAAAAATTGAAAATTTAAAAAACTATTTGACAAGATAAGGAAACTGTTTGTGCTTGTTTCATCATTTAAATTAAGATGGTTAAAACCAGCATTTTTCTTCTGCATAGTAAAGTTTCAAAGCTGTATTAAGTCAATGTCCAGTTGTAAATTTTTGATAATGTTTTGTTCAGCGTTACAAACGGCCACCATTCCTGAGGTGTTCATAACAGTGAGGTTCTACTATATTCATTGAGAGATTGCCAAGCTGCAGCTTTATCATGCCTGCTTTTTCAGGGGCAACTACTCTCAATGTGCATGGAGCTCATTAAAGCAACTCATCTTGAAATCTACTCATTGTAGTACACCAGTGGTCCCCAAACTTTTCAGGGTCACACCCCCCCTTAACTGTGTTTGCCCCCCCTCCTCCCCAGGGCAGCTCCGGGGGGAGTGGGGAGAGACAGACAGGCTGGGGCCACAGCTGGGGGTATGAGTGGGGCCAGGAGCCGAGCTGGGTGGCACTCCCTCCCCGCCCCCCCAGAGGGGCTGGCCCAGGCCTCAGCCACGCCCCCCACAAACATTCCTCCACGCCCCCCAAGAGGGGCACACCTCAGTTTGGGGACCTCTGTACTACACCTACCCTGCAATCCTCCAACTGATTTTTGTTGTTTGATAATCACATTCTCGTTTCCAAACATTTAAAGTATTATCAGATATTCAAAGGCCCTAATCCAAAGTCCATTTTAAAGACTAATTGACTTTTGGATCAAGTCAAAACTGCAAAAAAAAAAAAAAAAAAAAAGATTTTTCTCCCTCTACAAAAACCTCTAATTTATTGGGATTCAATGAAATACATGTTAAGCAAATAAAACATTTGCACACAAGAGCAATTCAATTGGTGTCCTTTTAACAACAATGGATGCTATACGGACATGAAGCATAAACTAGCCCATATATGATTTGATATTCCTGCTTCCTTTCGAGCTGAGGTTAAATACATTTTCTGCAAATTACCAGAAACTGCCACCTCTCCTTAGAGACTGATGTCCAATTATCTGTGTTCCCCTACAGTATTTAATATTTGTATAGCAGAGAAAGATAGCTACATCCAATTTTCATTTTGTATTACAGTTGAGAATTTGTTATTTCTTTATAAATAACTTACTGGTGGGAACAGAAAGTTACTAAGTAAAGGTGTGCATAGGTAAAAATATACACATGTTCAGCTACACAAAAATATCAGAATTCACCAGGTATAACAGGCACAGCTTCTGTGTGTTCTTGGAGTTATGACTATGTATCAACAACTACAAAGGGGAAGTCAAAGACTACAAGATTTATTGTCCATACCTACGATGGATTGAGAAGATGATGTGGCAGGCCCAAACTACCCGGGAAAGATACTGTAAACTCTGGGTGGGCGGGGGACCACTATCTTTTCATACATGTGGTATAATGGAACTGGAGCCTCCAGGTATTAACCTGAATACAAATTTAAACAATGGTAATAGGAAAACAAAGCAACCCAGCTATCCTAGAAGGCACAAAGATTCTCCTTGGGCCAGAGAGAGAATTGCTGAGACACAGAGGCAGAAATGACAGGTTTTTGAACTGAGAATTGGACAGATTTTTCCCTCCCATGCCATAGGTAATACTCTGACTGCTTAGTCATATTAGTTTAAAAGTATATTTAACATTTTATAGTTTGTACTAAAAAAAAAAAAAAAAAGCTTTATTTCCATAAAGACAACCTGAACTCCATGTGATAGCTTGTTTGGGCACTCTTAGGCCTCTTCAAACAGAAGGCAACTGTCTTCAGATCAAAAAGGAAGCCAAAAATGGGACTGAGATAATGGACATGAGTACCCAGTCCAAGGAAAGACTCCAAGCCCCTACCCAGAAGGTGCTGAGAGGAAACTGGCTTTGAATGGTAGTATGGGGACAATGGGGGGGGGGGGGGGGGGAAAGACCCTGAAAAGTGGTAGGTGTGTTGCAAATGTAAAGTGCTATTATTGTTTTGGAGTTTTCCTCCATTAGTTTAAAGCTAAATATTTAGATTGAAAACACAAACACACAAGAAACATATTAGACATTAGGTGCCCTGACAATTAAAAACAATCCACAACCAAAACAAAAAACACATTAGTACCAAATAGTAACAGATTAGCTACCAGGCAAAAAAGTTGAGACACTTCCTTACTCAGCCTTGAACCCATTCTAACTTTAAAAAAAAAAAAATTAAAAACAACATTCTAAAAATAGGGTCACTACTAAAGTTTCAAACACATTTCCTGAAGAATTTTAAGAGCGCTTGTGAAAAGCCATGTCTACCTTTCTCCTTTCAGAAACAGTGTTCTCACATGGCAAGGCAAGTTCTTTGTTCATGTGAAAATATACCTCTGAAGGCAGAGGTAAATGAATGTTTGTGTAAACTGTAACAGGAATTAGTAGTTTCTACCTAGATTGGATACCTCTAGAGACCAATATGCCTATCATTACAGCTAGGTACTCCACAAAAATAAATAATTAAATTTGAGTAAAAGCAGTATGAGGGTAGCTGACAAGGAGATATGTCCTAGGCTCCCATACATCTTCCTGCTAATGATTACTTCCCTCACCACACTTTAAACTTTAGTATTTATCAGGGGGGAAAATTATTCTCTCCATTGTCTCCTTCCACCACAACAGCTACTTTCCTGTACCAGAAGAGCACTAATCTGGTTGAATAGTCCTGGGATGTCCAAAGGCTGCATGCTTCCTCTTCCTATCCAGTAAGAAAGTGCCAGGATATGAAAACTTTGGCCTATCTTGTGCCAAGTAGTCTGTTAAACTCCTAATATGCAGTTAAAATCTTCACTTCTCTCATGGGGTAGCAAGCGGGAGGCATAACACTTAAAAAGTTAGGAACACCAGAGATTAAATGTTTCCCAGTAAATTCAGCATAGTTTATTAGTAATTTAGTTGCCTGGGAAAAGATAAGATACTAGATTTCAAGGAATTCTGAAACCTTTGGATTTCCTTAAATCTATGAACTCAAGTAGTTCTGAAATATAGGTCATCTAGACTTAAAAACCTTACACATAGAACAGAGACAGACACATTAACACTCACTCAAATTAGTCCTCCTTATATACATTGGCAGATTTATATTATCGCTGCATTAGGCAACCACTGATCAACATTTCCATCAAAAAAGCCTTTTAAAAGGATATATAAAACATCTGGGCATTATGGACTCCGACACCTTGACTGGACACAATGCACCATTGTATGCACTGAGATTAAAACAAAATTTCCTCCAGCAGATCTGGACACATACTATAAACCAAATTCTGCCCTCTGTTACATCCATGAAATTCCATTTAAATCAAAAGTGATTGGCTTCAATGAAATCACATCTCTGAAACCTAGGGTAGAACTTGGCTCTCAGATGCACTTAGAGAGAGAGAACTCTTACACCCATATAAATAAAAAGAAAACGAAGTGGTGGAACCACTAAGCACTGCAGATGGGGTAGAGATTAAAGATATTCTAGCTTTGGCCCAACACCTAAATGAATACTTTGCCTCAGTTTTTAATAAGAACTTGGGGGCAGTGGCAGGATGGCTAATAGGAACAAGGATATGGAAATAGAAATTATAGGGTTGCCAACCCTCCAGGATTGGCCTGGAGACTACCGAAATCAGCATCCATCTCCCAGTGACAATTGAAAGCAATCCAGGAGATTTTAATAGGATATTTTAAGAAAATCACAATATATCATGTTGGGGAAAAAATATTTCCCAGAATAGCTTCAGTCAGAGTTGGCAACCCTCAGAAATTACATTCAACATGGAAGCCAAAATCATGGGACCAAATCAGGTGCCCCAGATAATCATCTTCCAAGAATATTAAAGGAATTGGCATATGAAATTGCAAATCCAATAGCAAGATTTTTTAATGAATCTTTAAATTCGGGGTGGGTGGGGGTGTCATACCCTAGATGACTGAAAAATTGCTAATATAAGAAAGGAAAAAAGCCTGACCCAGGCAACTACAGGCCTGTTAAATTGACTTCAATTGTACACAAGATCTTAGAGCAAATTTTGAGAGAGAGAGTAATTAAATACATGGAGGTAAACAGTAACTGGGATAATATAACATGGTTTACAAAAGGTAGATTTTGCCAGACCAACCTGATCTTTCTTTGGGAAGATAACCAATGTTTTAGAAAAAGGAAATACAGTAGACCTAATCTACCTTGATTTCAGCAAAGCATCAGCTATTGTTCCACCTAGGTCTGGAAATTGTTAGTTAAATTGGAGAAGACAGGGATTAATCCAAAGGTGGGTAAGGAAATGATTAAAAGGGGAAACTACAACAGGTCATATCGAAAGGAGAATTGTCTGGCTGAAGGGCGGTTACTAGTGGAGTTCATGGAGGATTGGTCTTGGGTCCAATCTTATTTAACATTTGCATTAATGATATTGGCACAAAAAGTGGGAGTACTCTAATAAAATTTGCAGATGACAAAAAGTTGGGAAGTACTGCCAATACAGAGGAGGACCAGAGTATTATACAAGATCTGGATGACCCTGAATAGTGGAGTAACAGAAATTGAATGAAATGTAATAGTGCAAATCATGCATTTAGGGACTAACAAATATTTGCTATAAACTGCAGATTTACTAGTTGGAAGCAATAGAGGAGGGGAAAGACCTGGGTGTATTGGTCAATCACAGGATGACTATGAGCCACCAGTGCGATGCTGTCATGAAAAAGACTAATGCAATCCTAGGATGCATTAGGTGAGGCGTTTCCAATAGAGATAGGAAAGCAGGGTGGATTTGATTTAAATCAAATTGATTTAAATCACTAGACAGGAAGACTCAATTTAATCATGGATTTGTACATAAAAGTGCATTCTTGTTGGTTGTTAGAACCTTATTACATATTCTTCACAACTCAGAGATAGATGTAGGTTTCATTTTTAGAAGGTACACACTATACATTTTTTAAGTGATTTATTTTGAAAAATTTTCAGATTAAACAGCTATATCAGAAAATGAATGATTGTTTGGTTATTTCATTTACCAAAGGTAACTGAAGCAGATATTTATGAAGTCATTGGGAGGTGAACTATCTCCAATTCAACAGGTTAATCATTAATATTTGGAGGATTTTCTTGCCATGCTGTATTAGGAGGAGAACATCACCAGACAGACATTTAAATTGTTTTATTTAACTAAAACAACAACGTTATGTATTCTGGATTTTTTTCTTCAACAGCAAACATATAATATTTTAACAAAACAAGCATATGAATTTTTGAATTTAGTTAAACATTCAAGTTTTTTAAAATTAGGTTTGTTTTTGTTAAAATTGTTTTTAACTCAAATTGTTAAATGAATTAAAAAAATTAAATCGCCTATGTCAGCCAGGTCAACATGAGAAACTTAAAATATTGGCTTCTGAGGCTAACTCAGTCGTCTTCACCTTCATTTTCCTGTTCGTTCATAACCTGGAAAAGAAAAACAAGCTTTCCTGCTTTTTCAGGTCCCAAACGATTTCTCAATTTGGAATGAATTAGTCCAAAGGAAGAAAATATTCTTTTTACACCGTCAGAAGAAGATACTGCTGTTAAAAGTGAGATTATCACTTCAACAGTCTCTAAATCCAAATGCTTAAGTGACTTCCACCAGTTCACTGGTGTGACTCTCTTTAAAACATCACCAGCAAACATATTTCTTGAATGGTTCACCCTTAGCTCTGAAGTTTATTACAGTTGGCATTATGGAGGGATGATTGCTGGATGTCCATGTCATAGCCAACTCCTCTTCTTCAGCAGTTAAGGTTTAATCCTGGTACTGAGTATTGAGAATATTTGCAAGAAAATGAGCTGGAGATAGTGCTTGTCCCATTCGTTTTCTTAATACTTGTTATTTAACTCTGTCATTGCATATTTCTCTTTTTAAAGATCTCACTCAGTTCCTTCCAAATTTCAACAGCGTCAGCAATAAAACAGCTATTTCCCTGCATTTTGTTCAAGGCTACAGAAATAGGCTTCAGGGTACTTGGCACGTCTTCAACATTTCTCTTAAGCCCAATGTTGAGAACTTTGGCTATGACAGTGCCATCTATTTTTTCACGATTTTGTTCACAAACTGTCATCAGATTAGGCCAGTTCTTGATATAGTGCTCAAAACAGTCCACTTCTGAGTTCCATCGCACGTCTTGTGGGAGAGTTAGCTTGGTTCCTCCCACTTTTTTCAGAGCAGCTGCTGCAAAGTGGTTGTTATGGAAGTATTTTGCAATTTCAACATTAGCCTTTATTTCTGGAACACTGAAGTCTTTGGCTAGGAGGTGCATCAAATGAGCACTGCAACCGTATGTTATTAGCTTGGGACTCTCTTCACTCTCTTCTAAATCATTTCTTCTCATCTTGGATACATTCGCAGCATTGTCTGTGACCAAGCTGCATACTAAGCATTTGAATTTTTCTTCACAGTTTCTTATAGCTTTTACTGCTACTTTTTGTAAGTATTCTGCTGTGTGTGCATTTCCTGATGTATCAATTGTTTCTGTAAGGAAGACATTCCCTTCTTCTGTTGTCACACAAGCACATACAACAGGATCATTGTGGACACTACTCCACCCATCAAGACTCAGGTTAACAATTTTACCCTCTAGACCTTTTGCACACTGCTCAATTTCTCTCACTTTATCCAGCAATTTGCCTACGACATCTGCTCTGTTGGATGGATTGTATCCTGGTCTTAGTGACTGAACCATGTTAATGAAGTGTGGATTCTCAATCATACAAAAAGGAGAGTTTGTTGCATAAACAAACCGGGCAATTTTTTCCATCAACTACCTCTTTTTTAATCTGCTGGTTCTCATCACAAACTGATCTATGGTTGTTTCTGGATGATGGAGATTTTATTTTTTTTATTTTTTGCTACAGGTGATATACTGGGGCTATGTGACTGAAACACTATCATTGGCAGATAACTCTGAAACTATAGAAAATGATGGTGATCTTGAAGGTGGATAATCTTCAGAATCCTGTATGTTGAGGATGGATTCTCCTAAACAAAATAAGTCAATGCAGTTATTTAATTATTATTACCATACTGCTCATTTAATATTACTCATTGCATTCACTGACACTCAGTACTACTTTAAAGGTGAAATTGTAAAAGGAAGATCTGCCTATTTCAGCTTTTTTTTTTTTTTAAATCACAACTGCATCTAAAATGATAGTACCATATAGTTGTTACTCTATCTTTTGCTCAGACATGAGAATTCAAGAACAGTCCAGAAGGAAGACAGGCAGTCCTTAAGAAAGAAGTATGAAATAAAAAAGTTTACCAACCTGAAGATCCTGCTTGTTCAGACATGTTCCTTTCATCATCTTCAACGCAGCTTCCTCCTGAGAAGGAATACTTCTCATGATGTTGTTCCATTAGGGAAACCAGGCCTTGCATTTCTTTGTTGCACTGTTTGCATTTTGCACACATGCCAGTCTTACCCACAGTTAGAGGAACTTCATTAAACTATTCCCAAACGGGGTCTCTTTTACCGCCTGCTGCCATTATAGGTTTTCCCTTCTAGTGAGAGACCGGTATGGTAGATCTCAAATCAATGAAGGCTACACTCAGAAAGACCTCAAGACTTCTGGAATATGCTGCTCAAACAGTTTCACTTTTGTTTCTCTGCCTGTCCCTCCATTCTCACATTTATCTCCAGACTTTTTCCTTGTCCAGATCTATTCCGCCCCCAACAACCTTCTGTTCGTTGAACTTTTTGAAACTTTGCACTTCTAGATAGAGGTAAGGGATTGACTCTGTGTACACAAATTTGCAGAGGGACAATAGGGTTGAGGTCTGTTATTTATCACCTCTACATTTTATTTATTTAAAAACATTTTTGCTGTTAACAAGCATGTTATCTCTGGAGACACAAATATACAATCTGAGAACTGAAAAACTAAGCATCTCTGATGGTATCTTCTAGACTGAGCACGGAGTCAAATTTGGTAGATAGAAAGATTAACCTAAATAATCTATACAGAAACCCCTGGAACCTCATGAGATTGGGTCCCTAATCCATGAACTATTGGAACTCATTTACAAACTTTTTCTTAAACATTAACATGAATATATTGTTTTATACTATAGAATCAGAATTTATAACCCCTATTTCATGATGAGATATCTTTGAGCTATAATGTATCTTAATTAAAACCATCTTTAGATAGGATTTTTCCTCAAAAAGCATTTTATCAAAAAAATCTGATTTAAATAAAAAAATCCAATTTTTTTTTTTTAAATCATTGATTTTTATCCACCCTATAGGGAAGTGTTGTTCCCACTGTACAAGGCACCATATAAGGCACTCATCTGGAATACTGTGTGCAACTCTGGTCTCTGCAGTTTAAGAAAGATTAATTCAAATTGGTACAGGTAGAGAGAAGAGCTACCAGGATGATCAGAAGAATGGAGAACCTGCCTTACAAAAGGAGACTTAATGAGCTTTGTTTAGCCTAACAAAACGAAGGCTGAGGGAAGATATGATTGCCTTCTATACATACATAAGAGGAATAAACACCAGGGAGGAAGAGGAGTTATTTAAGTTAAGGGTTAATATTGGCACAAGAACAAATGGATTTAAACTAGCCATCAACAAGTTTTGGGTTGAAATTAGACAAACATTTCTAACTATCAGAGGAGTTAAGTTCTGCAACAGCCTTCCAAAGGGAGTAGTGGGGGCTAAAAACCTGCTTTTAAGAAAGAGCTTGATAAGTTTATGGAGGGCACAGTATGAGAAGGGTGTCCACAATGGCACATAGCCCATCCACAACTGCTATTTGCAAATATCTCTAAAACGGCCAGAGATGGGACACTATATGCAGAGAGCTCTGAGATACTACAGGGGATTATTTCCCAGGTGTCTGGCTGGTGGGTCTCACCTACATAATCGGGGTCTAACTGATCACCATATTTGGAGTCAGGAAGACATTTTCACACAGGTCAAACTGGCACAGACTCTGGGTAAATTTTGCTTGCCTCAGCCACGTGGGGCATAGGTCACTTGCTGGTTTGAACTAGGGTGAAGGGTAAATTCTCTATAACTTGAAGTCTTTAACAAGATTTGAAGACTTCAGTAACTCAGACAGAGGTTTTGGGCCTATTGCCGAAGTGGATGGATGAGGTTCTGTAATCTGTGATGTGAAGGAAGTTAGACTAGATATCTTGATGGTCCCTTCTGGCCTTGAAGTCTATTAGTCTTACAATATATACAGTAGGATATCGGTTGCACTCAAAGATGAGGAGCTGCTTTATTTAGATTTGCAGTTTTAATATGCCAAATAATTTAGTAGTATGATTTGTATTATACTGTAAGTTATGTAAACACAAACATCATAAATAACTTTAAAAAGCGGTTAGCCACTGTAACTAAGGCAGCTTCAGTCTCCCACTCAAGTTCCAGAAATAGGAAAGACAGGAATAAAAGCAAGAGGAAAATAAAAGAAATATAGTAGAAAGAAGTTGGTAGGAACAGTAAAACTGATCATATCCAGTAGTAGTTTGGCTTCACAAAATTCCAGTGGATGAGGAAAAAGACTGTGGCCAAATGTTGAAAGAGATGAGAAAGTGGAAGATATACAAGGAGTGCAGTAAAAGAGTAGATGCATTTCTTCCCCAGTCTGGTCAATTAACAGACTAACAGTTTTGGGGATGTCAATATCCGTACAGGAAGGAGGGACAGTTTGCTAGTTCAAAGTTCACAGTGACTTTCAGACTCCAGCAGATACTGGCAATTTTTCTACAAGCTTTTATGAAGTTAGCTTTTTATTGCATGATAGGCACGGTTTGGTTCGCCTTATTTTGTTTCCAGATCCTTGGCTACTAACACCACCTGCAAACCTTCAAATGGATCTGCACAAATGGACCCTTATGACCTCAGTGAGGTCAACAGGATCTGCTCTGCAGATTAGACTGCAGGCCCAGGGCTTTTGTTTAGGGTTTGTTCAGTTTTTGTTTTTTTTTTAATCTCTCTTCTTATCTGAGGAGAAGGTCTTGTTTCCAAGTCAGGCTCTCAAAATCCTCCCCCTTTCCCGTTGGGGTCCATTTACTCAAAGACAGTAAAAACCTGTGACACTAGGCACTCCTTAATAGCTTTATATGTAAGGACCATGGAGTGGAAGCAATCCTGAGCTCTGTGTACTGGGCTGGATCAGCTATCTCTTCCATAAAGAGAAACGTTCTTTGAGCTACCTGAGCCCGGACATCATCTGGTCAATGCACATGGATTCTGAACCCAAGGGCAACAATTATCAGAAAGTCTGAGGAAAATACTAAGAAAGGAAAATATTTGGATATTGTTTTTGATGTCTAATGTAGTTTAGATGCAAGTTTTAAGTATGGGGGATTGGGTTGGGTTTTTTTTTTTTTTTAAAGCAACCAAAAAAAGTTCTTAAGAGACTGGAAGGGGGGTTGTTAGTTTTTGTTGCTGCTTGGTATTTTAGATAATTTTTTAACCCAACTACAACCTCTTAAATCTAATAGGAAGAGACATGAATTCTCCAAAATTTGACATTTGCACAGGGTTTAAAGTAAGAGCGAAAACTGGTATTTCCATTGCCCCCCTCAGAACAACAGTTCCTCTCCTCCCCCTCCCCCATCGCAGTGAGACAATTTATCTTCTCGTCCAATAAGGAACTAGTTTGGATGTTAATCCTTTTTAGAATTCATGCCAAAAATAAAGTTTAACACTAGCAGTAATGAAAATAGCAACCATGTAAGCATTCACTGTTCACGAGGACACTGCAAACATTTGTTTAACTGCCAAATGAATAAGATCCATCTTCGCGAAGAGAAAGATATAAATGAGCAATAAAAAAATCAGGGCGCTCACTTTTGAGATAAGTGGTCAACCTAATAGCCTCATGCAGCCACTTCTTATTCTCTGCCTTACTCCATTAAGCAGAGTCTGATTTCTGGGAAATAATGCATCCTAAACATAGCCTAATGAGTAGTCCAACAGAAAAGTAAAATATATGTTGGCAAGTATGCAGTGCACAGATGGCCTTCAATGGCCACTATCACAGGTCTTAACCTTCTCCCCTTCGCTGGGGGAAGAAAAAACCCCAGGATGTGGATCAATTAAATACTGATGTCTTAAAGGAGGAGCCAGGTCTTTAACAGTTACAATGAAGCAGTGTTCAATGAGTTTTGCCACAAGTAGCCTGTTGCTAGAATAGAACAGGATGAGTGGCTATAGATTTTGATGGAAGAGGTCTCCAAGTTTCAGTTAAAAAAAAAAAAAAGTGTACTGAAATTAAATGTACTGACAGGCATGTAACAGACTATTGTGGAAAGTATGGTCTTGCAGGTCTTCTGAAATTAAAAATCATCTACCTGTTTAGAATAAGCAATACTTGACAAAACATTCTGGTGCATGCACAAGACCTTAATGTTTAGAATTTTGTAAAATTTAGTTCATAGAACAAGTAAACTCTTGCTTACTTGCTCAATGTATCAATGGTTTCCTAATACTTCTATGACTGAACTCAAAAGGAGACAAAAAAAAAAAAAAAAAAACCACCCCACTATTTGGCTTTCAAGATACCAAGTCCACAACTCAAAATATTCTCTCAGACAACTAAAAAGAGTTACGAAGATTAACAAAGAAGTTTTATTCATTAATCGAGGCATACCAGAACGCAGAGTAAACTGCAACTACAAGTAAATGCAGTCTGTAGCATTGTCACCTTCATTACAAGTGGAGGGTTGGTATTCATATCTGCCTTCCATTACCCTCGAAAATTGTTAAGCCGTTCTAGCTTCTTCCAGAAAATGTGGCACTCTCGCACCAGAGTGATGGGCACAGGATAGCGATGGGCACAAAAAAACAGAACACTGACTGGTGCCAGATGTGTTTAGGATGCCACCCACCAAGGTGCGTAAAGTACAGCATAAATTTGTACAGAAGCCCCTCCCCCCTAGTCAAGCAGCCTGGAACTAAGAAAGGACTCAATATACTGAAAGGATCTACTTTCCACAATGATTTGCAGATACTCTGCTATGCAAGTTAAACATCAAGTTGTTTTCTCATCATTTGCTTGGTTGTAATAGAAAAACATTTACACAGTTCAAAAGTGCACTACATTCATCACATGCAGGATCTGAGCCTAAACTATTACATCTCTAAAACTGCCATGAAGAAGCATTTTGGACCAAATTCTGGCCCTATGAGACACCACAGCTGAGTCAGCTAGAACTGCACAGCCCAGTTTGACTCTATAGGTGAAATCCTCGCTCTCCCCTCCCCCCGTAGTCAGTGGGAGTCTTGCCATTGACTTCGATGGGGCCAGGATTTCACCGTGAGTTCAACAAATATCCTGAAGGAGGGATTTCTGACCACAAGTGTTGCCATATTACACACTGGATGACTTCACAACCCTTTCCTCCTCCAAATGTGTCCTCAAGACCCACTTCTGCTGTAACTAATAGTAGCTAGGACAGTGGCCCAGAAACCGAAACTAAACATGTTTAAATGATAAGGAACAATAAAAACGTGTGCACTGTTGGTTTATGTAACCTTACTACTGTTCCCTTCATCCTGTAACCCCTTTCCTTTCTATTGTTAGCTCTGCTGGAGAATAGAGTGACAGTTACAGAGTTAACATACATCCCTTCTAGATCGTCTGAAAGCTTAACACAACTCAAGATTGTCATATGTGAAACCTAAATTAACCCCAACAGAAATCAACCTAAGAAGAGTATCAGAAGTGCTCTGCAACATTTACACAATAGGCTGATGTCCAAAGAAGCAAGTCACATTTCTAGCTGCATTGCCTAGGGAAAGTTACCAATCTCTGCTGAACGAATGAGAATGACTTTGCATTTATCTAATATTTTATTAATTGGATTGTACAACAATCCATGGCAATCACTTTGCCCACCAATGACATGACGCCATCACTGGAATAAAACACAGAACCTCTAACAGCACACAAATAACTTCAATATAAATTTGTCATAAGTTAACATAACTAATTTACATATCAAAATGGTCTTCTGCCAGGATAATGAAGATGAACATCTCTATTCTTATGAAGGTTAGTTTGTTTGTTTTTTAAAATGAGCAGAAGATTGGGGACACCATTTTCACATCTCATTCAAAAGATACTATCTCCTCTAGCATAGTGCCCCTGGTCTGGAACGATGGGTCAGTGCTGACCCAGCAAGAAGAGTTCCACATTAGGATTAAAGAAGAAAAGTTTCAGTCCAAAACAAGTTTGTTAGACAATTGTTTTAGTATTTGTAGGAGGTGCAGATGTGATACTCTAGAAACTGAAGTTCTCTATCCACAAGAGTTACAAGATTATCAACACTACAAACATTTTGCCATTCTACTACAAATATACCTAAGGCCTCTAAGGAAGGATCACTGATGGAGAAGAATAAACTACATTAAGGATTGAAAAACTTAGAGTAAGGAATAATTTCTGTTAAAGTTGACAAGGTTGCACTAACTAATCTAGACAGATGTCCAGTAGAAACTAGAAACTAGACTGAAATCAATGTGTTTCTCATAGAACAAAGAAAAGACAGATAGCAACTAAAGACTTGACCCAACACCCATTGAAGTTAACAGAATTGGCATTTATTTTAATGAATGCTAGAGAAGACCTTTAGTTTGACTGCTACTAACAGAACTAGTCAGGATATTCAGTTCTTCACTTTAGGTACCTATTACCAGCACTATGATCTATGTAGTTCCATTAGCATAATATTAATTTGATAAAATAAAGCTAGTCAGTACTCTTCCTTGTGAAAGTACAAGACTCATAAATACATATATACATAAATAATAACTTCATACATAACAGATTTAATTATAACCACAATTTACAGTTACTGAATGCTGGAGTTTACAGCTCGGCAGCCAATACTAGAAATGATGCAGCATTTGACACTTCTATTAATTTGGTACCCTAGAATAACTTCTTCCTCCAAACACTATCCCCCCAAAAATATGCATTAATTTTTCAGGTGGGGCTGGTCAATACCAATTTAAAACAAAAAACCTAACACACTTTAATGGGGCACCTAACTGGTAGAGCATCACAAACTCTAAATGAGGCATGTGAGATGCTATCACAGCAGATCACTGAGACCAATCCAAAAGATGACTGTTTGAGTAGCAAGGTGAGAGCATCATGCCACCAGCTGGGAAGAGAGCAAGATCTTTCATCTCATAAATCTTCATTTTGCTAAGTAGCAGTGTATCCAAAGGTTATTCTTACTATAAAAAGAAAACAAATTTTCTATTATTTAACAATTATGCATGCAACTCAATAAATGGGCTTAAAAAATTACACGCCATAGCAACATGCAGCATCTTTCACATTTTCATGCACTGATTTCAACGACAACTGGCACTCAATTGTTAAACACTACACAACTCCAAATATTAATATATCTTTTTAACAACATCTTTTCTTCAAAAGATGCTTCTATCCCTCGCTCTTTGGAATGAAAGTATACTTTCATACCAAAATATCTATGCAAACTGACATTCCTATAAATCTGTTTCATTTCTCCAAATTAATTATTATTCGAATTATGGTAGTACCCAAAGGCCAGACTCCAACCACACTGCTATTTTGTCCTGCTGCACAGTGATGAAATTCAAAGAGATATTTGCATGCTATTGCACTGATGTGATTATTACTCCAGAAATTATTTCATACTTAGGGCCCTAGCAAATTCATGGTCCATTTTGGTCAATTTCACTGTCAGAGGATTTTTAAAATGGTAAATTTCATGATTTCACCTATTTAAATCTGAAATTTCATGGTGTTGTAATTGTAGGGGTCCGGATGCAAAAAGTTGTTGTCAGGAGGGTCACAAGGTTATTGTAGAGGGGGTGTGGTACTGCTACTCTTACTTCTGCGCTGCTGCTGGCGGTGGCACTGCCTTCAGAGCTGAGCAGCTGGAGAAGGTGGCTGCTGGCCAGGAGCCCAACTCTGAAGGCAGAGCCACTGCCAGCAACAGCGTAGAAGTATGGACAGCATGGTATGGTATGCCGCCCAGTTCTGAAGTCAGCACAGAAGTAAGGGTGACAATACCATGACCCCCTAAAATAACCTTGTGACCCTCCTGCAACTCCCTTTTGGGTCAGGACCCCCACTTTGAGAAACATTGGTGTCCCCCCCATGAAATCTGTACAATATAGGATAAAAATCACACAAGACCCGATTTCACGGGGAGGGAACCAAATTTCACGTTTTGTGAGGCGTTTTTCCATGGCCATGAATTTGGTAGGGCCCTATTCATACTGTACATGTACACCTGACAGCGTGGAATCTCTAGTATGAAGTGCTTACATGTCACAAATATGTACAAATCGGCCTCCTCTTCTCTGCTTAGTTAAAAGAAATCAATATAAAGTGATCATAAAATTAAAGCCCAAAATAACTATTGAGAATATTAAATGTATTTGAGGTCTTATAAGACTTACTAATAAAATTTCAGGTCTTCCATTAAAACTGAGTTTTTGTTAACTTACTGACAACAATCAAGACTATTATTTATAATTCAGTAGCCTCAGCCCCATCTTGGTAGGCACTGTACAAACACACAGAGGGCCCCTGCCTGAAAGAGCTTACAATCTAAGTGTAAAACATGATGGACATGGATACAAATATACAGAGAGTGCAATGTAATGATGAGATACTGGTTAGCATGATAAGCAGTGGTCCACAGCAAACCAGCTGCTTCACCACTGCCAAGTTTTTTTTGTAGGCATCACAGCAGACTGTTTTAAGGCGGACAATATAGTGGGCTTTGTGGATTTTGTATTGAGACGACTGATGCACAAAAGGCAGCATGGTAGAAAACACAAACATCCTAAATCAAAACTGGCACTATTTGCAGAACATAGGTGGGAGGTCAGCATCTTCCTACTGTATAAGAAAAGAGAGGTAAGCCAGAGAGGGCCTCAGAAGTGAAGACAAGTAGTTTGTGTTTGATGGGGTGGAGAAGAGAGAGCCAGTGAAGGGACACAAAGGTCTGTAATGTGGTTAAAGCAACAAGCCAGGAAAGTTATCTTTGTAGCAGCATTTTACTTGGGTACATGGAACAAGATGAGATTTGTCAAGGCCAGCAAGGAGGAGTTTGCTGAAGTCAAGGAAAGAAATGAAGGCCTGAACCAGAGCTTTAGCTGTACAGCTTGAGAAGACAGACCGAATCTTGGAAGTGTTACATGGGAAGCAGGCAAGATTTAGACACAGCGCCAGACCAATGTCAATGCTCGCCACTAACATAATACCTTCCTTCTCCAAAGCATTTTACAGAAACTGAATGGTTCGGATGATCAGGAATAGAACCACGCCATTAAAACAGGGCAGACTTCAAGTGTCAGGGACACACGAGCCGGAGAGAGCAAGGCAGGTATCTTTTTAAAGTGATCCTGGTGAAAGGCAGTCACACGTCAGCGTGTTATTTAATCCCCTTAGACACTCTCACACCTCACAGGGTGGCCAACGGGCGTGTGGCCGGGAAGGAGGGCGGCTGGGCATGTGGGCGGGCAGGGGCAGACACCCGCCGCCACCTGTTCGGCCTGGGCCAGTTACCCGGGAGAAGACGGGGGGCGGGGACAAGCAGCGCCGAGTCCGCTCGCTCCCCTCACAGATACGCCGCAGGGTAACAGAGACTCGCCCGCACCGAGCACATGGGCCCCCAGCGCGGAGCGGCGGGCACTGAGCCCGGCCGTGCACACAGGGCACGGCGGCCCCCTCCCCGCCGCAGCCACGGGGCCTCCCCCGGAGCCTGTCACACCCGCACACGGAGGGGGCGCGCCCGGGCCGGGAATGGAGGAGGGAGGCAGCAGCCGCCGCTTCACACCCACCTGCTCGCGGAGTTTAAGGAAAACCATGGCGAGGCCGCCGCACCGACCAGCCGCCGCCTCCGGCCGCCAACTGACTCCGGCTGCCCCGCCTCCTCCCAGGGGCCGATCAGCCCGTGCGCAGGCCACTCCCCGCGCCCCGCCCAGCCCAGCCCGGGCTCCGCGCCGGGCGCCGAGGGGGAAGCCGTGGGCCTTGAGGAAACGCGCGCGCGGGGATGAGGAGGGGGGGGAAGTCCCCCTCCTGCCCCGCCCCCTTCTGCCCCGCCCCGTTCTCAGAGGCAGCTTCCGGAATTAGACTCGGACGGCATCAAAGCCGCTCCCCAGCCACCACCCCCGCCACCGTCACTCACCATCAAGGGCGGCGCTTATTGGGCCGGGAGCAAGGGTCGGGGCAGAGTAAGGGCAGCGCCGATTGGCCGGGCAGGGGAAGCTAGCGTGTGATTGGCCAGGAGCAGCAGCGGGGGTGGGCGAGGCAGGTTCGGGGCACAGGGCGGGAGGCGAAGACACGGAGGTGGGCAGGAGAGAGGGTGACGGGCGGGAGCGGGGGGAGGGGCTGAGCCTGTATCAGTAACTGCAATTATCCCCCCTTCTGCCCCTCCACCGCCTGGGGAGAAAACCCCGAAGGCGCCGGGCTTGTCGCTGCTGCCACCAGATGCGGGTTCATCTCCCTCCCCCCGAGCAGTGACTCGCATGGGAACTGGGACCCAGCCTCCGGCTGCCCCAGTGACCGTGAGCTCCTGTACTAGCCCGTCTGGCACCTGGCAGGCGTGAGGTTTGTCATTAGGGTGACCATTTGGGCAGGACAGTCCCCTTTTTTAAACCCTGACTTTTTTTGGCAAGAATGGCCATTTGTCCCCTTTGCTCTTGCCAGTTGCACGTGGCTCTGATCAGTCGCCAAGAGCAAACGGAACAAATGCCCAGTTTTGCCAAGAAAGTGAGTTGTGCCCCCCTTGGCGGGGTGCAGCAAAACATTTGGGGAGGCCAGTGGTGACATGAAGTACTGAGCAGCGGGGCTCAAGCAGTCAGCCCAGGGCAGTGCAGGGATCAGGTGGTCAGCCCCAATCCCTGTCGCATGGGGCTGGAGCGAGCAGCAATACCAGGTGGCTGGGGACAGCCCTGTGCGGAGGTGCAGGTGAACTGTGATGTCAGTAGGGTGACCAGACAGCAAGTGTGAAAAATCAGGATGGGGGTGGGGGGTAATAGGAGCCTATATAAGAAAAAGCCCCAAATATCAGGACTGTCCCTATAAAATCGGGACATCTGGTCACCCTAGATGTAAGGCACCTCAGGCCAGCCCCACAGAGTGTCCCAATTTTACTTTGGTTAATATGGGCACCTTACTTGTCATAGAGTGAGGTTTGGAGTGTGGAGGTGGCAACCAAGGTGCTGTCATGAGGCCAATTGGAGTCTCCTCTATGTCTGGGGTGGAGAGGGGAACTGTTTATGTTGCCTGGATTTTAAGGCAAAGTTTCAGAAGATATGGAAGATATTTTTCCAGAGACTGTCAGAGAAGTTAAGTAATGTGGGAAGAAACCAGAACTACTTTGTGAAACTTTTATTGAAAACAACCAAATTCTAACTTGGGATTCATTTAGGGTCAGATACCAAGCCCTTTATTTATACTCAACAGCATCTCACTCCACCAGTGGCCCCATTTAGCCCAATACAGCTGAGCTCCAGGTGGTCACTGAAGTGAGAAGGTGCTACTTAAACTGCACTCATCACCATTGTAACTCAGCATCTTGATTAACATATGTCACGTGTTACTACTCTCATCCTCTCCCCAAAGGGAGAAGTACATGCAGTGGAATGTCCTGATTTGGTAAGGTTTTAGAGGGAAGAGCCTCTAGGCACAAGCATGAACAAATAGCTTTGTTATTAACTCTGAATGCTCGGGTCAGTTCTAGATTTTGCAGAGTCCTATGTTAAGATATGTTAGGTCTCTGATATGATGCTTATCTTCCAGGGGCCACAGACATACACATACCAAAAAGGGGCTATTTTTAGGAGCTGGTTATTTTTAATATATATGTTGCTATGTATTTATGTTAAAGAAGGTCAAAGAAAGGAGCCATTCACTTAGCAAGGAAGGTGGAAAGGTTTGTGATAGTCCTTAGTTCCCAGGGGAGTTCATTCCACGCTCTCAGACCAGCTCCTGAGAAATGTTCTCTTTCTCTCACACACAGAAGAGCTATGTTCTTATTATAGCTAGTTCCATTATGCCAGATAAGCATAGGGTGACCAGACGTCCCGATTTTATCGGGACTATCCCAATATTTGCTCGTTTGTCCCACGTCCCAACCAATGTTTGGTCGGGACACTGGACAAACAAGCAATTTTTGCCCTCCACTCCGGCTCGCGCCCCCTCCCTCGCCCCAACTCCACCCCCTCCTTCACCCATTGGATAGCTCCCCAAATCCCCGCCCTGGCCCCACCCCCTCACTGCCCCATTGGATCCCTCCCCAAATCCCCACCTCTTTCCAAAGCACACCGCATTCCTCCTCCCTCCCAGGCAAGCGCTGGAGGGAGGAGGCCCGGGTACGGCGGGGTGAGTCCGGCCTGGCCCTGGCCCGAGCGCAGGCAGGAGGGCGGGGCGGTACCTGCAGGAGGGCAGCCCTGGGTCCGGCCTGGGGAACCGGCTCCCTACGTGCCCATGGGTGGGGGTTGGGGGGGCAGCAGCTGCCCGAGTGGGGACTCCGGTTCCTCGGGGTTTCACCTCCGCCACATGCGCTCCGGCCCCGGAGGGGTGTAGTTGGCGCCGGGTGCCAGGCGCATGCCTCTGCCTGACACGCAGCGAGGGAGAGGCGGAGGAGCGGCTGGAAGGGCCAGTCGGGCGGCGGCTCCGCCGCGGTGCTGGGGATAATTAGAATCTGTGAGTCTGTCTGACTTCGGGGGAGCAGTGCGTGCCTGGTTGGGTGTGCGACCTTAGGTGAGGAGATCCCGTCCCGTGGTGCTTGGGCGAGTCGCGGCCTGGGGGCCGTGGCAAGGTCCCGCTTCTCCAGCGGGGTGTAGCCCAGTGGCGCGAAGATCACTACAGCTCCTCACTCCCGGGCCCGCGGGGAGCTGGAGCCCGCCAGGGAAGGGGCTGCCCCACGCTGGTGCGCCCGCGGCCAGCCCAGGCCAGTCTCCGTGCAGGAACCTGGCGGGGGCGCTCCCCCTGTCCGTGCCCATCTCCGCGGCATCGGGGTGTCAGTCCTCGGGCTCCGGGCGGGGGTTGTTGCGTCCCGGGACCCGGGGGCCGCTGTTTACATCTGCGTGTGGCCGGCGCCAGCCTAGGTGCTTCCCGCTTGTTCGTGCTTTTTTTTTTCCCTCCCCACCAGCTTTTTTATTTTTTGACTCCGCCCCCTTCCCCCCCCCCCGCGTCCCGATATTTCACCTCTGTGATCTGATCACCCTAGATAAGCATAGTTATCAACCAGAGTCTTCATCCCAGTACTTTAGGCAGTAAAGAGAGTGCTGCTTGAAATAGGACTACACTACAGTAATGTACACTAAGGAAATTTTAGTGCACATCAGCAAGGTCCACCCATGCCAGTTAGTGCATGACACTCTGGTGGGCAGTAGAATTTACATCCCAGATGGTATACACTAAGGCACCGTGTAGGCGAGCCCTTAGATATCCTGAGCCCAGGCCACTGAGTGCCTTAAAGATAAGGGCAGAGAGACTTTGAACTTGATTTAAAATTCTACCAGAAGCCAGTATAGGGAATGGAGGACAAGTCAGATGTTTTTGCAATAGCCTATGTTCCTGAGGAGACACGCTACAACATTCTGTACTAGCTGGAGTTTTCTAAGAGCTGAAGGCATCATGACCTGGTATATTTCATTGCTGTAGCCAGCCAAGAAGTGATAAAGGCACAGTGGGTAAAAAACAATAATTTTTAAAAATGATTTTTATTTAAAATGGATTTTTCTGATTAAAGTTACGTTTGTTTTTTTTAAAAGTCGATCTAAAATTGAATTTGAAATTATGACAACCTATAGTAAAGCCCAAACTTACTATAATCTATTAAAGTAATTTCAGTTAAATTAAAAAATCATAGTCAAGCAGTACATGTTTGCTGCCAAAGTTTTAAAGGCAGTCAAACCATGAAACTTGTGGAAATCACTGGCTAAGTACCTGGAATCAGAGTTTGTTGAAGTGCTAAACCAGCTTTTGAAAGCAATAGCTGGTTCTGCAGGTGCAGAGAAAATGTTTTCTTCATTTCAATTTATCCAGTTAGTTCAGTTCAATTATTATTTTTTTCAAAGTTGATAAACCAGTCAGGAGTTGAAAAAGCAGTATAGCTTGTTTTCTTCTTGCCATCTATGATTAAAATGAGGTGTGGAAAGATGAGCTCTACTAGTTCTAATCTTGAAGGACATCACTACCAGAAAAATCAATTCAATTCACTAACTACATATACTTTATTTAATAAAAATAAGTTAGTTTTAAATGCAGAAGATATTTTGATAAGCTTTTTGATCTTATTTGTCCAGCACATTTAAAGTAGTCTTATTTAACTAATAAACAAATTTGAAAAGCTGTTTTGTGCATTTTAAGTGATTACTAATATCCATCCAAATGCAGCTTGACACAAATCATGAGTTAAAAATTATTAATCGTCTAGTAATTAAATATTATTCACCATTTTCTGACATAAAAAAATTGTGTAAAGATTATATTTAGTCGCAAATCAACGTGCTTTAATGGTTACCAATCAATGACAATCCACCTTTCTTTAGGAAAATAACTACAAAACTAAACAAATGCAAAACAAGATTAAAATAGATTTAAATCAAGGTTTTCTACTTACTGATTTAAATCACTTTGAATTAAATCAATCTACCCTGGACAAGGGCGTGAATAACAGAGGCCAGATCATCATCCATCAGGAAGAGATGAAGTTTCCTAGACAAGCATGACAGTGTCAATGAGGAATCCAAGAGTATTCCTAAACTACAGACAGAGTAGTTGACCAATTGTGGATGTGTACCTTCAACTAAAGGAGACTGCTCTATGGCTGTAAACTCTTTACAATGCTTTCCTCTTCCCACCCCATCAGCTCTGTCTTACTCAGGTTCAGCTTCAGACACCTTTTCTTCATCCAGAAGCTGATCTCATGCAAGCACTGGGCCATCAGGGTGATATTGGTGTGGTTGTATGTGGTGAAGGATAGATAGAACTGTGTGTCACTTGAGTCCATATTATCTGACCAGTTCACCTAGTGAATGCATGTAGGTTTTATGTAATGTAACTTCTTAACCCATAGGAAAGTGGCACTAAAACGGGTATTTAGGAAGCATTGCAAATCTCTCTGAATACGTCTAATAAAAGGGGAAAGAGAGAGAGGTTTTCAGGTTCTAACAAAACATTCAGATGGGAATATGCATACAAAAAGGCATATGAGGAAGAGGGTTCTCTTCCTAAATGGAAAAAAGTTATTTCACGATACATGAAATTCACCGTTGGGCAGAGAGTCAGCATAGGTACTAAAATTATTGCATTTCTTTCATCAGTAAACACAAAATATAAACACAACACAAAAGTCTTTACAAAACTAAACATAAAAATTACAAAACTGATCCTGGAAACACCTATATGCTTAAATTTAAGTAAATGTGTAGTTAATGGGACATGCATAAGTGTTTGCAGGATTGTGGCATTATATACATATTATATGCACACAGACAAAATACAAATTGACATGTAGATCAACTTCAAATGCAGGTCTATCCATCTTACATATTTTTCATTAATAATGTTATACACTTTTCTTATTAAATTCGATAAACAATAGTTTCAAGAAATAAGTCTTAGTACTTTAACAAAAATATAGAATTTGATAAATACATTAATGTTTCCCACTTGACAGTATCACTTAAGAATAAAATGTTTTGATTCTCAAATAAAAAAACCCTAGAAAAAATACATATAAAATCTCAAAATTGCATAGATCAGAGTTAAGGTGGTTGTGAGGAAATAAGCGTTTCTTGTTTGTTATGCAGACATCATACAATTTAGGTCAGCCTAAACTATATTCTATTTTTTATTTTTAAGTGCTTTGGTTTTGTAAATGATATGGTAGATAACTATACTGTTGTCTCTTAGCAACCTTAACAGGATTTTGAAAGTGCTTTGGATTTGAAGTATATATAAAATAAGAAACAGTGGCACTGATAACATTAAGATTTTTGAATCCACAAATTTAGAAAATTCCACAACACCCTTATATAACCAATTTTGTAAATAGCAATGCAGCACACCTAAGGGCACACTTTTAGCCGTGTGCGCAAGGATCTGACTACATGGCTCCCCTTCATATTAATGTTAAATCCCCATGCTGAAATCTTACCCCATGATATGTAACATTATCCATTGTTTTTGAAACAGGACCATATGTGCTGCAATTGAAAGACATAAGGGGACTGAATGTATAAAGATTCTGTAGAAGCCTCATGTCTGAGATATTTTGTGAGTTTGTAGCACTTCAGTGAAGACACTACCTATGCCCATATTATTTTAACAGTTTTTGTGATTGGTTTCATTTGTTGATAAAAATGCATCTTTTCAAAGGATTTTAAAGCACTGCATAAACATTACTTACACCTGGCAAAAACCTGCAAAATAGGTATTTATTATTTTTATACTTTTTAGATGAGTAAACAAGCACAGAAAGGCTAAGTGACTTACATAAGGTGTGTCACTGACAGAGCTAGGAATACAATATAACAAGACCAGATTTCTAGTGCCCTGTTCCAACCACTAGACTATCTTCCTGTATCTAGGCAGGACTGATTTCATTTTTGCACAGAGTAGAATGGATCTGAAATCAATGAAACTTTATAATCTCATATCACAGGGGTGCATACATCACTGCAATGCTATACTGGCATTGTCAGGAATCTAGTCTTCGAGTGTAAATCATTCTCATTTTATAATAGCGTCATCACAAGGTTTTCATAGTGCTTTGAAATACTTTGTCTGTCAAAATCCAACACAAGTTTTGTAACTCTGGCTCTACCAATTTGTTTTTGAATCATTTGACCTTCATAGTTTCTAGTTGTAATGGAACCATAATTGATACCATAATGGCGTCATCTATCTGACCTAGTCTATCATCTAAAGTGCCTCTCAAAATAGAATGTAGGTGCTCTTCGGGCCAGTTTCATCCCTGCCCTGGTACAGGGACAGAAGGTGGTGGCTTATGCCTTCCTTATTCAAGGGGCCAGTTCAACCCCTAGAGCAAGCGAGGACAACCCTGAGGGCCACACAGGCATGAGTTCCCTTGATAGTCACTCCATAGTCTTGCACCATCTACAAGGAAATTCCTCTTTCCAATAAAGGTGAGAGAAAAGTGAGAAGACAGAGAAAGAAATCAGCGATGAACAATGGCATCATCTGCATTTTGGTGCAGAAGATGGTGTTGGATGTTTGAAATACAAGCTGAACAAAGCAAATACTACCAGGTTACTGGCAGTTCCAACAGTAAAAGGCATATGTGACAATAGGGCCAGATTGTTTTACAAAAGTAACTTTGTTCTAGTTTGAACTTTCTTGGTAGAAATTTTGTTTACTTTTCTGGTTTAAGTTACAGATAATGTTTTTTCTCCATAGTGTGAAATTCACTCTTGTTCAGTGAAGGCCAGCACACGATCTCATTAGGGTCTACAAGGGATGTAAGGGATACATAAACATTCTGCTAGCCTTCAGCACAGGGAGAATGTCATCCATAATGCTTTGTGCTGTTTTTCAGCATTGAACAAATCTGGAAAGCTAGTGCACACTAGAAAAAGTTGAAAATCCCATTTAGGACTTTGATAAAAGATTTTTTACGCTACCATATATATTTACTACTAACTAGCTGTAAAATCAAAATTATTCCTAGGAATACAATTAATAATTACCAGAGTGAAAACAAGCCATTGAGCTTACTGGGTGGCGGGGAGGACATCTTAGAGCTTGTCTACACTCAAAGTGTTACAGCTGCGCCACAGTAGTACTTCAGTGAAGACACTACCTATGCCCATAGGAGGGCTTCTCCACTCAGTGTAGGTTCTCCAGCTCCCCAAGAAGCAGTAACTAGGTTGATGGCAAAATTCTCCTGGCTACACTGGGGATTAGGTTGGTATAATGCGTCACTTAGGGGTGTGGATTTGTCACATCCCCAAGTAATGTAGGTATGCTGACCTAATTTCCTAGTGTAGACCAGGCCTAAGACATAATAGCTGTTAGAATTTGGCACCTTCTGTGCACCATTTCCCTCAAAGTTGAGGGGGGCCTCAGCAAGAAAAAGGTTGAGAACCCCTGTGTTAAAACACTTTATGGCCAAGTAAATTTCACCTGCAGATTCAGCTGCATATGCACTATTGCGTACTTTTTGTATTTTGCTTTAGAGGTGGCTTGATTTCAGTTGTGGACGAAGTGATTCCTATTTATAGTTTGTAAATTAGTTTATAAAGCACTTCGGGATCCTTTGGGATGTGAGCCTAATTTTTAGAGGGGGTGAGTACCCAGAACTCCAGTTGTGTACAGGAGCTGCAGGTGCTCAGCCCCCCTGAAAATTAGCCCCTATATAATTGTAATACAGTATTACTAACAGGAAGAAATGAAGGTCAATTTGTCACCTAGCTACTGTAGTAACAAATGCAGTGGAAATGTGGACAGATGTCTCATGTTGTAAAGGAATGGTGTAAAGATGAACAAAACCTTATGTTATACAAAATACACAGCTGAATGGCCTCATACTGAGAAATTTGGTTACAACTTTTTATTTTTTAAAATATATTTACAGGTTGCTGAAATCGCTACTGCCGAGGGCCACTTCACTTCCCACACATGAAATGCAAGCACCCAATGGACTGGTTCTGTAAGTATTACTACACTTCAGTAGTGGAATTGGAAATCTACCTATGAGAAAAAGGTAAGTAAACTTTTTGTTTCCTCTTTCATATTTTACCTCCTAAAATGAGAACATTATCTGAGCACAGCTTAGAAACACATTTCTTGAAAAATGTAATTTCCTCACATTTTATGTTAATTTCTTGCTGCTGTTAACTGAAATACAATCTCATAAAGGAAATTCACCTTTTTAAAAATCTGACTTTTCTCTGATTAGAAATATTTATGAATACCTTTAATAATTTATGTATGCCTAGAGCCACATAGATATATGTAAACTCTTCTCAGATAAATACTTTTATCATCTTAAGAGATAAAGAGCTTGAGGCAGAAGACAGGAATCTCTTGTATATACACCTCTGTGATGAATATATTTGTCAACTGAGTGCAATTGTGATGAATTTCAGGGAAGATGAAAAGCATTTCCATGACGGTGAAAAACTGTAACTCAAAGAAGCGAGAACGAAGCAAATAGTTTGTATTTATCTTTGCATCTTAATAGACAACCTTATTCCTGTTTTTATCTTGTTTTCTTCATTCTCCCACTAAGGTGTTTTCACTTGTATGAAATATTAACAAGAAAAGGAATTCAATTAGAAAGGCTTGTCATCCTTGTCATTCAAAATTGGCTACAGAAACTTTAGTCAGATGCATTTCACTTGTACTGACTTTACCCTTTGTTTTGACCATAGAGCCAAGAGATACAGGAAGAACTTTTCTAAATATCAAAAAATTTACTATTAATTATGATTTAATAAATGATAATCTCACCTCTCCCCTAGTGACCCAATATCACAGTTGAGATCAGCGAAGATCATTGACTCAATGGGCACAAGATCGAGCCCTAAATGAGAGGGAGTTGCTGGCAGTGTGTTCTCTGTGAAGGGTCCTTGATTTTGGAATTTGAGTCCCACCTTGGTCTGCCAGAGCCTGGGTTTGTTCACTTACTGGGCATGCTACAAAGCCCATATTTTCTTAGACTTTGAGGGGTTGGGCTGAGACATGGTTATAGTGATGAGTGAGGTATAAAACCCTATATAGAATAGAATAGTGGTTAAATTCCTGGTCAGTGATTTTTTTACTTTGTGTGGTTTAATCTATGGGCTAGGTGCACAGAGCATACGATAGGTGCCTCTAGCTATGTAGGTCCCCATCTATTATATATGAATTTAAATAAATAAATATTACAGCAGTGCCCAGGATTGGAGTCTCGTTATGCTGGGCACTGCACAATTATAAAAAGAATGATAGTTCCTGCCTCAGAGAGTCTACAACAATACAACACTAAGCCATATATTAACTTCTGTAAGAAAGATAAGAGCCCTAACACATAAAATGCAAGTTATGGCAGTATTATTCTAGTACACCAGAAAAAAGCTCCATCTTGTGTATTTTTTGCAGAAGTTAGGACCCCTTTGCAATATAAAATTGTTCTCTATTTTGTAGGTAACTGTAGGACATCCTACGAATTTGTTCAGTCGTGTTTAGATCAACACACATTTTTAGCATGATGTTTTATATATTTTGTAACTTTTTAAAAAAATGAAAATAACATACTTTCAGAAAATGACTTATGAATCTGACAGCATAGGAATGAGTGTAATTAAAATAATTTACTGCAGATGTTAACACAAAATATTCCCTAAAGTACTGGATGTAGTGTTCTACATTGCCATAAGGTAACTTGGCTAAATTTAAACGTATATATACGGAGATAGCATAATGAAACTGAAAAGCTGGAACCAGTCCCTAGCACATATTTTGACAGTGGTTACTTACAAGCTATTGGCCAGGACTTATAGGAAAAAACACACACACACACACACACACACACACACACACAGCAGAACATGACCGCACCTTGAAAATGCTTTAAAATGCATTTGTTCTCTAAAAGTCCATACTTCTCAGGTTTGTACGATATACCAAATCTGAATGTACAGGCTTCAAGATTTATGTGATATAATCAAATTCTATCTTTTAATAATAGACATTCTCTTGTTGTAATAGTAGGTTATAAAATCAACACACTGTGAAAAATTAATCTGTGGAAAGACTTGATCACCCATAAGCCCTGTTGTGTAAACAGTACTATATAGCAGCCTCATCTTATTTGAAGTATGATTAAGGAAATGTAAAAAAATCTTACCGCTATAATGTTTGGTATGGCATTGGACTGTGCACACAGTTTTGACTTCTTTATTAATTATTATTATTAGTTGTATTACTGTAGCCCCTTAGTCATGGACCAGAACTCCACGGTGCTAGGTGCTGTACAAACATAGAACAAAAAATATGGTCCCTGCCCAAGAGAGCTTACAATCTAAGTATGAGACTAGCAACAACTAGTGGATACAGACTGATGAATGGGGAAGTACAAGAAAACAATGAGACAATATTGGTTGTGGTAATAGGCCATGGTCTATTGTCAATTTTTTTGTAGGCATCACAGCAAAGGAGAGTATGAAGAAGGGATTTGAAGGAGGGTAATGAAGTGCCTTTGCAGATATTTATGGGGAGCTTCTCCCAAGTGTGAGGGAAAGCATGGGAGAAAGCATGAAGGTGCTTGTTTCAGATTTTTATAAGTGGGTGATGGAGACCAGTATTTTGGGCCAATCAGAGGCGAGAGTTGGCTTCTCAATAGTGAATGAAAGATGTTAGGTAGGCTGGAGTAGGCCATGAAGGATTTGGAAAATGAGGACAAGCATGGGTGATGGGTGAATTGCCGACTAGCCTCCCCTAGCCAGCCCCACCCGAGGACCCACCCTCCTTCCACCACCGGAGCCCCCCCTTCCCTGTGGCCACTAGCCCCCCTCCCACCCCAGTCCCAGAGTGCTGGGTGGGTGGTGCGCAGTGGCCCGCGAGCACAGGGTCGGCGGCGCGCAGCCCCTGCCCCTGAGTGCATGGTGGGTGGGTGGCATGTGCCCCCCCGGCCTCCGAGTGCAGGGCGGGTGGGCAGCACATGGCCCGCCCCAGCCCCCGAGCACAGGGTGGGCGCACGGCATGCCCCTCCCCATTCCCCCCAAGCACAGGGCAGGCAGCCCCAGCGCCTCCAGTCCCCCTCCAGTCCACTGCACCCCAGTGCCGGGTGGTGCAGCCCCAGAACCCAGGGCCCCCCTGTGCTGGGCAGCCCCAGCCACCCCAAGTCCCAATCGCCCTAGCCCCAGCCCCAGCAGACTTCCCTGAAGAGGAGCAGCCTGCCTGGGCTGGGGCCAAGGGGGAAGGGCAAGCAGGGCTTCAGGGAGGACTGTGGGCAGAGCCACGCCGGGCTGTTTGCGGAGGCATAGCCTTCCCCAGCCTATGCGCGATGCCGCCCATGAGGACAAGTAGCTTATGTCTGATGCACTAGAGAAGGGGGAGCCAGTGGAGGGAAGCAGAAAGGGGAGACATTTTCAGAACAACAGTGCTAGGAAATTATCTTTGCAGCAGTATTCTGTATGGATATGAGTAGAGCAAGATTGCATTTGTCAAAGCCAAACAAAAGGATGGTGCAGTAATTGAGATGTGGAATGATGAGAGCCTGGATGTGAGTTTTAGCTATGATGGTGGATGGAAAGGAAAGGCTGTATCTTAGAGATGTTATGCAGAGGGAATTGTTAAGATTTAGACATGGATGTGATGACCTAGAGCAGTGGTGTACAATCTGTGGGCCGCACACAGCCTGCCAGGATACTCCACTGGCGGGCCGTGAGACAGTTTGTTTACATTGACCGTCCTCAGGCACGGCCACCCGCAGCTCCCAGTGGCCGTGGTTCGCTGTTCCTGGCCAATGGGAGCTGTGGGAAGCAGCATGGGCTGCAAGGACGCGCTGGCCGCCGCTTCCCGCAGCTCCCATTGGCCGGGAACAGTGAACTGCAGCCACTGGGTTGTGGACAAGGACAAATCTGCACTCCAGGTGAGACACTGTGTTTTTTTCATCCATAAATGCCTGGGAAGAGACAAGATATGATACATTGTTGCAACTAATTTTCTAAACTGCAGCTATTTTAATTAATGCAGTTAATATTGTCTGGAAACAGAATAGTGTCAGAGTAGTAATGAGAACTGCTAGACTAGACAGAGCAATTCTAGAAACTGGTGAGACTGGCTCCTCCAAAAGACATTTTTAGATCCTCCTCCCACTGGGCTGTGAATTTTAAGCTGTGCCTCTTAGAGGCATAGCACAGAATTTCACCTTTTGTTTTTTGTTTGTTTAACTTCAATAACTAATTCACCTTTTAAATAAAGGAAGCCTTTGTTAAAGAGTCTATGCATTCAGCCCCTGGAATCTGAGAATTCACAATAAACATCCATTAGACTTAAAACAAAACAAAACAAAACCTTTCACTTGGTACCTGATGCAGTCATTTACATCTTTACAAAGAAAGTCTAAAGCATTGTTCTATCAGAATAGAAGCATATTACATCCACTCTTTATTGAGTTGGTCGGAACCAGTAAAAAAAGAGAGCAGAGAGTTTTCATCACTTTTTTACAGGTATATATAACTAAACAGCGTGTAAGGTAGTGGGGATTCGGGCCTCATGAGTCAAGTAAATGGAAACTAAATTAACATCCAAAAAGGATTTCAGCCAGAAAAGACGGTCACACTCGGGGAAGAGAAAGCTAATTTGGGATGAGATATCAAGAATTACTTACGGCCTAATTTAAGGCTGAAACAAACAAAAATATATCACGCTATACAGGAGCAGAAAGGGGTAGTTGACACTTGATTTATAATAATTAAAAGTTACAAATATATGTACAATATGTCTATAAATATATATATTTGATTGAATACTTTCCCCAAAACCTTTCATACAGCAGGTTACTTGACTTCTTACACTGTAAACTCTGCAGGTCAAGGAGCATGTATTCATATTTGTCTATATACAGTGCCCATTCTAAGGTCTCTTAATGTTACAATAACATAACTATAAAATAATAATAGTAACACAAATTTATCTTTACTCTGAGCAATGACTAAGCTAAGACCAGATGTGCATAATTAGCAGACACCTCAACAAGTTCAAAGAAGCTTTTGAAATTATCCTTGGAGAAGACAGAAGACAGAAACCACACTGTTTGCTGAGGAAAAAGGAGGTTAATATATTTCCTAAGATAAGAAGTGTCTGCAAACTCCTTTGTCAATATAGTACTGCAAGGTTACACCTTTACCTAGTAGCTGAGGGGCACGTTGGGGATGTTGTCCAGCAGAGGGAGGTAATTAGATCTCAAAAACTGCCAGGCTGATGCAGTTCTGGACAGCGAGAAAGCCAGGATTAGACATTGCTAGACTATGAAGGACTGAAACAGAAGGCTAAAAGATGTGATCAGGTTATTTTCTGATTTTTCCTTTCTTATCTATACGTTTGTACCTGTTTAGATGAATTAAAAGGCAGGACATGCTTTCAACTAATTTGCACTGTAAAAGATAAACAAAAGAAATAGTATTTTTCAGTTCACCTCATACAAGTATTGTAGTGCAATCTCTTTGTTGTGAAAGTGCAACTTACAAATGTAGATTTTTTTTGTTAAATAACTGCATTCAAAAACAAAACTACACCTCTACCCCGATATAACACGAATTCGGATATAACACGGTAAAGCAGTGCTCCGGGGCGGAGGGGCGGGGCTGCGCACTCCGGTGGAGCAAAGCAAGTTCGATATAACACGGTTTCACCTATAATGCAGTAAGATTTTTTGGCTCCCGAGGACAGCGTTATATCGGGGTAGAGGTGTATGTTAAACTTCTGAGCCTATAAATCCACTCAGTCCTACTTCTTGTTCAGCCAATCACTAAGACAAACAAGTTTCTTTACATTTACGGGAGATAATGCTGCGCTCTTCTTAGTTACAATGTCATCAGAAAGTAAGAACAGGCATTTGCATGGCACTTTTCTAGCCGGCATTACATGCCAGATATGCTAAACAGTCGTAATGCCCATTCATGCTTTGGCCACCATTCCAGAGGACATGCTTCCATGCAGATGACACTCGTTAAAAAAATAATTCGTTTTAATTAAATTTGTGACTGAACTCCTTGGGGGAGAATTGTACGTCCCCTGCTCTGTTTTACCCACATTCAGCCATATATTTCATGTTATAGCAATCTCGACCCAGCACATGTTGTGCATTTTAAGAACACTTTCACTGCAGATTTCACAAAACGCAAAGAAGGTACCAATGTGAGATTTCTAAAGATAGCTACAGCACTCAACCCAAGATTTAAGAATCTGAAGTGCCTTCCAAAATCTGAGAGGGATGAGCTGTGGAGCATGCTTTCAGAAGTCTTAAAAGAGCAGCACTCCAATGCGGAAACTACAGAACTCGAACCACCAAAAAAGAAAATCAACTTTCTGCTGGTGGCATCTGACTCAGACGATGAACGTGAACATGCGTCGGTCCACACTGCTTTGGATCATTATCGAGCAGAACCCATCCTCAGCATGGACGCATGCCTTCTGGAATGGTGGTTGAAGCATGAAGGGACATATGAATCTTTAGCACATCTGGCACGTAAATATCTTGTGACGGTGGCTACAAGAGTGCCATGTGAATGCCTGTTCTCACATTTGAAAATGTAGAAAACATCCAAAAATATTTAAATAAATGGCATTCTATTATTGTTTAACAGTGCAATTAATCACGATTATTTTTTTTAATTACACGATTAATTTTTTTAATCAATTGACAGCCCTAGTTTTGATATGATTTTTCTTTCTCTGTTTCTAAAAAAGTGTTCTTTAATAAGATTCAGCCAGTTTTACAGGATGAAATCCGGGTCCCATTGAAGTCAGTGGGAGTTTTACCATTGACTTCAATGGGGCCAGGATTTCACCCAAATTGTTTTGTAAAGGAAGTTCATGGACTCTGTCACACAAGAGGGAAAGTAACCTTCAGCCTCCAAGGAAAAGGAATAAGATTAACTCTGCTCAGAATTCTAGGTCGGGGGCATGATTGAAAAGGCTTATCCAATCACATGCAAATAGTGTCAGAGCTGTGGTTTGCACAATGTAGCAGGAATGCCTATAAACCACAGAAAAGAACTGACTTTAAAAGTTCCAAGATAACAAAAATGTACAAATTGGAATTCCTTATACAGTTACATACAACTATTATCCAAAAGGATTTCTGCTAGGAAAGAGAAAGTTACCCTGTAGGGTGCAGGGAGGAGAATATGCAGGTTGGGTGAAATTCGCCTCTGAACAGGCTTAAGTGGTGCCTAGGCCTTCTGATGGCTGTCTACACAGAGGCAAATTTCACCCATTTTATGTCTTCTGCTGTATTACAGTATGGTATAATATGAATACCTTTCTCTAAACTACCAGTTAAAAAGGCTAGCTATTCTCTTGTCCAATGCACATATAAGGCCCGGTCTACACTGGGGATGGGGGGGAATTGATCTAAGTTATGCAACTTCAGCTACGTGAATAACGTAGCTGAAGTTGACGTACTTAGATCTACTTACTGCGGTGTCTTCACTGCAGTAAGTTGATGGCTGATGCTCTCCCATCGACTCCGCCTGTGCCTCTCGTCCTGGTGGAGTACTGGAGTCGACAGGAGAGCGCTTGGTAGTCGATTTATTGCATCTAGACTAGACGCGATAACTCGACCCCCGCTGGATCGATCGCTGCCCGTTGATCCAGCAGGTAATGTAGACAAGCCCTAAGTGTATTAAAATCCAACTGTATCAGAGGGGTAGCCATGCTAGTCTGTATCCACAAAAACAACGACAACAAAAACACAGCTACCTCTCTTCGGATGCATCTAAAGAAGTGGGTTTTTTACCCACGAAAGCTTATGCCCAAATAAATCTGTTAGTCTTTAAGGTGCCACCGGACTCCTCGTTTTTTTAAAATGCAACGTATCAAGTGGGATAGCTCTAAAGTTTCAAAAAGCAGCATAGTCTTTTATATTTCCCCCCCAAATTGATAAATCAGTAATGCATACTTAGCATGTGTTAAGAATGGTATTTTTATGTAAAAATATTTATGCTTTTTATAGCTGGTAGATTTAACTCTTTCATTGGGCTTTCCAGCCTGCTTGCAGAAGGCCTTAGAATGTGTGAAATAATTAGCTAAGACCTGATAGCTAAGACCAATTTTCATTTAGTTCTCATTGCTCCAAATGGATTTTTTTTTCCATATAGTCCTATTAAAATTAGTCTCCTTTAGGTGCTTTTATAGCTTCATTTATAAACATGGGGCCAGGTTCCAGTATTGCCAACTTTCATGATTTTATCACAAGTCTCACGATATAGGGGTGGGTTGGTTTGTTTTTAAAGCCCCAGGTTACATTGCAGCTCAGCCTTCAATTAACAAAAAACAAATTTCTTTTCCTCATGTTTGCAGAGAAAAGCCTGAAAACATGAATTTAGTGTAGCCTAAAGGCTAACAGACCAGTAGGCAATAAAAAGAACCTTACATTTATTATTTTGAAATAACTTTATGATTTTTGAAGACATGGCGTTGGCAATACTGCAGTTCTTCCAGTCTTTTTGTTCTGATTCACCAGAGCAAATGGGACATAAAGATAGCAGCTAAGGGAAATTCCAGATGGTGTAGAATTGATATACGTGCTCTACATTAACCCTTTCCTATCCACCAGTATAGAAGTGTGTAGCTAAAAATGGGGCTAGAACATGTCTATACTGTGGCTACCGGAACAGCTACCCCTTGGGCTTTAGGGATCCTGGAGACATCAGATCAGCTCTGAGGATGCTCTAACTTAGGGCTGTTATACATAGGAAAGTTTTATTACTTATACCAGTATAATTATACCGGTATACTTGAACTGATATAAACTCATATGTTGTGTGCAGTGTTGTTGTAGTTGTGTCAGTCCCAGGTGGGTGAGGTAATATCTTTTATTGGACCAACTTCTACTGGTGAGTAAGCTTGTATCTCTCACCAACAGAAGTTGGTCCAATAAAAGATATTACCTCACCCACCTTGTCTCTCTAATAAACCCATACAGACACTCTTATTCCAGTATAAAAATGACTTTTTTGGTTTAGTTTAAATCCCTTCCCAAGGAACATGAGCTAAACCAAAGAAATGCCCTCTTATACTGGAATAAGAGTGTCCGTATGGGATTATATTGATGTAACTATATTGGTTTAAATTCACACTTTAGCTTAGACCACTATAACTTTGCCCTCATACTAGGGGCTGATGATGTATGTGCCAGTAGCAAAACAGATACTTTGAACGTGTTGTGATGATGTTTGTGCCATTGGGAGGCAATGGTGAAAAAGTTTAAGGGCAAAATTCTGTCCTCCGGATTTACCCCCATGTTACTGAGAGCAGAGTTTAGCCCCAAACGTTTAACCAAAACAAACAAAAAAGCAGTTTAATTGTTTTAGTGTACTTTTTGTGAGCCTTGTAGACAGTTTCTCTTCCTACTGAAACAATGTAAAAAGTTGGAGACAACTAATGTTCTGTTCATGTCAGAACAAACACTTTGATATAAAAAACCATAATAAAGGCTCAAATTAAATGTATACCCCAAAATAAAAAAAACACACTAAGAGAACCAAAAGAGTGCCATCATGGCTAAACAACAAAGTAGAAGCAGCGATTAGAGACCAAAAAAGCATCCTTTAAAAACTGGAAGTCAAATTGTAATGAGGAAAATAGAAAGGAGCATAAGCTCTAGCAAATCAAGTGTAAAAGTATAATTAGGCAGGCCAAAAAAGAATTTGAAGATCAACTAGAAAAAGTCTCAAAAACTAACAGCAAACATTTTTTAAAGTACATAAGAAGCAGAAAGCTGCCAAACAATCAGGAAGGCCACTGGACAACAAGGTGCTAACGGAGCACTAAAGGAAGATAAGGCCATTGCGGAGGAGCTAAATGAATTCTTTGCATCGGTCTTCACTGCAGAGGATGAGAGGAAGGGTATGTCTACGCTACGAAATTAGGTCAATTAAGTCGATTTTTTAGACATCGATTTGATACAGTCGATTATGTGTGTCCCCACTTAAGACCATTAAGTTGGCGGAGTGCGTCCACAGTACCGAGGCTAGCGTCGACTTTCGGAGCGTTGCACTGTGGGTAGCTATCCCACAGTTCCCGCAATCTCTGCCGCCCATTGGAATTCTGGGTTGAGCTCCCAATGCCTGATGGGGCAAAAACATTGTCGCTGGTGGTTCTGGGTACATGTCGTCAGCTCCCCCCCATGAAAGCAACAGCAAAAAATCATTTCTCGCCTTTTTTCCTGGGTTACCCGTGCAGATGACATACCACGGCAAGACTCCCACAGCTGAGCCATTCTTTTTAGGTGACAAATCTGAGGAACTGTCCAAGATTGAGGTGTCAAGAGAGGCAATTTTGGAATAAATTGATAAATGAAATAGTAATAAGTAAAGCTCCCTGTGACTTTCTGTGACCTCTGTGACTTCTGCTGTGGCCCGTGCGGCTGGCACCTGAGCAACTTGGGCAGCCCCAGAGCCAGCTGCACTGGCTGCTGCTGGGGCAGTCTCAGGACCGCCCCCCCCAGCAGCAGGAGTTTGGGTTTGGGGGGGCTCAAGACTGGTGATTGGGGTGTGGAGCTGGAGGTCGCTACTTCTCAGGAGCCGGGTAGGGAACCTACCCCAGCCTCGCCAATCCTCCACCTCCCCTTCCCCGCAGGACCCGCGGAACCCCCCTGGCTGCACCCTCCTGTACGCACAGCACCCTTCCCAGGCCGTGCTCCCCCCCAGCACCTATGGCACCCCCCCCCAGGCCACTTCCCTGAGCTGCCCCCCCCCCCACAAATTTTAGTCAGGGGTATATAGTAAAAGTCATGGACAGGTCACGGGCCGTGAATTTTTGTTTACTGCCTGTGACCTGTCCATGATTTTTACTAAAAATACCCGTGACTAAAACGTAGCCTTAGTAATAAGTCACCAGTCCGGATGGTATTGACCCAAGAGTTCTGAAAGAACTGAAATATGAAATTGCAGAACTACTAACTTTGGTATATAACCTGTCACTTAAATCATCATCAGTACCAGATGACTGGAGGATAGCTAATGTGACACCAATTTAAAAAAAAAAAAGCTCCAGAGGTGATCCTGATAATTAAAAGCCAGTAAGCCTAACTTCAGTACCAGGCAAATTGGTTGAAACTACAGTAAAGCACAGAATTATCAGACACATAGATGAATGAGATATGTTTGGGAAGAGTCAACATGGCTTTTGTAAAGGGAAATTATGCCTCACCAACCTATTTGAATTCTTTGAGGGGTCAACAAACATGTGGACAAGGGTTATCAGTGGAGATACTGTACTTGGACTTTAAGAAAATCTTTGACAAGGTCCTTCACCAAAGGCTCTTAAGCAAAGCAAGCAGTCATGGGATAAGAGGGAAGGTCCTCTCATGGATCAGTAACTGGCTAAAAGACAGGAAACAAAGGGTAGGAATACACGGTCAGTTTTCAGAATGAAGAGAAGTAAATATTGGTGTCCTCCCGGGATCTGTACTGGGACCAGTGCTGTTCAACATATTCCTAAATGATCTGTAGAAAGGGTAAACAGTGAGATGGCAAAATGTGCAGACAATACAAAATTACTCAGGATAGTTAAATCCAAACTAGACTATGAGGAGTTACAAGGGGATCTCACAAAACTGGGTGACTGTGCAACAAAATGGCAAATGAAATTCAATGTTGATAAATGCAAAGTAATGCACATTGGAAAACATAATCCCAACTATACATACAAAATGATGCAATCTAAATTAGCTGTTACAATTCAAGTGTAAATTGGAAAGGCCTTGGTGCTGCTCTAAGGCCGTATCTACACTGGGGTTTTAGCTACAGATGTAGCTGCACTGGTGAAAATATGCATATTCTTCCAGATCAAGGATAAGTTGAAATAAAGGCAGTAAGAGAGCCCATCAGCATGAGACAAATCCAGACCCGTGACCTGAGGAAGAGCTCTGTGTAAGTTCAAAATCTTGTCTCCTTCACTAACACAGTTTGGTACAATAAAAGATATTACCTCACCCACCTTGTCTTTCTAAAATCCAGCACTAATGTCACAGCTGCAATGCCCCTTTGCTTGACGGTAGATGTGTGTTTGTAAAGACACATACTGGGGAACCCGTAGCACAATCAAAATGTTCAATATTTCTGCTATTCCATGTTACATAAAACAAACCATTTAAAAGTCTCTTTAAGAAAAGGGGATCAGATTTTTCAGTCTCTTACAGCAGCGTTGCACTTGCCTCACAGTGCAAAGTTGCCCAATCATTGGAAAATTCTTCCTATATAAAGAAATCCACCAGTGATGTGGAGTCCCCAGTTTAAGGGGCATGTTCAGGGGAAAGGGAGTGCAGCTGGGATATTCCCATACACCGCAATCTCAAGCTGTGAGAACAACCTCCAGGGACTATTGGAAATGTGCAATTTAAAGAGACTTTCAAGCTGCTGTGAATGATGAGACTGTCCTTGATGCTAAGCAACCCAAGGATCATACACCGTCACAGAGGTGGCCTAAGATCACCTTGATCCCTATACTCTAATCTCACACTAAGGGCATCTCGGCAGTAGTGGAGCATCTGGCAGTCTTGAAATTTGTTGCAAAATGGTGAGCAATATTTTTTAAAATCCAAGAAAATTTCTGTTAAAATAGCCATTCAATTCACTGCAGTAAGAACGCTACCTCTCTATTCCAAAAACCACAAAATCAGAAACATTTTTTGTGAAAGCAACAGAATAAACAAAATATACTGAAGTTCTCTTCAGTTCCTTAGAAAGGAACAAACTTCTTAGAAGATGAAGGGAAACTGCAGTAGAGCGCTGATACATTAATACGCTGGTTGTGCGTAAATCATATTTAAGATAACACAGCCCTTCCTCATGTAGAAGCACCACCACAGCAATACATATTTTAGGGCTATTTCAGGTTTTTGTTCAAATCTGCCTATATCCCAGTGGGACCTCAGCCTGAAATACTGCTCCAAGGGACACAGCACATAATCAATCCCTTTGAAACAACTTCGGTCGTGGTAAATCCATATAAGTGCTGATTCCAATTACGTTAATGAAGCTGCAAGGGGACTGCATTTCTTGTAGTCCTAGAGAGGCTCTCTAACAATGCTGCATCATCATGCATAAGATCACATGGAGGCTACATTCAAATTCACTGTACGATAGTGGTGTTCGATATTTTCACAGCCTGAGGCCTAGCATATTATTTCAAAAGGTCAAGAAGGCCACAGTCAATAATTTGGAGCAGATTCTTCGCCCTGGTCTGCTCCCTTTGCACTGCTGAGGTGAAGCAAAGGGAATGGAAAATTCCCCCAAGTTTCCTGCTGAAGAGTCCCTAAAGTGGGGAAGGCTCCAATAGGTGCAGAGCCAAGATATCCAGCTCCCACACCTTCCTGCCTACAGCCCCTAGTGCAGCAGGTGTGTCCAGAGTGGGAAGGGGGAGTGGCTGGAGTGTTCTGGACTCCAATTATCTCATTGGGGGACCAATAGCCAGCTTGTGAAAGCTCTGCTCTCACCTGGGCTGGTGCAGAGAAACATGAAGCCATGAGAGGATGCTGGTTCTCACTTTCTCTTCTTTATTCTCTCTCCTGGGCTGTCCAGATTAGCTTCATGGGGGAGAGGAGCCATTCTTTGCCAGGCACTCCCCTAGGCTCAGGCAGAACCAGTCAGGCTCCTAGTTTGCTCACCCTGGGGCTCCTACTGACCGGAAGGGAAGCAAGCTGATTCAAACATTTCTAATTAGAAATCAGAGGATGTGGCTGAGGGAACATTTTCTATTTGTAATCAGATGCAAATTTTCTTCATATAGTCACCCTTAAAGGCCCCAAGTAGCCTTTGAGTCACAGCTTAGATAAATGTTTTGTGGGTATGTCTACAAAGCATGTTAAGCCTGGGCTCTGACTCAGGTTTGAGCCCAAGACCCCCTTCCGTCCACACACAAATTAGTCTTACTCAAGTCAGGATGCACTCAGGACCCAGTTCCTAAAATCCTGCGTGGCGGAGGTAGAGTCCGAGTCTCACTGTGACCCAAGCCCTTTCATTTTGCAGTGTGGATGCAGCTGAAACCACAGACCAAGTCAGAAGGTCTATGTAGTGCAATATGGACGCGTTAGCACAGGTGTGAGACCCGGGTCCAGCAATTGTAAATCCAGATTTAAAATGCAGCGTGTATGCTAAAGCACAGGCTTGAAAATACCAAGTCCACAAGCCTGGGTTCCACAGACCCAGGCTTAGTGTGCAGTGTAAACATACCCTGAAGGACTTATAGCTCCAAAACACATATCCCGCCCCTGTCCAGTAGGCTGAAGAAGTAAATCCACTAGCTAGCTAATCAATTGAGCTAACACATACATAAGAAGCAGTGACTTAAATTTTAGTAGAGGGCAGTGGTATACAGCCCTCAAGGCAGCACTATAGACCAAAGTCTCAAGTCCAGATTTTAATATCAGCTGTGCAATAATATATGTTCATATAAATTATGCAGCAATGTGAACCACTCATCTGAGTTTAGACTCTTTCCATCAGCCCCTTAGAAGCGTCTCAGTAGCATACCATAGACATACTGTCTCTATGAAAGTACAGTGACTGTCCCCTGGCTCTGGGCTAATAATTCTATAACATATTGTATGTCTGGAGAATTATGCCTCAGGAATTCTTTTAATTAAATCCTATCAGGACTGTTACAGTTCCAAAACTGATTATACAGTATTTTGAAAGCCCCTTCATCAGTTCTTCAGACACAGCCATAACAGTCTCATGGAAATCTCATGACTGCTTTGAAGTCTCCATTGTACAAAGGATTCTGCTTGCAGTTCTTTGGGCTCTTTGTAGGGCTTCACAATTGCAGCAAACCCTCCTTTTTATAAGATCAATAAAAACCTATGAAATCTTTAGCCATTTGTTTACTGTTTACAAAATAATAATCTGTTTATGTGTTTTTTCCATCCTACCAGCCAGTTTGGTTGGCAAGAAAGGGATTCTTGCCAACCAAACAGTGTTTGTGAAATACTACAAATATTTGGTATTAATGTTGCTGTTAATGGGTGGCAGTTCATCTACTGATTAGAGCAGGGGACTGGAATCCAGCACACCTGGCTTCTGTTCTCAACTCTGCCACTGATTCAGTGTGTGAATTTGGGAAATACGTTCTTTATATCTCAATTTCCTCATCTTTAAAAGTAGGCTAATGATTCTTATTTATTTCACAGATGTGCTGTGATATTTAATATTTACAAAGTACTTTGAGCTCCTCATCTGAATGGGTGCTATATAATCATAAAGTATTATTATTTAGAAATGAAGTTTCCATTTGGGGTGGTTGTTGGTGATCTGTAGAAACAGGGCCAGTTTTCAGCAGGGTGGGCAAGCAACGTGGTCACCTATGCACCAACTTTCAGGGGGCATCACACAGCAATGCCTGCTGCTCAGCTTTTGGATTTTTGTTTGTTTGTTTATTTTTGTGTGCAAGGCCACTCCAGGGTAGCGTCAGCCCTGTCTAGAAAACTTTCTGATTTATTCTTCCCCAAATAATTCCATTATCAAACTTGAAATATAATTAAACATACTTTTGTTTAATTTGGTCTTTTAAATATCCTGGTGTATGTACAGCTATCAAGTTTTAACTTCCTATATAAAACATTAAGAAGTAATAATTGATGTAAATAACACAAATATTGAAATTATGAGGAAAATGGTTTAACTACTGATATTATTGGCTTATAACATTTGGATAATGCGAATATATGTATATATTCTAGCTCTTGCTTGAAAAATTAAAAGTACGATTATATTTGGCTTCAGCTCCTTGCTATTAAATAAGATTTGTTTAGAAATATTCGTTAGAGAGCTTCATTTTGATTCTCATTACTCTGGCAGAGTTTGCATTGATTCCAGTGCAAGCTATAGTCCCTTAAATGGCAGTTGCAAGGAGAGTGCTCATGCCTCAGCACAAGGAAATGTTACTGGTAGGAGAAAAAGTGCAGAAGCTATAGGTATATGTGTTTTTTAAAATGGGCAAGAATAAACCCAATAAATCTATCCATATCAGAATTCTGGGGACATTCTAAATCACAATGGAAATGGCTTGTGTAACTGGAAATATTTCACTGCAGTTCAGCTGTTATTTTATTTACAGTCCTTCAATATATTGTTTGATATTTTGAAATTAGATAAAAGTGATTGTATAGAAACAAAATAAAGTTTAAATAGACAAATTAAGTGGCTTTTTCAGTTACTTTCAAGCAGGTATAATAAATTGCAACACATCTTTCTAGAATATCTTATGTTCAAGAGGAAACCTCTGCCTTCCTATACCTACTCAAGCTCACAAACAACCAAGATGTGTTATAGAAACAGAGAACTATATACACAGCTATTAAGAATTACCCATATGAAAAGTTGGAATACATGCTTTGGAAATAATCTATCTACAAAATATATCTTGTTTTGTAAAATGTGAAAAGGATTTGGAAATAGATTAAAATTAGGGGGGAAAACAAAGATATATCAGAAATTCCACTATGTATTTCTGTGCTATCTGCCAATATCTTATTAAAATATTTAAAGATACAGCTTGTTTATCTTCTTCATTGCCCCTTGCTCATTGCTCACTGCTGCCACCATGTGTTATCACTAATTCCTTCTGAAATAAGAATACCCCTTGAACAGGTAGATACTGAATTTGGTAATGGAGGCTTGCCAGGAAATAGGCATGATGCCACACAGAAAAAAATGTAATGTTACAAGCAGGAGGCAAGTCTTCCTTTAGAAAAAGTGGGCACTATTGGGAAGGATATGATGACCTTCAGAAGCACCAATATGGCTAAACAGCAGCCCTTGCAGCATTCTGTGTTGCAAGCCTATGTTGTCTGCTGGCATACAGCCAAAACACAAATAAAATCTGCTCTTCTTCTATGCATGCAAGGGTCTTGAATGTTAGTGGAACTTATGCACATGCATTAAGAGTTGTTAGTTTAGAACACTTCATATATACGCATATATATGCAAACACAAATATCCTCCGTCTCCTTCACTTTATAATAACGGAGTGACTAGGACATTTGACCTTCTTGAGCTAGTGCACGACCCAGAAGTTTCAAAGCCTCTTAAGGGCCTAAGTGGCCAGATAGATACCTAATAATGGATAATTATGGAATAGACTGTCCATAGGAGAAGTTTTCTCCTAACTTCAGGCAGTTAGAGGTTGGCTCATTCACCAAAGTATGAAGGTCTATACACCTGTACCCCGATATAACGCGTCCCGAGATAACATGAATTGGGATATAACTCGGTAAAGCAGCACTCCGGGGGGGAGGGGGAGGGAAGCGGGGCTGCGCACTCCGGCGGATCAAAGCAAGTTCGATATAACGCAGTTTCACCTATAACGCAGTAAGCTTTTTTGGCTCCTGAGGACAGTGTTATATCGGGGTAGATATCTTTTTTATTTTCTGTCCTATCAAATATAATTGTGGATGTTCTCATTATTCATATAAATGGATATATTTTTTAATCCTAATAACATCCAGGCCTCAATGATAACTTGTGTCAATATGTTCCACATGGCAGTTATGCATTGTGTTAAAAAACTGAGTGTACTCAGGACATACTAGGATGAGATGGCAATTTATTATACTGTACAAGCTAAACTTCCTTAGTACTTCTTTGCTAAATTTACAGTTATTTAAAGAACTCTTTTAAGATGAGATTAAGTGACAATTTGTTGCTGGTTAATCATAATTAAGTTTACAGGAAATAGTTTCAATTAATATTTGAGCTCAAGTTTGTGTAGCCCCAATACAGTAAAGCACTTGAAATATATGCTTAACTAAGGCCTCCATTTAGCAAGACACTTAAGCACATGCCTAACTTTAAGCCCTCAGTGTTGCCAACTCCCACAATATTTGGTGTTTTACTTTTTGTCCCAGCTTCTGGGGACAAGTGATTCCATGACAATCTCAGCTTTTGTTGTAAAGAAAGTAAGTTTCTAGCCCTCATGTTTGCAGAGAAAAGTTTGAAAATGTGAACCCTAAAGGCTCAAAAACCAGAAGGCAAAGAAATAGAATTGAAAACATTTTAAATCTAATGGTTATTAAGCCAATCTCCTGATTTTTTAATGTTTGAGGTTGGTAGTCCAGTTGAAACCACATGCTTAAAGTCTGATCCTGCTTCCCTTAAAATTTAGCCTAATTAAAGGCTAATGCAGCTCCCATGACAAATTTTCCATTAACTTAAATGCATGATAATTCAGTGTACACTAATCTTTATAGTCAAGTGGTCCTCAAAATGGCTAAGCACTCTCCAAATAGCGTTGAAGACATAGTCCCTGCCCCTGAAGAGCACACATCCTAAAATATACTGCAACAAGCTAATTACCTTAGGCTACATCTACACTACGGGGGGGGGGGTGTCGATTTAAGATACGCAAATTCAGCTACGCGAATAGCGTAGCTGAATTCAACGTATCAGATCCGACTTACCCTGTTGTGAGGACGGCGGCAAAATCGACTGCCGCGGCTCCCGGTCGACGGCGCTTACTCCCACCTCCGCTGGTGGAGTAAGCGCGTCGATTCGGGGATCGATTGTCGCGTCCTGACGAGACACGATAAGTCGATCCCCAAGAGATCGATTTCTACCCGCCGATTCAGGCGGGTAGTGTAGACCAGGCCTCAGTCTGTAGCTTCAGGAACTTTGTGTTGCTTCCCCCTCCCTATTGTCTCACCTCTAAGGAATTTTCCAAATAAATCCCTGGCATTAAGAAAACCACCACACAGTTGGAGGGAGCACTGCAAAACAGGTCTGGGTGCTCACCCAGCTAATCTGTCATAAACATCCTATTCAATTGTTACCCTGCCTGCCTCCCCACTCCCTTGTTTGTCTCATACACTGGGGATGGGTTGTCTTTTAAACTGTAAATACTTTGAGGCAGGGACTGTCATTTTCTAGATGTCTATAGCACATAGCCCAATTGAGTCCCAGCATGGTTTAGGCTTCTAGTTGCTAATCTACTATAAAATGTTTAATAAAATAAAATAATAAGAAGAACATGGCAGCTGTCATGTTGGCTAACACCTAGAGATTAAATTGTGTACCTTTAGAATTGTAAAACGCATGAATCTCTATTGGAGCCAGAGAGCCAGGCTCTCACGCTGAAAGCCACATCATTTTGCACACATAGAGAAATGACTGTACAAGGGGTAAAATGGTGGAGAATCAGCCCCCCAGTTTCTGTGCCATGTTCCAGTTGTTCGTGATTTCCAGTTGTTTACACATAGTGTCCATGATGGTATTTGTTCTTCAGTGTCAGGGAAAGGGGAAATACATAACGTTCCTGTAACTTGCTTCAGAACTCAGAAATAGGTGCTGGTGCCCTGAATGCCCTATTGTCTGAAAACAATCAGCTTCACCCTGTTGAAGCAGGTGCCACTGCATTCAAAGGGCGAAAGGGAGGAAAAAAGTGTTTTGAAGGATGTGGAGGGATTCCAACCATAGTGTACATGAATTATATTTAACTACTAAAGTGATCCCTATGAACCTCATACAAAGCACAAAAGGCTCTACATCAACTACCTCTGAGACAAATCTAAATAAAATATTGTAAATGAACTAAGTAGTTATTAAATGTGGCCTCTGTTCTTGGCAGCAGCATGGGAAAAGCTAGAAATAATTAAACAAGTGGTTGTTCAAATGACTGCTGACTGAATTTGTTTTCTGCCCCAGAATGTTGCAGCTCATAATTTCACATTTCCATAATAAAAGTAAGACCCAGTTCAGTGTAGTTTCTAAAAATCTACTTATGGTGCTCAGCATTATTCAGTTTGAATAGCTTTTTTCATACATCCTATGTTACTGTTCACACTTTTATATTTCTTATTTAGTTACAGAATTTTCAGCAATTCTCATAAAGCTGTCAAATAAGGATCAGTTTGTTACCAAGGTTTAGGAAAGTTGCAGTGCTAATATACTGTGCGAAGCACATTGTCAGGGCTTAACAAAAAACCCAAACAATACACCTTGCTGCGTCCTGCTCTCTGGTCTCAGTGAGGAGGACTGGAATGCTAACATTGCACAAAGAATAGCCTTTGACTTAGGCCCAGATTTTTAAAAGTATTTAGGCATATAAAAATGCAGCTAGGTGCCTAGTGGGATTTTCAAAAGCCTCTAAGCCCCTAACTCTCATGTAGGCACCTTTGAAAATCCTTTTAAAAATCAGGCCTGAGTCTCATACCATAAACACTGTCAATGTGATCTAATACATCAGAATGAACTTTTTATTTTTCTGTGACAGAAATACTCTGAGGATTTAAAGGTGTGGTGTCTAATTAAAATAATTATAACTGGGATTAATATGTGCTGCTCACCTTTAATATGTACTTTCTCCCCTCATTGTGTGTGTGTAACGCCCATGATTGTAAGGGTGAATTACATGTGTGCATTGTAAGGAGTGTGAATTCTAATGTGTATACTTTCTTAAAATCTATTACTACTAGGCCAGATCCTGGGCCACCTCTATGGGAAGTCCTGCTCAAAAACTGATAACACAGTCTAGCTCCTTATGAAATATTAAGCACCCAAAATTCCCATTAAATCTGTGGAAGTTGGTACCTTTCTAGCATGTCTATATTGCAATGGACACAGCGGAACTTGGGTTCAAACTCCATCACTTTGTTGTATGGACACAACTCAGGCCCGGATCCTCAGATTCATGTCCTGAGAGTCCGCCAACACTATCCCAAAATCCTATGGGCCAGTGTTTCTTGTCTTTTCTATCCCAAGACTAGACAATCGACTCCCAGGAAATGATGGCAACCCTCCTGGTTCAAGTATAGCTGCTCCACGTTTAACCCTTCCATTTTATTCTGACTGCTGAAATACAAACAAGGTGAACCATCTCCTGTGTTAGCAATAGCCGCCAATAAGACAAAGTCCTTTGCCAAGTTTGCTGCTACTCTGTCATGGAACCACAGTCAGATTCTGGTAAATCTCTGGTGTGAGGTGAGCAAGACGTTTGACTGCAGTAAGAGTACCAGAAATTACCTTGTATACCAAGAAATAGCAGACAAGTTGGCAGTGTTGGGGATTCAGTGGATTGGTGACCAGTGCAGGTAATGGATGAAGCAGCTCAAGAGCAACTATTGGTAAGCTAGAGATGAGAACTGCACTTCTGGGAATTCCCTGTCATCCTGCCTCTTTTACGAGGACTTTGACTGAGTGCTAGATACTGTGCTGAGCACTGAGTAACCAGCAGTTCACAATAGCCTGATCAGCCAGAATGCTTCTGATCCTGAATCTAATATAGCACTGGAGAGGAGCAAGCAGCTGTCAGATCAGGCTAGCAAAGTGACTATGGTGCTCAAAGACCTGAGGAGTCTTTGTCATTGGAGCAGCTGCAGCATGTCCTGGGTCCGTATTCAGAGGAGCTATTTGATGACCTCCTGGAGGAGCAGTCCACTGTAGAACTGGCAGGAGAAACAGAAGAGGCAGAAGTACCCTTAGAGCCTGGTAAGTTTCTGTCTCTGTTGTTATCAATGTACAAATGGGAGTGATTTCTGGTTTACGACCCAATTCCATTTTTAGTACAAGCCGTGGATAGCAACGTGTACCCCACTGATGGCGGAATGCACACGAATGCCTTGGTGTCTTCCCCGCATTCCAACACCACGTGGAATTCAAAATGGCACCTGGAAGCACAAACAGTTAAACAACTATATACAATGAAATTTTTACTAGCTACTCGCACATTCTTATAAAGATTCTTCCAAAGGTTGCAAACTGAAGAAGAAGTAAAAAAGCAACAAAGGTTGCAGGGTCCCATCAACATGCCACTCTTCAGTGCTCCAGAGAACTTCAGCTGTGATAGACCTTCAGAATGGACAGACTGGAAAAACATTTTTGCAACAAAACTCCCTAAAGAAACTGGAGATACTCAGGTATCATCTTTAATTCATGCTATGGGGAAGCTGGCAGAGCATATCTTTAAATCCCTTACCTTTACTGAAAACAGTCACAAAGATGACTGTGAAAGGGTTCTGGCTATGTACGATTTATACTTTATACCTCAGAGGAATATGGTTTATGAAAGAGCATGTTTTCACCAGACAATCCAGGAACCAAGAGAAAATGTTGAATCTTTTTAAAAGAGCTTTGCATGCTTTGTCTGAAAACTGATTTTTGATTACAAAACACCAAGATATCAAAGGCAGGTTGATTATTGGGTCAAAAGACAAGAAACTCTCACAGCAACTACGGTTAAGTCCACCCACAGCTATACAGATGGCAAAGCAGTCTGAACTAGTCGAACAGCAGAACAAGAGTCAGAACAACTTGAAAAACCTGAAATTAGTTTATAAGCTGTAAACAGACACAGCATGAGTACTAAAAGTTATTACCATAAAAGCCCTGAGGCCATTAGGCAGTCCTAGGCAAACAACAAAGCCTTTAGACTAAATGTACAATGTGTGGAAAAATCCATAGCCCAATAAATGTAGGAGTATAAAGTGCACAAAATATGGACATTCTGCAACTGTTTGTTGAATCAAGGCAGTCAGGGAGTTGATTGATATTACAGACAATCAAGATACATTGAGCAGATGTTTTCAGAGAACTGTCCACAATGACTCTAAGATCTCTTTCTTGAGTGGCACAGCTAATTTAGACTCCCATCATTTTTCATGTATAGTTGAGATTATGTTTTCCAATGTATATTATTTGCACTTATCAACACTGAATTTCATCTGCCATTTTGTTGCCCAATTTTGTGAAATCCCTTTTTAACTCTTCACAGTCAGCGTTGGGTTGAGTAGTCTTGAGTAAGTTTGTACTGTCTGCAAACTTTTCCACTGTTTACCCCCTTTTCTAGATCATTTATGAATATGTTGAACACTACAGATCCGAACACCACTATTTACCTCTCTCCATTGTGAAAACTGACCATTTATTCCTACCCTTTGTTTTCTGTCTTTAAACCAGTTACTGATCCATGAGAGGACCTTCCCCCTTATCCCATGATTGCTTACTTTACAGAAGAACTTTTGGTGTAGAAGCTGGTCAAGGGCTTCTGAAAGTACTCTACATCAACTGAATCACCCTTATCCACTTGCTTGTTGACACCCTAAAGAATTCCAATAGACTGGTGAGGCATGATTTCCCTTTACAAAAGCCATTTGATTCTTCCGCAACATATCTCATTCACCTGTGTGTCTGATAATTCTGTTCTTTATGATAGTTTCAACCAATTTGCCTGGTACTGAAGTTAAGGTGATCCTGTGATTGCCAGGATCATCTGTGGAGACTTTTTTTAAAATCGGCATTACATTAGCTATCCACCAGTCATCTAGTACAGAGGTTGATTTAAATGATAGGCTGCATACCAGAATATGTAGTTCTACAATTTTGTTTTTGAGTTCCTTCAGCACATCTGGTCCTGCTGATGTATTACTGTTTAATTTATCAATTTGTTCCAAAATCTCCTCTTTTGACACCTCAATCTGGGACAGTTCCTCAGGATTTGTTACCTAAAAAGAATGGTTCAGGTGTGGGATTCTCCCTCACATCTCTGCAGTGAAGACCAATGCAAAGAATTAATCTAGCTTCTCTGAAATGGCCTTTATTTCCTTGAGTGCCCCTTTAGCATCTTGATTGTCCAGTGGCCCTCCTGATTGTTTGCCAGGCTTCCTTCTTTTGGTGTACTTAAAAGAAAATTTTCTGTTAGTTTTTGTGTCTTTTGCTAGCTGCTCTTCAGATTCATTTCTGGCCTTCCTAATTATACTTAGACATCCTGTACAGGGCCAACAAGCAGCTACAGTACCAAGCCACACAGTCAAGTGGATAAATCCCTTCCAGGGTAGCAAAGAGTTCAACACACTGTCTGCCCTCACCAGGGTCTTCAGTCCCATCTCTGGGCCCCAAAATCATGCCCTTGGGCTTCTAAGCGAGCCTTCTCCCCTTCTCAGTGCTTAGGCCTGCACAGAGCTCCCTTCCCAGCTCCTCTGGTCCAACCAGGAACTGACCTGCTTAGCCCCTGCAGCTCCTTTTATCTGATCCCACTGGGTTCTGATTGGCTGCTTCCATGCAGCCTCTCTAGGCAGGCCTGGAGGACCAACTGTCGCTGCTCATTGCTGGAGTGGGCTGTAGTAGTACCACAGGACCTCCAGCAGGGGGGTCTTCAGGACCAGGTATGCCTTGTCACTCCTTTGTAAAGCGTGATGTCACATGCACTGTAGGGACCCCAGAATTAAGCCCCGAAGGGAGCCCCCATACAACAAACACTGCCACCGCTCCTCCATGTTGCTGGCTCCAGTTACCAGGAGCGTGCAGACCCAAAGGATGGCTCAGCAGGATGTGTTGATGAGCTGGCACAATTTCTGGTAAAGTGCCATGGGACGGACAGTCAAGTTTCCCCGAAATTCACCATAAAGAGCTAGGGTGGTGGCTACAGCTGGGGAGGGCACTAGGAAGCCCGCAATAGGCCAGATTGACTCAGATCTGTGTATTGCAATGTGGATGTGTGAGCACGGGTGTGAGACCCAGGTCCAGCAATTGTCAACCCAGGGTGACTACCTAGGGTGGACACTCAAGCATGTGCCTACAAATATAGAGAACTGCAGGCACAAGTCCCATAGACCCATGCTTACATTGCAAGGTAGACATACCCTCAAGTGCTATTGGAGCAACTCCAAAATCTTTCAGTTTAAGTAGTATTATCTGGATAGATGATGGTTGCAGGTGGCTTCTACTTAAGAGAAAATAGATCATACAAGAAAAGTTTCTTATTTATCACCATTTTTATGTAGTTGTTCACCTGTGACAACTTCACTCCATTTACTGTTATCAGACCATGTACTATGGATTATGTATTATCCATAAGCTGTATTTCACAGTGCAGAAAGCCCTTTTTATAATTGTTTCTACCAGAACATTAGCCTTATAATCAGTAGCACTTACACGCATGGAATATATGGACTGATTTGCATAGCTGTCCTCTAAGGAGTGTAACATCAATCATATTACTAATTTGTTTCTGAGGCAGAAAATTAAAAGTGGTCTGATAAGAAAATTCATTAGTTATCACATTATTAGCTATTGGAGGAAGACATCTGCTTTATTTTAATGTCTCTAAATTTAGAACTTAGCTGTTCTGCAGTAGCTTCATATTTGTGGTTTTCTGTAGTCATTGTCAATGTAGCTTATGCCAAAAATGTAGGTTTTATTAAGATGGTTCAGTGAAGCTTGGGCTGATCAGTCACATTGGGCTAGTTAAACTTATGCTGGGGGCCATATTGGCTCCTGGATTGGTCCAGAATCCTGGAGGTGTAAAGGTGAAAGAAAGCCACATTTTCCCCTGCCCTGGGCTATGCATCTGATGAGGCACAGCGCAGTGTCTGGCCTAACTTTTCTAAGTCCTCTTTCTCTGAGTTTGGCTACCATCTATCCCTCAGCACTTCCATCTACCCACTGTTAAGGTTTTGGATTCACCAGCTCCTGTCAGCTTCAGAGATAAGAATTTCTGTTTAGTCAGCTCCATATCTCAGAGGAACCTCTGTCTCTACAGCAATTTGTGAAGCTCAGCCTTTTCAGCAGCCTCTTTTGCAGCCACTTACCCTGACACAAGAATGCTGTATAGAAGCTGATAACTTTTCCTTTCCTCTCATCTTTCCATAAGAGCTTCTACCTTCAGGAAAGACATTAGTTTAAAAGAAAACCAAGAACAGCTGATGCACTATCAAATCTCTTAGAATCCTGTCATTTTTTTGTTACTGCATTTCATGGTTGTTTTTCATCTTATCCTCTTTTAGAAGGCTTAGTTTAGAATGATTGTGTGTATCTAGTTTGTGTGTGTGTGTGTATTTGCGTGTGTGTGTATAGTTTGTGTGTGTGTTTGACAGCGTATTTCTAGTATTCTCATCTTTAATCTCCAGCTAATTCAGTCATATCACTGTAATGCAAGGAAAGGTTACACGTTCCAAGTACCAGGCTAAGATATCAAAAGTCATTCACCTATAGGTATTGTAAGGGGAACATGAAACCATCCACCAATATTTTAAAAGTCTAAACACTTAGGACAAAGGAGTATAATTTCGGTGTAATGGACTGAAATTAAGAAGGGGAAATTTAGGCTGAAGATCAGGAAAAATTCTGTGAGATCTACTAGACTGTGTCATAGTCTCCAGAAGGAAGTAATAGAAGCCTGGTCACTTTTGACTTTTATAACTAGATCGGTAATGTACTAGATAGTATGCATTATTATTATGTATATGGCTCTAGTGCCTAAAGGCCCAGCATTGTGTTGGATGCTGTACAAATACCTAGACAGAGACACTCCCTGCTCGGAGGAGCTTATCATCTAAACAGACACGGGTGGAGGGGAAAACCCTAGCTCATACATCCCATTAATGGGAGAACTGGTATTAGAAACTTAGTTTCTTGACTCCCTCTTCACTAGACCACACTGCTCCCCCAGAAGCAATAATCCTGCATTATCAATGAGATAAACTAGATGACCTAAGAGAGTTAGTTTCTATAATACAGTGTAGTATTACAATTTCATATATTCAAAGTAACCCTCATTTAATTTCTATGAGACTTAAATATCTTTGCCTGGATGCAATGTGTGTTATATTAATTGGAGATCTCAATAATTAGATTCTTGTGGCTAACCACAGTTTCATCCATTTAGTGAAAAATCAAAGCAAAAGATGATGAAAAAGAAAGGACAATTCAAGCTATTATTTTTTATTTCTTATTACCCTAGCATCATTCCTTCCACTCTTTCTGTTTTAGATTAAGTGACTTGACTTCCTAAGCCAATCCTCCTGCTAAAGTAATGCTCTAATTTTAGGCTTATCACACAGCAACAAGACATATTCTTTGTGTGAGATTGCAGTGTAGCTCTAAGACAGCTACTGCATGTTGTGTGTTGTTAGGATTCAGAAATAATTCAGAAACAATATTCTAAATCTTTTTCTAATTAATTTTCTATATTTTTATAAGGGATTTTGTTCCAAGAAAACTCAGAACAATAAAATACATGTCCTCACAGTGTGCTACAAAGTGCTTATTATTTTGCTATTCTAATATACTCTTACTGTCTTTGCAAACAGATGCTCCAAATACTGTTCTTAATTAAATACTAAGGGCTAGATTTGCATGAGAGTCTATGCCAGCAGAAGACAGTGTAAATCTTGGCACAGGATTCCACCAAAGGAATCACTGTGGACATACAAGATGCTTTCAACCTTTCCTCTGTTGTAGGATCTGCAAGCAGCCAAGCCACCCCCTCAAAATGGGCGTACTAGCTGGGGATGGGACTTGGCCAATTAGGGGATGCACTGATGCAGAGCATTCTCACGGAGCCTTTGCTGGCAGAGATCATGGAGCACACAGCAGAAATGAAAGCTATCCACTGCTTGAACCCCCAGAGAAGGGGGTGGATACACTGCTTGCATTCCTCTGGGAGTGAATCTTTTCTGGGGTGCTGCAGTCCTTAATGAGAGGGGGAGGTGCAAACAGCATCTCCTGCACCAGCCAGGGTGAATCTGACCCTGGGTCATCAAGAGAGCAGTAGGACCAGATCCTCTTCAATGGAGCTGTGCAAATTATACCAGCTAATGCTTGGCCCTTAAGGTATCAAGTCCTTGTAGAAAAGTTTTCTAAAAGACTAATTTTATTTTATTAATAGTAATAAAAATAAAATACACTAGGAATTGTGCTTCTCTGACTTTAGCCACAGCCAAAGAATATTAAATTGACTTCATTTTGTTGATTTACTGTTTGTCGATATGCCTGTACGTGGCTTGAAGCTTGTGACTATCACATGAAATGATGATTTGTTCAGTGGAGGTTTGTGTGCTTACACAGTCATTAATTTATTAATTATTATTATTGGACTAGCACCCTAGCATGATCAGGGTCCTATTGTGCTGGTTGAAGACACCTTCAAAGACTTGGGCTCTGCCCCAAGAGTCTTACAATCTAAAATGGCTAGTCAGATATAAAGCATAAAGTAAGTGCCCACTATCTGCTTCTGCTCCTCAGCATAGTCGTGGTTAATTGGCTCATTTCATATAAGTCCTGAGGAGGTATTTGCATGAGGAAAGGGTAGTGGCCAAACACATCCATTCAGGGAGAGTGTTCCACGCATAAGGGCACAATGGAAGAAGTCATGGAGAAACTGACAGACAAAGGGATGAGGCTGGAAGCATTGGCAGAATGGAGATGGGGAGCAACATGATGAGACAAGAGTGGGCAAGCAGAGGACAGAGTTGTGAAATGCCTTTAACATGAGGACGAGAAGCTTGAACTTGATGCAGGGTGGAGAGAGCCAGTGGAGGGATTCAAAGTAGGATGAAGGGCATGGTCAGAGCAACAGGCAAGGAAGGTGATATTAGCAGATGCTTTTTATTCACTGAAAGACTGATGTGAGTGTTAAGGAGGCCAAAGAGGAGGATAGTATAGTAATGTTGCCCCTTTGCCAAGCGGTAACAAAATTTGGGGCCTTGCAGGTTATTTCCCCCAATGGAACAGAAATCAGGGATGCAAAGTCTTACTGCAATTTGTTTATTTATACAATGTGCTCAAATCCCATTTCCTTGAACAACGGTAGTCACAAATGGCACTCAGGCAACTCCTTCTTGGAGAAACTTCAGGCCAGGCACCCCTGTCCTGTCCTCAGAAATAGCTGTCTTGTGTCTCTGTCTCTCTCCAAGGTCTTCCACAAGTCTTAACAATTTAACATTAACATCAAAGACCCATAATGGGCAAGCCATGACAATAGTCAAGATGGGAGATGGTGAGGGCCTGGATGAGAGTTTTGGCTGTATAGATTGAAAGCAATGGATGCACCTTACAAATGGTTATGAAAGAAGCAGCAGCAGGATTTGGACACAGCCTGGATGTGCTGAGAAAGTGATAGGAAGGATTCAGAGATGCCCCAAAATTTCGGGTCTGAGTAACAGGGACAGTAGTGGTGTTAACAACAGTGACAGAGGATGTAGGAAGTGGAAAGGGTTTAAAAAGTAGCTTCTGATTTTGTGTGACTCGGTTTCTGGGTGCTCTACTTGCGGCATCTAGATTTTCAGGGATACTGAGCCCCCACAGCTCCAACTGAAATTTAGAGTTAATACATGTACCCAAAATACGTTAATGGGTTTTACAATTACTGTCCTGTATTTATGCAACATCCATAAGCCAATATACTTCCATGATAGATATAAATACAAGAAATCTATTTAATTAATACATGGATTTGTGTGTGTTAGCATGATGGAAATAAGTATTCTGTTCAACATTAATTGAATGAAACACGATGGCAATGAAATGATTCCTTTGTTGGGAAGATCAGCCAAAGCATTTTGTAACAGCTTGACAGCCAGACTTGCACATATTTGCGGGCCTAATTAATACACTTATGCTTACAAGAAGGAGGGAGCCTGCATCATAATGCAGAGATGGAAAGATGCAAGGACCTACTGATTAGCTTTAAACATGCTGAAGTGCCATTAGGAAAGATGCTTTACCAGAGGACTATAAGCTTCAGAATGCACATTTCTGTTATGCTTAAATGAATGCATAGGAGGAAGGGGCAGAGAAAAGACCATATGAACCGTATTCACTATCTAGGTATCATATCTTTAAGTATTCAAATGATGGCCAAAGAGGATAGTCATTCTAAAATATAACAATTCTAGATCTCCCAGTTACACAAACCCAGCAGGGGCAGTGTGAGGATGGAGTTTGGAGATATATAGTGTTAAACATGACGATGACAAAAACCTTACCCCAAGCAAAGTTTTGACCCCCAAAAGGGTGAAATGCCAGAGACTGCATGAAGTCCTCTAGAGACTTCACTACTGATCTTACCCGAAAGGCACTCAGATACTACTGTGAAGGACAGCAGTATAAAACTGTAAAATAGATAGATTCGGAGTCCCTATTTGAAATGAACTACTTTTTAGGAGCACTATTCTTGTAAAGTGATTTCACATCCTATTCAGTGGGCTGTTATTTATCTAGCACCATAACTATGCATGGTGCTTAATAGACAAGCAACACTGACGAATCCCTCCCATCTCAAAATCTCAAGTTAGATACAATATAACATGGGCTGGCAGAAAAAACAGTGGGGATAATGTGGAAAGATGAGAGTTACAACAATGAGAGATTCTGAGAGATGTTTATTGTTATGTCCAATCTGTTAGCTCCATTTTTTAAAATGTACTCTATTAAAATACGGAACAGCAGCCAGAATGAAGGGCAGAGTGGAGGTCCGCATTGGAAAGGTGATTGAAAGGAGGTGTCATGAGAGTTGGGAAGGAGCAGATGGAGCTGTGTGTTACACAGGATCAGGGTAGGTATTCCAGACATCAGGACAGCAGAAGAAAAAGCATAGCATAGCTTGTGGAAGAGATGAAGGGAACATCAAGTCCAGGTGAACTGGCAAGGGCGTAGAAGGAAGGCATAGTATGCTATAGAGTATAATCCAAAGAAAATGGCTGAGCCAGAAAAGAATGTGCTTTAAGGAAATGTTAGTGAATATTTCATCATGTTGACTCTTTGTGTAGTCTCAAAATCTTCATAGAGACAGTGGCTATAATTGACTCAGACTTTGGACAGAGAGGGGCAACTCCTCCCACAGCAGAGAGACACATGATCCAAGAAAAGGCAGCTTTCAGCTGTGCTCTGCAAGGTAACATGCATTGTCCTGTTGCTATATATCTAAGATTCATGTGTTAGCTCAAAGGGCCATTTCACTGTCAGCCTAGTAATTAGTATTTTATAGAGCATTGCCCTTCCTGTATGAGTAGTGCCCTAGTTTGGCTGCATAGAGTGTATAGGGTGGTGGTATCAATATACTCAGGCAAACTCATTCAACTCCAGTAAGAGCTGATCTCCTGAGTGCTGAAAGGCTGTCAGCACATGCTTAATATGAAAAGTAACACAAAACAGACTAGGGACTAACTTTAATTGAGTCTCGGGATCTAGCACTAATTGCCAATACCCTTTGGGCAAGTTAATGGTAGCTAGGTACTGAGACTCATTCGCTCGACTAAAGTCTGTCCAAAATTTCATCTTTTCCTAGGCATGGGGTAAGCTTCAGATACTGTTAAGGTGTTAAGCCTCTGAAAGTTTGTACGGAGGCCAATAGACCCATCTATCTTGGGAGTTAGAACAATGTGTTATCCCCAAGGGCTGTGACAGGGATATTTACATTCGGGGCCAGTGTATCTCCTTTTCCAGGTTTTGAAATTGCAGTCCCAATGGACTGGGAGGTGAGGAGATTTCAGAGTCCTGATATTAACCTTGTGAACAGCGGGTGTGCTCAAGTCTGACTTTAAACATTTTGCAATTAAAAGGTTAAGTCTAGTTGATGATCGTGAGCTGGGCTCTCTGCTAATACACAAAGCCATCCAAGGCACTGCGGGTGCAGTGTGGGCACAAGGAGTTAAAGGACCTTGCGACTATTCTCATTGCTTAAAGCACCCACTTAAGTGATTTGCTGGATCAAGGCATTAGGGCTAGTTTCTGCCACCTTTACTCATATTGAGCAGCACCTTATTCCATGTATAGCCCTGTTAGTTTGGACAGTGGAACCTTTACTCCCCCTGGCTGTGATTAATCAGCTGATAGGCTGTTGAACAGGACATTCCCCCATCTACACTGACTGCAGAGTTGTGGTCAGCATCGTGCTGGTTAATGAATTCCTCAAAATTGTGCTCTAACTTGACACAATTTTCTAGTGAAGACAAGTCCTTAGGGCAGAAAGTCCGGGGATACAAGAACGTGTGCAGAGGAGGTGGTGATGGTGGTGGCGGGGAGTCTGAGCTACAGCTGGTGGCTAAGCAATGGCTGCTCTTTGTCAGCCCTGAATGATGACATTTCTTTTACTTTGTGTTTGATCATGGTTTAAAATAGAATACAACCATAGAAGAGGCTGTTTTGTCAGTTCTGCTCCTTTATCTTCCAAGTAGGGTGACCAGATGTCCCGATAAAATTGGGATTGTCCCGATTTTTAGGTGTTTGTCCCGATATTTCGCTCCACCAGCAGTTTTTATTTATTTATTTATTTATTTTTCTCCACCGGCAGCACTCGGCTTTTTTTTTTTTTGCTCCGCTGGCAGCACCGCCCCCCATGTCCCGATATTTTCTTCCTCTCATCTAGTCACCCTACTTCCAAGGCTACTTTGCCAGTTGGAAGACCCCCTCCCCCGCCTCAGCTTCTCAGACCACATTACAGCCAAGTTGTCCAAATGTCACAGCATCTTCTCCAAATGGCAGGAGAAGTCTATAGCCATAGTCTCACCTGATACATAATGAACAAATGTAACCCTTCTGCCTCTCTAAGTTGGCAGCAACAAGGGCTGGGTTCAGTATCTAGGGGTTCCGTTTCAATAACGCAATGCAAAACCGGCTCGAGCCCCCACCCAGTGACTTGGGAGAATTACATACCACCCCCCCCCGGGCGCCTCTAGGAGGCAATACTTCCCCTCTCGCAAGCACAGAGTCTGAGTGTAGCAAAAGCCTTTTAATAAAGGAGGGAAACAATGCGGCATTATGTTGGGAAAACACCACAAACAGGATTCATAGCACAAACCATGAGCAAAAGACCCACTTCCAAGTATATTTGGCAGTGTCCTTTTCCCCTCAGGGTCTTAAGTCCAACAACCCCAAAGTCTCTGTCCCTCGTCAGTGCTGCCCCAGAGTTCAAAAGTTTATCTGCAGAGTTTTACCCCCCCAGCCTGGGCAGAAATGGGGGGGGGGCACACGGGGTGTTAAGAGGCACCTTACGTGGTCCGAGGCTGACTGCCCCACCTCTCCGTGGAGTTCTGCTGCAGCCTTTACCACAAATGGTTCTGCTCTACCAGCCACGCCGCTCCTCCAGCCGTCCCTGCAAACTGCTCTGCTCTGCTCTGCTCCCCGTTCCGTGGGCCGCTCCAACCGTCCCACAAACTGCTCAGCTCTGCCAGCCACTCCACTCCACCATGAACTGCTCCAGCTGCCCTCGCAAACAGCTCCGCTCGCTGTTCCATGGGCCGCTCCAACCGTCCCACAAACTGCTCGGCTCTGCCAGCTGCTTAGCAATATTTCTTCAGGCTCCCCCACTAGTTAACACAGTACTCAGTGATCTCAGCTCAGCAATTTTAGCTCTTTTAGTGATTTCAGCTTGTAGTAGGGGAGCCCCAGTGCTGGTGCACCATTGGCCCAAAGTGAATTCAGCTCAACAACTTCTAGCTAGACTCCTAATGGAAGCAAACCTAGCTCTGCTATTCAACAATGGAGAGAGGGAGGTAGTACAATTGGTGTTCCAGGCCCTCAAAGAGGGGCCCATACCATCAGGTACACATACCTATCCCCAACCTCTCTCAATTCAGTGGGTTGTGGAACCCATGTCCCTTGTCTAGCGAGTGCTACTTAGGTGATGGTGAGACCCTCTGTCATAAAACAGTTTCATTGTCCTTGATTCACATAATCAGGGTAACAACACTTTATTCCTCCTGCCCCAATAACAGAGAAACTGGGGATCCCACAGCAGCCAAAGTGACCATTTTGGGCTGCCGTGGGCTCATGCTAGGCGGAGTGGGTGTGCCTATGCAAACAAGATCAGCCCCTGGAGTTCTTTTCCACACTCGCCATAATTCACCACCAGATGTCAGGGTAGAGCTCATCCTGACTCTGCTGACACAAAAAAGGGAGTTATGTGCCGAATACCTGATGGCATCACAGGGCCAAAAGTTTGTATTTTGTTTGCTTTCGTTTTTCCTGTTATCAAGCAAGTTTTGATACTTCTAGAGTCAGAGTCAGCAAGCTACATTGAAGGTGAGGAGAAATTTTATCATGCCATAAACTAGACGGATCCAACTGAAAACTGGGAATAATATTGAATGGGAACTTTAAGTTACTTTGTGCAATACAAGTTTGATCCATTCATTCCTAATCCTGTTATCCTCATAAAAGCAAAGAATGTCATTTTCTCCTATCTGTTTCCTTTGAGGGCCATTCCGTTCAGATTTCTGTGTCACAGATGCAATTAAGGGTGCCAACTTTTTCATGTATACTAAGCAACTGAAGAGTCATAATTGATCAAAATGGGTTTTAATTGTTCATTTCAATAAAAACACATTTTAAGTTCTACACTATATTTATTGGCACTAAACTAATTGACAAAAGCACTAATCAACAGTGATTATTACTAGCTGAATCATAATTCTCTGAGCTATTACTGTCTAGAAAAATATTTTCCTGGAAGCTGTCAAAAAATATCATTCCCATTCTTAGTCTAGCCTCTTAGTCATTCAGGTAAAAAAAGGTCCCACTGTGGTTCTAGAGGATGGTAAGTGGACAACTAGTATAGCCTGGCCAACCCTTACTCTCTCATCCCAGATTCATCTGCATTAATGTGCCCAGCTCTGTGTAGCGAGTTCTATATAGATACTGCTTTTGACTGTATATCATTACTTCCCCACCCATATGTCATTTATTGTTTTGAAATATCTTCTGCTTGGTGCCCAGAAGTAAAATCACAGAGGTTTATAGGGGGGAGGGATAGCTCAGTGGTTTGAGCATTGGCCTGCTAAACCCAGGGTTGTGAGTTCAATCTTTGAGGGGGCCACTTAGGAATCTGGGGCAAAAATCAGTACTTGGTCCTGCTAGTGAAGGCAGGGGGCTGGACTCAATGACCTTTCAGGGTCCCTTCCAGTTCTATGAGATAGGTATATCTCCATATATTATATTAGTGCTCCATTCCTAGCACGCATTCTCTCTCTCTCACACACACACTCTTAATTGACTTGAAACTTCAGCTTGATAGTTTTTTCATATAATGAATTCCACCAACTAACCAATGGTGTACTTTACTGTAATTGTCAGGACTGATCTGAATTCTAATTTGGAATAAGTCAGCATAATTGTAGTAATTTTATCATCATTCACATTATATACATAATGTGCTATAAGGCAGTAGTTCTCAACCAGAGGTCTGGGGCCCTCTGGGGGGCCGTGGGCAGGTTTCATGGGGTCCTCCAAGTATGGCCAGCATTAGACTCTCTGGGGCCCAGGGCAGAAAGCCAAAGCCCCACTGCATGGGGCTGAAGCCTGGGGCTCTGACTCCCACACCCGGAGCTGCAGCTGAAGCCTGAGCAATTTAGCTTCACAGGGGCCCCTATGGCGTGGGGCCCCAGGCAATTGTCATGCTTGCTACCCCCTAACGCCAGCCCTGGATTTTATATGCAGAAAACCAGTTGTTGTGGCACAGGTGGGCCGTGGAGTTTTTATAGCATGTTCGGCGCGGAGGGGGGAGGGAGGGGGCTCTGAAAGAAAAGGGTTGAGAACCCCTGTTATAAGGCACTTAAAGAGTTAACATTGAATGTCTCATTACACCTGGCAATAGTGCTGACTGTCACTTCAAGGTTATCAATTTCAAGGTGTCTACCCTGTGTAATAATTGCAAATATCTCTCTCTCCTTCCTGTGCAACAACATGACAGATAACTATTCATTATATTTCCTCATAAAGGATCATCTTGCCTTCATCACATAAGCTTTCAGCCTCTTATGACAGTTCAGGTCTTAACAAGAGAATGAGATGACACTGCCAAATGATTAATTCAAAGATGAACTCAGAGGAGTTTAGGGACATAAATAGAAAATCAACTTATCAACAGGCTCTGATCTTGTTTCGCTCGCCTATTTCAGAGTTTCCCATCAGTTAGACACCCAGCCATGGTATAGTTCTTATACAACAGGGAGCACTGGAGAGAATATTGGAACATTGAGAAACATAAAGGACTATCCTCTGAACTGGCTGAGTAAGACTCCCATAGTGCTCCCAGTTGCCCAATATTATACCAGAGAGGGGAAATTTCTTCCTGACCTCAGCTCATGCACCAGTGGAACATGTGGGCAGGCCATTAATTAGCTGTAACAATGCATATTTTGGTTGGTGCTGGATGGTTTACACAATGTTATTATTGTGTCTCTCAGGGCACAGGTGTCCATCTGTCAAATGGATTATGGTAGGGAGAACGTACATGTCAATCTCATCTCTTTCTTTTGATGTGAAGCCAATAAACCATTCACTGTCGTTGGTGTGAGGATTTTTACAGCAGCAGAGATCACGTGGTTCATGTCTGTTTTCTAACCCTAGGAAATTCAGAGGAGATTCTAGTGACTCTCTAGGGCTGAATGTCTTTGCCATATTGATCAGGTCAGGAGCAGATGGAATGGTAAAGCACCCATAATTAAATAATCACACTTACTGAAGGCCACCAGGTATTAACGAATTACAGAGGTTTAACAATAACAGTGTTTTGACAGATGCTTTCAACAATCTTTTTCTGACAATCCAGCGTTGTTACATGTAGAAAGGGCAATATTAACCATGGCCATACTCGATTAAAGTGACTTATTCCAGACACGCAGTATTCATACCCTTGGTGATAATTACCATAATCTCAAGAGGTGTTGGGGGTGGGGAGACTTTCCATTGCTGCTGGGTTAACAGCTTTAGTCACACTATACAGTACTGTGGCATTTTCAGAAATTTACCCATAACTAATCATTTGTGTTTAGGGTGATTCACAGCCTTAGCTTCTTCATTCTTTATGGGGAATTCTTGCATCGTGAGGCTTCTCAAAATCCAACAGGACTGGCATTTGAAGCAGGCTGTCATGAACATCAAGTTGAAACTGCTTTTCTTGTGTGAGTGGATGATAAGAGCTTTATGAAGAAGAACAATGGATTCTACTCTGAGCAGATTATCCAAGCCTTGGAGAACATTGCATGTATTTTAATTAAAGTGATACTGTCAAGTAGAAAATCATGGATCAGATCCTTAGCTAATGTAAATTAACACAGCTCCATTGACTTCACTGGAATCAGTGGAGCTCTGCCAATTTACAGCAGCTGAGGATCTGACCACATATAGCTAGAAAACATTAACATCCATGTTACTGCTAACACTTCAGATGATTAAAACAAATAATTTTAAGCATTTCACCAGTTTTGCAGTTGATGTACTGTTTGCATTGCACTCATCCGGCACAATGGGGCTGGACACATCAGGTCTTTGTTTACAGTCAGATTCTCTTTGCTCATCCTGGAGTAGCTCCATGCTGTTATAAAAACTGGGTTTTACTGAAATTAAAGAAAGCCACAAAACATTTTCTTAAATGTTTGGGCCTAAACTAAACTGAGGGTGGCATCCCCTTTGTGTTCAAGTCTGTTTTGTGTTCTTTAAAGCAAATAGAGCAGATATTCAAGAAACAACAGCAGTGCTTGCTTTAAGTGTGCATCTCCAGCATTAAATCCCAGCAAATTCTCCCAGCCCATCAACAGCCACAGCAACCCCCCAAAACTGCTGTGGTTCTGCTACATATGGGGAGGAAGAGCAGAGACTGCACAGAGGACCTCTGTAGTCCCCTACATGCCACAAAGAGAACCTCCACATTGACTCTCTTTATGGCTACATCTACCCTTGTGCGCTTCCCTGGGGTACTTAGACATGTACTGTTGCACGTGTACCTGTACTCACGTCAACTGTCCACATACGGCGTGCTGGGCACAGGTATACACTATGCACAAGCATTTACCTATATCCACGCTACCCCTTTTCAGTATGCAGTGGCAGCGCTAGTATATCAGGTTCAGAATCCCAGAGTCCTGTGTGTCACAGGAGACACTCCGGGAACCGCCTTGTTGCGTGTTGCTGATACGGTGCACTGCCTTCACACATTTGGCGACAACAGCTTGCAGTTCTTTCTCTTTCTGCCAAACTGCATTGATGAAATGGTGCAAGTCCATGATGATGTGGTTCCACTCCTGCTCCTGCTTGCAGGACAAATGTTCATGTGGTGCAGTACCAGAGACTGGATGGAATGGGACCAGAAGTATTTCAGATGCTTAAAGACGGCAGACCAACAGGACAAATGAAAATTCACTGGGATCCCATGGAACAGATGTGTTGAATGCTGGGATCACAATGGTATGCTCATGGCTGGACCCCACATCCGGTTATGGAGAAGTGACATGGTGTGGTGGGACCACATTATCTTGAAAACTTGAGGTGATGGCCAGTGGCTTCAGAATGAGGAAGCAGACCTTCATGGAGTTGTGTGAGCAGCTTGCACCAAACCTCTAGCATCAGACCACTTATTTTTTTGCAAATCCATACCAGCACAGAAGTGGGTGGCTATTTGTCTATTTGCCAACCAGTTCAGGGTTGGGAAGTCAACTGTTGGGGTGATGGTTGTATACCTTTGCCACGCTAGCAGTACTGTAATGGGTGGTTGCCATAACCAAAAATTCCTGAAATGGCAGAGGGATTTCAGAGGGTGGGGTTGCCAAACTGTGCAGAGGCTATTGATGGAACATGCATCCCAATACTTTGGTCACCGAAAGGGACAAGTTGGTACATGAACTGAAAAGGTTACTATTCACTCATTCTCCAAGGCTTAGTGGACCAAAGAGGGTCGGCTCCTGAACAGCAACACTGGACATATGGGAAAGGTCCATGACGCTAGGGTGCGGAGATTGTACTGCCGGGGGAAGAAGGGACTTTATTCCCCACAGAAATGATGTGATTTTGTATAATGTATCTGTGCTGACATATTTCAGGGGACCTCACCTACCCACTCCTAATGTTGCGCATGAAGCTGTACCCCCAACATCACCAAAGCCATGAAAAGGGAATTCAGCTACTGCCTGAGTAGCTGCAGAATGATGGGGGAGTGTGCCTTTGCTATCTGAAAGCTCATTGGCTATGCCTGCAGACCCCTGTGGATACCAGTGTAGCTGACACAGTTCACATCATTGTGGTGTGTGGTGCCTTGCACAACGTACATGAGACTAACGGGGAATACTTCCAGAGCGAGTGGACATAGGACAGATCTGGTTTTCAGAGCCTGTTCAGGCAGCCAGATCCCACCCATGTGCGCACTGCTTTTAGTTCCTGGCAGGCAAGGGACATTAATGAAGCTATTTGCTCACACATTGTGGATCAGCATGGAGCAGAAGGTGACCTGGGACTGTACTGAGGGACACTATTGTGACAGTAGGGTGCTGTTGAAAAAGCTCAATAGAGCATTGCTACATACTTGTGTTGCAACTTATCTCAGTGGGTCTCAATCTCCAGCAGCTGACACTAATGTACTAACCGAAAGCAGAGTATCGGGCGAGGGCCCTCAGTATTAACATCTTTGGCTGTGGTTTTGTGCTGCAGAGAGTGTATATGCACTTTAATGCCATCATTGAGCACTGGTTTAGGTACATGTAAACAGCTCTGCTTGGGGTTGCTTTATGGAGCTCACTTAGGCATTGTTGAAGTAATTTAAAACCAGTTCTGTAAGGTTTTGGGAGGGGCTTCACATGTTCCTTCTTCACAGTTTTTTGACCTTTTTCACAGCACTTACCAGCTGCTGTACATTAGTATTCCCATGGTTGCAAGTGGTGACTCTTTGATGGGGAAAGAGGGGTCTTAAATGCACTGTTCAGTGTCAGCGATCTTCACTGTTAATTTACTTTTGTTTCCTTTGTCTGAATTGTCACTTAAGTCCTTAACAGAGCTCCTCATCCTGCCCCTCATTACATCGTGTCATACGATGAGCACAGCAAGGTTGATGAGGGGTCATGAATCACTTCGGGATCTGTATTCACAGCCCTGGAGAGCACCCAGTCCAGCTCATTATAGCATGTGCAAGTGCTAGGTCCGCCCTGGAATGATTGTTGGAGTCCTTCATTCTCTGGTGCAAAATGCGAAGGTACTTCATACACTCCCAGCACTGGGATAGAGTCCGGTGAATGCCAGCCTTGTCCAGCCACCATGAAATCTCCCAGAACAGGTGAATGTTCCTGCTGTTCCAGGCAAAGTCGTGGAGGATGGTGTACTCTGACCACACAATGATCAGAACCCCAGGTGGGCTCCAGAGACCAGGTGGCAGCTCTTGAAAGTTGATCTATGATTGCCTGTGCTGATCAATAGTGTTCACAGGAGAATTGATGTTAAGTGCTCAGCACAGGTCACTATTACCTATGGCAAGTGAGCATCAGGGACTTTACCACCAGCAAAGGGATCAGTGCATTGTAGGAATAGCCCTGAAGAGCTACTGATGCCTGGGAGCTGGTATACGCCCCTTGCCCATCCATGCTGCACTGTAGAACGGGTATGAGGCCGTGCCACAGCAGAGGTTTGCACATTCCCACATCCCTCATGTGTGCTAACTTTCATGATGTGCACTCTCCTTCAGGACCATGCTTCAGGTCTTCAGATGTGGACAAAGGGGGGTTGTGGCACAACACCACACAACCACGTACAGTCGCAAGTTTAGACGTAACCTATGGGAGCTTAAAATGGATTTTGAGGGGCGATCAGGGAAGTAGCAGGGCATTGCCAGTCTATTTACAAACTGCATTAATCCACTCACCAAACATACCACATGGGGCAGAGGTCACAGAAGGTCACCACTGTTTGCCTAAAGTAATGGCTGCTGTCCATCTGTGCAGGGGCCCCCTGCTTCCAGATTACAGGAAGGATTTTGTACCACTCAGTAGACAGGCCATTATAACACTAGCTCTCATATTCTCCCTCTCACAGCTTTCTGGTCACTCAAGCCTGACGTAAAACAAAGTTCCACTGAGCTGGAGCCTGCTGTGTCAGGTGATGTTTCAGTCACTTGTTTTCTTGGTGCAGCTCAAACAGGATTTCTCTAGCTCTGACAGATTGTGGCTAAAACCGCCACACAGCTTGTCCTTCAGAAGTCCCCAGATGTCTCAGCTGACACTTCCCTGGCATATGCTTCATGGAAAAAATGTAAAAAAGCTGTCACTCATCCGCTTTTAATTTTCCTTGTTACTGTGCTGCCGTAATAGCATCAATCAATATTTAGGAAAATTGTCACTAGCTCCAAATTTCTCTTTGATTGTCAAGACTTGTAGATTTGATTCTTAGGGAACTTCCCTGTTTTTGTCTACAGCATTTTGCTTAGTTGCTCTCTTCCTTTCATAAGTCATGGCACTCATCTTACTTCTAGACCTTTAAAGGTTGTCTTAGAAAGTACCTTTGCATTCATGAGATTAGATAGAGCCACATATCAATAAACACGTTTCAAGCATTCCCTTCTGATTTACATTTTCTCTAAAGTGATCTGATCACCTCTGCTGTTCATTTTATTAACTGTTTGAAATTCAACCCTAAGCAGTGGGCCAGCACAGTCTATGCACTACTTACGCCATGAAAATAGAGCTTAGTGGGATTTAAAAGTTGCATATATATAACCCACTGGCCACTGTGTGTCCTCATCTATGCCTGATCCACACAGGATGCAAGTCTGTGACTTATGTGATGGCCACCATCTTGACTGACACACCAGGGAATGAACTGGGGAAAAAGCACGCGTCTTTACAGCATCAGCTAAGAGCCTGGCTATCAAGGTGAGAGCTGTAATGGACCCATATCCATACCCATAAGGGGGTTCCTTAACACACATCGACTAGTGAGTTACATGTAGGCTTTGTACTGGCTCTCTGCACTGGGGTTTATATTATTTCCCCATAGGTGTATTTTAGGATCTCTTTATTCATTCCTACTAATTCCACGGGGTCAGTTCTTGAAAAGGCCCTTTCAGCCCTCCATTTTTCTAACGGTAGATAAAAGGCATTCTATGAAATTTACTGTGTGGGAGTCATTTGGATGAGACCTTATGAACCAAGATCCCAACTGCCTCTGTGCCCATTAGAGCTCCTTTGGCACTTTTCATAGAAGTAGGGGTTTGCCCTAGTGTCTCTGGCCAAACATTTTGCTCCCTCTTGTGCAGTACCCCATATACTGGTTAGAGTGTCACCTTTTTAGGGTGGGGACAATCTTTTTGTTCTGTGTTTGTACAGCACCTATCACAATGAGGTCCTGCTCAGTGACTGGGACTCCGAGACACTAGCACAAGACAAATAAGTAATAATAATGGTTGGTTGACACCCTCCACCCCAGAGGTGGCTGCATTTCCGTGCCGCTTTACATGTATAGCTGAAAACTTCATTTGAGATAATTTAGGATTAAATAAATGTGCTAGTAAGCTAAGATTTTATTTATAGCACAAATGGGGTGGAGGGGGGACAGCATTTTGGCATCGAGACAGGGGTCATGGTCTTAGCTATTTCCTGTTTTCTTTGGAAGTTTTCATTGTCTCAGATGCTTTTGGTCTCTGTTCCACTCGTTTAACTTCAGTCTGTGTACAATATCTCCTGACATACGATCAACAGCAAATCCTTTGTGTTACTGTTAATCATGCTGCTGTAGGGCCCCCCACCTCAAGAAGCTAGTGAGATTATCAATCATCATTTTTTTAAGTCTGCCTTGAGGACTGTCACTTCTTCTATTAGCATTTTGATTTCAAGAGGAACTGTGGGCATGGCAAGCTCCCGGGATGGTTCTTAATTGCGGTATTTAGAAGCAATGTGAGAGTATGGAATATCTGATAGAGCATAATTAATCAGAAAGCTTTTTGGTGATCACTTTGTGCACAAAGAGGGATAAACAAGATAAGGTCCTGATACTGCACACTCTTATACTCATGAACTTTACTCACATGAGTACGCTGAGCCTTTCATAAAAAATACCTCAGCCATCACAGGAGCTCCATTCCAGTCTAGGTCAGCAAGCAACCATACCTTTGCTGTGGTGATCCCTGGGATGTAAAAATCTCTTCTCCTTCACAGCCTCAAATTATCCCTCCTCATCTTTCAGCAGCAGCACCTGAGAACCAGTCTTTTGCAAAGCTGCTTTTTATTATGACCCCTGTCAGCTCTCATATGCAGTAACTCTTCCCTTGTGTCATCCCTATCTGCAGCACACCTTCTCTGCATCTCCTACAGGGTTTGAGTTAATGATATGCCTAAGGCCCCAATTCTGCAAACACTTGTGCACATGCTTAACTTTACACACCTGAATCCACTGGATCAAGTATGAACTGAAGCATGTGTAGAAGTGTTCCCAGAATCAGGCACAAAGTGAGCTGATCTACTCTGAGTGCTTAGTGTCCTTCAGAGAAGTTTGTAAAATAAGAAATCCATATCCCTGCTTAACCCAGGAATTAGGAGTCTCTGAAGGTTTATGGGCAACTTTTTTGATTTTAGACCTTTTGATATCTAAATTTTATAAAGTTTTTAAGGCGGGAGAATACAGGTGTGTGGGTGTTGAAGGTGTTTGGGAAGCAGATCCAAAACCAGATTTATCACAAAGCAAAGTGGGACTAGGGCTATAGTAATATAATATCAGGAAAATTTACACAGTAATCAACCAGTCCATCTATTTTAATGTTGCATAGAAATATTTGGACCCATGTAACATTATCAAAAGCAAACCACAGAGATGGTGGTATGTGCCAGGTCTACCAACACATTATGTGCTACATGAATATTTTCTTATAAATATCTTTAAAGTGCCTAGCACACTGCTGCAAATAAATTATTAAAAGTTAATAAATAATTTCTGTTCACAGATCTGTTTGCAGAAAACTAAAGTTTCCAATAAGATGAGGATTTTTGAAAAGTCTATTCTATTAAAGTTTTGTAGATAGGGTATCACAGATTTGAAACTCTCTCATGATGAGTTAAAAACTAAGCACTATTTGCCAGAAGTCAAATACGAAAAGATTTCTGCAGGCATAAAAGAATGTATTTGAAAAGTGTGTAAAATGGTCGTACCTTTCTGAATAATTTGGAGTCTGGAATCTGATCCTAATGAAGACATGGGGAATTTTACCATTGATTTCTATAGGGACAGGATCACGTCATTTGAATCTCAATGTATAGCAAATAATGATTTAGAGTCTGAGGCGAAGCCCATTTAAATCAATAGGAATCATTCCAGCCTCAGCTTACTTTGAAACCATTGTTAATCTACCCTGTTCAGATGTTCATTCCTAATAACCTTATAACTTTGATTCTTTAATCCTTGTCTTGTCTGTGTCATTTGATAAAAAAAAATGAAGATACAAATTTCAGACTTGATTTCCTAAAGTTAGGCACCTCATTCAATATTTAATCACCTAAATGAGAGGCCTGATTTACATAAGTCCTGAGCCTTTGCAACCCCATCAACTTCAATGGGAGTTGTGTGTACTTGACACCTTTTGAAAATCAGGCTTCTAGTGTTACGTGTATACATATGGGTTTAGGTGCCTACATTTGAAAATTTTGACGTGTGGTGAGTGCACAGTAGCCCTGGTCTTGCAGCCTTTAGTCACATGAGTAAAGTCTCATTAAAGTCAATGGGACTTCACATGCAAGTAAGAGCTGCAGGCTATAGTTGTTCTATTAAATGTTTACTTAATAAAACAGATGAACATAAAAAGGAGATGGATGTCAGATTATTCTTCAAGTTTGTGGAAATAATTGCCAAAGAGCCTGCTTAATTTTTAAACATGAACACACTCCTATTTTTAAATTGTTTCCCTCCTTCCCAGGCACAAGTGTTTGAGCAGCTGCATGTAGTAGCACTGGCTAGTCTATTGTAGTAAATGAGAGCGATTATTGGTAAATATGCCAAAATGTCATTTGTTTCATAGTGCTAGTTCAAACATTTTTGGATACGTCTGCCCCATTGTCTTGTAGCAAAGAGAGTATTATCTAGAGCAATTACAGTGCCGTTGTTCTTCACTATCTGCCAAAGCGAAGAGACTGACATATACTGTATGGTACAGCCATGCAGTCTGTTCCTTGCAGTACAAACCAGGCCTGGTGCTTTATGAAAGAAAAGAATGTTAACACAGTGTCAACTATGGTGCTATTAAGACACTTTCACATAAGTCTCTGAATTAGTCTGCTCAATTGCTACAAATTCTGAATAACTCTGAGAATTTAATCCATGTATAATTTATTCCCGTTCTTTCCCCTTAACTAGTTTTGTGATTTTCTTTAATGTTTAAGTACTGCATAATTTTTCTCCCTTGTACTCTTCTAGACTTCCCTGTCTTAATTACATTCTTCATAATGCTCCACTATAGAGGAGTAATTATTTATAATCTTTGCCCTTATTTCCACTAAGTAAAAATCCAGGGGGGGAAAAAGTAATGATTTTCTTGAAGTTTCTGTATACATTCAGATCTGACAAAGTCATCAAAGGAAAATGGCTCACAGGTCATCTCAGATAAGGAAGACACATGAAACAGCTCTGTTAATTTGTACTATTAGCCTAACTGTAAAAAAGTGAAAAAATAAAATTCACACAAGACTGAAACCCTATATTTTTTGCTTTCCCTACTTCTGGGACTAGGTGTTGTAGAAAATATGGGGCCAAATTCTGTTCTCATTCACACCAGCTGAATCTCATTGAATTCAATGAGAGCAGAGTTTGCATTATAATATATAAGATAACTCTGTTTGAAGATCCTGAAAGAACATGGCTCAATGATGTCCGAAATACCCTTTACCTCATCTTTACATTCCTGACTTACCTTATCCATTGTTATCTTGTCCATTGTAAATGGTTCCTGGGGGTTCCCCATTATCTTAGCTAGTACAGACAGTCTGTTTTCAGCCTGCTGATCCATTTATCTCCCAAGAAATGAGACCCATGTCCAGTTACTCATGTCAAGCCAGGCCTACACAGATTAGTTCATCCTTGTGAAGACTACATTCCCCACTTCAATACTGCTGTCCAAGAGAGTGTTAGCTAGAAGGTTACAAAATTTAGACATGCCATATGGCAAAATAATCTTGTACACCTACACTTTTCCATTCATAAATGGCAATCAGTCATGTCAGTCCCATCTCTTTCCCTCCTGAGCTCCTACCTCATTTTCAGCTTACAACTCCACCACACTGCAGCGTGGAGAGGGAAGCAATTTGTCTATGGAACTCCCTGCTTTCACATACTGTGTACATTGGCAAATCTCCCTGCACCTGGCAGAACCTAAAATTCTGAAAATGCATACAGTGGCTGTATAATTGGTATATGTAAAAGTGCTCTTCCATTGTAACACTCAGTTCCCCCTTCTTCAGCCATGGAGGTTTTGAGCTATTCCTGTCTATTGTACCATATCATAGATTATTGGTAGATATGTGTCAGCCTGTAATTTGTTTCACGATGTGAGTTCTGAATGCTTCTGTTCTAGTCTCTGTTGCCTGTGACGATTGGCTGATAGACTGCAGTCCGCCCCAGGGTGTGAGGGCTAAACAGAGACTGGCAGTAGCCATGACTGAGGTGACTTGGGGGTGGGGAAACCCAGTAAGACTGTGGGGTACTGCAGGAGGCAGAACCCTGAGATAAGGGCACCAGGATCCTGAGAGGGACACAGGGGGCCAACGGCAAGTGGATCACTGGCCTGCAGAGGGCGCTCCTGGGTCGAAGAGCTAATTCCCGAGGACGACCAGCAGGAGGCGCTGCATGGGTGAGTCTGCGCTGTGCTACAGGTACAATCTCAGCCCTGTGTCTCCATTGCAGGCTTTCCCACACATCTCCCTAGCAGGAACTCAGATCGCTTAATCGCTGATGACATCAACAGCTAGGGGTTCTTGAATTCCATTTTCATGCAGTTACAAGGCAAGGAGCCACATTCAAGTAAGTTATTTCACATAGGGCAGGGCCTGAGCCTGTGAAGGACTGAGATGCAATAAGAGCCCTAAACTTCAATAGGAGCCGAGTTCTCAACACCTCTCAGCACGTGCTCAGTGCCTAACAGGATTGAGTCCATGATTAAATCACTTCCCGAAGGTCACTGAGTGACTCAACAGCAGAGCCAAGAATTCGACCCAGCTCCCTGAATATCAGTCATCTGCCAACCATGAATACAAAACCATGCTTTACTTACAGCCTCTGTTAACATTTGCTTTCTGCCATGTGATTAGAGCCCTTTCATTCACTTCCCCTATTTAAGTTTTGTGTTTCCCTAGAAACACTAAGAGGAAAATTGTCACCCCTCCCCGTAACTGTGAATAGTGAAGAACTTCTGCCCATGTGTCTCCCACCTCTTGCATAGGAGGAGGGCTCAGCCTACCAGTAGTCCTCTCCACCCTTCTGCTAGACTCTGTGGAAAGTGCTCTTGTGGCCATACCAGGGGAGAGAGTGGAGCCTACATACAGCTGAGTTTATAATGATCCTTTCCTTATCTTTTTTTCCACAGACCCCGCAGTGAGGATCTCTCCAAGAAAGGGTCGACCAAGCAGCCATGACCAAGGTGCTGTCCTGATTTAGGGCCAACTCCTCTCTCAAAGGCCAAAACAAGGGAGGGCAAAATCCACAAAATTTCTGTTTCATGATCTGCTTCAGGGGGAAGTCCAATAAATTGGTTTAAAATCACACCATTCGTTATAGCAGTGCAACTCTGCATGTAGACAAAGCCTAGAATGATGGCAAAATAGAAAGGAACCTCTAGAATCCAGTTGTGTTATTCCATAATTTGCCTTGGGGGATGCAGATGGGGAACATGAGACCTTCCTCCCCAACAGAGTGGCAGTAAATACGGAGTGGGAGGTAGGAATTCGAAGATACTGGCTGATCTGTTGTACCTCCTTCTGAACCCAATAAAACCATAATTCCCAAGGTAGAGGTGCCATTACACACACACTGATTTTTAAATGCAGAGAGATCTTGCCATGTGTTACTAAAAGGACTGATGAGCCAAAACCAAATGGCAGACCAAATTCCATAGACAGTCCCCCTCCCGCACCCGCAAGGAAGCCAAAACAGCTCACCCTGTACACCACTGTTTCATAGGAAGCAGACATACTGCAACATACCCATGGCTGACTCTGATTCTTGCATAGCAGCCCACTCTTGCTAGTTTGAGAACTGATTGCTGAGGACTGTATCAGGATTTTCTCCATGGCAATGCAGACTGCTTCTGCTCAGCCATCTGTCTAAACTATTGCCTTTTAAATTTCACTGCGTTTCTTGTCCTTGCATTTTGCATTCTGGTAAGTTGCATACATGTTCCCATTGCCAGATTTCTCAATGACATAGTTGGTGGTTTTCAGAAAGTTTCCTTGAAACCAAAGAATGTTTTTTTCATACATCAGTGTAGCAATAAAGAATATTGTTGGGTTTTTTTTTTAACAAACTAAATCCTGGCAATTTTATTTTAGATTACTTGTGATTAAAAAATGACAAGCTTATTGAGGTGCTCTGATTTTTTTTTTTTTTTTTTTTTTAGTCACCATTCAAGCTGCTAATTCTGCTAACGGATTCTAGAGGGAGGTACAGAATAATAAATAATAATAATTCACTTGCATTTCTATTGCATCTTTCATGTCAAAGGATCCAAGAGTGCGTTACAAGCTATATATGAGAATAATTGAAATGCAGCCACCTCTGGGGATGGGGCAGTATGGACCAGTTGTTTACAGTTATCAACAGCAATACACTACAACAGGGGTAGGCAACCTATGACACGTGTGCGGCACCCGAGCTGATTTTCAGTGGCACTCACACTGCCTGGCTACTGGTCCAGGGGCTCTGCATTTTAATTTAATTTTAAATGAAGTTTCTTAAACATTTTTAAAACCTTATTTACTTTACATACAACAATAGTTTAGTTGTATATTATAGACTTATAGAAAGAGAAACATTAAAATGTATGACTGGCATGCGAAACCTTAAATTAGAGTGAATAAATGAAGACTCGGCACACCACTTCTGAAAGGTTGCCGACCCCTCACTACAATCTAGATAGGGTACAACATTTATCTCAAGTGAAATGCTTTGTGCAGCTTGGACCAGAATCGAGGCAGATGTAGAGTATACAGCGTTACCCACTTATGTGATTTCATCACGGATCACAATATATTTGGTGTTTTTCTTAAAGCCCCAGCTCTTGGATTCATGTGATGATGTGAGAATGTCAGGTTTCATTTTTAAAAATAAGTTTCTAGCACTTATAGTTGTAGAGAAAATGTGAAACATAAAGGCACAAAAAGCCAGAAAGAAAATTAAATTAACCACAACTGTATTTTTAAGCCAATGTAATGATTTTGGGGGGCCTGACTCATGGTTTTTGAAGGCTTGCAGTTGGCAATGTTGAGTATGTGCAGAACAGATATTTAAAATAAAAGCAGGAGCACATTGCATTGCTTGGGACATTATGTATGTATGACTTCCCACATGGAAAACATGCAAGATGCAGCCCCCACAAAAATAGTCTTGGAGCAATACTAGTCCTTCTGGTCTTTTCTACTATGACAAGTAAGCGGATGGATCCATGTAGTCACATCTCCAAGTGAGGGGGAACTGTGATAGCAAGATAGAAAATACTTGAGCACAAAAAGTGGGTAGCTCATTTGCATGCAGTTCATCTCAGGTGACTTCCCAAATTACAGCCATGAAGGAGAGCTTTGTTTTGAACTTACTTATTTAGCACTTGCGCGTTTGAGGCAGGGAAATCTTTCCTTTGACTATATCAAGCTGCTACAGCAATAGAATCTCATACTTTCTAGGCCTTTTGCAACACTGAAAGCCATGGATGTGTTCAAATGGATAGTGCCCTAATTCTGTAACTTCTTCCAAACTCTATTTCAAGGGCCTGATTCAGATCTCACATTGGCTGTAGACTTCTGTATCTCCCCTGACTTCACCCTAAATGTAGGCAGGATTTAAAGCGACCCTTGTCCCATGGGCTTAACTCCAAATAGTAATCAAGCATCTTAAATTTTTTTTTACTGCTACTGTAACATAAAGAGAAAATTGTGTGAGCACTGGGGACTCTTTCTCCTTCCTCCATGTTGGTGTCATAGCACGTATGTTCTGTTTTTATTCTGACCAGGTACACAAAGCAAATTGAATGGTGGTGTTTTTTTTGTTTTGTTTTTTAACATTAGAAGAATGACATTGCAACAGAGATTGGTTTAAGTACAACAATGCAAATCATTCCAATTAGAATCTTCAAAGCTAAAAACTTCTATATAAACCAGGGTCACAGATAATTAATTGACCAAGAGTCCTGTGGCACCTTATAGACTAACAGACGTATTGGAGTATAAGCCCCACGAAAGCTTATGCTCCAATACATCTGTTAGTCTATAAGGTGCCACAGGACTCTGTCGCTTTTTACAGATCCAGACTAACACGGCTACGCCTCAGATAATTAATTGTTAGGCTTAAAAATTCTGATAGTATCCTTTTATCATCTGTTACTATCAGGAGTTGTAATTCCTCCTCCTTTGTGTACAATTAGAGGTGTACCAACATAGGAACTTCAAACCAAAATCATCTGAATATTGCAGGGGACGGGGGCTGTTGGATTTGAATTTCTGAATTGAAAATTGTTGTTTTTGGCTTTGGGCAGACTCCAAACCAAAAGGCGCTCCTTCTTTGGTTCCAGTTTGGATGAAGCTGATAGCTTTTAAGAGCAGATTATGAAGTATGGATGCCTTAGCTGGACCTTAGCCATGAAACTGAATCTTTAAAAATTCTTTCCTTCAGCCTATCTCAGCATATTGCACAATTCACTTTTTTAAAGAAACAAATTTCTCATGTTGCCACAAGGCTGTTTGTGTCACACACATTTCTGTCATTTTCCCTGTAGACTATCATTTTTCTATGAAAAAGGTCAAAAAGAAGAGTTACTGAGCATAGGAGATCATTGTTATTTCCCTTTGCATTTGGGTCAGGCTGCCAAGGGCAACAAAGGCATTCAGCTATAGTGAGCTTGCCCTTTTAGAGAACTACTCAAGGAAAGAGGAGGCGATAGTTAAAATAAAAACATTCAGCAAGCTAAGAGGTGAACCTCATAGCTGTGCTGTTTGATAGGATGAACACCAGAGGGGGTCAGCAGAACGGTGTCTGTCCAACTGCACAACGAAACCATCAGTGCAACCAGATTAGACAGCTCGAACACTATCATGCTGAATCTGACTATTAAAATATCTTTTATGTACTGCATTTGTAGAGCACTGGGGTATGCAGCCCCTCAAAACAACAAGCCCAAAATTATCAGAGCCAGAACACACAGATATTGTATCAGACTGACCTGTATCGTATTACAGGAATGCCTAGGAGCCTTAGACATGGACGAAGATCCTATTGTGATGGGATCTGTGCAAACAAAACAAATGCAGAAGAAATAGATTGTTAACATCGTATTCTGTTTATACAGCATTTTTGGTCTGGACAGTGCTTTGCAACGTATATTGGCCAAGTTTGCAAACTGGTCTCTAAAACTTGGACCTGCATATTTTGCACATGAAACTGTTTGCACTTACCAAAGATAGTTGTGTGAAACTCATCTATCCAGTGATATTAAAGACATTTCTATGGTGGATAGATTCAACCCTGCAAGTGTATGCAAGAACACTGTAATAGACAATTTTAGAAATGAATACATATTGTTTATATTGAGAAATAATTTTTTATGGTCTTTGAACTAGGGTTGCCAGGTGTCCAGTTTTCAACTGGAATGCCTGGTTGAAAAGGGACCCTGGTGGCGCCGGTTAGCATTGCTGACCAGGCCATTAAAAGTCCAGTTGGTGGCGCAGCAGGGCTAAGGCAGACTCCCTGCCTGCCCTGGCTCCCGGAAGCGGTAAGCATTTCCCTCCAACATTTCCCCAGGTGAAGGCGCAGCCACAGGGGCTCTGCGCGCTGCCCCCGCCCCAAGTGACAAGCTCCGCAGCTCCCATTGGCCAGGACCCGCGGCCAATGGGAACTGCGGGGGCAATGCCTGTGGCCACGCCTCTACCTAGGAGCCAGAGGGATATGTCGCCACTTCTGGGGAGCTGCCCAAGGTAAGTGCCACCCTGAGCCCACATCCCAAACCCTTCTGTACCCCTGCCCCAGCCCTGAGACCCTTCCTGCACCCAAACTCCCTCCCAGAGCCCACACCTCACTCTCCCTCCCCCTCCTGAACCCCAACACCCCGCCCCAGCCCTGAGCTCCCTCCCACACTCCAAACTCCTCATCCCCAACCCCACACCAGTGCCTGCACCCCCAGCCAGAGCCCTAATCCCATGGACCCCAACCTCCTGCCCCAGCCCGGAGCCCCAGTCCACACTCCAAACCCCTTGGCCCCCACCCCCAGCTCAGAGCCCCACCCCAGAGCCTGCACCCCCAGCCAGAGCCCTCACCCCCCTCCTGTACCCCAACCCCCTACCCCATCCTGGTGAAAATGAGCGAGGGTGCAGGAGAGTGAGTGACTGAGGGAGGGGGGATGGAGTGAGTGGCAGGCAGGGCCTCAAAGAAGGGGTGGGGCAGGGCAAGGGTTTTCGGTTTTCTGCAATCAGAAAGTTGGCAACCCTAGTTTGAACATGTTTGTTGTTTTATTTGTATTGTAGGTATATAAGATAATGAGAGCAGGAGCTGCCTCCTTAAAATAGAGAATAGGTCCTGGGGGCAGTGTGTGCTGCTGTGTTAGAAAGTCAGCACATAGCCTGGGAATGGAAGGACTTGGTCTGCAGAAAACTCACAAGGAAAGTTAGAATTCAAAGAACAAGTAAAGGAGTTGGGCTTAACCCCCTCCTGTGAATAAACAGCTGCCTCCCAGCTGATGCCGGGAGGCTAGGTGTCAGGCAATAGCTTGAAGCTCACCCAATCTTCATCAAAGTCAGCAAGTTGCTCAGGAAGGCACCTGCAAAAGTCCCTGGGTCAGGGGAAAGAGCACTGTTTAGATAGGACAGTCTGCACAGTGTAATGAAGGGAGCAGAGAGGCTTGCCTTGACTCCCAAGCAGATAGTCTGTGGAGTTAAGAATTGCAGGGAGTAGATAGAAGACCCTGGGTCAGGGGAGAGGGACATGACTCAGATGCTGAACTTGTGTTAAATAATTTTGTTTTGAAGAAACGAAAGAGAAACCCTGAAGAAAAGGAATTAAAATCTTGTGGCTGGAAAGTGTTCTTTGGTGCTAGTGAGTTAGCCCACTGGTTTACAGTTCTTCTTCATAAGCCAAGTTGTGTCATTGAAGGGGCAGCAAATTTGGAGGTTCCACTGAGATAAATTGTTCTGGGCCTTTTTAAAAGGAGTGTTGATGAACAGGACACAAAATCATAGGGTTAGAAGGGACCACAAGGCTCATCTAGTCTAACCCCTAGCCAAGATTCAGGATTTGTTGTGTCTAAACCATCCATGGCTAACCAGCCTCTTTTAGAAAACCTCCAGTGCAGAAGCTTCCACAACCTTCCTAGGCAGTCTGTTCCATTGTCCTACTGTTCTTACAGTTTTTCTGAGATTTAATCTAAATCTGCTATGCTGAAGTTTGAACCCATTGACTCTTGTCCTGGCCCCTGTGGCAAAACAGAACAACTTTTCTCCATCTTTTTTATGGCAGCCTTTCAAGTATCTGAAGACACTATCATATCCCCCCCCCCCTTAATCTCCTCTTTTCCAAACTAAACATACCCAGTTCCTTCAGCTTTTGCTCATATCGCTTGCATTCCATCCATTTTTGTTGCTCACCTTTGGATCCTTTCCAGTTGCTCTACATCCTTTCTATACATTGGTGACCAAAATTGGACACAATACTCTAACTGAGGCCTAACCAGTGCCAAATAGAGCAGTACTATCACCTTCCATGACTTGCATGCTATGCCTCTGTTCATACAACCTAAAATTGCATTTGCTTTTTTTGCAGCAGAATTGCATTGCTGACTCATGTTGTATTTAAGAACCAGCACAACTCTCAGATGCTTCTCAGCAGTGCAACTGCCAAGCCAGTTATCCCTGATTCTGTATTTGTGCATTTGTTTTTTCTTCCCTAAACGTAGCACCTTACATTTGTCTTTGTTGAATTTCATTTTGTTGTCTATAGCCCAGTTCTCCAATGTATCAAGATCCCTCTGAATTTTAGCTCTATCCTCCAAAGTATTGGCAAACCCCCTTACCTTCACGTCATCTGAAAACTATCAGTATGTTCTCTATACCTACATCCAGCACATTAATAAAGATGTTAAACAACATCCCTGTGGAACCCCACTTGAGACCTCCCTCCAATCCAACATCATTCCATTAAACAACCACAAACAAAGAGTAACTATTAAAGAATTATGTATCCACTTAATGGTAGTTCTGTCAAGCCCGCCTTTCTCCAGTTTACTTATCAGAATGTCATGTGGGACTATGTCAAAAGCCTTGCTGAAGTCCCGGTATATTATGTCCACCACATTCCACAAATCAGTTACCAGATCAGTTACCCTTTCAAAGAAGGAAATCAAGCTGGTTTGGCATAGAATAGAAACATAGAACTGGAAGGGACCTCGAGAGGTCCAGTCCCCTGTACTCAAGGCAGGACTAAGTATTATCTAGACCATCCCTGACAGGTGTTTGTCCAACCTGCTCTTAAAAATCCCCAATGATGGTGATTCCACAACCTCCCTAGGTAATTTATTCCAGTGCTTAACCACCCTGACAGTTAGGAAGTTTTTCCTAATATCCAACCTAAACCGCCCTTGCTGCAATTTAAGCCCATTGCTTCTTGTCCTATCCTCAGAGGTTAAGAAGAACAATTTTTCTCCCTCCTCCTTGTAATAACCTTTTATGTACTTGAAAACTGTTATGTCCCCTCTCAGTCTTTTCTTCTCAGGACTAAACAAACCCAATTTTTTCAATCTTCCCTCATAGGTCATGTTTTCTAGACCTTTAATAATTTTTGTTGCTCTTCTCTGGACTTTCTCCAATTTGTCCACATCTTTCTTGAAATGTGGCGCCCACAACTGGACACAATACTCCAGTTGAAGCCTAATCAGCGTGGAGTAGAGCGGAAGAATTACTTCTCGTGTCTTGCTTACAATACTCCTGCTAATACATCCCAGAATGATGTTTGCTTTTTTTGCAATAGTGTTACACTGTTGACTCATATTTAGCTTGTGATCCATTATGACCCCCAGATCCCTTTCCGCAGTACTTCTTCCTAGGCAGTCATTTCCTATTTTGTATGTGTGCAACTGATTGTTCCTTTCTAAGTGGAGTATTTTGCATTTGTCCTTATTGAATTTCATCCTGTTTACTTCATACTATTTCTCCAGTTTGTCCAGATCATTTTGAATTTTAATCCTATCCTCCAAAGAATTTACAACCCCTCCCAGCTTGGTATCGTCTGCAAACTTCATAAGTGTACTCTCTATGCCACTTTCTAAATCATTGATGAAGATATTGAACAGAACCAGACCCAGAATCGATCCCTGTGGGACCCCACTCATTATTTGTTCTTGATAAATCCATACTGTGTGCTAGTGATTACCTCCCTTCATCCTCCAAGTATTCGTAAATTCAATGTTTTAAACATTGCTGTAGTAGCTTCCCAGGTATTGAAATCAGGCTAACTGGTCTATAGTTCCCTGGCTCCTCCTTTTTCCCCTTTTGTAATGAAGATCTCTGACGTGTTCTTTACTTATCCCAATCTGCATCCCTTCTCCTTTGTCATCTATGGTAACTTTGCTAGTCATCTAGTCACATGTTATTTTTTGTGAGAAGACTGAAGCAAAATAGGCATTGAGGAGCTCTGACTTCCTATCACCTTCCGTTACCAGCTCACCTTCTCCACTGAGCAGCGGACTCACGTGATCCTTGACCTTTCTTTATTGTCTGACATATTTGAAGAGACAGAGATTCAAAATGTGATGCTTGAGATTGAAAGCTGTTTATACCCCCAACAGAGCTTTGTTATAAGCAAAGTTTGTTATACACGTAGTGTATTTGCAAAAAACCAAAACAAAACACGCAGTTCCAGTCAGCCCAAAACTATTCATGAATTCAACAGTTTCAAATAGTTTCAGACAGATTTTTTATGCTCCATTCACAAGATTGGAGGGGAGGGAGGAAGGGGAGGTGGTGTTGACTTTATAACTTTTAGCCTGGCAGTTAGGGGCACTCACCTTGGATGTGGGAAACTTGGATTCAATTCCCCCCTCTGCCAGATGTGGAGAAGGGATTTGAACTCTCCCATATTATAGGAGAGTACCCTAGTCATTGGGCTATAGCAGGGGTGGGCAAACTTTTTGGTCCAAGGGCCACATCTGGGTATGGAAATTGTATGGCGGACCACGAATGCTCACAAAATTGGGGGTTGAGGGGTGGGAGGAGGTGAGGGTTCTGGGGTGGGCCTGGGCATGAGGGGTTGGGGATGCAGGAGGGTGCTCTGGGCTGGGACCGAGGGGTTCAGAGGGCGGGAGGGAGATCAGAGCTGCGGCAGGGGGTCGGGTGCAGGCTCTGGGCAGCATTTACCTCAAGCATGTCCACCCTCCAGCTCCTACACAGAGGCGCGGCCAGGCAGCTCTGTGTGCTGCCCCATCTGCAGGCGCCGCCCCTGCAGCTCCCATTGGCTGGAGGGGGGACATGCCGCTGCTTCAGGGAGCTGCGTGGAGCAGGGTGAGCCCTCAACACTGCTCCCCGGCTGGAGTGTCGGAGCGGGGCATGCCCCGGACCCCACTCCCTGGTGGGAGCTTGAGAGCCAGATTAAAATGTCTGAAGGGCTGGATGCGGTCCCCAGGCCGTAGTTTGCCCACCCCTGGGCTATAGGGAAGTCTGGGGCTGGGGTCCCTCAATCTATCCTGTTGAAACTGTTCCACTGTGTATAAATAATTATTAGTCACTGGTGAAGGGACGCAAACTTGAGTGTCCTCACTCCCAGGCGAGTGCCCTAATCACTAGGCTATAGAGTCATATATATATTTTTTCTCTCTCTCTCTGACTATGCAACCCAAAAAAGGACAAATGAAAAGGCGTTATCAGAGATGCTGTCAAAATGGGGCATATTTGGGACAAACGTGAATGGGGCAACTCAAATCAAGGATGTGATCACTGTTGTGTGAAGCAAGAGGATGTCATGTGCAAGATTAACCACAGCAATTGGGAAACAGGAGGATCAACAACAATCTAAAGGAAAATCCCAAGATACTTGTTCCTGCTGCCGGTGGAAAGAAGAAAACATTGGCCAGGTTATGCTTTGTTCAGGATATCAGCAAGAATTATAGATAGACTGTCAGATGCAGCACTGTAGAAAACACTGTATGCCACATCCTGCAGGGAGCCACAGAATAATAGCAATGAATTGCCCAATTCTGTGGTTCACCAGCATTTTACTATAGGTGCTCCCACACAGCAAGGAAGTGTGGCCAAGTTAACTGGAAAAAATGTTTGCTCTGTTACCCCCACCACAAGAAAGTAATGGCATTATGGGATACAGGTGCTCAGAAATCAGTGATAATAAATGGAAAGAGGACATTTCCTGGAGTTAGACTTAAGACCCACTGAAGAACTGTTAGATATTGAAGAGAAATTAGGTGTAAAAGCCGTGAATGGCAATGAACTTCCTTTTGAAGGCTGGATCAAAGCAGAGTTGCATACATTATGAGGGGTATTAGCATTTCCTTGGATCACCCTAATGACTGTTTCAATTATACTGAAGCCCTATTTCCCATAACTCACCAGCATAGGAACACATATCTTGTTAGTACGATTACTAGCAGAGATAGGATGACCAGATCTTCCGATTTTAATGGGACAGTCCCGATATTCAGGGCTTTGTCTTATTGTGCTTATTACTCCCCACCCCATCCCAATTTTTCATACTTGCTATCTGGTCACCCTAGGCAAAGACTCTAGTTGGATACTTTACACACTGGATAAACAGGAATTATATAATCTGCCACTGAAGTGTAGGCACCTCTTTTAATATCCCATATTTACAATCCGTAATATCTTAGAACAGAATTCCAGGAAAGAAGTATTTCAAATCCAGATGAAAGGCCAGGCAGACCATAATTGTCTGCATTGGAATTTGGCCAGAATATTGGCTGAACATCCCTGTCACGGCAAAAAATGCCTTAGGCTAGCTCTTTAATGATCATCAATGGCCAGAAGCTCTGTTTTAAATCTTAGCCAAAAGATTATAATGAAACCAAACATCCTGTGATTGTTCCTTGCTTCAGATCTTTAAACACAATACCTAACAAACAGCAAAGTCATATTTATCAAGTAGCTTCTCCCATTCAGGCCTAACAGGAACAGAGTCCCAGCACCCTTCATGAATATAAAACAAAAGGTTTCTCCTCTCTTTCATTGGAACTAGACAACAAAAGTACACAAGTGTTGAAAGAGAAAGAAGGCTAAAGGGAAAGAAAATTTGAAAGAAATAAGAAGGTTAGGATGGGGAAAGAAAATTATGATTGAATAATGTTCATCCTGCTTATTACTAGTTTGTGTTATGGGCCAACTCAGTCCTGGGTTGCAGGATTACACAAGGCCTCCGATTTTTTTCCTTCTCACTAGGAGCACTGTCTAGAGAGAGTACAGACTTGTGCCAAAAGAGGCTTATGTCTCTATTTTGAATTTTGTACTTAACTGTGGTGCATAGTTGTTTTTCCCCCAGCAGATCATTTGCAGGATGGGTGTGTGTTGGCTTCACTGTCAGCAAAAAGAACATCCAAAATCCATAACCACATAATAACATCTGGGTGAAGTTTAGCCAGCCGCAGATTTGGGAACAGATTTCAAATAAAGGCAGCGGGTTTTCCCTCATAACTTCTTTATTTGTTGTTTTCACACTTTCAATTCTCAGAAACTGTTGGGCAGACAGTCGTACAAATACAGCATAAGCTCCAACAAAGACCAATGTATAGTAAAAACAGGGGATTCACTAGAATTTATAATATAAATGTAAAACTTAGTGATCTTGTTTACTAATCTGCATATAATGGCTGCCTCTATCAGAGTGAAATTCACCCAGCTACGGAGGGCCTTTACTTAAGCCATATGTTGGATTGCATGGCAGGGCAAGCATTGATTGAGGGCTCCACAGGAGACCATTGCACCCCCAAAAAACTGTGAAGGAGAGCTCAGCCCTGATGCTGAAGAGCTCCCTACAGGGTTTGCTGGAGAAAGGAGTATGGGATCTATGTTTACAGACCTAGTGACCCCAAATTTCTGCACAGCAGGCACAGAGGGGCAGTGACAGTTGAAAGTACCCCTGGGCTCCACACACACTGGTGGTCAAGGAGTGCCTGTCCTTTTTGGCACTTGCTTAGATTATTCCCAAAGCCACGTCACATTGCAGTTTCAACATGGCTAATGTGAAGCTTACCAACAGGTTGCTCCTCATTATTTGAATGCCAAAGGGGCCATGAATAGTTTGGATAACAAAAGTTTAGCTACTGTACTATTGTACATTTCAGAGTTCTCCTCTTAGTGGAAAATCTTTGAAGGTGGACCCCTCTATCCCATCCGGGCACTGGACTTGGATTTCTAGCACCACAAACACTATATAAATCTCTGTCAAGTATAGGACTGTAAAGAAAGCCTATTAATAGCACACCAAAGTCCTTTGTATAGTTTACTGTGCTTTGCAGCAGGTACAAAAGTAAGAATGCACACTTAGGAATGGCAGCATCCTGTGAATGTCCATACTGCTACAGACAAAGCTACAGCTTTTCAGTTGCGGAACAATGACCTGACATATATCAAGGCAGCTGTATTTGTCTGCTGAGGCCTAGGAATTTTCCAAGACACATCCTAGTCAATCTTTTTGAAAGCCAAAGTTGGTTGGAATTTGAAAATGTTTCTCTTTTTTTCATTGGCTTCCAGGCAAAAAGTCATCACATTTTGTTCATGCTACAAGTGCATAGGAAATCCATTCCACATCTGGACGACTAAATTGACTGGAGATACTCAAGCTTTGAAGAAAACACATTTATGAAAGAAAACACTGGTAAGCTCCAAAAAGTGAGATGGTGGCTTATATCAAATCAAAGTCCTTCATAAATTCAGAACAGTGCACATGTGTATTTTTATTTGGAGCATGCAGTTTTTGCTTTGAGTCACATCAATTTGAAACATTTGTATTGCTCCATGCATGTACACTTAGAGAGTCATCATCTCTTTTACTTTTTTTTTAATTAACAGGATTTCAAACTGTTGAGATAATTTTCAAAGATGATAATGGTTGGCACATATGTCTGTATACAACATTCCAGCACTTGATCTCTGAAATGCTTTCATAGATAGCAGACATTTCATGGCTTTCTTTCCTATGGGAAATGATGCCTCCCCCCCCCCACACACACACACATTTAAATTTCTCTTTTGGCTTCTCATATTTTGCTGGAGGGCTTGTAGCCTAGTTGCAAGGGCTTGCTGCAGTAAATATGACTCTTTCTGGTGTGAAATTCCAGGTACAGTATTATGTCAGATCAGATATTTGTGAAAAAATGTATGTTGGCTCCAAAAGAAAAGATCAACAGAAAAATCATTCTAAACCTGCCAGGAAAATATTTTTCCCCTTCAGCATGAAAACAAAACGTAGAGTCAGCTGAGAGATCTGTTGATTAAAGAAAAAGTAATGCTCTTTGTTTTTCTTTTTTTAAAAAGAGATATTTAAAAGCTCGTTGGGAGAAATTAACAACAAAAAAAGAGCTAGTTCGTTTATTTCAGTGAAATCAAGTCAGATTTTACTGGCATGTCATACTGCTACTAATATTAAGGACACTTTTGCCATCAGTGCTATTTTTGGCAATGGAGCTAGACAAAAACTAAGTTAGAAAATAACTTGACAAGAATATAATACAAAACTATTTTATTGGCTTAGAAGTTACTCCCTCCTTTATCTTTCTTGCAGGCAGGCACAGTTTCTGTGCTAAGTGGAAAGCAAAGTATTAAGGCATAGGCAAGCTTGGATGTTTATTGTCATTACATTTTATTAAACTGGCTACCTTGCAATAAGCTTGACAAAAGCCAAATAAATACAAAAGAAAAGAAAACCCTTTGTTGGGTATCAAAGCAATGACAGAATTTCATATACGTGTAGCATATCTACACAGGCAGAATGGTACATTCTTACAGCTACTGTAGGATACCCCAGGTCTCAATCAGGGCCCAATCCTGTTAATATTGAAGTAACTAGTAAAATTCCCACTGACTTCAATACGAGCAGGGTGGTGCCCCTAGGCTGCTGTTGCCTTATATAGACAGCTAGAGTAGCTACTTAGAATGTCCTGATTTGGGGAGGAAAGACTCAGGGCAGGTCTACACTGAAAACATACATTGGCCTAGCTACGTCTTTTTTAGAGGTGAAAAATCCACACCCCTGAGAGATGCAGCAATGCAGACCTAACCCCCAGTGTAGACAGTGCTAAGTCAATGGAAGAATTCTATCACCTCGCAAGGTGGATGATTAATGACATCAGGAGATGTCAGGAGAACCCCTCCCATCACTGTAGCAAGTGTCTACACTGAAGCACTACAGTGGTGCAGCTGCAGCTGTGCTGCCGTAGCATTGTAAGCTTAGACAAACCCAGAGTGCTGACTTCACACTTACCCTATGCACAGGCGCTGCTTCACTCAGTTTAGGGAGAAGGGTGATCAGATGTTCCCACCTGAAGGGAAAATTCTACTGTCCAGGCTCGTTCTAGGGAAACTGGGGTCTAGCTTCACTGAGACCCTGGGACATCTTCTGACCCTCTACCTATGCCGCTAAGAGTTGTGGCTTCAAAATAGCTGCAAAAGCCTCCTCATGCTTCTAGCAATTGTTCCCTTGCTCACTGTGTGCCCACTCGCAGATTCTCAGCTATGCAGGTAGGAGGGGTACACAGAAGAAAACAGCACCGCAGCCCCAAGGCAGTGCTTCAAGAGGATTTTTAAGGCTTTTCTGGCTTTGGTGGGACCATCTTCTGGCTGATCATGGAGATGAAATGAAGGAGCATTGACGGAGAGGGACAGATATCCAGGGGAAAGAGTGAGTGGGTGATCTTTCAAAACCTTTTCAGGCTAACCTACTACTCAGTTGGAGGAAGGCAAAAAAAAAAAAAAAAAAAAGGAGCCAAACTAAAGTGAGAAAACAAACGAAGGGAAAAACTAGGAGGTGGACGTAGTATAAAACAGTGGCGTAGCCACACGTGGGATATGGCCCATGCAATTAGCACTCAAGTCCATCCAAATCTAAGCCTGCGAAGACATGGCTCTGCCAGCTCCCAGAGCAAGGGAAGGGGTGAGAGTCTCTGCCAGCACAGAGCAGAGGACAGTGAAAGGGGGCAAGAGGAGACTCTTCCCACCATCTGGAGGAGGAGAGGATGCTGTTCCCCAGCACCTGTTAGAGTAAGGGAAGGAGATGGAAACTCCCCGGTCGCAGTGGGCTCACTGCGGGATGGACTTGGCAGACAGTGCCTGGGGGGGACAGCCCAGGGACTGTGTGTCCCCATTGGCGGGGACTGGTGGTGCTGGAGGTGTGGGCTTGGCTGCCTTCCTGGAGATCATGGACCTGAATGTGGCCAAGCAGGATATACGTGGCACAGCATGGTTATGTTGGTACAGGACTCATTACTCTGGTGCATATTCTTGCAGCAGCAGCTGGGCAAGCTGCCCTGGGGCAGCATGGCCCTCTTCTTCTTTGACCACGATCACATCCTCTTCTGCTACATCGTGGACTATCTCTAGAACCTGCAGGGCATGCTCCCTGAGCACAGCCACCTGCAGCAGGAGGCGGAGTATTCCCAGCTGTCTGACCTGGGGTGCTGTCTACCACAGAGCCTGGTGGGGGAACACACCCAGGTGCTCTGCACTGATGGCTCCCTCTGAGCTAAAGAGCCTGCCCCGTTCGGCTACCTGGAGCCAGAGCTACTCAAGGGAGAGGGGGCCACCTTGGTCCCTGCCCCCACCTCCAGAAACAAACCAGAAGACCTCCTCTCCCCGTGCAGATGCAGGGAAATTGAGTCTCCAACCCCACAACCTGTCCCCAGGGCAAGTCCTTGACTATCCACCATAAACTGGAACCCACCCAGATTTACACTCCTAGACACACCACTTGTATAAAGGCCTGGTGACGGTCCAATGCCTGTTGAAGTCAGTGGGAATCTTTCCATTTATATTGATATGGGCTGGTTCAGGGCCCAAGTGAAGACTTTGAGTTGTGGGAAAGACAAAGTGAATTAGGCTGAGTTTAAAAATAAAAGATAAAGAGTGTGGTGCAGAAGCAAACAGCAGCAAGGACAAAGAGAGGTTAACATACTAAAGGATAGGATGACATAGGCAGAAGAACAGAGTACTGGGACCTGATTTTCAGTTTTGAAAATATGGTCACCTTAGGCAGCATCAAACTGAGGTTTCTACAGAATCCAAGAAGTAGTCACCTCAGGAGAGTCTATATCACAGGGGGAAAACAATCTTAAAAGCCAGAATCCTTATCGCCAAATCTGGGAATAAGTCTGCATGCCTAGTACCTAGAGCAATACTTTTGATCAATCCAGTCAAGACTCTTGGCAAAAGTACTAGCATTTCAACTGGATAAATTATTTCAATATTTAATCAGCCAAAATCAAGCTCTATTTGTCAGTAGCTGTAAATCTTCTGGCAATTTAAGAAGGGATGTATATTTCATATTCTTTTCTAATATTAACAGATCGTCACTACACTATTTCTGTGGACTCTAACAAAGAATTGATTGAGTGGAATGGCCATTGAAATTCCAAATTTTAACTAAATGAGAGTTAGGGATAAATATTTGAAAATTGGAGTAGCATATTTTCTGCAATCCCACAAGCCACTGTTCTTGCCCTTCATCCTATCCCGTCTCAATGTTACTTGATTTAATCATTGAACTCCTTGAGCAAATCATCAAAAGTACAAGCCAAATCAAAGGGATTTATCCAATGACAAGACACACAACATTGTCTACAGATGATATTCTTGTTTCCTTTATACAACTCAGTCACTCACATCTAGCTTTTTTAATGCTAACTGAGGAATTCAGCAAATTATCAGGCTAAATCAAGCCTCAGTAAATTAGAAGTCCGACAGTGTGAAGCTATGCCATAACTGAGGGATCAGTCTCCATTTAAATTGGCTCCAAGGAAAATTAGGTATGTGGAAATCAAATCTTTTCAAATCTGATCCAAATCCAAAAATTAAGCATTACCCTTTCTAATTCAGCTAGTTAAAATTTAATTGTTGGGTAAACTTGTTTATAACTATGATGGATAGGATTGCCCTGTTAAAACTCAAAAGGCCAAAAGACAGGATCCTTGGCAAAAATCTATCAGAACATGAAGTTTTAGGAAGGTCTTAATCTTCCCATCTTCAATTTATATTTTTGCACCGCGTAGATATTGGGTAACAGCACACTGCCCAGCCCAGAAGCCTACTTGCCACCTGAGACTTCCTCCCTCCTTTCCCTATCTATCCAGAATCACAGTGACTTCAAAGTCAAGATCAACAAGGTCTAGCATGAGTTTCTTTAGTCACCCTCTGCCACATCCCCTTCCCCCCAATACTCTCTTTCCTCTTTTGTCCCAGTCTCTGACTCTGTGGTAGCTTGCTTATTCTTTACCTACCTCACTTTTAACTCCTCTTTGACTCTGGGGTGGAAAAGCCACAGTAGACCAGTGCATAAAGAAGTTAATGATCCATCCTGGAGAGATGGGGCAGAGGCATGGCCTGCCAGCAACACTTAGCAGCAATATCAAGCCCAGAGGGAAGGCCTTCAAGCTGGGAGGAAATCTAAAAGGAGGAGAAAAATCTGCATTGTAGCTTACCCTCACCTGTGTGTCCTGTCTCATCTTCTTCTCTAAGGAACTGTCTTTGTGTCTTGCACATAGCAAAATACATTATCCATGCTCAATAAATAATCATAGAAATGCAGAACTGGAAGGGACCACGATAGGTCACCTAGTCCAGTCCCCTGAACTGAGGCAGGACTAAGTATTATCTAGACCATCCCTGACAGATGTTTGTCTAACCTGTTCTTAAAAACTTCCAATGATGGAAATTCCACAATCTCCTTAGGTAATTTGTTCTAGTGCTTAGCTACCCTTACAGTTAGGAAGCTTTTCCAAATGTCTAACCTAAATCTCTCCTGTTTCAATTTAAGCCCGTTACTTCTGCTCCTGTTCTCAGTGCATAAGGAGAACAATTTATCACTCACTTCTTTATAACAACCTTTTATGTACTTGAAGACTGTTATCTTGTTCCCCCTCAGTCTTCTCTTCTCCAGCCTAAACAAACCACTTTTTAAAAATCTTTCCTTATAGGTCATGTTTTCTAGACCTTTAATAATTTTTGTTGCTCCCCTATGGACTTTCTCCAATTTGTCCAAATATTTCCCAGTGTGGTGCCCAGAACTGGATACAGTACTCCCATTGAGGCCTTATCAGTGCTGAAGAGCAGAAGAATTTCTTCTCATGTCTTGCTTCCAACATCATACTGTTGACTCATTTAGTTTGTGATCCACTATAACCCCCAGATCCTTTTCTGTAGTACTCCTTCCTAGGCAGTCATTTCTCATTTTGTATTTGTGCAATTGATTATTCCTTCCTAAGTAATACTTTGGATTTGTCCTTATTGAATTTCATCCTATTTATTTCAGACCATTTCTTCAGTTTGTCAAGATCATTTTGAATTCTAATCCTGTCCTCCAGAGTGCTTGCAATCCCTCCCAGCTTGGTATCATCCGCAAACCTTATAAATTTACTCTCTGCCATTATTCACTGATTGTGGGATGCTCTTGAGTGTGGAGGATGTCAAAGGTGAGATCAAGAGACTCACTGACCCAGAACCATGCCTCCCACGTTATTTGCCAACATTTCTGAGAGTAAAGAATGTGAACGTTTTGTCAATAGGGCTTTATTAATGAGGAGAGAGTGATGGAGAGGGAAGTGCACTGGCAATTCATTCATGTACAACTCAGCAACAATAATGAAAATGGAGTATGTGTGTGGGGAGGTATGCAAAGAAAAGTTACTATTGTGTAGCTGATATTTTCTGACTTTTCAGATGAAGACTCTTCCAGCTTGTAATCAGTGAGATCAAACTGAAGAGACACAGATCAGGTCAGGCTCCGCTGATTAATTTTCAAGTGGTGAAATGCTGGTGTGTGTTTGCTCATGCTTTACAGAGGAATTGAAACTTTCTTTTCCTACCATGGGTTATCCATTCTGTTAATATTTGCTTTTTCCCCCCTTAATGGATTCACTTTTGCCTAGAATCTTATATGACCAATGACAATTTGCCAATACAATCTGAGTAGCAAGTACTGAATATTCATAGTGAGGTATTCACCATTAAGACAGCATTAAACATGGTCCATTTAATATGTTCAAAAAAATCTGAGGAAATAATTGTCCACCTAAGTATAGTGTGAGAGTTAAGGCCAAGTTAATCAGATATATGATTTTCTGTTTTCCCCCCACTAAGATTCCTATTTTTCTGCTAAATTGTGATTGTTTTATGTCCTTCCTCCCACCCACCATCTCATTTGTCTGTTTTGTCCACCTGTTGCTTTCTAATACCTGCACTGTAAGTTCTCCAGGGCAGAAACTGTCTTTTGTTATTTGTCTTTATGGTGCTAGCACAAAGGGCCCTGATCCTAAACACTACTGTAATAATAAAGTTATGATCAGAAAGTGTGGCAGTGGGAGTACTCCATAGCATGATTCAACAAGCATTTTGGGTTTAAAAAAAAAAAATCTCCCTCTCCCCACAGGAGTATTAATCATTTGATGTTCCAGTAATAATCATTTTCAAAAACTTGGCATGCACTGTTCTGCCAATGCTGTTGAAACGGGGACAGTTTGTGCTACAATAAAGTATATGAGGGAGAGTGTTTGGGGGATGGAGCATGGCAAAAGGCAGTAATTGGTGCTAATTATAAGCAAAAGTGAGAGCATGAAAGGTGCCTTCCAAATGGACTTGGAGTCTAATTAGTCCAGTGTCATTGCTATGCATGCAGTGCATCTCTGAACTGTACCTCATAAGGATGGTGAAATTGCTCATCTTAGACTCAAGGGATCTCGCTTCCCCTTAGGAACTTTCTTATTTTTCCGCAAAGTATTGACATGTAAGAATCAACATTTCCCAACTGAGATTACAGAAAACTTTGTACAAGGCAAAGCACTGAATCCCATCCCAGGTCACTTTACCTTTTCTGCTATGTCCTTCATATTGTGCATTTGTTAAACATGTAGAAAGCCAGGACAATAAGTGTAGGCAGTAGTAGGTTGCTCCCTTTAGTGAGCAGGCATATAGGTATCTCTGGAGGAAAGTATAGGTAGTGGTATGAACTGGTTCAGCCCAACTCTGGTCCTTATGAGGTCAAAATGGCAGGTCAGTTCCCAGGAAAATACAAACTAGGATTTCAGAGTGGAAGGATATAAAATCAGCATTAGTTACCTTGAACATTGTAAATGGACCATAAAGTACACTGTTTACTTTGCTATCAAAGTAAACTGGGTTGACATGATTCACACAGCATGGATATGGCATGTTTATGCTTAATTATAAATGATTTAATATAGACTGGCCAGGACTACTGAGGGGGAAAAGCTACATGGGCTTATTTTACACTTGTGGGGAGGGTCAGAACTCAGTTAGCAGCAAGAACTGTAAGAATTAGTGATGGAGATGAACTGGGAGCAACTCATTCTGTTCATAGGGAGCTACATTTTGGCTGCCTGTGTGCTGGAGCCTGGGAAAGAAGGACCCTCATTACTGCACCTGCAGAGCAACTGGGCACAATGCTGACATTCAGTGCTCAGACAGCGCTAAGATTGGGGTACAGCTGCTTTCCACACCAAAGCCAAGCAAGCAGACCCCAGCAATCCTCCAGTCCCAGTGTGCTTCCCAGCGTCTGGCAACACCCATAAAGGGAGACATATCCAGCACTTTCCCAAGGCAATCGCTGAGCCTGCTGTTTGGGCAGCCACAAGGCAATGCATCTGTGCAGGAAGAACTCCTCAGATTGCCATGGCTTGGCTGCCACAATTCTGCTTATGAAGCAACTCCTTCTCCCAGCTGCTTGAGGCTCCTGGGATGCTGTACAGCAATTTAAATTACTATGCTATTTGTAGATGATCATTCTATTAATTTACAGTTCCTCCCCATGGTGTAGAGCTAGTGATTTATGTAGGAGGTATTGGGCTCTAAAAAATTTCATAGCCTTAAGAGGTTCAGACTAGCATTGGACTTTATGCACCTCCCCCAAGGCCTTTTCAAGGTTCCCCCCTCACTAGATGAGTTGCATCTTATCTGGCTTGCTCCCACCCCTCTGCTTCACTCCTTTTCTTTGTAACCCTACAGGATTCAGAGTTACACTAACACTGTGCTCCAAAGCCCAAGAGCCAACAATACAGTGAGGGTCAACTCTGAAAAGTGCTTCTGTAAAACAGGGCATCGTCGGGTACCACGTTTGGTGTCTCTCAGTAACGCCATATGAATTATGCTCAATTCACAAGTTAAAAAGGTTTATTTATTTGTTTGCTAACTGCCCTGCAAACTCACCCTAGGCTCTGACCATGAAGAAGAGTTCCTTCCACCTTGTACATCACCACTGGTAGAAGAGGCTCTGCAGAGCAAATTCTGCCCTCAGTTACACATGTACAATCTACTCAGGAATAAGAAAGGGAAAACTAGGGGGAAAGTAAAACAGGAATTAAGAATTCTTACCAGTTAGGAGACAGGGCAATGCAACAAGCAGCAGCTGGATATAAGATGACCATTTCAGGGCTAGAGCAGGCTGTATCTGCCACATTTAAAGGGCTAATGACCCCCAACCCTTCCCCAAAAGGCATGCTGAGGGGGAAAAAAAAATCAGGAGAGTGAGTAGGGATCCAATGGCCATGTAGAAAGGTGCACTCACCTCAGGTGTTTGGAGCTGGAATTTGGTAGAGAGACTATGCTGAGGTCGGAGAGGTGCCTTGCATTGTCCCCATCAAAATCCACTGAGATTCAGTTGAGTCACAAGCCATAGAAAATTGCCACTTATACACATCCATTACAGTTTATTAAATGCTCAGTTATTCTATTGGTTAATCTCTAAGCTTATAGCATCATTCAAAAGTGATGTTAGGAAGTTCTAGGAGACAAACAAAATTCACGCTCCTGTATCAAAATACCATTTGGGCTAAGGGAAGAAACACTGGGCTGGGAGCCAAGAGACCATGAGCCCCTTTTCTCCAGTTTGCGAAGGGGTCACTTTGTTCTGCTTATGCATTGTGAGGAGACATGTGGCAGAACAGAAATGCCCAAGTAAAGGAAAATCTTAAGTTTACCCCCTGATGAGCATGTACTATGATACAGAGTACATTTTTCAAAAGAACCTAAGTGACTTTGGATACTAAATCCCATTTTTAAACTTATGATACTAAGTTGAAAGTAAATAGAAATCATGCTCCAAAGTTCTTACATCACGTTTGAAAATGGGATTTAGGATCCTAAGTCACTTAGGTGACTATTAACATTTTAGCCAGTCTTTAATTATGATCACATACTATTTTTCCCACAGGATGCCTCTCTCACAAAGACTGTGTAATCAGGCATGGACTCACCCCTGCAGCGCCTCCTGCTGGTCGTCTTGGGAATTAGCTCACCAGCCTCCGGAGCGCCCTCCGCAGGCCAGGTGTCCCGCCTGTCTTTGGCCCCCATGTCCCTCCCGGACCCCAGAGCCCTTAGCTTAGGTGCTGCCCCCCTGGCAGTACCCCACTCTCTCTGGGTCTCCCCATCCAGGGGAACACCCACCCCCTATCCCAATGTCACCTCTGTTGTGGCTACTGCCAGTCACCATCTAGCCCCCGTGCTCTGGGGCAGACTGCAATCTATCAGCCAATCATCACCAGCAACAAGGGGTTTGGACTGGCTGCCTTTACCCACCCTCTGGCTGCCCCTGTGCAACCCCAACACCTATTTGGGCCTAGGACCAGGCCCTGCAGCCTGGGGAGTTGCTGGCCTAGGGCTTCCAAGGCCTTTCCCCAGCCCTGCCTTACTCTAGGTCCCCAGGTGCGCTCCCTGCAGCCAGGCCTGTCTCTCTCTCCTGTCAGAGGGAGACTCCTCTGCTCTGGCTACCCTGACCTTCTTATAAGGCTGAGTGGCTCAGTTTGGGGCGTGGCCCCAGCTGCAGCCACTTCCCCAATCAGCCAGGGTTTTGCCCCTTTACACAGCCCCAGCCCTCTGCAGGGCTTTTCCAACCCCTTCAGGGGCGTTCACTCTGGTTCAGCAGAGGAGTAAGGCATGTGTGAAAGGTCCCATGAGCTATATGTATAGTTATGTAGGGTAGACATCAACACTATAATTAGGGTCAAACTTAGCCACTGAATTGCAAACTCCTCACTTCAGTTTTTCCTAATTTTTCTTTTGAGATTAATTTTCTCCTGCTTGTTCTCAGCCCAAATGGGATTTGTTTTTAAAAGCGTCACCTAAATCAACCCAGCTTTTAGAGTTGGAGGTGAAAGATTACATACTTTCTGCTATTTTTTAAAAAAAATTGTTCAGTTATATTTTTGAACCTGTTAAAATAAATTGTTTTGTCTGAAAAAACATTTGGTTTGAAAGTTAGGGTACGTCTATACTTACCTCCGGATCCGGCAGTAAGCAATCGATCTTCTGGGATCGATTTATCGCGTCTTGTCTAGATGCGATAAATCGATCCCGGAAGTGCTCGCCGTCGACACCAGTACTCCTGCTCCGCGAGAGGAGTACGCGGAGTCGACGGGGGAGCCTGCCTGCCGCGTCTGGACCCGCGGTAAGTTCGAACTAAGGTACTTCGACTTCAGCTACGTTATTAACGTAGCTGAAGTTGCATATCTTAGTTCGAAGTGGGGGGTTAGTGTGGACCAGGCCTTAGGATGTATTTGGTTTACAACAGATATTGAGTAGGCTGCAGACATCATACCTAGAAATCTGATGCTGTCTTTATGGTATTGTCATACAACAGGATGCACAGCAAACTTCTAGAGGATGCCACAGCTCTTCCCAGTGAAAAGCTTCTTTGGGAGTCTTGGCTCAGATCCTGCAAACACTTCAACACATGCCTAACTTTACTATTGCAAGTAGTCCCATTAATAGCAATGGGACTACTTGCAGTAGTAAAATCAAGCACAGGTATAAGTACTTGCAGGATAGGGGCCTCAAGCTGTATATAACTTTATTTTCTCCCTGTATGCTCCAAGGACTTAGTACTATTGTAATGGGTTTCCTTTCTCTATTGGGCAGACCAGAGCACCACCAGATAAAGGACTGTAAGCTCTTTGGAGCAGAGCCTGTTTTTGTTCTGGGTTTGCACAGCACCTAGCGCAGTGGGGTACTGACCCAAACTGTGGGGAGTCTAAAACAAAATTCAGCGAGGGAAAATGTTTCCACAGAGGATTCAACTCCAGATACACTGGGAAACCTTACCTTGTACTGGTGTCTAGTGGACTGTACCACAGACAGACTTTGGAAACTTGTCATGCCAACACAGAATTTATTTGATTTTACTCCCAGCCCTGTGCTCATTTCTGTAGAACATGCTGTGACCCGGAGTGCCTGGGGTAGTCCTCACTGACAATGACAAGATCAGGGCAGGCTGCAAAAGGGAGCGTAGACACTCCCAAAACTGGTGGTTAACACTGAAGTTAAGCTCACCCACCAGCCACAAACTGTGCTTCTGATCCCTCACACTGGTTATCGAGAAGCTAAAAAAAGAAATCACACAGCCCCCTTTCTTGCATTCCAGTTCTCTGGCTCCCAATCAGCACATAGGTCCAGTATAGTGAGAAGTTATTTAAAAACTCTGCTCACTATATAAAATGTTCTTCTGACCCCAAAGGGCAAACCATGTTACCAGGTCAATATTAATTTGGATCTTACCCAAAATACTATACTGCCAGCCAATCCTTTAGTGTCTAAAACTAAAGGTTTATTATAAAAGAAAAGAAGAGAACAAAGAGTTGTTAAATGATCAAGTAATCAGACACATACATAGACTACAAAGTCCATATATCAGGTTCTTAGCAGGGTTGGTGAGTTTGCTGGCTTGAAAGTCCCTCTGAATCACATCCATGGCTTGGATGGGCCATTTAGTCCTTTGTTCAGAGCTTCAGTTTGTAGAAAAGTACTTTAGAGGTAAGAAGCAGGAATGAAGACAAAATGGAGAAGATGCAGCTGCCTTTTATATTCTTTTGCCATGTGGCTGGTACTTCCTGTGTCCCAAAATATGCTTCACAGCAAATGGCATGGAAAAGCCTTAGAGTTCTTTGTCCACAGGCATGCCCCTACATGTCTTGCTGACTCATAAAGTGTAGTCCCTGCCTTCTCTCACTGGGTCAGTTATATAGCTAATGACCCTTGATGGGCTATCAAACAGGCTAGGCAGTGCTGATGCCAATCTGTCTGGGGGTGTCACCCAGAAAGACAGCACAAGTTTGGAAATACAGATATACCCTACAGATCTATAACTCACAATACAAAGGTGATACGAACATATAAACAAGATCCTACGCACCGACATTCCACTTCCTGGTGGGTGCTCGACCCCCACTCTGCCCCAGACCCCCCCACCACCACCACCACTCCACACCTTCTCCCAAGGCCCCACCACACCCCACCTCTTCCCACCCCTGCTCCGCCCTGCCCCTTCCCGCCCCTGAGCGAGCCCCGACTTCACTCCTTCCCCTTCCCTAGTGTGGGCCTGTAATGTAGAGTCAGGAAGAGCTCTATTCTGAATTTCTGAGCACTGAATTGTTCTCTCCTCCTCCTGGCATATTTGTGTGGGAAGCTGCGAATCAAAGAGCACAGGACAAATAAAAGCTTCCTATTTATAGCTGTACAAAGAAGCAAAAAAAGATAAAGAGGCCATCATGCTACACAGTGAGGGCCAGATGTGTGAATCAAAAATGATTGATCACTTAGTGAAATAAATGCATTTACAGTACCAAGAGTATCAGCTATTCCTGTGGACCTAAATGTTTGCTTACTGCTTAAGATGTCATAAAGCACTCTGTGATCCTCAGAAGGAACAAGTGGTTCCTAAAATGAATGTCAGTGTTCTATGTGAAGATTCAAACTATGGCCCTGACACTGCAATCAGCTCTATACAGGCGGACCCCAGGCCCATAACTCTTATTATAGCTAAAACCTTTGAAAGCCTAAGCTTTAACTCCACCAGCTTAGTACACACTAAAGCACAACTTGCCTTGTCTTGATTAGAATTTTAGAATGTGTTAGATCGATCAAGTTAGCTAACAAGACACTTTTAAACATTAGTCCAGACAAAGCCTTAATAGTCATTCTGGTGCTGTACAGACCCACAGCAGATTAAAATCAAAGCTTTTAGCTGTTATAGGGCATCCTGTGAGAGCACAGGGATTGCATGGTTGGAGGTCAGTGAAGCTCAAGGCAGCAGCAGGGCCACAATTTGAATTCTGACACAGAACATAACTATATTCATTTTCAGGACCACTTTTAAAAACAAATCTTCCTCAGTGACAATCCCTTCCAACTGAATACATTAATACTCTCAAGCACACACAGTTCAAGAATATATAAATTCCCTGACCCTGATTAGAGCTGGCTACATAAAAGAGAGCTTTTTAAATTGCACTTTACCATCACACTGTACTGTGGTCTTTGGGTAACATTAAACATAAAAGTAAATGTGTTACAGCTGCTCAGAGACTAGTGGGAGTTTGAAATTACACAGGGTTAGTTTTTGGAACTCTCAGGTAGACACTATTAAGGAGAAAACCTTCATGGCAAATGCTATTATTCTAAAGCATTTGAACTTCCTTTACACCCCTTTCTCCTTTTCAACTTTTTTTTTAATTGAAGTGTAATACTAGACTCATGAATCTAGACCTGCTGAAGTAGAAATGATACAAAGCATATAGTATTATCTAATTTCTAGATGTGTAGGAGCTGAGGATTTGAAGGGGCTTACAAAGGAAGAGTTTCTCCATCTATAAAATGGAAATGATACTGAGGCACAGATAGTGAATTGACTTGCTGAAGATCATGCAACAAGTTGGTGTGACAGAGCTGGGAATAGAACCAAACTCTCCTGGCTCCTATTCTAATGCCGTATCTATCCACTGGGCCACTGAGCAAAATGAAATGCAAGGATACGATTTAGTCATGGAAGTCAAGGAATTAATGATTCCATGACTTTACTGGACCTCGGAGACTTTGCTTCAGCAGCTTCAGTCACAGTGGGGCTGGAACCGCTGCTGTGTGCCCCCACCCTGTGGTTCAAGCCAGGGCTGAAGCCAGGGCTGTGCATTCTTGCCCGGGGCTGTGATGGGGGCAGGAGATGGGGGTGTGCCCCCATGGCGGTGGGGCTGGAATTGTCAGTCCCCAAAAGGGGCTCCAGCTGTCAATCCTTCTCCCCTCACCAGGGGTGAAAGTAACTTAAAGGACTTACCGGTACGCCGGAGTCCTGAGCGGGGGAGGGGCCTCAACTGGAAGGGACGTGGCCTCAACCAGAAAGGGCAGAGCCTTTAGAGCCCCGGACCCTTTAAATCAAGATTTAAAGGGCCCCGGGCTCCGGCTGCAGTAGTGGGGGCTGGGCGCTCCGGGCCCTTTAAATCACTGCCGGAGCTACCAGCTGCAGAGGCGGCTGGGAGCCCCGGGGGCCATTTAAAGAGCCCAGGGCTCCAGCCACTGCTACCACAGTGGAGTCCCGGGCCCTTTAAATTGCCACCTGAGCCCTGCTGCCAGAGCCCCGGGGTAGCAGAGGAGGCTGGGGGCTTGGGCGGTGATTTAAAGGGCCCGGGGCTCCGGCTGCCGCTACCGTCCCGGGCCCTTTAAATTGCCGCCAGAGCCCCGCTGCTGGAGCCGGCGGAGATTTAAAGGGCCCGGGGCGGTAGCGGCGGCTGGAGCCCGAGGCCCTTTAAATTGCTGCCTGAGCCCTGCTGCCGGAGCCCTGGGGTAGCAGCGGCGGGGCTCCGGCAGTGATTTAAAGGGCCAGGGGCTCCCAGCCACCGCTACCGCAGCAGAGCCCCAGCCCTTTAAATTGCCGCCGGAGCCCCAGGGGTCCTGGCCACCTCCACTACCCAGGGGCTCTGGCAGCGGGGCTCTGGCAGCAATTTAAAGGGCCCAGGGCTCCAGCCACTGCTGGGAGCCCCAGGCCCTTTAAATTGCCGCCTGGGGAAGCTGGTCCGGTACAGCGTACTGGCTCTTGCTGGTATGCCGTACCGGGGCGTACCAGCTTACTTTCACCTCTGCCCCTCACCTACTTATCCCCCCGTTAATTTTAGTAAAAGTCTTAGACAGGGCACGGCTCCCGTGAATTTTTGTTTATTGCCTGTGACCTGTCCGTGACTTTTACTAAACATAACCATGACAAAATCTTAACCTTAGCTATGACATAGCCCTTTGGATCATATGAAAAATGAAACTGGTCCAATAGCTTGTAATGGCCTCTGTTCTGCAATAGGTCATTTTGCATTCTGTTGAATATCTCCTCCTGTGTGTCTTATATAGATCAGACAGAGAAAAACATTAAACATAAATCTTTATATGGACAGTCTTTGCATAGTCCTTTCAAAGCCGTTCATTGAATTTGAAACCCAACAACCATGGCAGTGGCAAGGGTAAAGAAACCAAGCATGTGTATTATGTAATAAAGGTTAATGGTGCTAAGATGATAATGAAGAGATGGTGACTTACTGCAAACAGTCCATTGGGTATATTGTGGCACTGGCTGGAGCGTCAGCTCAGACACCTTAATATATTCTTATAGTCAGAAAGACCTTCCTTCCTCTTTGGCTAGGAAGTCAATAGTTAATGGAGGGGGAATCCTTCATTGGAAACAAGCCAATCTTAACTTCATGGTCACATGGTATGGCACTACAATGTTTGAAGAGAAAAAACTGCCTTAAGCCTCCTTGCATAGCTTGAGACCACTATCACATTGTTCAAGCAGCCTGCTTGAACAATAATGCATTGAGTACTAATCCCTGCCTGCAGTAATCTAGTATGAAGGCTTCGCAGTTGTGAATGACCAAAAAACAGAGGGGAGCGACAAAGTCAAAACTTTCCCCATCTGAAAAAGTAATAAAGTAAGAGAGACATAATTTGTCTTGTTTATACAGTGCATGGGTCTCTCTCTTTTGCTACGGTCTTGGCAGTTCAGCTAAACGGCTAAAGTTAGTTTTTACTTCAGATTGAATTACTAGCAAGTCTTTTCACAGCAAAGCTGGGAATGCATGGCTGTGGCAAGAGCAAAACAAACCAAGATGTGGAAAAACTATTGATAGGAAACACTTTATAACTAGTGTCATAGCAGCAGGGTAAGAGCTAATATCATGGTCACAATAATACTTAACATTTACATAAATACTTTACATTTATATAACCCCATTCATCTGAGCATTTCAAATGACTTTGAATTAATGAATTTAGCCTCACAGCATCTGTGTGAGGTAGGAGGCTACATAATTTGAAATTACATTTATTCGGAAAAAATCAATTATTTGCTCAGTTGTAGAAAAAACTGAGCAGGTTTAGTAAAAGGATTTTCTAAAATAAATGTAAAGATAGCTTTAAAAGGGGCATTCCAGAATACTGATCTCTAAGCACTGACAAGTTTGACATCTGAAAGGGCTTGTGGCAATGTATGCACAACCGTCGCCTGTCGGGGTGGATAGTGGTGTGCTGACACTGCAATTACTCTCTGCTACACTATCTTGGCCCTCGCCACGATGCAGTCCAATGGTCAGAGTCAAAGCATTAGCCCTTAGGTTCTGGGCTGCGTGGCCTAGCAGCCAGAGTCAACACAGTGACCCTTGAGTGCAGGGCAGTGTGGCCTACTGGCCAGAGTCAATATAGATGCCCAGGTACAATGCAGTGTGGCCTAGTGGCCAAATCTGGGGGGCTACCCCCAGAGGGGGTGGTGGTCAGGGGACCCAGGCCCACCCGACTCCACCGGGTCCTGACCCAGGGCCCTAACAATGGCAGAGTGGTCCGCCACTGGGTCAGCCACTGGGTCAGCAGGGAATCCAACCACAACGCGCTGACCTTACACTGGGGGGGGGGGAGGGGAGGGAAGAGAAAAGGGGAAGGAGAGAGACCTCACTCACCCTCCCTGGTTCACTTTCTACTGGGCTTTCTAACGCTGCAGTACATAGGGCATTTGGGTCTTGGGGCTTCTCAGCACAGGTAACTCCCTGGGACTCCAATGGCAACAGGTCTCAGGCTCCTGCAGGCAAGGGCTGTAACACTCCTGGGCTGGAGCCTCCACCAAGCATCCTTCCTCCTCGGCAGTCTGCCCAGACTGAGCTGGGCTGCTCTCTTTTATACTAGCACAGCAGTTGGAGCATGCCCAGCACAGTCTGAGGGGTGGGACTTCCTCCGCCCATAATGTGGGATTAACCCTTTCCTGCGGGGTATGCACACCCTGTCACAGGGCTGCTCTGGACTCAGATAAGGAAGCTTCCAATAGAGTTTGAATCAGAATGATTTAGCAAAGGAAAAAGGTTTCTTCTTACTTTAACAATAGCATATGATGCTTTAGGAGTGTCAAATGTTGAACCATCTTGTATGTTGTGACTTGTGTATCTGTCTGTAATCTCTTTTCCCAGGAAAAAAAGTCTGTATGCTACTAAGAACCACTTAGTCTTAGTCAAACTGAAATGTTCGATGGAAGATTTTAACTTCTCCAGAAAGTGCCAGGGCTTGATTATCTTCTCACCCCTCTGTAAATCAGGACTAACTCCACAATGAAACTATAGCAGTGCAAGGCTGGTACAATTGAAAAGAGAATTGGGCCTTCTGTCTCTAGGCACCAAAATTGTTAAAATTGGGTTGGCCTCCCTTTTTCTGTCACAATTTACCCTGGTTTAGTTTATGTTCATTTGAAACTACCATACTTGGGTAGGACTGTGATAGAATTTGACACACAGTTTTCTAAAATTGTCTGGATGCCTGCAATGGGATATAACAATATTGTGAAATATTTTAGACACTAAATTGCATTGCTGCCTAAAGTTATTCAGGATAACACCAAAGCATGTCTGATTATGTGTTTCCTGATGCCTGGCCCCACGGACTCTGATCTCACAAGTACATTTGGTAAATGTCTTTTTACTTCATTTTCCCTCTCAATAGAGAGTATGATAGATAGGTACATCATTAAACTATTTCTATGCAAGTCACTTGTATGTTCAGATAATTAAATCCCCAGTCTAGCTCATTCTCTCAACAGGCCATAGTCACCCAGGGGCTGGTCTGAACTAGTATGATTGGATGATGACCCTCGATGGTCAGAAGAAAGGAATATTCTGGGATTTTCCATCTGCAGTACATTGAAATTCAAACTCTATGAATCAAGAAAAACAACATTTTCCCCTCGACTGGGCTATTTCACATGAGCCAAATGTATTTCTGGGTCTGTTCAGTGGAAGAGCAAGAGAGCCCTCCACTGTCAAACTATCCTGTTTTTTGTTACTTTTTAGTAACTTTTTAAATAGACATAGGCACCAGGCATAAAATGTCCTGTACACAGTGGTCCAAGTGCTAACATCTTTCCTCACTCAGGCAAAGTTCTCACTGTCTCTTCCAATGGACTATACCTGAGAAAGGCCTTCCCTTTTGTAAGCAAATAGAGCCATAAATGATCAAAAGTATGTGAGTTTGGAGACAATTGTAAGCAAATTTGTTCTATACTATTCCATTGTGGAAGCATCCTAATATCAGAAAGCCCTGTTAGGTAATCTCACGCTGTTCCCTTAGCTCCCAGGATAGCTGTCCCATGCAAGGTGCTGCGCCTCCAGAATTCCTGCTCACATCAGTGAGAGTTGAGGGCACTCAGCACTTTGTACGATCAGGCCCTAGATGAGGAATCTACTTCATCTCTGGCAGAATATTATTAGTGGCTAAAAATCCTGTTTAGTGATGGGCTAGTTCTTTGTATACTTTTTGTTATTCAGCAGTTCCTTGCTATTATGTGCAGTTGTGTAACACTGAGTGTAAATCATCAGTAAGCAACATGTAAGTATAACCAAAACTAACATCTCCAGCTTCACAACCAAAAGCACCCAATTAATTGTCATTAATTTGACCCTTTGGGGTCTGGACCCTGATTATCAGAGATCCTGGCTGCTCAGCTCAGTGAAGTAGTAAGTTTCCTCCTTAGGCCAGCCACATTCTCAGAGACCATACAGCAGTCTTGGCACTATGGTTGTTTAATGTGTACCTATGCAATACAGATGTTTGTATTTTGTGGTCTTTGATGATAAAGACATGGGCCCATTGACTTCAGGGAGTTGTGCTCGTGTATCTCAGAAAAGAATTAGGTCCAGTATTCTGTAGGTTATTTAGATGCTTGTGGCAGTTTTCTATTTGCTTTTGGGCAAAAACATGCTTTCCAGAAACATTTGTTGGCTAAACCAGAACCCCTGTTTTGGCCTTGAACCCTTAGAGATCCTTCATTGCTTGCTGAAACAAATGGGTTTTTCCTTTGGGGGTGGGGAGGGGGAATTAATAGAGGCAGTTAACATCAGCCACATGTATCTACATTAGTGATGTATTTTTACTACATTATTGAAACCTGGTGCATTAGAAACCCTGCTGCATGAATTACAGTTTGTAGTTCTTTGCCAGAGACTCTCAGGGAGACCTAATTTTAACTAAATCAGTCAATCTCATTCTTATTGGTTGTACTAATTTTCAAGGGATAAACTCACTGTAGTACTCTTGGGTTTTTTAAAAAAAACAAGATTATGTGACTACATAGTGCAGAAACACTTTTGACTCATTACTATTATTAAAAAGCAAATAAAATCTCAAGTTTAATGTACCAAGAGCTGTTGCTTTGGGGAGTGGGGGAGGTGAGGGGAAACTGAAGCAAAAAAAGCCCTTTGGGGTTTGGAGCATGACTTTAAAGCCATGAGAAATTATTCCTCTTGTAAACGGATACCTGCTGCCATCTAACATAATGGAAACAGGCATAGTTGCCCGTGGATTTGGGATCCAGTGAGCAGGACTAGCCAGAAAACGCATACAGAAAAAGTCTCTGAAAACTTCTGGGGTCAACAAACTATACAGTTGTTGGAGATTTGTTTTAATCCAATTAAATGTTGTGAATTATTGTCTTGATGGATACTGGTGTTTAAAATCATAATAAAACCAAAAGGTACACAACAAAGGTAATCTCCTAAAAAAAGAATAGATTTACACTATCCTGCATGGGATGTTTCACACCCCTCTTTCTCTTAATATAGAACAGTTACTTACCTGACAGTAACTGTGGTTCTTTGATACTTTTGTCTGTGTGAATCCCATTCATGGTGTGCAAATACCTAATGTGTGTGACTCCTGCACAAGAGACACATGCCTACTATGAAGGGCAGGGCTGCCCTGAGGATTCAGGGGGCCTGGGGCAAAGCGGGGGAGCTGCGGCGCTTGTACTCACCCGGCAGTGGTCGGGGTCTTCGGCGGCGGGTCCTTCAGTGCTGCCGAAGACATGGAGCGACTGAAGGGAACCCCCGCCGCCGCCACAGACCCGGACCACCGCCGGGCCAGGGCTCGCGGGGCATTTCGGCGGCAGGGGGCCCTTCAGTCGCTCTGCGTCTTCGGCAGCACTGAAGGGCCCCCCGCCGCCGAAATGCCGCCGAAGACCCGGACTGCCGCTGGGCCGGGGCTCGCGGGGCCCGGGGCAAATTGCCCCACTTGCCCCCCCCCAGGCGGCCCTGATGAAGGTGATCCACACAGACAATAAAAAAGAAAAATGCCTAGTTCTATCATTTTAGGGTGACCAGAGAGCAAGTGTGAAAAATCGGGACAGGGTGGGGGGTAATAGGAGCCTATATAAGAAAAAGACCCAAAAATCGGGACTGTCCCTAAAAAATCGGGACATCTGGTCACCCTACACCATTTTTACACAAGCCCCAGTGTGTCAGATGGATCTGTAGCAACATTATTCTATCTCCATGTTAAATGTATTCACTTACAGATTATTTTTAGGCATATGAAAGAGCTCACAAGAAGTTTTGTTGTTTGTTTGTTTTTTTACACAGGTGAAGTTCTCTCCCAGTTCACAACAATGAAAAATCAGCTACAAGTATCTTCTGGGAGCCTCTTCTGACAGCTACAAGTATTTTCAGGAGGTCTTCAAAGTCAGGTAGAGCTAGCATGACTTGGATGGTCAAAAACAATATAGCTGTGACCTGGTCGTAGGTCTGAAATGCAAACTGTGCGTGATTTAGAAATCATGTACTTGGTGAGTGAATGAACAGTATATCAACTTGCAAAGAAAGGTTAGCACTAGACCTGGTTGGGAATTCGCCATCAAAATGTTTTTGCAACAGAAAAAATTTGATTTTTATCAACTTTTTTTCTGTTTCTATTGGAATAACAAACAAATTATTTCATTTGGGATTGGTTGACCCAAATCAGCTTGTTGTACCAAACTGTAGTTTTGAGTCAATTTGACATTAAGCTTTGTTCACCTCTGATTTGTCATAGGAGCTATAGTTCAGATGCCTCATTACCTATTCTTCTTTATGGGCCAGGCTCCATGGCTGGACTACATCTCTCAGGATGCACCAGTCTCTCCTCTCTGGTTGAACCGACACTATGCATCATGGGAATTGTGATTATGGTGCATCATAGGCTATGTAGTCCGGATATGGAGCTTGGCCCATAGAGGAGAATAGGGGCATGAGGCACTTAGAAATACAACTCCCATAAGGCACCACAGCAGCACAGCGGGTATAAATTAATTTTGAACTGAGCTGAAACAAAATTCAACAAACCAAAATGAAATATTTTGAATGGAAATGTCTAAATGAACTTTCCATTCCATGAAATATTTTCATTTTTGTTCTGATTTGGGATAAAAACAAATTTCAAAATACTGGAATTTTCCATGGGAGAGAAATTCCAATTTTCTATCAGCTCCCAATTAGCATAATCCATCCTTGCCATTTTAAGGAAAAGTGCTACAATGGCAGACTCTGAATGTGATTAGGGACATGCCATTGGCAAGCTGCAATTCTCCATGAAAGCTGAGTGGTGACCACAATTTATTATTATAATATATTCTGTATAGTGCCAACAGTTAATCCTTGATAATGAAGAGGACAGGTAATTGATTCAGAACAATCTGGATCACTTAGTAAACTGGGTGCAAGCAATCAATATCTGTTTTAATATGGCTAAATGTAAATGCATACATCTAGGAACAAAGAACATAGGCCATACTTATAGGAAGGAGGACTCTATCCTGAGAAGCAGTTACTCTGAAAAAAGATTTGGGGGTTGAGGTGGATAATCAGCTGAATGTGATGTCCCAGTGGCCACAAGAGCTAATAAATCCTGAGATACATTCACAGGAGAATCTCGAGTAGGAGTAGTGAGGATATTTTACCTTTTTATTTGGCATTGGTGTGACTGTTGCTGGAGCACTGTGTCCAGTTATGGTCCACAATTCAACAAGGATGTTGATAAATTGGAGAGGGTTCAGAGAAGAGCCACAAGAACGATTAAAGAATGAAAACAAGCCTGATAGTGATAGAGTCAAGGAGCTCAATCTATTTAGCTTAACAAAGAGAAGATTAAAGGGTGACTTGATTACAGCCTAAAAATAACTACATGGGGAACAAATATTTAATAATGGGTTCTTCAATCTAGCAAAAAAGGTATAAATGATACAGTGGCTGGAAGTTGAAGCTAGACAAATTTAGACTGGAAATAAGGCATAAATTTTTAACAGTTGGAGTAATTAACCAGTGGAAAAATTTACCAAGGTTGTATGTTTTTAGAAAAGAATGGATGTAAATCAAGATTGGATGTTTTTCTAAAAGATATGCTCTAAGAATTATTTTGGGAAGCCAGATTAGATGATCACAATTGTCCCTTCTGGCCTTGGAATCTAGGATTTTACCAATTAACTGTTAAAGCAGCCGCCTGGGGCAGTCAGTTAATCCCAGAAGGGCCTTCAGAAGACAGTCATGGGCAGACTGGGCTCTGACTCCCCTCAGTCGCTATGGGACAATATGCCACTAGCCATGTAAGAGCCTGATCTTCAACTCCCTGATCCTAAAGTCCCTACTGGATGTGAGCACTGTGCAGAAGGCACTACTCATCTTGTAGGACTATGACCTTAGACACTACAAATTAACTTCAGCTTTCTATTTGATTTTCCCTTCCTTGTGGAGAAGGATATATTTAAAACAGTATACAGTATTATGCAAACATGGGGAATACAGTGACCATCTGTGCAGCCCTCTAGAGACCCAGGGAGATAATCCTTTGCCCTTAAAAAGTGGAAGCACTCAAAATAAGGGTAACTGGCCACAGAAAAAAAATCTCATGTATTTTGCCTTGTTAAAAGATCCATGAAACTGCACTGTGTAGTTGGCTGACTGATTAAAGCAGGGGTGGCCAGCCTGAGCCTGAGAAGGAGCCAGATTTTACCAACGTACATTGCCAAAGAGCCACAGTAATACATCAGCAGCCCCCCATGAGCTCCCCTGCCCCAGCTTCCAGAGCCTCCCATCCACGGCAGCCCCACCCATCAGCGCCTCCCCCTCTCTCCCCACACCTCCTGATCAGCTGTTTCATGCCGTGCAGGAGTCATCTTTGGGGGAGGAGGAGGAGCAAGAGCATGGCAGGCTCAGGGGAGGGGGCAGGAAGGGGTAGAGTGGGGGCAGGGCCTGTGCCAGAGCCGTGGTTGAACAGTGAGCACCCCCTGGCATATTGGAAGTTGGCACCTGTAGCACCAGCCCTGGAGTCGGTGCCTATACAAGGAGCCGCATATTAACTTCTGAAGAGCCGCATGTGGCTCCGGAGCCACAGGTTGGCCACCCCTGGATTAGATCCACAATATCCATCTGCTACCTATTGGAAACAAAGATATACATATACTCTATTTTGTTGTCGTCTTGTCTACAGCGATTTTTCTCAATGAAAATGTTCAGCTACTCGCATACTTTAAAACAAATTATAAAGGATTTTTTAGAGAATCAAACATAGAAAGAACAAAGAATTGAGGCATTCATCAATCAGTATTTTTAGAATGAGAAAACGTGAGTCAAAGTGATTCAAGAATAGTAGGAAACATACTTCTTAAAAAAACTTTTCTCCTCTGATTGCTCAATATAGACAGACAAATGTTGCCTCCATACTAAGAAGGATTAAAAACTTTCCCCCTGACAATTGGGTTTTCACATGGATTAGAAACCCTAGTTTAGACTCCTAGGTTAGAAAACCAGTTCCATCTCGTAGTTTCAACCCACCTATCGAAAGAATATAAAAGGAGGGGGAAAAGGGCTTCAAACTTTAGGAGTTTTTTTTCTGTTATTAACTTGGAGTGACCGAGATCCCTGACAGGAGTTCAATGTGTAATAGTTTCCATTGCTTATGGTACCCTTCTGAACTTCCATTTTGTGGGAATATGCTTGGATCATTGCACACAATACTGACCTGTCTCTAGAAAAGGCTCACTGTAGTTTGGCCTGGCTCCTTTCCATTTCTAGTCCCCTAAATCTGTTCCCCATTTCAACATTGCTTATTGCCACATTCCCAAACATGTTACACAAGCTTAGAGGAGCAATTTATAAGAATATTAGTAATTTGGCTGTGACCAAACAAGCCCTTTTCTGGTATAACAAATCATTCTGCCATGGAAACCAGCATTTTGTGGTTATTTGCTCACTTGTTTACAGCATTTCATTGAATGTGATATTTAAACAGCAGGCAAATGATTCAACCCAATATAAATCCATGAAAACCATGCAGTTCTCTGCAGCAATTTTCAAATCTAAATCCGTCTGGAAACATACTCTGAAGACTTTTCCAAAAGTGCCTGGAAGAATGTAATATATGAATGTGTAATCTTTCCACAGACAGCCAAATTGTGCCAAATCTGTATATGTAGTGAGCCTACTTTGATTTTTGTAGTCTGAGGCAGCACCACAGTCTAACAACACTGCAGTAAAATAACCTGGCATATTGTCTGTAGAGATGTTTTTCTATAACTGCAAAAAAAAAAAAAAAAAAAAAAAAGGGGGGGGGGGAGGGGGGAGAATATAAAGGCTGCACAACTCAACCTCAAGAGGGAAATTATCCATAATCACACTTAGCTCAAATGCAGTATCAGTGAATGTAGTAAATCTCACCGTCTGGGTCAGATCCTGCAACCCTTACTCGCATGAGAAGGCTTTATCCCACTGACTCCAATGGGACTGCTTGTGTAGGTACACTTGCAGGATCAAAGCCCTCACTTTGCAATGTTTTGTCAGACAGATGTATCAAGTTAAATGGCATAGTTAGAAAAAGAAATGTCCCATTTCATGGGAGTTCATAATCTGAACCACAACCAGTATGTCTCTTCAGCTTTTTCATCCACCCTATGAAACAATAGCAACATATTGTTACTATGCTCAACTTTAACTATGAAGCTAGTGCCTCCATAATAATCTGAAACTAGTGCAGGAGTGAAAATCTTCACCAAAGGTGACATAGCCTCTCACAGAATTGAAGGGGTGGGTTTAGACAGGATCTTCAAGGTCTGGACCTATGGAGGAGGCCAGGGGGAGCAATGAATCAGAACAGGGGTGGAAGCACAGCTGGTTGTCTAAATCAACACACAAAACTCCACCTAGTAAAAACCAACAGGCAGGCAGTGCAAATCACAGAACATGGATGGTTTATGCTAACAGCCAGAAAGGCCCCTTAACAAATGAGCCATCACAGTCTTCACTAGCTTTAGTTTCCAAGCTGATTTAAGGTATTGCCCTATGTATACATTGCAGTCATCTAACGGCATGGGTCACTGTAGCAAAGTCCTCATCTGAAAGAAACAGTCACAACTCCCTGACAAGATGTACAGTAGAACCCCAGAGTTTCAAACTGACCAGTCAACGGCACACCTCATTTTGAACTGGAATTACGCAATCAGGCAGCAGCAGAGACCAAAAAATAAGCAAATACTGTACAATACTGTGTTAAACATAAACTACTAAAAAAAAGGAAAATTTTAAAAAAGATTTGACAAGGTAAGGAAATTGTTTCTGTGCTTGTTTCATTTAAATTAGGATGGTTCAAAGCAGCATTTTTCTTCTGCATAGTAAAGTTTCAAAGCTGCATCAAGTCAATGTTCAGTTGTAAACTTTTGAAGGAACAACCACAACGTTTTGTTCGGAGTTACGAACATTTCAGAGTTATGAACAACTTCCATTCCCGAGGTGTTCATAGCTTTGAGGTTCTACTGTAGATTGAAAATACCCATCCTGATCACTGTTGCCATATGATCACCTAACAATAGCTGGGGATCCCACAATATCCCCAGATTGTGAACTTAAGTACCACATGGTGGACACATCCTCACCATATCCAGTTACAAAGTCCCACTCTACCAACATCACTTATGTCTTATCTGGAGCGACCTTCATCCAGGTAGCTCCCATCCATGCCTAACCTCTACAGCAGGGGTTCTCAACCTTTTTTCACCTGAGGCCCCTCCCCCAACATGCTATAAAAACTCCATGGTCCAGCTGTGCCACAACAACAACCTCGGCCCACCCCTGCCACACATCACCTCCATATTGGTGCACATAACAAAATTCATTCCGCACATGGATATAAAAAATTTGAGGGAACAGTGCTGGGCAAGAACATAAGAAAAAAAAATCCTGGTAGGAACAACTGGCATCCCTTTACAGTACACAGGTGAAAGAAAATGTGTAGCATCCAGTTTGGAACTGAGTGTTTAGCTACAGCATGTTATTTTTGGTGAAACATGACTGGGGGATTTCAGTGCTTAAAGGATGCAAACTCCATGCCTGCTTATCATCACTGGATCCAGGCTCACCATCTACATCAGGCTGAGCCTCCACTGATATTTCCCAGTAACACCACAGAAAAAGTCTCTCTTCACTGCAGGTATCACTGTGAGTTTATTCACTGCCAGAATCCTTTGGTTCACATAAGAATTAATGCCAGAGTCTAATTTAACAAGGTCTGCAATAGCTGCAAAAGTGAGATGGCTGTGAGCCCGTCTGACAGGGGGACAATGACGCTGTTGGCCTCTCTGCTTTTTAAAATTTATCTCAGTTTTTGCATCACATACAGTGTAAGGCCAAATCGTGTCCTCAGAGGATGTGTGTGCAACTCCCATTGTGTTGAATGGGCTTTATGTGAGTGTCCAAAAGCAGACAGGCCCACAGTGAATGATTGTTTTTGCTTCCTGATCTTTATTATTCTTCACCTCCCACTCCAGTCAACCAGCTGCTCTCCTCGACCCAAAGTAAAAACAACTCCTTTCCTTTAGACTTGTCTTCTTAAAGAAAATGTTACTAATCCAAACTCTGTGGAATTCATAAAATGCTGGCAAATTTCAAATTCAGTTGGCCATTGACTTCAGTGAGAGTGGGATCGAGATTTTAGACAACGTTTGGCAGCATTTGGGGCTATCCCAGCATTGGAGTTGAGTGTGCTCAGCACTTCTGAAAAATCAGGCCATCATTGTCTTAAGTTAAGCAACCAAAATTAATGGACACTTTTGAAAATTTTAGCCTGTCTAATTTGCCCAAAGATATACAGTGAATCTTTGGCAGAGTGGAGGATACAAACAAGGTGTCCTGACACTAAGTCCTTGGGCATGAATGCTGGACCTCATCGGTAAATATTATCTATGTGTACCTATTTTCTTATGCACATTTCTTAGTTTTTCCAAGCACAGGGAAAAATAAACACTTTTAATTTTAAAAAAATTATGCGGAGAAACAGACAGAATTTAATCTTTGCAGTGGTGAGATGCCTCAAAATCTAGCACTGCTTTCTTGTTCTGAGACACTTCCATGCAATTAGTCCTGTTACCACTGTGAATATATTAAGTGTATCCCTCCCCTACTGAGAATTCACCATTTACCATACCAGTCAAGTAGAAAATGACACTTAGACTGTCCATGCTTGTATTTTCTATCTTTGGCAGAACAAATATTTTACTTCCACTCAAATCTCCAATCTCCTACACCCCAGTGACATACATAAACAATTATCTCTAGCATCTTTTCATGCTGCCAACTATTTTCTTAGAGACAATAGGTGTGGTGATATCTTTTATTGAACCAATTTCTGTTGGTAGAAGGGACAGACTTTCGAGCATCAGAGCTTTTCCTCAGGTCTGGAGAAAGTAGTCAGAATGTCTGATCTAAATACAAGCTGGGACAGATTGTTAAGCACCAGGGTTACACACACTCACCCTACCTTCCCCTCCACACCTCACTTAAAATAAAGAAAAAAAGCCTCCACTGACTGCATGCTCCTAGTTGTCATGTACCACACCACACTAGATTCATAGGTTCTATAAATCTATGGGCAGAAGGGACCACTGCGATCATCTAGACCAGGGGTGGACAAACTATGGTTGTGTCTAGCCCGTCAGACCTTTTAATTCAGCCCTCGAGCTCCTGCCGGGGAGCAGTGTTGGGGGCTTGCCCTGCTCTGTCTGCCTGGCGCTCCCGCCAGGGAGCAGGGTCGGGGGCTTGCTCTGCTTCGGCGCTCCCACTGGGGAGCGGGGTTGGGGGCTTGCCCCGCTCCGCCCGCCCGGCGCTCCTCAGCCCCCAACTTGATGAGCTCCATCTTCCTGCACGCAGAGCCACACTGCGTAGGTGCGACCAGCACCGCTTACCCAGACTTCACCATGCTGTTTCCAGGATCGGAACACTCCCCCCACATGCAGCCCACCCAATCCCTGAAGCACCAGCCTCCTCACGCCAGCCTCCGCCCAAACTAGCCAATGATCAAGGCCAGCAGCATCGCAGGATACCGCCCCTAATCGAGGACAATGAGGAACTGCAAGCTCCTTCATTGACCAATCACTGAGGTACTGCTCCTCCGAGAGACTCACCTCATTCCTCATCAGCCGATCCCGGTCTCCTACAGCCCCACCCTCGAAACTCTCGAAACTGCCCCGGGGCCGTACCTGTCCCAGCGAGGGTGCCTCTGCCTGTGGCGGTGCCTGGTACGGCCGCCTTGGTGTCACTGTCGGCAGGGCCCGTAGGAGTCCCCGGTACTACCCCTGTAGAGCCCCCTCTCCGCACTCCACCACTGAGTCCTCCCACCCCACCTCAGTATCCTCCCTTACCATATACAAACTTTTAATGAACGCGGATTTCTACAATGAGAATGACACCGGACGTTGATGCCATTGTAAAGAAAGGTGACCAGCTGCATTGTTCACATTAATCAAAGAGGATGTGGAAAGGGGGTAAGTTTGGTTTAATTACTGTAATATGTTATGATGGTATATTTATAATAGTAAGTAAGGTTTTATGTTTATTTCCACTAAAATGTATCTTTATTAAATATAGTTTATTTAAATATCTCTGAATTGTTAATTTCGTGAGCATTCATGGCCCACCATACAATTTCCATACCCAGATGTGGCCCTCAGGCCAAAAAGTTTGCCCACCCCCTGATTTGGTCTGACTTCCATAGAGCTTCCCCCAAATAATTTCTAGCCTAGAATATATCTTTTAGAAAAACATCCAGTCGTGATTTAAAAATTGCCAGTAATGGAGAGTCCACCATGACCTATGGTAAATTGTTCCAATCATTAATTACTTTCACGGTTATACATTTATACCTTATTTCCATTCTCAATCTGTCTAGCTTAAACTTCCAGCCATTGGATCATTTATACTTTTCTGTGCTAGACTGAAGAGCCCACTATTAAATATTTGTTCCCCAGGTAGGCAATCAAGTCACCCCTTAACCTTCTCTTAGTTAAGCTTAATAGGTTGAGCTCCTTGAGTCTATCACAATAAGACATGTTTTGTGTGGACCAGAACTGGACAGAGTATTCCAGCAGGCAGTCGCACCAGTAGATAAGCATATTTGTCTTTTACTTCTGCTTGATTCTCAATTAATACACTGGGTGGTCGCATTTTCCAATTTGATCCTTGCCTACAGTTTGGCAGGAGTTGCTACATCTGCCCCAGCACAGGAGCAGGACGGGTATTTACAGTAAGGCCTGAAGTGCCCTGACTAATCTAGCATTGCATTTATTTGCACTGTATCCTGTGTTTGCTCTAACCTGAGCTTTAAAATTCCTGAATACTGAAAATCCACTAACATTGCCCACACTTTAAAAATCAAAGGGCAGAATGGAATCTCTCTCGTTTCCGTCTATGGAAGTTTTGCTGTGTGATGGGCTCAGGAATGCAGCACCTAACCTAAAGCTTTGCAGGCCATCAGAGAGTTGGGTTACTGAAAGTAGAGGGAACCCAAATGCTAAACGTGGAAATTTCTTTACATCTTTTCCCAAGAGGCTGCCACCACTGACTAGCTCAGCCCATGCCCATGTGTAAAATACGTTGATCGCATCCGAAACTGTGTGTTAATCAGATCTTTCTGGGGTTACGCCTGTTCCTTCATATTGGGTCACCACGAATGGAATTTAAGATTCATGATGTTTGTTCAAAGTTTTAAGAAGTTAACATGTAAATTATTCAAACCTATACAGGTTTTTTATTGTTAGTGCGGATTAATAATTACCAGGTTGTTTTTCAGCAAGTCAAAAGACTTGCATACTATATCCTGCAGGAAGCTGAGATGTGAGGAGTTGGAAGAGGAGTCAGAAAATATGGAGGGAGAGAACCTTTTTGCTGCCTTTTTAGAATTGGTAGCAGGTGACAAAGTAACAATACTTGGTTTTTGAGGCTGGCATTGCAAAAACAAAGAAAGAAACCCAATCCAAAATGTTACGCTGTGCAAAAACTGTATCGGGAATATTTCTCTTTGCTGTGCTGAAAGTTCTTTAAAGGATGGCTATTTACAAGGGCCTCGTTGTTTTGTAAATGAAAGAAGCAACTCTCTTCACTCCAGGCTGTTGATCAAGCACAGTTTGCTGATAAGAAAAAAATAGCTAAAACATTGTGTGGGGATTGTTAAAGGATGTCATTTTAAAATATTAGAATTAAGATTTTTATATGTTAAACACTCATAATATGCTAAATAAAAGTCTTTATTTTGTGTATCCTCTTTGTTACCATTGCTGACTAACTACAGCAACAATGTGAGAACCCACAATCATTTAAAAGTAAATATATTGCTTTGAAAAAGTGATAATAAAGATAAGAATTAGTAACACTATTTTTCACTCATTATACCTCCCATCCAAGGTTCTCAAACAACAACGAATGAATTTAGCTTCTCAGTACACCTACTGTGTAACCTGTTTTACATAAAGGGAAACAGAGGCACCATTCGGGCTTGATTCACCTACATGAGTGCAGTGGGTTGCAATTCCTACAAATTACACTCATGGGGGAAGCTGTGCCAGACACACTTCACCTTAGGGAGGTAGGTTCACCTAGAAGGACATACCTTTAAGTTCTAGTTGGGCTTATACAGGAGCCCAGCTAGCAATCACCTTGGGAAGTGAACTGAATTTTCACATCTCTCAAGTGCCCTAGCTCCACTTCCTCCTTGACCAGTCACACACACGTTAGGGGCTACATCGGCTGCCCCTGAACCTCTGGGGAGAGCAGGGGTTGTGGGTAACTTGCAGTGTTGTGCCCTCACTCAGGGTTGGCTCTAGCTTTTTTGCCGCCCCAAGCACAGCAGGCAGGCTGCCTTCGGCGGCATGCCTGCGAGAGGTCCGCTGGTCCCGCGGCTTCGGCGTACCCGCCGCCAAATTGCCACCGAAGCCGCGGGACCGGCAGACCTCCCGCAGGCATGCCAAAGGCAGCCTGACTGCCGCCCTCACGGCGACTGGCAGGCTGCCCCCCACGGCTTGCCGCCCCAGGCACGCACTTGGAGCGCTGGTGCCTGGAGCCGCCGCTGCCCTCACTTTAGGCAGGTTTTCCAGTGGTAGGGATCCACAGTCTGAGTTCTGCCCATTGAATGACTTGCCCAAGGAAGCAAGTGGCAGAACTAGGACTAGAACCCAAGTGTCTTGATTCATGGTCCTGTATCTTAACAACAGGAGCCTCTTCCTTCCCTGCTGCTGGCTTGACAACCTAGGAGACCAAACTCATCTTTTTACAACCAAATCAGGCTAAGTTACAGGCTTCCTTATGATGCCGCACCTATGCCATGGTGGGGTGTCTATAAGGGTAAGAGGGAAGTCTCCACAGCTATTTAGACCTTGGCCTCTGCATTGAAACCACCTATCAAAAAGGGCCAATTGTGGTAGTGTGAGATGTGGACCCCATGTCCGCTGGGAACTGGGCTAAAACCACTACATTTATTTAACAGAATGGATGCTGTTACTTTCTTTTTATTGGCAGATAAGATATTAGCCGTTTTAGTTGTATCCATCATAGGGCAAAAGTCCCCAAAATGTGGTCAGTAACCAGAGGTAGTTCATGGCGCTCTTTTTGGTGGTCCACAGACAGCAGACTGCTCTTCTCCTTGTTTCGAGCTGCTAATTATAATAAACTACAGCTAAACATTTCTTTTCAACATAAGTAGTTTGTAGTTGGTACAGGAATGTTATGAGAGCATGTATGGGAAGGGAGGGGGTCTTCACAATCACAAAAGAGTTTGGAAATTGAGCACAAAACAACCTAATTTTTATATATATATCTAGAGAGAGAGAGAGATATACCTATCTCATAGAACTGGAAGAGACCCTGAAAGGTCATCAAGTCCAGCCCCCTGCCTTCACTAGCAGGACCTTTCTATTAAGATGTAGTACCCGTTCTGAGAAAAGAATCCTGGGAACAGGAACTGGCTGCTTGCACCAGAAATACCTTACCCATGGGTAAAAAGTTAAACAATGACTTTGTGACTGCATCCACCTAACAACCATTAGGCAGTAATAGCTTCCAGTCATTGCCAACATCATGGGGTGAGAGTCTCTGCCACGCCTCCAGGATGCATAGCAAAGAACTTGCAGTCTAGGGGGAGAGGGGGCCATGGTGACTTTAAGCCACCTTTGTACCTTCCTAATCCTGGGCTTCTCAGCAGTGACTAGAATCTCCATATCACTGTGACCCTGCCTCCAGATTGCCCCTCTCACCTCCAGCCCTGCCCTAACAATAAGCCAGGGCTTCCTTGGAGGACAGCCTTACTCCCTTACATGGATGTCTTCCACTGTGCCTGCACCAGGGGAATGCTCCCCTGGCTGGATACAGGACTTTTAGATCCCATTTACTTAGCATAAAGGGTCCAAAGCAAGGTCTGAACCTTGCCCCTAGATTTTAATTGCTGCCCTAGAAGTGAAATGCTCTGAGAGAGTCTTAACAAATCCCTAAGCTATCCTCTTCCTTAAACAGTCATGCCTTCTTGTGGGTTCAAAATACAAAGAAACGTTCAGACGAACTCAGCAAATTTTGCGAGCAGTGTATCCTTTTTTAAATTAAAGGTAACACTTAGTGCATAACTGAGTACAGTGTCATGTAAAGTTGTTTTAAAGGAAGCATTGCTGTTGTCCAAGGGGGAATCCATGTTCAGGTGCAATTGGCTTGTTTTTCCTTTAACATCAGATGCAGAATGCCTCCATTCTCCTTTACAGAAGAGATTTATATACTGCCACTCTTCTGGTAAGATACTTGAATAATGTAGTACTATTTAGACAAGATCGATTTCTGGCTAAAATTAGTGGGTCACTGCAGATTATTCCTATCCGTAGCCAGTATCATATCACACAAATGCATTAGGACATTTTTCTGGACCATGATGTCTTTATACTTACTGGAACAATTACACAATCAACAAATGGAAAGGCATTCACAGAGGCTGACCTGGAATTCAGAGGTTGCCTCTTAATTTCTTGAACTTTCTTTTCAGTGTACAAAAATATATTCCCCAAAAATCAATAATACTGATGTCATTTCTTCTATTATTCATCTATTTTCCTTAAGGTAACACAATATAGAATAGAACATCTACACAAACACACATAGATAAGTATGCCCACAGTCTCATTTCTATACTTGTGGCAACATTGGCTAGGTAAACCTGGTGTCTAATGTTAGATTTTCAGATTCCAACTTGGAAATCCATTACCAATAAACAAGATAAAACTTAAGCCATATCGACCATTCAGTTGGCCTCCAAGGTTCTGGTCAACCATGTTGCTAGATTTGAACTCTTGCTCCCTGGGGCAGCATGATCTGAATCATGGCCACAAACTCAGATGGCAATACTGGCATTTTGCATGGTTTATTTAATGCAACTCACTATTTTGTGCCTTCAAGCGTCCCCTACTGCTGGTAGTTATGCTCGGTCTCTCCTGCATTTTATCTGTTGCAGTATATGAGCACCAGAGAGGTTGGGAAAGTTAATATAGGGAAGTCCTAAATGACTACTCAAGTGGAGAATCAGACCCATAAAGGGAAAACTGTGACAGCCCTTTGTAAGTGGGAAGCATGCAAAGAGTTTCTACATCCTGATCCATGGACTGCTCGCTTAGCACATTCTTAGGGGCATGAAGAGGGGGTGTAGAGGAAGCAGGACCATTGTCTGTGGAACAAGCTATCCACACTGGGGTGAGCAGACTGTATTTTCCTAAAGGATGATATACCCCACACAGTCCCTCTAGGTACCATTGAAGAACATGATGCAGATTGGGTGGTTGTGGTTCTACACTGCCCTTATTTGAGCCAGTGGATAAATACCACAATTTGGACAGGGGATGCATGGGAACAAATGGTACATTCTCCATGTTGGTTGCACAAAATTCCTCGCCCAACACACATTGTTTCAGATCCTCAACCACAACTAGGTAAGGAATTCTTTACCCTGGGGTCCCACTTGCCTTGGAAGTGTTGGATAAAAATGAGTGAATAAAGCAGCAATTTAAGAAATAGGATCAGAGCTATGTATGAGAACAGATATGGATATCATTACGGAAAAAAAATCTGTTAAAAGTAAATTGCTGAAGAGTTTATGGGGGATGGTGGTGGAGTGGAACAGCAGTTGGGTGAATGCTTTAGCCTACATTTCAAGGGCAAAACTGCAAATACTTTATAGCTAGCTTCAATCTCACCGAGCTCCAATTAAAATCCTGTGTAACAGATGGCAAATTCTGAGTCATAAAACATTATTATTTGGCAACAAACTTATGTTTGTTCCAAAGGGATTCTTGCCATATACTGCTCTGAAAACTGTGCATAGTCTGTACCAGTCAACAGCATAGTTCCTACCCTGGCAAGCAAAGCTCCAAATCAGTTTACACATGAACAGATATTTGAATATGAATGTCTAATATGAAAAATACAAATACCAGTTTGAGGCAGAAAACCAACCACAGACATGCGTAATCTGGAGATCACTTTTTTCTGCTTGTTTCCTTGGTGATTTATGCATACGGGTTGCTATCTATGAACAGATAATATTTTTTAAAGAGCGAGGTGGAATTTAACAAAATGTTAGGTAGTGAGTGAATTGTTAAGATATGGGCATTAATAGTGATTTTGATCTTCAAAGCACTTTACCCACATTTTAGAGGTGGAGACTGAGACACGGAATCTTGCCCAGGCCCTAGAGGGAGTTACTGCTAGTGGTGGAGTTATGAGTTCCTGGCTACAGTCTTGTCCTCAGGCCCATTAGGCCCCGTTTGTCTAACTACATTAACAGAATTAATAAAAAATTTAAAGCACGTGACCTGTCTGTAGCAAGGCTCTTTATCAAGGAGTCCTCCATAAGAGTTACATTTTAGCATAATGTACAAAACTAATAGAGGACATTCCAATAGGGACATAATTCATGTTGTGGCGCACATAAGTCATGTACTGAAATCTTATACAGTCCTGAATGAATGAGTACAAAAATACATGTGTTGCACAGTGAAATTTACAATATAAAAGTTAGCTGTTTTGCATATTACACACACACACACACACACACACCTGACGGGGGGGAAGAGGCAAGTGGCCAAATGATAATCAAACTAATATGTCTTCTGACTTGAGCATTTGGAGCCCTATTTCTTCCTCCACAGGATATGGGTAACACGCCCTGGCTTCAGTGGAGTTACTCATATCCTGTGGAAAAGGAGAATCGGGACCCCAACTGGGAAAGGGAAGAAAACCATAAATGACTGAAAAGCAGTGAATATTCACACAATTATGTGATGAGTAAGGCTTATTCAAACCCATGGGAAGAAAAGAGTTTGCTCTGATCAATGTGAAGAGTACAGCCTCTCTTTTTCAGTAGATAAAACAAGTTCCATGTGTACAGTTTATCAAGTGCATGGAAACTGGTTAAACTGCATCTTTTCCCAAGCAACACACCAGTAAAATCTAGGCACTGTCCACTGTGGGAGAGAAAGCATATGGACCTGCAACTAGTAGGACTCAATGGTATATTTAGCTGTTATGGCTGTTTCCTTTTAAAAGTTTGTCCATCCACAGGAGCAATTGCCATTTTGTGACACAGAACTGATTGCAGCAGAGAGGAGATTCCAGTAGTGAGCACAATGTGATTTACATTTTGTTCTCTCTTGTTTTATTGCTTCTGTTAATCTAAAATAAAGGTTCACAACCTGGGTGCTGTGAACAGGTATCAAGAGACACAACAATTCTGCCCTTTTCATTGTGCTAAGTGTGAAGGGGATCCCAACTAGATCCTGGCTAGATGGAAGGAGGGTCCTGGTAGGGAAAAGGTTGAGACACACTGATTTAAATAGCAACAGAGGGTCCTGTGGCACCTTTAAGACTAACAGAAGTATTGGGAGCATAAGCTTTCGTGGGTAAGAACCTCACTTCTTCAGATGCAAGCTTTCGTGGGTAAGAACCTCACTTCTTCACTTGCATCTGAAGAAGTGAGGTTCTTACCCACGAAAGCTTATGCTCCCAATACTTCTGTTAGTCTTAAAGGTGCCACAGGACCCTCTGTTGCTTTTTACAGATTCAGACTAACACGGCTACCCCTCTGATACTGATTTAAATAAGAGTCATTTGGCCTGATATTGTGTGTGTGTGTGTGTGTGTGTGTGTAGATTCTACCTTTGTAACTAAGGATTTCTCCAGCATTTTCCTTGTGTGCATTACATTTTCCCTTCCAACTGCTGGAGCTACTGGCCTGACTGAACATGTGCACTGGTTCAGTGAAGACCAACTTTATAGAAAGTGTCCTGGCACAGTTTAGGGTGTAATCTTGGTATCAAAAATATATGGAGTAAAATCCTGGCCTCACTGAAGTCAAGGGGAGTTTTGTAGTTGATTTCAGTGGGTCCAGGATTTCACCCATCCACTAAGGATATGTCTAGACTAGGATAAAAGGTGTTCTTTTAAAAAATGTGTTAACCAGTATGTTTTAAGACAGATATTAAAAAACTGTAATACAGACAGTGCAAGTTGTATTTGAACACGTTAGTTGGTCAAGGTAAACCCTAGGGCCAATGGGACTAATTGTGTACTTGAGCACATGCTTAAATGCTTTGCTGAATTGGGGCTTTATAATCTAACCGTTGGTCACTACATGAGTGTCCAGAGTCTCATTTCTGTCTCTAAAGCCAGTACTTTGTTATCTCATGTCCTTTCTTGTGAAGTTTGATGGTGTGACCAAATCTCCAGATAAAATAAATAAATAAATAAAAATCCAAGAACATAAAAAATGTCAAAGCTTTTCTGACACTGGTTATCAGAAAAATAGAAGTAGCTGATATTAAACATTCACTGCTGATTTTAACATGGTCCAGCTCACTTCTCCTTTGCATGCTGAAGAGTTTCTGTATGCAAGATGTCAACATGCATGCATCTCTCTGACACATCATCTTGCTTGTGAGGTTTGGCTAAAAAAATCAAACCCATCAATGACAGCACTGAAAAATATTTGCCTCTAGTAACCTTCCTGCTTGTTCTCCAGATGCTTGTTTTAAAGCCACACACTTTCTGCTACTAGAAAAATTAAAAACTATAAACATTGACTCACTGGCTGAAATAAAAACCAAGAGTTCCTGAGAAAGCTTTTTAAAAGGACTGGGAGTTTTCTTCCCATAAAACAGACTGCATAGTATTTGGTTCTTCATTTTTACTGATTAATATGTTCCATCTCACTCAGAAGTGAACACTCAGCCCAGAACCATTTACCTCTTTTTCATCATTGTACATACTCAGTGATCTGTTCTCTGCCTCGGATGGCGTAACAGACACCAGCTTGGTCAAATGCTGCCTCATGCTGTACAGAGGGACACAGAACCATTTAGTGCATTTACAATTCCTTTCCCCTCCATTCTCTCCGGCAGTTAGCCATTATTCTGTCTCTTCAAATATCTGGCTCCTCAGTAATACTGTTCGTAAACAGCATCCAGATGTTAATAAACATGTCAGATTTATTGTTCTTCATGTGCACAACCTTTTCCATTTCAACATTTTCTACAATTTATTTAATCCATCCTGAAGTCTTTGTTGCTTGCTTATGTTTCCATCTCACCATAATATATTTTTTTCTCTCTAGAATACACTATATGAGCGTCAAGGGAAGAATTCCTTTAAATCTGAACCAAAATAACATTCATTTGTTTCAAACCCCAAGAAATAGATCCCGCATTTAAATTTATGCCCTTTGGAGTTTCCACTCACATTTTCTGAACAGGAATCTACTGTGGAACGTCACTCAATGTTCCAGTCGGAGTTCAGAAGTGAACTTTTAATTTCAGATTTCACCATAACAAAGGCTGCTGCGCTATATTTTTTAATGTGATTCATTCAATTGAAAATAAGTTGCCAGGTCAGAGCTATCATTTATAAATCAATCCAGCCAGAACAAGACTGACAAGTGATAGAAATACAATATACAGCACCTTGTACAATGGGGTTGGGGGCCCAGCTGCTACCACATAAAATAAAATAAATAAAATAACCATTTAACTCTGCCCTGCCCCTTACCCTGCCCCTTCCCTGAGGCCCCGCTCCTGCCCCACCCCTTCTCCAAGGCCCTGCCCCGCTCACTCCATCCCCCCTCCCTCTGTTGCTTGCTTTCCCCCACCCTCACTCACTTTCACCGGGCTGGGGCAGGGGGTTGGGTTGTGGGCGGGGGTGCGGGCTCTGGGCTGGGGCCAAGGGGTTTGGAGTGTGGGAGGGGGCTCTGGGTTGAGCCTGGGGTAGGGGGTTGGGGTACAGGAGGGGGTGCAGGGTGCAAGCTCTGGAAGGGAGTTTGGGTGCAGGAGGGGGCTCAGGGCTGGGGCAGGAAATTGGGGTGAAGAAGGGGGTGCAGGCTATGGGAGGGTGTTTGGGTGTGGGAGGGGTGAGGGTTGTGGGCTCAGGGGATTGGGGTGAAAGAGGGAGTGAGCGGTGTGGGGTGTGATTGCAGTTCATGTAGACATATCTGAGCTAGCTTTAATCTAGCTCGCCGGGGTACTGGAGCAGCGAATCTGTGGCAGCATGTGTTTCGGCATGGGCTGTCCAAGCCCACCTGGAACCCCGGGTAATTATGGGAGGGGCTAGCCCGCACTGAAGCACGTGCTGCAGCACACACTGTGATGGCTCCAGTGCCCAGGCTAGCTAGATTAAAGCTAGCTCGAGTATGCCTACGGGAACTGCAGCTGTAATGCTGACAGACTCCAGTCGTCGGTGTGCAGAATTAGACCTGGGACCTCTAGAGTTTAGTGTATGAGCCTCTATTGCATGAGCTAAAAGCCACATGGCTCTTAGCTGAGGCTGTAGCAGACTCACTCTCTAGCTCAGAGGTGGGCAAACTATGGCCCGCGGGCCACATCCGGCCTGTGGGACCGTTCTGCCCAGCCCCTGAGCTCCTGGCCCCTCCCCCGCTGTCCTCCCTCCCTCGCAGCCGCAGCACGCCTTGCCACCAGCACTCTGGCCTGCCACTCCTGCTGGGCAGCGCTGGCGGCTCCGGCCAGGCGGCGGGGCTGCGAGCTCCTGCTGCTCTGAGCAGCAAGGTAAAGGGGTGGGGTTGGATAGGGGGAAGAGGGTTCCGGGGGACAGTCAGAGGACAGGGAGTAGTGGGCGGTTGGATGGGGCGGAGGTTCTGGTGGGTGGGGGGGTGGTCAGGGGACAGGGAACGGGGGGATTGGATAGGTGTGGGAATCCCGGAGGGAGGGGCTGTCAGGGGGCGGGGGTGTGGATAGGGGTCAGGCAGTCAGGGAACAGAGAGTGGGGAAGGGGGGGTTGGATAGGCCTGGGAGTCCTGGGGGGGGCCTGTCTGGGGGCGGGGGTGTGGATAGTGGTCGGGGCAGAAAGGGGACAGGGAGCAGGGGAGTTGGATGGGGGTGGGGTCCTGGGGGGGCAGTTAGGGGCAGGGGTCCTGGGAGGGGGCGGTCAGGGGACAAGGAGCAGGGGGGGTTGGATGGGTCGGGGATTCTGAGGGGGGCAGTCAGGGGGTGGGAAGTAGGAGGGGGCAGATAGGGGGTGGGGGCCAGGCTGTTTGGGGAGGCACAGCCTTCCCTACCCGGCCCGCCATACAATTTCGCGATGCCGATATGGCCCTCGGGCCAAAAAGTTTGCCCACCCCTGCTCTAGCTAGTGTATGTGCCATTAGAGGGGGACAGAGCACCGCATCAAGCAGGCCTGGGTTACACAATCAGACCCTGTGATTTCAGGGTAGATGTACCCTCTCCCATACACCACCAGAGTTCTGACTGTTTAAATAACAACACGCCCTCTGCAATTGTTTTATATCTGTATTTTCTCTGGCATCATTCTTCATTAGAATGGGCCTTTTCTGTTACACCAGCAATAAATCAATTTCAAAAAGCCTAAGCATGCTCCCATGGGAGTGCTCCCCTTAGGGTTCATCTGCATTGTAATCAGAAGTGTGATTGCAGCATATGTAGACAGACCTGAGCTAGCTTTAATGGAGCCAGCTTGGATACCAATTGCAGTGAAGCTGTTGCACAGTGGACTTCAGCTAGGGCAGGGATCGGCAACCTTTGGCTCGCGGCCCGCCAGGGTAAGCCCCTTGGTGGGCTGGGCCAGTTTGTTTACCTGCCGCATCCGCAGGTTTGGCTGATTGCGGCTCCCACTGGCAGCGGTTTGTCGCTCCAGGCCAATGGGAGGTGCGGGAAGCGGTGCGGGCCAAGGGATGTGCCAAAGGTTGCCGATCCCTGAGCTAGGGCTAGTTACCGAAGTACGTACTAAGGATCCCAGGTGCGTTTGCATAGACCGCACTGAAGCCCATGCTGCCACGGCTTCACTGCTACCAGTACCCAAGCTAGCTAGATTAAAGTTAGCTTGTGTATGTCTACACAGGCTGTAATCACACACTCCAGCCGCAGTGTAGACATACCCATAGGTCTTTTTGGAGAGAGAGAGAGAGCACATCATACAGTTCAGCAGCAGCAGCCCATTTGGATGATAACTAGGAAAGTTTCAAAGATGCAGTGTTCAGATTCAGATCCGGGTTCAGATTAGTGTTCAAGTTCAAGGCCAGGCCAAATCGGGGCAGACAACGCCAAAATCTCATTAGCATTTCTCATAAGATTTTGGTCCAAAAAGCTAGAAATCCTGTGAAATCAGTTGATCTCACAGGAATTCTAACACCTGAAATGACATCAAGGGAAAATGCGTGCAACTCAGCACCTCCCGATACTGAAAACTTGCAATGTATGTTGGAAAAAGTCCCCAGGATATGTCCAGTTTGTCATTTCCATGATGTTTTACCTGACAACGTTTGCTGTGACATTTCAAACAGAGGCAGCCTAGGAGAAAAAGAATTTTTAAACCAACTTCTTCACTGAGCTACTCCCTTCTTACATCCTCTTCATACAAATACAAATGCTGTTGATAAATACAGATAGTGAAACCCCATTTCATCATGGTAGACCAGATCATCAGCTGGTACAAACTGGCATAGCCCCATTGCCCACCGAGTCTACACTTTGACCTCCATTTCCTTCCCCTGCTGGTGTCTGATTTTTGCAGCTGACTGAGCAAAAACAGTTGTAAAAATGAGTAATGCTGCACCAGCAAAGAGTCACCTTTTGGAGAAATCAATAATTGGCCAATTCTGTTCTGCATGTGAAATTTTTCACCCAGCTCCCTCTCTGTTCAGCACTATTATTTATTTTATGTAAATGGTTCATAGAGGTCAGCTATTTCTTTAAAAGCACATGGTAATTCTACATAGGATCATATAAAATATTTATGAGGGTTACTTAATGAATCCGCACAGCAGGTATAGTTTACCTGCCAGCTCTTACCTCAGTTGGGCTGGATTTATTTATTTTGGCTTTGGTTTTTATTAGGTTTTCCGGTCCTCTTCCCCCTTTTTAAAGCTATATTACCTTCTAACTAAAGTTTATAAATAAATCTCAAAGTGAAGCTTATTACAATCTCTTTCGTGTACTGGTTTCACCCATTCAAAAGATTCACAGATCAGAATTCTTGACTTGGGCAGGGCCAGCTAATGTCATGAATAATTTTCATCTAAAAACATTACATTATTCCTAAACCAAAGATAAGGGGGGCAGGGGGAAAGCAGGTTTTTTCACCCTTGTTCATTTAAGACAAATCCACATTTTAACAACTTTCTGTCTTCTCTTTGTAAACAGAGCCCATTACTATACTAGGAAACAAACTCTGTCATTGGGGGTGTGGACATGGATACCATGAGATAATGACAGCCGTGAATGAGTGTTGCCATACATAAATTCCATCTGCGTTAGTGTAATCCCTCAATAGAGAGATGACTGCATGGTAACTGTTCCTTTAAGCTGCTCTCTTGCTTTTGTTTTTTAAAGAGAATGATAAAGACTTCACTCAGTTGCCCTAAGCAATACTATTTCCTATCAGTGGTTTGTGTGATTGACTGATTTACACTTCAGAGAATTGTGATGGGGTATACAAACCCTGCACCAGGCAAGAAGGGGTTAAGAGGCAGCATTGGGCCCAGGTAGCCCTGCCCCGCTGTACCTGCAAGTCATGCCAATCTTGGCAGAGGAGCCTTAGGCTATATCTCCATTTAAAACACTCCGGTGGCACAGCTGTAGTGCTTCAGTGTAGACACTTACTACAGTGATGGGAGGGGTTCTCCCATCACTATAGGTCATCCACCGCCCCAAAAGGTGGAAGCTAGCTCAATAGAAGAATTCTTCCATCCACCTAGCACTGTCTAAACCAGGAGTTAGGTTGGCTTAACTACATAGAATCATAGAATATCAGGGTTGGAAGGGACCTCAGGAGGTCATCTAGTCCAACCCCCTGCTCAAAGCAGGACCAATTCCCAACTAAATCATCCCAGCCAGGGCTTTGTCAAGCCAGGCCTTAAAAACCTCTACTGATGGAGATTCCACCACCTCCCTAGGTAACCCATTCCAGTGCTTCACCACCCTCCTAGTGAAAAAGTTTTTCCTAATATCCAACCTTGTTCTGTCATCTGCTACCACTGAGAACAGTCTAGATCCATCCTCTTTGGAACCCCCTTTCAGGTAGTTGAAAGCAGCTATCAAATCCCCCCTCATTCTTCTCTTCTGCAGACTAAACAATCCCAGTTCCCTCAGCCTCTCCTCATAAGTCATGTGCTCCAGCCCCCTAATCATTTTTGTTGCCCTCCGCTGGACTCTTTCCAATTTTTCCACATCCTTCTTGTAGTGTGGGGCCCAAAACTGGACACAGTACTCTAGATGAGGCCTCACCAATGTCGAATAGAGGGGAATGATCACGTCCCTCGATCTGCTGGCAATGCCCCTACTTATACAGCCCAAAATGCCGTTAGCCTTCTTGGCAACAAGGGCACATTGTCGACTCATATCCAGCTTCTCGTCCATCATAACCCCTAGGTCCTTTTTTGCAGAACTGCTTCCTAGCCATTCGGTCCCTAGTCTGTAACAGTGAATGGGATTCTTCCATCCTAAGTGCAGGACTCTGCACTTGTCCCTGTTGAACCTCATCAGATTTCTTTTGGCCCAATCCTCTAATTTGTTTAGGTCCCTCTGTATCCTATCCCTACCCTTCAGCGTATCTACCACTCCTCCCAGTTTAGTGTCATCTGCAAACTTGCTGAGAGTGCAGTTCACGCCATCCTCCAGATCATTAATGAAGATATTGAACAAAACCAGCCCCAGGACCGACGCTTGGGGCACTCCGCTTGAAACCGGCTGCCAACTAGACATGGAGCCATTGATCCAGACTGCTGCACTGGGCAGCACAGTATGGAGAGGAGGTGACCAGCCCTCTGTGGAGAAAGAAGTGGTTCAGGACTATTTAGAAAAACTGGACGAGCACAAGTCCATGGGGCCGGATGCGCTGCATCCCAGGGTGCTAAAGGAGTTGGCGGATGTGATTGCAGAGCCATTGGCCATTATCTTTGAAAACTCATGGTGATCGGGGGAGGTCCCGGATGACTGGAAGAAGACTAATGTAGTGCCCATCTTTAAAAAAGGGAAGGAGGAAGATCCGGGGAACTACAGGCCAGTCAGCCTCACCTCAGTCCCTGGAAAAATCATGGAGCAGGTCCTCAAGGAATCAATTCTGAAGCACTTAGAGGAGAAGAAAGTGATCAGGAACAAGGGAGGAACATCTCTCAAGGGTGTGGATTTTTCACACCCCTGAGAGACAGAGCTATGCTGATGTAACTTTTCAGTATAGATCAGCCCTTAAAAAGGGAGAAGCTAAGCCCAGAAGGCCCCAGCCTAGGGAGGTGGACAGACCTCCCCCCCGCCCCCCGACTCCCACAGAGGAGTACAGAGCGGTAGGACAGATGGCTGGAGGATCCTACAACACAGAAGCAGGAGCTGCTTTTTATTTCTGTTACTTTAGTTTCTTTTAGAACTGAGAGTAGGGGACGGGCCCCAGGGCAGACCCTTGCTTAGAATACTAGCACCCTGAGGAGAAGGTGGGCTGATGTAGGAAATAGCCCAGGGAAGAAACAAGAAGTCTGACCAGACGGACCTTACCCACTTGTTACAAGGATGGAACCCTGGGTAGAGGGAGGGACTGGGATCCCTTATAGCCTCACTGGCAGGACTAGTTGGAAGACCCCAGATGGAAGAGGCCAGAAGGAATATTTGGCCCTGGACCAAGACTGTCAACCTGGTATGAGGCCCTGGGACTACTGGATGAAATCCTATTTTGCCCTGACAGGGGAGAGACCAAAAGGGCCAAGTCACAAGGCAAAAGTAGACCACTAGCGGACTGGCTCGCAAGACTCCAGAGAATGAAACCCCACAATACCCCACCTAACTGCAAGGCAGCGCATCAGCTGGTTAGTCACTTTGCCACCAGGATAATTTGTCAAATCCGAAGATAGACCAAAGTTTCCAGAGGAACTGTTCCGTTTGGACTGGTGATTCTGATATCCTTTTAATACCATCATTTCCTATTCCGAGAGACTGCACACCGGCTGCTGACCTACTTCAAAGAACCTGCACCAACAGCCACATTAAAAACAACAACAAAAGCATCCTAGAAGCAGTATCTTAAGTATAAACATTTTCCCATGTTAAACTAGCTGGTTTATTTCCCCCAAAGAAGCATTGTTAATACATCAGATTGGCAAATGTTGTGGTCATTTAAACAGAATGTTTGTTTGTGTATTGACGATGTAGATCTTCTTTGTTCACCTTGGGCAGCAGCAGCACCCAGGGGGATTCACCTCCAGGAGAGATGCAAAGTTCCACCAAAGCAGGGAGGTTTTCATCAGTGGTCAGGGTTCCCCACAGGACGACCTATGGTGACGACTTCTGGGAGATACTCAAACTGGCCCTGCACCCGCCACTTCTGCACCCAGCCAGCTCCTGCCACTTTTCTGACAGCACAGGCTGGCTTTGGCACCCCCATTGAAGCAGGGTTGCAAACAGCTTTGGCATTTGTGTCTTCCCTCTGAGTGAACCTTTCATCACTGGCGGTCCACAGCCTGGGTTTCATGTGGCAGTAAATAGAACCCAATGTACATCCACGTGGCAGAGTACACTGAAAAGGCCGTTAGTGAGTGAATTCTCACTGCTACCCTATGGGAGGCTTTCACTCTCCAGTGACCTGCACTATAGGTTTATCTTGAAAGACAGAAATAATAAACATACCTTTGAAAATACACATCTTCCATTGCCATAGAATACATGAATCTCACTTCGGTACCACACAGAACACACCATTACACTGTATTCCTTAAGGATTGAAGAAAAAAACCAAACAAATATCAATAAGCAAATGACAGAGAATGAGTGGTAAAAAGAGAGTGCTTTATCCCTGAGACCAGTGGGATGAAGAGGCAACATCCTGTAAACACTAGCTGCCTACATTTTAGTTTTATGTGCTCAAACAAACTTCCAAACAACCTCCACAAACTGATTCTAGGCCAAAATAGAATTTCTTTGGGCATCAAGCAGTGTATTTTTGGGAAGATCAGCCTGTGGCTGAGGTGGTGGGGAGAGGAAGGGAGTGCAGATGAGTCACACTTTTAATTGGTTGCAGAAACTTTCACTGCTGTTACCCTCTTTTTTGGACATGAACCAGTTTTTCATTTTTTCTTCCCAGTGGTAAATGCTGATGTAGATTTGTGTTTATCCACATACAAATAATGTTGGCTGCTATATATAGGGTGATTTTTTAACATCTTTGGTAATAATAAAAATATTAAGTACCTGCCTTTCTTTAGCTTGATTTGTAATGATTCCATAGCCTAGCTTGCTGTGGACCTTTTAAAGGTGCCAGAAGTCCACTCCACCCCTCTGCTGAGCGTGTGCAGCCAAGCTGTTTACTGAGGGGGAGGAAGGTACATTCCATTCTCATTTACACGTGAATCCAGAGTAACTCCATGTAACTGAAATCAGACTCTGACCCAGGGAGTGCATTGCACTTGGGAAACTAAATTTAAAACACAAGAAAACAACAGGCATTTATAATGTACTCAGGCTAGAGTCACTGTAACCTACTGATGTACTGAGTACAGTGGGAGAGATGCTATTAAATCTATGTCTCCATAGGGGACAAGTTCCATTTTCCATTCCTAGGCCCTACCTATTGTGCATTTTTTTGACTCATCTGCAGACAAGGTGAGAAAGGGTGCCCCAAACAATGCTCCAAATTTTAGGATCAGCATGATGCTGTCTCCATGAAACAGCACCAAATGTGCTGGTGTGAAGATTACCAAACAGTAGCACAGAATAGTTTTATGAGGAGAGGGGGAGGGTGACAGAACTTGTCCCATAAGGACACGCTACAACCCCTTTTCCACAACCATTTCTGTCAGCACAAAGTTTGTATGAACACGCGCACACACACACACACACAGGAGAGATGGGAAGGGGGCATCAAGTCACTGTCTGATCAGTCTATCCATCCCTCTCTGCCTGAAACGCAACATGTAGCTCAGCTCTGAAGGAGGTAGAGGTCAGCTCTGGTCTTAGTGTCACCACACCTGCGAGCTAGGGAAGCATTGTTATCCCCTTTTCACAAAGGAGGAAATGGAGAGATTTGTAAGTTAAAAGACTTGCTCAAGGTCACACTGTGGCCCAGATTCTCCCCTGGCTCCCCTCCCTCTCCACTTGGCACTGGAATGGGATGGTAGGGGACAAAGGTAGATTTACATCACCTTCATAGCTCCCTAGTTTTGAAGCCTGCTGCAGGTACTAAATTACTCTGAACTGCCAATGAATACAAAGGGCTGTTCCAGAAACTGGGGATCACTGGACCATGGTGGTATGATGGGCACACCCACTATTCCCAAGCCACTTCTCTTATGCTTGGGAAGAGAAGAAATAGAGGACCGATAGTGCTACACTGTGAGCTCATCACTTGGGAAATCCCAAGGTAGCCAGTTAAGCACTACCAAGCAAGGCAAAGCAGCTGGTTCATAGGAAAGAGTTAGGGCCAGCAACTCAGCCAGGAATAGAACAAGACTACTGGCTCTTTAATGTAACTACTACAGCATATTCCCTCCTTGGAGCGCTCTCAAAATGGTAAACAGCCACATCTCACTACTCAAGAATGAGTGCCTGACAAATGTGTTACATACTGACAAAGGAATTCATATCTTTCCATCATTCTTTAGTCCCTGACTTTAGAAGGCTTTTTCCCCCCCAGTGAACCTTGTTCCTCACTTTACCCTCCACTTCTTTGATCCTTCGTTTCACACTGTATTGCTTGCCACATCTGTTTTCACCTCTTAGAAAGCTGACTATATGGACTTGTTTTTTCAGTTTGAGTTCTTGCACTTTTACCTAAAATTTACTAGCCCTGAGCTGAGTAACAAATTGGGTATTCTTAATCACAGGGGCAACATTTACTGCAGAAAGAGGATAGAAGCCTAACTATAGAGACAGTGTTACTGCTCTGACTTCTAACTACAAGGGATTATGTACACAGACTGCGCCAAAGAATATCTTCACATGCTCACAAATAAACAAGATCTAAGGGAGATTTGATTAGGGGATGGATAAGGTAGCAGTTTCTCCTTTCCATCAGCTTGATATTCAATACATCAGTGAGATAATAGCTTGAGCTTGCAAGGACAACCATTTGTATCTCTGACTTGTGGGTGCCACACTTATGCCCTGCCAAACCGTAGTGTGAAAATGTTTGCAGGCTTCTGGCCTTTGTATGCAGGGAGCAAATGAATATGTAAGTTGATCATAGGAGTTTCCAGGTTATACAAATACAGAAACTCATATTGCAATAATGCCATTTATTGCCCAATGTGTCTTTGAAGACATTAATTAGCTATGTGGTCTCCTGCCAAAACCTTTCCATTCCAACCAGAATGGAAGTCTATGATGATATATGCCTTGTGTTTGGATAATACAGTTCCCAGATATACTTTACTGTATGTTCTGTGGACCAAGACAATTCAGTGAACTGTTAGGATCAAAACTCTTCCTTTTTTGTGTTTATCACTGAAGAGTAAAGGAGTTGGACACATAGTAGGAGTGGCAAAGCCATGCCCTGACATGAAGTTATGGCAGCAAACCCACAATCTTGCTAGAATCCAAGTAGCAACTACCTTTGTGCTCAGAGGGGCAAAATATGCATTAGTAGGGATGTAACGAATACTCAGGTGCCCCACATCTAGTGTGATTATTTGGCTACACAAGTGGCCACATAATTTGCCTTTATGTCAAGCTGCCACATAAATCCTGTGTATGTTGCACAAATGCACAGAGGTGATGCAATCTGCTTCTGAGGGGCTCAGCCCACCATTCTGCCTTCCTGCCACCATCTTCATCATCTGTTTCTTTGTGCAAGGAGAAACAGAATCCAATCTGTTCCACAGTTCTGTGATTTTTTCCCCCTCAAAAGGAAGCTCGGAGAATTTCTGTGCCTGTACCCGTGCTGCTCCCATTAAAAAAGAGAGAGAGAAATTTCAAACCCAAATGAGGACAGCTGCAAAGTAAGATCATCAGTGGTCATGAAGTTCACCTCCTTAACCCTCCTTCACCCCTTAGCAACTCCACAAGACAGGAGACTCGCTGGCCAGCTGGAGGAGTGAGGAATCAGGGGCAGCTAGCTGCAGAAGGGGTCACAATGTTTGTCGGGTCAGAAAAAGGCTTGTGGTAGATGGTGGCCTGCTCTTCCCTCTCACTCTTCCAGCCTTAGGTGACAGAAAACTGTCTCCAAACAATAGCAGCAGAGGGAAACAAAAGTCTTCCTATAGAGAAATATGAACTCCTGAATGTAACCCCATTTATCTCAGTATGGTGTTAACTTCAGAAGTAAAACCTAGAAGCTACTTCTACAATTTCCTCTTCCTTTCCCTCCTCAAACTTCTCGTTAGAGTCTACATAGTGCTTAACCACTTCACTCATCAGGTCCTGAAAAGTAGGGTGACCAGATGTCCCGTTTTTAAAGGGACAGTCCTGTATTTAAGCCCTCCTGCAGGTGTCCTGACTTTTTCTTAAAAAAGGACAAATTGTCCCGTATTTTCTGTCTCCTCCCCCATCAGTACTGGCAGGACCTGCTGCTAGCTGGATCCCTGCTCGCCAGCCTCTCGCCCACCAATGGTGAGGGGGGGAGGAGGTCTAGTGGCTGACAATGGGGATGGGTGTGCAAGGCTGGTGGCGGGGCAAAGATGCAGTGCGTGGGGCCAGCCACTCCCCCTGCCGGGCCATCAGTGCAGCCCCCGCTATGTGCCGGTTCTCAGCCAGCAGGGCCCCACCCCCATCCCATTTCCGGCCAGCACTGGCTGCGCACTGCGAGCTGCGATGGCTGATGAGTGCAGGCAGGTGCCAGGCAGCAGCCGCTTATGTGATGCCACTGTTGCCCACCCAGCGGCCCTTTACATGCTCCCCCTCTCGCTGTCCTCTCCCTGCTTTGCCTCTTGGCCTCTGCCCCAGCCCTGCTGCCCCTCCATATCCCTCCCCGCACCCCCGGTGGGGCACATCCTGGTCCCAGCACTGTGTGGAGAACCAGCCCCTGGTCAGAACGCTCAGCTCACCAGCAGCCTGGCAGGCAGACTCCTTCCTTCCCCTATTGCCTCTGGCTGAGCCGATACTCTGCCCTGGGGCGCTGGCCAGGAGGAGCCGAGCCCTGCATGTGCCAAAGCCCCGCACAGACGTGGTATGGGGAAGCCTCTCCACCCCTCAGCTAAGCTCTGGATGGCGGGGGAGGGGAAGCTATTGCCAGCCTGTTCATGCCCCAAACCTGCAGGCTCCATAGCAGCCCCTGGGGCAGGGGCTTAGCACCCTCATCACACACACCCCGAGTCCCTAGGCACCCTCCTCTGCTGAGTCACCTCTCTGGCCACGTTCGCTGAAGCCCCTGCAGGTATGTTGCCTGGGCCCTGGTGCACAACGCATCCTCTCTTTGATTCTTCCTGTCAAAGGTAGGGGCCCGGGCAGAGACAGGTGCATCGTGGAGGTGAATGCCTGGCTGCGAAGATGGTGTTGCCAGGAGGGCTTTGGCTTCCTTGACCACAGGATGCTATTCCAGGAAGGACTGCTAGGCAGAGATGGCGTTCACCTTTCGAGGAGGGGAAGACCCTATTTGGACACAGACTGGCTAACCTAGTGAGGAGGGCTTTAAACTAGGTCTGATAGGGACAGGTGAGCAAAGCCCACAGGTAAGTGGGGAACATGGAGACCTGGGAGATCGGTCAGAAATAGTTGGGAGCGTGGGCTATAATGGCAGAGAGAAAGGAGGGTCAGGGCAAAACTGGGAGGCAAGATCAAATCAGTATCTTAGATACCTAAATACAAATGCGAGACATATGAGTAATATGCAAAAAGAACTGGAAGTGCTAATAAATAAATACAACTATGACATTGTTGCCACGATTGGAATGTTGGTGTGGATGGGTACAGCTTGCTCAGGAAGGATAGATAGGGGGAAAAGGGAGGAGGTGTTGCCTTATATATTAAAAATGTACACACTTGGACTGAGGTGGAGATGGACATAGGAGATGGAAGTGTTGAGAGTCTCTGGGTTAGGCTAAAAGGGGTAAAAAAACAAGGGTGATGTCATGCTAGAAGTTTACTACAGGCCACCTAACTAGGTGGAAGAGGTGGATGAGGCTTTTTTTAAACAACTAACAAAATCATCCAAAGCCCAAGATTTGGTGGTGATGGGGGACTTCAACTATCCGGATGTAAGTTGGGAAAAATAACACAGCAGGGCACAGACCATCCAATAAGTTCTTGGACTGCATTGCAGACAACTTTTTATTTCAGAAGGTTGAAAAAGCTACTAGGAGGGAAGCTGTTCTAGACTTGATTTTAACAAATAGGGAGGAACTCATTGAGAATTTGAAAGTAGAAGGCAGCTTGGGTGAAAGTGATCATGGAAGTCATAGAGTTCACAATTCTAAGGAAGGGTAGAAGGGAGTACAGCAAAATAGAGACAGTGGATTTCAGGAAGGTGGATTTTGGTAAGCTCAGAGAGTGGATAGGTAAGGTTCCATGGGAATCAAAACTGAAGGAAAAACAACTGAGGAGAGTTAGCAGTTTTTCAAAGGGTCACTATTAAGGGCCCAAAAGCAAGCTATTCCGTTGAGTAGGAAAGAGGAAATGTGGTTAAGCCAAGGAGGTCTTTTGCCACGAGATCTTGCATGATCTAAAAAATAAAAAGGAGTCATATAAAAAATGGAAAGTAGGACAGATTACAAAGGATGAATATAGGCAAACAACACAGGAATGCAGGGGCAAGATTAGAAAGACAAAGGCACAAAATGAGCTCAAACTGGCTACAGGAATAAAGGGAAACAAGATGACTTTTTATCAATACATTAGAAGCAAGAGGCAGACCAAGGACAGGGTAGGCCGACTGCTCAGTAAGGGGGGAGATACAGTAACAGGAAACTTGGAAATGGCAGAGATGCTTAATGACTTCTTTGTTTCGGTCTTCACCGAGAAGTCTGAAGGAATGCCTAACATAGTGAATGCTAATGAGAAGGGGGTAGGTTTAGAAGATAAAATAAAAAAAACAAGTTAAAAATCACTTAGAAAAGTTAGATGCCTGCAAGTCACCAGGGCCTGATGAAATGCATCCTAGAATACTCAAGGAGCTAATAGAGGAGGTATCTGAGCCTCTAGCTATTATCTTTGGAAAATCATGGGAGACAGGAGAGATTCCAGAAGACTGGAAAAGGGCAAATATAGTGCCCATCTATAAAAAGGGAAATAAAAACAACCCAGGAAACTACAGACCAGTTAGTTTAACTTCTGTGCCAGGGAAGATAATGGAGCAAGTAATTAAGGAAATCATCTGCGAACACTTGGAAGGTGGTAAGGCGATAGGAAATAGCCAGCATGGATTTGTAAAGAACAAATCATGTCAAACCAATCTGATAGCTTTCTTTGATAGGATAACGAATCTTGTGGATAAGGGAGAAGCAGTGAATGTGGTATACCTAGACTTTAGTAAGGCATTTGATACGGTCTCGCATGATATTTATTTATCAATAAACTAGGCAAATACTGCTTAGATGGGGCTACTATAAGGTGGGTGCATAACTGGCTGGATAACCATACTCAAAGAGTAGTTATTAATGGTTCCCAATCCTGCTGGAAAGGCATAATGAGTGGGTTCCGCAGGGGTCTGTTTTGGGACCGGCTCTGTTCAATATCTTCATCAACGACTTAGATGTTGGCATAGAAAGTACGCTTATTAAGTTTGCAGATGATACCAAACTGGGAGGGATTGCAACTGCTTTGGAGGATAGGGTCATAATTCAAAATGATCTCGACAAATTGGAGAAATGGTCTGAGGTAAACAGGATGAAGTTTAACAAAGACAAATGCAAAGTGCTCCACTTAGGAAGGAACAATCAGTTTCACACATACAGAATGGGAAGAGACTGTCTAGGAAGGAGTACGGCAGAAAGGGATCTAGGGGTTATAGTGGACCACAAGCTAAATATGAGTTAACAGTGTGATGCTGTTGCAAAAAAAAAAAAAAAGCAAACATGATTCTGGGATGCATTAACAGGTGGGTTGTGAGCAAGACATGAGAAGTCATTCTTCCGCTCTACTCTGCGCTGGTTAGGCCTCAAATGGAGTAGTGTGTCCAGTTCTGGGCACCGCATTTCAAGAAAGATGTGGAGAAATTGGAGAGGGTCCAGAGAAGAGCAACAAGAATGATTAAAGGTCTTGAGAACATGACCTATGAAGGAAGGCTGAAAGAATTGGGTTTGTTTAGTCTGGAAAAGAGAAGACTTAGAGGGGACATGATAGCAGTTTTCAGGTATCTAAAAGGGTGTCATGAGGAGGAGGGAGAAAACTTGTCCACCTTAGTCTCTAAGGATAGAACAAGAAGCAACGGGCTTAAACTGCAGCAAGGGAGGTTTAGGTTAGACATTAGGAAAAAGTTCCTAACTGTCAGGGTGGTTAAATACTGGAATAAACTGCCTAGGGAGGTTGTGGAATCTCCATCTCTGGAGATATTTAAGAGTAGGTTAGATAAATGTCTATCCGGGATGGTCTAGACCGTATTTGGTCCTGCCATGAGGGCAGGGAACTGGACTCGATGACCTCTCGAGGTCCCTTCCAGTCCTAGAATCTATGAATCTTAGGGCTTAGCCCCTTCTTGCCTGTGCTGTAGCCAGGGGACAGGAGGCAGCTGGGTTATGTCACTGGCCAGCAGCAGCCTGGAGGTGGTAGCTGCTTTTCACCCCTATGCGGGCAGGAAGGGACAAGCTGCTTCCAGCCACGTAGGGGGGTGAGAGGGGAAAGAGATGAGCTCTGCAAGGACACGGGCCAGGTCATCCCTCCCCTCCTCCACTGCAGCTGGAAGCAGCTCCCATCCCTTCCCTCCCACACAGTGCATAAAAGCTGCTGCTGGCCACATTCTGGTTTGAAGCCTGGCAGAAATCTTGGGAGGGTGGACATGTGACAATGTGTGCTCCCTGCCCATGTGTTGCCTCGGGAAGACACGGTGCCAGGTACCAGGAGAGGTGGGTCCATCCCAGGGGAGAGTCAGGTTGGTTGCTTATCCTCCCTCTGTAAGATAGGTGTATGGGAGTGTGGGGAGGTGTGACACACACACACACACACACACACACACACACACACCTATGAACCCTAAAGATAAGAAGGTAAATAAAAAGACTCCAACTACATCATATTTCTTTTTAACAGGGTCTTGGTCAACTTGTTGTTAATTTGTATAACTGATTGCCATTGAACTTGCTTGAATACAAGTAATTTTACCAAGTGTCCCGTATTCAGTGTAGGGAAATATGGTCACCCTACTGAAAAGTGTTCTTTGAACTGGTTCTTCAAAGGTTTGCCCATTGTGGAAATACTATAATTTCACTTGTTGCCATACAATTTATGGCACTGTTAGCTTTGTGCAATAACTGAGCAGGTAATATTTAAAATCTGCAATACTCCTTGTCTTTAACTGCCATGGAGACAAACTGAATGAGATAGAGAGATATTGCATACAGACGGTTTCATGGAGGAAGAGGAACTTAGCTAAAGTTGAATGCAAGTTTTGCTAAGCAGAAATTTCTCAAGAGGATATGATGGCTAGTTACTCTAAAGGAGCTATGGAAATGTACTGTGAAATACTGAGACGCTCATAAAGCCTTTTGAGAGGGTCAGAAAGCACCACATATACAGAGGGTCTATAGACCGTACACAAACCCCAAATGCAGTGAGTGATGAAGCCCAGAAGAGGCCCTGGCAGGTGGGTTCTCTGGAGAGCGGTTAGACTAATACTGCCCATGGGTGCCCTGAAGTCGGAGGAAGATGGATACAAGAGTGAGTCAGAAGCAGAGAAGTAAGCAGCAATAAAGTTTGTTTGGGTAGACTTGGGTTACCTCAGTTGGCAGAAAGTCTGTCTAGTGACAGGAGGAGGCAGCTAAGTTTTAAAAGCAGGAGAAACAGTCTGTCAGAGGCTCCAGACAGATTCAGGAGAGGAAGTGTGGTTCACTTAGTGACATCATGATGCACTGCAATCTGGCAGACCTGGGTCATTTGCCATTCCCAGTATGCTGAATCCAGATAAACTCAGTCTGTAGTGCCATGTTGGGGGTGGCTGGGGGTGGTGTTCAAGCCCAGCAGTACTACCTAGTGGCTATACTCTGGGCTGCATTGCCTAATAGCAGGAGTCAAGGGCCATGTTGCCCAGAGGAGAGAGTTGGTGGCAGGGGGTAGGGATTTTCACTGTGAGCCTAGTAGGGGTAGCTGGGCACAGCTTTCTGGGCCCAGAGCGGCTCCTTACCTCCCCAGTGTGGGTTTTGTATACCCCATAACACACCCATTACACCCACAGTGTGCCTTTCCAGTCAATGCATGGCTGTACTATGTGACGTAACTCTGTACATATAACACTAAGGCAAATTTGTCGTTACCATATCAAGTGTGTTTCATCTATAAGAATGAATCTTTTTTTCCTAACTACTTCAGGTATGAAAGGACACCTTCTGCACACCACATTATATCACCCTACTCATGACAACCGTGCAACCCCACAGTTTTCATATTATGCCCTCAGGGACACCTTGAAAACCCATTGAAGTGAGTGCATTTGCACAGGTGTAGATGATTGGAACGTAATAAATAATTCAGTAGATGAGGCATGTGAGAAGTAGAATCCAGCTCACGCTCTCTGAACTGGGTTGACTTTTGCAGGGCTAGCAGTGGAAAAAAAAAAAACAATGACTAAAATAACTGGTGACTTCAATACAAACTTATGACACACAGGGAGCAGATCTATTGAGCAAGACAATGCCATTTTTATACCGTCACTTTGCAGAGTAAAATCACACTTTAAAGAGTGACATTGATTGCTACAGAAGGAATTCTATCCAGCCTTTTAAGCTGGAACAATTTAGTGCATGTATAAGGGGATGGAACATGCATCTCAGATAACACTTAGAGTCCTAAACCTTTTAGTGGTGCTGTCAGGATTTTAGAGCTTTCTAAATATAGAAATGTAACTGAAGCTGGTTTATAGTTAGTGGGCCAAAGCCTGGCATTCCTTATTTCAAGGGAAATTTTGCCAGGGTAAACACTACAGGATTGACCCATTATGTTTCAAAAATAGCAGGTCTTTGGGGTGATGTAAGCTGGTTGACTGGGCCACTTGGTCCAGCAACAACCAAAAGATTAAGCCATGTCCAACCAAAGGTCTTTTGTATAAACAGAAAATAATCTGATCAGGCTACATCCCAGCCCATGAACAGCAAATTATGAAGCTTTGCTCCTTCAACCAGAAATATCTGAATATTTCCTTCAAGTAATAAGGTCTACAGATCCATTACAATGGTGTCTCAGCCTGCTTGCAGCGTGGGGGCAGAACCAAACCTGTTAATCACTGGCAGCAGGAGAATGTCCCATCTTCTAGAGTTCCTGCCAGTTGAGAACTTCCACAGCCAGGATAATTCAAGTCTACTTTCCTAAATGACAGACTGCATTAAATATACTTTGAAGACATAAATGCAACAATTTCTCCTACTGCAGAGCATGGTGAATTCTACCTAATGACAAATCCAAATCCTGGGATGTTATTTCCATCTCTGTAGTGGATGATCATTTGTCACCAGGGTGAGCTAGATCTGTGGACCTTATCATTCAAAGAAAGGATATTTTCAGGTAAGTGTGGATGCATTTTCCTGTTCTCTATGCTGAGATCCACAGATAAATTAAGAATGGGATTTTCACAGCAGTGTCTCCCGCAAGTGGGAAACAGGATCATCCTTTAAATATGCACATCCCAAACAAGGTAGATTATATATAAATATCTCCTCTGTTTTCCTTTGGGTACTAAGCCATGGAGGAGAATTCTGCCAAAAGAAAGTCAAGGCCATTTCCTATCACTGAGTGACCAATATGAAGAATTTGGAGAAATGACCATCTAATGGATCTCAGTACAAGGACTAAGATTACTCTGCCCTGAGATTGTCAATGCTCCTACGGACTGGACTTTGATGCTTAGCCAAAAGGTGGAATATATCTTGAATTGACTTAGATAATGAATACTATTACAGTTGTGAGGACTTCCAGTCTGGATTAAAAGTACAATACTGGGTCTTGTTAGAGAAAGCACCCAAATTCAAATTAAAAACCCCTCATCTGACTGGAGATAGTAACTATTGGGGGAGGGAGTCTACTCTAATGGATAAGAAGAGTAATGACACCTCTTGCAGGGGTTCAATCTGGGTAGTGCTGTAGGGAACAGAATGAGGCTCAAAGGTTATAATTTATGACCTTGTGATTGGAATAAGGTTGATGCCCTAAGGGCACATCAAGCTGAACTGTTCTAAAATTCTGTACTAAAAGCTTTGAATTTCCCTCAGATAAGCTCTGCAGCAGGGAGGTCGGGCTGAGCCAGCAGCTGCTGTGGATGCAGAACAAAAACAAAAACAAAAATGGAGGGCACTGCCAGAGGCAGGGGCATTTCTCAGGTGCAGAATCAGTCACTGGCAGCAAAGACCAAGTAGCTCTCTAGAGACCCATTGTAACAGGTCTGTGGACTTTAACAAAGAAAGTCCTCTCACCTCACCCATAGTTATGGTATCACCACACTTAGAGCACCCGGTCTTTCCTCAGCATCTGCTTGGGCTTTCAGTTCTCAGACATGCTCCATTACTCCACCTGGGGCGCCTGTGGGAGAGGTAACCAGAAAGTTAATTCCTTGCCTGCTGATATTCAGATATAGGGGGCTGTATACTCAGTCACTAGCAGGTTCACTCTGCTTGCTCCGATAGGTGATCAGTTACATTAGCATGAAGACAGAAGAAGCTAGACCATTGTCGCCTTGTACAGTCCATGGACTAGCACTCAGGCATTTACTTCTGACAATGGTGCATGACAGAATGGTGACAACAAGAGCAGGATAGGAATTAATCCCTTAGCAGGGTTCAGTTCCCATATCTTAAAAAGTCAGCCTCAAAATTCCAAAAAAGTGGCAGACAGGTGCTTTAATATTTTATATGCTGCTGGTCTTCCAGTCCAGCAACTGTGCTGGGGCAATTTTATGTTCCATTTAAAAAAAAAAAAAAAAAAAAAAAGAAAGAAAAAGAAAAAATGAACAACTCCTCCTCCCCACCCCACACAGTACAATACTGTGGTAGACTTGATGTTCGTGGAAGGAAGGTGGTGGTGTATTTTCTTGGTGTACCTAGCAGATTAGCCAGCAGTGGCACAGATACTATTATTTATCCAACAAATTATAAATTAGATTTGCCAACTTCCTCCCTATTTTACAGTTCCCTCTTAGGTGCCTTACCCAACTTCCATTGATTTCAATGGAAAGACTTCCAGTTATTGATTTAAGTTTCAGTGGGTGTTGGAATGGGCCTGTAATCAGAACCCAGCCTGAAACAAACAGTGATGGATTGACTCTTTTTAGGGATTTTCATATTTTTATAAAATGAACAGTTCTATTGAAGAGCCCTCTGAAAAGATAGAACAATTGCCATGCTAAGATTCCTCCCCCTACCCCCACTTTTACCACCACCATTCCACACTGCCTTAATTTGGAGTGGTTCAGCATTTTTATTTGCATCTAGATGCTGACACAAGCTCTTTAATGAAGGCACTTCAATACTCCCCTAGATGAATACAACATGTACCTAGAAGTCTAGAGTGCTCACCTGGCTAGTCATTTGTCCATGTGTTTGGGGAGGTTTTTTAATTAACTTCCATACAAAGGGACATTGTTTGAATAATTTCATGAGAACCAATATGTCAAACAGAGTTTGTCTGAATGTCTGTGTGCTTCCAACAGATAAAGCAGGTTTGTAGGTTGGCTGCAACTTACTGGGGGCTGTGTGTGGAAGAAATGCATTTCTGTGCTTTTAGAAGTACTAATGGTCGCTCCCAGGAAGGGATGTATTAGCTCTGGTGCTTTTAAAACTAAACCAAAGAAAATGTGCAAAGGCTCTAATGTCTCAGAAAATAACTTACAAATGCAATTCAGAAAGAACTTATAAATTGTAGCTTGAAACCCACCAAAATCTTGGCAAAGTGTTGCTGTTGCTTCTGAAGCTGTAAGGTTAAAGGGCTACATTCTTGTATTTTCTCCATCTGTCAGGGAGGTTTAAATCCTAACACTGTTAAACAATTCCCCTCTTCAAAATCTCTCTTGCACACAGGGCAAGATTCTATGCTGTGCCTCCTGGAAGTGCAGCACACACAAGCGCACCCAAGGGGATGGAAAGCAAAGGTGGCTTTAAGCCTTCTCTGGGCTGCTCTGGAGCCTACAATGATCTCTGATATAACCTGGGCAACCCACAGAGCTGCTCTGCCCAAGCTGCCAATGGGCTGCTCCTGCCTCACAATCTTGATAGCACTCCAAGCTATAAACCTGCTTTACCTGTGCAGCATCTGCCCTGGGGGGGAATTCTCCCTGAGCGGACTATTGAGTGTTTGTGTCCTCTATACAACTGCCACAATAGCATACAAAGGCTGAAGCAGAGGGGAGAATCCTTCCCAAAGAGTTTAGCAAGAGGAATAAAGTGTTTCTCAGAATGTAGCTGCCTAGATATAGCAAGTTAGGGTCTAAGGAATATGGTGAGGGTGGGGGAGATTGGATAATCGAGATTCTCTTACCTGTTCCAATGGAACTGTCTGCAAGGCAGAGACCAAACACATTTAAGGGTAGACCCCCCCTGAAATTGTGGCATTTAAGTTCCAAATACCTTATCCACTTCCATTCACAGAAACAAGACATTGAATTATTTGTCTAAGTCACTTTCTCTAATAAATTGAGCACACTTCCTCTCCTGGATCTGTCTGGAGCCTCTGACAGACTGTTTCTCCTGCTTTTAAAACTTAGCTGCCTCCTCCTGTCACTAGACAGACTTTTTCTGCCAACTGAGGTAACCCAAGTCTACCCAAACAAACTTTATTGCTGCTTACTTCTCTGCTTCTGACTCACTCTTGTATCCATCTTCCTCCGACTTCAGGGCCCCAACAAAGCTCCTGCCTTAATCCTCCCTTGGCTCGAAATAAATGATTGAGCAATAGAACATCCATACCATCTCTCTAGTAAAGGCCAGAAAAAAATACCCAAGAGTCTGTCTCTCTAAAGATACAGAGTAGGGTGGAAGCATATAATTTATATGCAACTTTTCATGAAATGCTTAAGTCTTGTCTACACCAGACAATTGTAGCCTTATTTCACATCCAGTGCAGCTCCACCTGGGAGAGCAATGGTGGAAGCTGTAGTGTAGTCAGAGTACCATTTTTTTTTTTTAAACCCACCATTTCAGCTAAGCCTGCCCAAATATAAAGAGCTACGAAGTTTTCTAATGTAGACACAGCGCCTCCGAGCCCATTTCTGTCAGTCAAGAGACTTGTTAGACCCCAACAAGGTAAATTTTTAACACTATTGGGAATTTCACTCTCTTTAGCTAGTCACAGCTATATTGAAGTAAACTAACAAGAGCATAGTGTATTGCACCAGACAAAGTTTACACCTAGCAAATGACTCCTTATAGGGCAATTAAAAAAGTTATGGGCTGAGTAGTCTTACCTTTCAATAAATAAAAGACAACAACAAGTTTGGCACCTCTGCTCCCAAGCCTAGGTAGAAGACACCTGAATGCAGGTCCTTAGTACTCAGTTGATTGCTCTAGGGCAGTAGCTCTCGAACTTATTTGCTCATGCCACCCTGCTTTGTGTCCGAAGTCTTCCCTCCCCCAAGTACATATATGGGGATAAGAAAAACTCACTAAATATTAAAAACAATAAGGCATTAATTCAAACAGAGACAATCCATTGCAATAAGAGCAAAAGCAAAACTGTGATTGTGGTCAATGCTTAAAATTAAGTGTGCACACCGCATCCTAGCAGATGGATTAATGTACAGATGGCAACAACTTTATATAATGCTATGCAAGCTTCAAAGAAGTCCATCAAACTGCATGGTGCCATCTGAGGACCTGATATGTCTGGAGGAATCGGCTTTGCTAGTTATTCATTGCTGTGGGTAAAAATGTGTGCAGTAAGTTTCCCCCCCTTAAAGCTTCTCATGCCCCTCCCCCCCATTTGAGAAGCTCTGCTCAAGGGTGGTTGATGTTGCAATTTAAAAAACTTTAACACTTCCTAAAAACAAAAACAAAAAAACCCTCTTACTTCCCCAGTCTGAAGAAAATATATTCTTCCACATCATACCTTCCACATATCACTTGTTATTAAATACTTTGGGGTTGATATTCCACTCACACAAGTACAATCAATAGTAATTTCATCATTATGTACCCTACAGTAAAGTGTTGAGATCAGGGCCTGGTTGTGCTAGGTGCTGTACAAACACAAAGTACAAGACAGTCCCAACCCCTCAGAGTTTATATTAATCTAAGTAGGCAAAGTGACCAGTAGGTCAGTACTAGAGCCAGGAGTAGAACTCAGGTCTGCTGAATCCCAGCCACTGCCCTACTCCCAGGAACATGCTGCCTCTCAAGTCACTGAAATTACTCTAGTGCAAACCTGAATCAAGCTCTTTGTATCCACATTCATGAAATTTCACAAATGCACTACAGCCACTAACTCTCTCTTAGGTTCTGGTCTACTAGTTTGTTAGTTCCTTCAGTACCCACAGAGTTTATGCTCTAGAGTTATTTACCATTACCACTGGTCACGATGTAGTTACTGTGCAACTTCTAATAAGAATTATATACTTACAGCACAGTTATCACATAATACTCAAGTGCATTTCCTGGCAACTCCTGTTTGTGACTTATTTTCATGAATACCGAGAATGGATGATCATTTGAATGAAAACAAAGATAACAGAGCTCAAGCAGCAACTACAGTTTGTCCCAAGGTAAAATGTCTTGCATTGTGTTTACATTATAGGCCAAATTCTCAAAACTAAACGCAACAGCTTCTACCCTTATTCTCTCCACTGGAGTGGTACTGGATATTAAAAAGTATATACAAAATATGTGCATAGGACCCAAACAGGTAACTGTTCATACAAACACCAGTTAGATAACTTGCATACGTATCTTGAATACAGGTTTTTGTAAATTTAACACTACAAAGAGCCTCAAAAATCCCAAGTATAGTAATTTAGAGTTAAGGCTGAAATCTGTCCCAATTGTGGCAACACATCCCAAACTAATCAACTCATGTTTTTAATGTGTAATAGCCATTTCACCAAAAATTTCACACAAGTTATGACATGTAACTGATAATTTACACATGAGATTCTATAGTAAAAAATATTGTGAAATATGCATAAGTCTAACCACCATTGAAAGCGCATGTTACTTAGGGATGGTCTAGGTATACTTAGTCCTGCCTCGGTATAAGGGGAAGGGAACTAGATGACTTCTTGAGGTCCCTTCCAGCCTGCATTTGTATGATTCTGCTCCAGATCTCAGGCTTGAGTTTTGTCTGCAATACTGCAACGGTGGAAGATGGGAGAGTGTCTGTGCATGCACACTTAAGGATGCAAATTTCACATCAACTTAGTATTTTCTTAGCGTTATGAATTTAATTTAAATTCACAATATTAATTTCTTCTCCTCAAGTTTCCTTTTTCCTGCTAATGTTTTTATAATGTTAGGGGTGTAACATGCAGGGGAAATGATCACATCTGAGAAATTCCAGCCCATTATAGGTTGCCAATCCCTAATTATCTCCATAGAATTCTATATGAACCTCCATTAGGAAAGCAAAATATTCACAACTGGATTGTACCATCTTCATCCCCTTGTCTATACAAGGTTAGGCACAAAGAGTCTTTTTACCAGGTTGCACTCCTGTGCAGGAGCCAGGCACACGCGTAGTCATTGCACTCCTGTGGGAATCAAACACAAACAGCTAGACACCCCCAGGGGCACTGTCCGCACTCCAAACTGCCCAGTAGACCGGGCCTACCATGGGGGAGTGCACATGGCATAGTGCTATGAGGCTGCTTAGATCCAGTTTCCCAGAAGCCTTAATTCTGGTAGCAGCTGCACTTCTCTTTTCACCCAGCCCCTGTACTTGCAGTGTTTCACCCTACACCTTAACTTGTATCTTGACAGTCTCTTTATTGTAATGAATTAAAAGTGATGCTACAAGAAAGGGCAAAAGAGAATAAAGTGCAGTTTACTACCAAAACAAATCTAACTTTTGTCACATGCAGTAGGAATAAAAATAGACAGTGACACAGAATATAAATTTTACATCCCTGGAGTCAGTTACTTAACTATTCTTTCCAGAAACTTAGCAAAGCAAGTGTACTGCAGCTGTGGATCTATAGTGTACTTAATGACTACCATAACCCTGCAGTCACAGGATTTGGTTCTCCTTTTGCGGCTCAGATGCTTCGTTTATATTACAGCCCATCTTCCCCAGTTCTGTAATACTTAGATACAAAATAATAGCCCTATAAAACCATGGCCTATTTAGTAAAAAGGGAAATGGCACCCCCAATGTAACTTCATTGGTTTCAAATGAATTACCCTGAAGCTAAATTTCTCACCTTCCAAGAAGGAAACCAAAGGAATAATGTGCACTTTATTAAATTAACTATAAAGTCTCACTATTTTGTTCTTATGTACCTGCACAGTGATACTTTCCAGATGCCAGACAGTATCCTGAATATAAACAGAGTTTACTTTTTGGCATAAAGAAGGTCCTCAAAATTCTAAACCACTTTCTCTCCCAGCTGTTGATATACTGAGATCCTGCAAAGCCACAACACATATCTCTAATCCAGATTTACCACATGCTCTCCTGTAAACTAGGGCTATTGCAGACTACAAAATAAACACAGGAATGCAACAGGCTTTTTAATAATTGGAGAAGGTCCAAGGAGATAGTGTTCAGATCCAGATGCTGATCTTGTCAGTTTCAAAGCTGAACCAGGGCTAGGATTTGGGGTTGAAGTTCAGATATGACAGCACTGATATCTTACCACCTAGTCTGATGAGATTTTGGCCCCAAGCAGAATGTCTAACAGGGTTACCTACCTTTGATAGATCACCATTTCAGGAAGTGGCAGAAACCTTGTAACATTAACTGGCCATGCGTGAACTGGACCCAGAAAATGTGCCCCCTCTCATTTTGATGCAGAGTCACTGAGTAGAAGCTGATGTCCCCAAAACTTAGGAATGGGCTCACATTTGAGGTTCTCATTCAAGACTTTTTAAAATTGTGGCGTTAAGATTCATTGATGCTTGCTATAATCGGCAAAACTACTGCTAGCAGCTGGAGGCAGTGGCACTGGAACATTAATAGTGGGGGTGCTGAAAGCCAATCCCCTTACCCCTGTCCACCTCCCCCCCGCCCCTGAGCTGGGGTCAGGAGCAGGGCAGTGTCTCCGGGAGGGGAGGGATGTGGACAGGGATAAGAAGGCAGAGGCTGGGGCCGGCAGCTGGGACCCTCGGGTGCTGGGCCGGGACCCCATGTGGGAGGGCCAGAAGTGGAGCCCCAGGAGCAGAGCCCTGCATAGAGTGACCAGATGTCCCGATTTTATTGGGACAGTCCCGATTTTTGGGTCTCTCTTATATAGACTCCTATTACCCCCCACCCGCTGTCCTGATTTTTCACATTTGCTGTCTGGTCACCCTAGCCCTGCATAAACCCTGGGGGTGCTGCAGCACCCCCTGCACTGCTAGTTCCCACGCCTATGGCTGGAGAGTAGCCAGTTAACTAATACTTATTAATGTATGCGAGTACCACAATGTACCTCTGTAGCCCATTGGTGCTCAAAACACAGTGTTTTTGTCATTCTCCAAGGTGCACCTTTAGAAATACAGTATTCTTTTGCTAACAATTTATCCACTTGGTATTTTTCAACCCTGTGCGCCAGTGCCAGCAGTAGGACTTTTCAGTAGGACTTGGTAGAATGGTCAAAAAAATGGCTTTACCCATTCTCCTGTTAACAAAGCTTGTCTTCGGAACCCTTTCCTCCATCCTTCCTCACCGCATTCAGCAACTAGAAAGTTTACTTCATCTTCTCTGAACATGGTCAGAAACACATGGCTGAAAGGCTTCTGGGACTAATGCTCTACTAGTGGGTTAACCTCCTACCTTCACAAGCAAGCATCCTACCATAGGCTTCCCATGCTGAAGGGACTTTAATTATAATCCATGTTACTTCCTACTCATGCTCCTTCTATACAGAGCACCAAGAGGTAATGCCAGGAGTGGGCTGGTCATTGAAAGGTATCTGGATCATATTGCATATATTTATAATGAAACGCTTTACACACTGCCCTTGATTAAATATGGGAAGAAGAGCTCATCTTATTACAATCAGTGTTAAGAGAATGGAGTAGAACCCTAGTCAGAAGTCTCATTCTCACATAGCTCAAAGCCACATAGTATTACATGGCCTGTTGCTTGACAGACAAGATCCCTGCCTCAAAGAGTTTAGCATCCAAAGGGCATTTATAGAAATGTTTTTTAAAAGCTTAGTTACAGCTATTAGTTTGCAACGGGAGCAGACAAGAGCCTGAACTGATCACTTCTCTTTTAGTTTCTTTAAGCTTAGCCCTTAGTGTCTGGCAGTCAGTAATGATCCCTATCTACAACTGCTCCTGCTTGATTACAGTGCCAAGAAGTCACAAGTTTTAGAAATATGAACTATTGTTTTGGCAATAACAATTACACCATAAATTAGTCTCTGAAATCCCCATTACTGCCCAAGACTTTCAGTTAAGGATAGGATGCGGGAAAGGAAATGGTGTAAACACTCCTTTAAACTATAAAATACGTAAAGGCCAAAGACTGAAGCGACCTCATTATAACCTTCTTTGCTGCATATGCCTACATAGTTAGACTACACCCTTCCCATTGTAAAATCCCTGGGTGGCCCTGGAAGCATCCCAAGCTTCAACTTTTTTTGTATTACAGGATTTTTTGTTTAGTTAGACATTTTGACTTAAATCAATGCCCACAGTACCCTTGAAAAGTATTTACTCTTAGAGAAAAGCAGGGGCCATTTCCACCACTCTCCTTTTGATGGACTGTGTTTGGAAAGGACAGCTGTAGTTTGCTTAAGGACCCCAGGTAGTAGAGATTGTTATAGGGATATGCTGAATCAATACATATCCCAGTCATTGGGCTCCTCAGCCACAACAGCACCTTCTTTTTAGTTATGCTGGTATGTAGATGTCTGGTAAAAAGGAGGTTGTGGCCTCGGGTCCCTGCCAGACTCGATGCAACCATGATCCTGCATCCCAGTTTATGACAAGATAAACCAGGGGTCAACCTACCTCCATGAAGTTACATACAATAAAAGATATATTCTGCTAAAGAACAAGTGTAATGACAGGAAGAAATTAAAGTCAAAATCCTTTAGACTTTTTGGGACATGTTGGAGTAAAGACAGCAAGCTTCTCCTTTGGTAATTAATACAATAATTTTTACCACAGACTAATACACTTGGACCAGTAACTTACCTGTAGAGTCTAATACCTTGGAGACCCACTGGTGCCAATTAAATATCTTTGAGTCTTTCAAGATAGGATATTCCAGAGATTAAGTTCATTGATGTGAAGATCAGAGAAAAACTGCCAGACAAAAACCAATGTCGCGAGTGTCTGAAGCCTCCTTCTTTGTTGCCATAATTCTAAACATCCCCAAAAGATAAATTGTGAATAACGAACATCAGCACAATTTGGTGGATACGAACTGCTATCTCCAGTGGGTTTTATAAGAAATCCCTCTTGACAGCTGTTAGCTAGTTGCCCTTGTTTTGTGCAATGTCAGGCGGCAGGAAAAAAAAAAAAAAAAAAAAAAAAACCCACCAACAACACATCAGCACTTAATCCAGCCTTTATGAGCAATGTCATGTTAGACTGTGGTTTGGAATATGATTTTTTGGACTAAATTCCACTCTATGAGACACCCATTGAAGTCAATGGGATAAAGCAAGTGATTTCCACTGGGGTTGCGTGGGTGTAACTAACAGCAGAATTTGACTCAATTTGTCAAGATTCTGAAGCATATTTATTAATCCAAATCCAGTTCAAATGTTTGCCTAGGTCTTATTTTGCAGTCATCATTTGCCTTCCTAGTGCTGTGATGCTTCCAATTGCTCCAAATTCCTCTTTGTTATGGTCTGTCATGACCTTATGGACATGCAACCACTTTCCTAATTTCTCAGTTCTCCATTGCTAGCAAACATTTTCATTTTTGTTTATTTATGCTGTTAGAACTTCTTTTCAGCGAAGTTTAGGGGAGCTCCCATGTTGTCAGCATTCTCAGTAAGAACTTTGATAGAACTCTCCTAGTGAAGTTTTGTTTATGAATGTTCATGGAAAAGCAAAATTTCAAGTCTTTAAACAAACTTGTTTAATCAGTAAATTACATCAGTTTAAACCCTAATCTTACAAACCCTGACACATGTGAGTAATTTTACATCTGTGAGTACTCATTGATTTTTCTGGAACTGTTCATGCACATGAAGCTACTCATACAAGTTTGCAGAATCTGGGTCTTGGTGACTAACTGAAGTCATTTGGGGAGGTAGCAATTTATAAAGGATAGGCTATCCAGTCATGGAACTGGAATAATACCATGTGACCAGTCAGACAGCTTGAACATTAATTCACAAGTATGCAATACTCAGAGCTAAGTCTGCAACTAACTATTGGGTAAAAGTGTTTCCACATAAAAATTTCAAACAATTTCAAAAAAGCAAACAAATTCATAAAAAAGCAGTGTCTTCTCACAAACAAAGGCTAGTTTTTCAGGAAACATGGTTTTAAATTGAATCTTGTTACTGAGCAACTGTGACACATCCCAAAATATCAATGCCATTTTTCTCCCAAAAAAGTAAACCAACTTCAAATTTAAAATGCATTTTAATAAATTAAGACTGATACTAACTCATAAAATCAGACAGTTTTATAGAAATCTGTCCCGTAGTCCTTTAAAGACAAAAATAGGATAGCAGCATGGAAAACTAATGTATAGAAATTATGAGTTTTTCACCAACCCAGTTTTCAGTGCTATGCTTTTGTCATCTTCCATGCTGATTAACTCCCTGTGTAAACTCATTGAGCCAAATGCAGCCAAGGGTTTCTGTTATTCTCTTTCAACCTAAATTCTTCTCTTAAATATGCACGCCATGCACAACTCCCATTGTTGTCAGTAAGGATTGCATGCCTATATCTTTAGGCAGAAGTTGGCCCTTTATGTTTGAGGATATTAATGTGTGTTTTAGATTGGCCCCAAATTATTTCCATACTGAGCTTTTGGAGAAGACTAGCAGTTAAGTCATTTCTGCTCTCTGTGGACATTGAAGATTTCCAGGCACTTTTCAGAAGGGTGGAGGTTTTGCCCCGGTATTCTTGACCAAGCTTTTCCAAACCATCCACTATTGTACAATGTATTTTGTACCAGTTAATTGCCACTATTCACACCCAAGTGTAGCTGCATTTTGATGCTAGTATATTGGATAAAAATATAGGTCTTTATTCTGACAAAGTCCCACTAATGTCAAAGGAATTTAACTAAGTGAGGACCTCAGGATTTGGCTCTATATGCCCAGCTGTAAAGTACTTTGGAATTCATCACAAGGAGAGGTGCTAAATAAATGTAACATTATTTTGTCTCTAAAAAAGCATATTTAGCATAAGAACTAGCACAGGGCACACCACTCACCACCAGACTGGCATCTTCACTTGATACTCTGCAGATTAGGTGTAGGCCAACACTCTCCATGTCTGCAGTTTGCACACTGTCACTTCATCTGCCTACAGCTCCTCCCACATCCTCAGGAATCACAGCATCCTCTTGGTGGCTCAGCCCTCCAGCTGTGTCACTGTCTGTGTTCCCCCCCTTCTGGGGGAGTTGAACACCTCAAAATTGTAGTAGTTTTCTCGCTCACTGCCTCAGTACCACTCACCAAGTGGCTGGTCAGTAACCCAGGCCTGCCCTTAGCGCAGCAGTCTGGGCCTTCTCTCTCTGGCCTCATGGCTCTATCCCTGGGCTTCTTCCCACTGGTTCCCATTTTCTTCCCGGGCCTACCAGTTCCTAAAGCTTCCTCCCAGGGAGTTACTGCAATCTCTATTCACTCCTCCCTGTCTCCTGAGAGTATCTGACTTTTCCCAGCAGTCCCTTCTCCTGTCAACTCCCGGGCTTTATAGGCCCCACCTACTCCTGCCCAGCTGAGCCTTCTTAATCAGCTGCCTAATGGGTTAATTGGCCCATCTGGCCTGCATTGAAGTTTTCAGTGCGAGTGTGGGATAGTCACCCCATCACAAGGACAAATAATGATAACCAGGAGCAATTGTTATTTTTCCATGTACCTGTTACCAAATGTTCAGTTAAATAATGTAGTTTTTGGCCGGACAACATTAGGGGAAATCACAATTCACAGTAATACATGGGGTCAAACCACAAGCCTGTCATATCATTCTTGGGACCAGACACTCTCATTTCCACTGTATCTCCTTCATAACAAAGACTCTAGCACTGAAAAATAGTATGCAATTTATGCTTATTACAGAACTCAGTTCTGTATACATATACTGGCTCTGCCACCACAAAAGTCCAATACATGCCATCTTTGGTCCTGTTTATGCCCACCTGCTACCCAATTGCACCTCATTAAGCTGCACACCTGCAGCAACTTTAAACTCAGACCCTATAGCTTTTAACTCAGACCCCCCACACACACTCCCCCATAACACATCAATTGTTTGCTTGTCACACTCTCATTAACAACTGTCTTGTCATCAGGAGTTTTTCTAATATTATCCTTACTGCCAAAATTCTCTGACAAACCTCAAAAGTCTGATACCTCAGCAGGTTCCTGGTTATCAAATACTGAATATACTGAACACAGACAAGGAGACAGTCAATGATAATCCCAGTTCAGGTGGCAGGAATACATAGCCAAGTGGTTTGCTCCAGAGCCTGAGGACAGATTATGCTTTTGCTGTACTATTGCATATAGTACGTGTTATTTTTGTGTATCAGAATGATGGGAAATATCAATTGAAAGAATTTTCTATTTTTCTTAAACACCATATTCCAAACAGTATTTGATTATTCATGTGATCCATACCAGTGTAACACAGGGCTAGATCCACCATGGAACTTTTAGGCTTCCTGTCACCCAGTGGAATCGAGAGTCCCGACTTAAGAGCCAAGGCTCCCTATACAATGCAGGGGAAAGGTTAGTGGTGTGGTCCGCAAATGTATTAGGCATCTAAGTCCCATTTTTAGGCACCCCGGTGATCCACAAAACTCCCACTCTGCTGCTGCCTGTAGATGCTTAGATTCACTTTCACCTAAATTTTTGCAATAAACATTTTCTAGATGCCTATGTTTTGGCCTCTGAGCATGTGCACTGCCACGCGGCCCCTCCCGCTGCACCGCCTCCTGCCACAAAGGCTCCGCTCCGGTCGGTGGGGAGGGAAGGAAGAGGACTGCCCTGCAGGGCGCTCTGGTTCTCCACGCCGCCGCCCCCTACAGGGCGGCCGGAGCAGAACAAAAAAAAAAAAAAAAAAAGCAGCCGTGCCGCCCTAGGATTGGGCAGAATGCCGCCTCGAACAATCTGTCGCCCCAAGCACCAGCTTGCTCAGCTGGTGCCTGGAGCCGGCCCTGATAAGGGAGCAGCTGCTCCTCTTCCCTGTCTCCCAGCTGTTTTGTTTCAGGCCCCTCATGAACATAGGTGGCCTATCTTCCCCTGGTTTGTGAATTGCAAGCAGAGATAGGTACATCCTTGCAACCTGGATTTAGGGTGGGGCTTAGTACATACCCTTCTCTTTGGCATCTTCCATTGGCTAGCTTAGGTGGCTCTATGCCTAGCATGCTGGCTTTATGGATTGCATTGTAAGGCGCCTATCTCTCCCCATTCATTGTATAAGAGTCTAGGCCTCTAATTGAGGCTTTGTGGATAGCAGTGTTGTTTCTGCGCTTTTCTAGATGTTTAAAAGTTGGGCGCCACAATCCTCAGCATTGCAACGCCTAAGTCTCTATGTGAATCTGGGCCCAGGTGCCTAAGAATGGGATCTACATAAATCAGGATGATGAGTGGGGAGCTGCCTAAGCTAGCCAATAGGAAATGCCAAAGAGGGGTGTGACCGAGGGCCCATCTCTCTCAGGGAGTTAGGCACCTCTGTCTTGGCTGGAGAAAGGTGTCTGTAACAGATATGGCAATTTCCTGCAATATCCTTGAAAAACCTTATTCTGTTAAGTTTAAGTATCTTTGGGGTCCATTGTACTGAATGCAAAGTTTATGTATTATTGTGGGTTGGGATTATATGTAACTTCTCTAGTGGGAAATGTGATGTAAAGCTTGGATGATCAAAGGACAATATTGAACAATATGCCAGACACAGACTTTTGGGACAATATATGTTAAGTGTTTTTCCTGAGAAATATCTAGGGGGAGATGAATGCAAATTCTCCACCTCAGGTTATACAAACCAGCAGCCTTTTGAAACTATGCCCTGAAGAGTGGGCCTTTATCTGCTGATCACCTGTTACATGAGGCCAAGATCAAAGGCCCAAGCTGTATGAAGGAAAGACTGAACTCTTAATGGTTATTCTGGTTCCGAATCTGAGACAGTCATGAACCTGTAAGCAAGGGTAAAACCCAGAAAAAATGATGACATGGACTAGCACAGTAACTTTGAGGAGTACCCTATGGGGTACTTTCTTGAGAGAGTGCTTGTGTGTATGTGATGGGATTCCCCCCAGTCACCTTCTACAGAAGGAAAAAGCCCAATTAGAGACATGTTCCATACCTGTGGGTGATTGGATAAAGATAAAGGACAAGCCAGTGCAGTGCAGAGGGAGCAGTCAAAAGGGGTGTTAGAGGTGCAGATAAGTGCAACACCATGTCCTGACTCAAGGAGGCACTACCATGGTGAGTAGGAACAGTCACAGGGTGCTCTAGTGGAGTGTACATAACTATTTAAAAGGGTATAGTAGTTCTTCTGAGTATGTTCCGCTGGTATCTGGGGCTGGGGTACAGCGCATCTGGCAGCAGCCACCTAGGTGCTACACTCTGCCCACCTCCCACTAGGCACTAATGGCTTTCATGTCCACAATATTGCTTGCACAATGCAGTTGAGAGTTCAGCTCTAGGAATTAGTTTGTCCAGGACTACTGCACTGTTTTCAGACCTCATTTTACATTGCCCATATGATTTATTAGCAGAAACCGTGTTAAAAGAATGACCCTGTCAAAGAAAGCTATTAGGTTGGTTTGACACAATTTATTCTTGACAAATCCATGCTGACTGTTACTTATCGCCTTATTATCTTCTAGATGTTCCCAAATTGATTGCTTAATTATTTGCTCCATTATCTTTCCGGGTACTAAAGTTAAGCTGACTGTAATTCCCTTGGTTGTCCTTATTTCCCTTTTTATACATGGGCAGTATATTTGCCCTTTTCCAGTCCTCTGGAATCTCTTCCATCTTCCATAACTTTTCAAAGATAATTGATAATGGCAAGTTACCCTCCTCAGTCAGCTTCTTGAATATTCGAGGATGTATTTCATAAGACCCTGGCGACTTGAAGACATCTAACTTGTCTAAGTGATTTTTAACTTGTTCTTTCCCTATTTTAGCCTCTGATCCTACCTCATTTTCACTGGCATTCACTCTGTTAGACATCCAATCACTACTAACCTTTTTGCTGAAAACTGAAACCAAAAAGTCATTTAATACTTCTGCCATTTCCACATTTTCTGTTATTGTTTCTCCCCCCCCCCCCCAATTGAGTAATGGGCCTACCCTGTCCTTGGTCTTCCTCTTGCTTCTAATGTATTTATAGAATGTTTTCTTGGTACCCTTTATGTCTCTAGCTAGTTTAATCTTGTTTTGTGCCTGGGCCTTTCTAATTTTGTCCCTACATACTTGTGTTATTTGTTTATATTCATCCTTTGAAATTTGACCTAGTTTCTACTTTTTGTAGGACTCTTTTTTGAGTTTCCGATAATTGAAGATCTCCTAGTTAAGCCAGGGTGGTCTCTTGCCATAATTCCTATCTTTCCTCTCAAGTCCCTTCCAGTCCTACGTTTCTATCATTCTATGAAAATGAAATTCCCGTAATATTTAATTCAAACTCTCCCCTCACCATGAATACTACAAAGATCCCTTTAATCATATCTTCAGTCCTGAAATCTATGCCAGTAATCAGTGGATTTGAACACTGAGCTTTGATAACCTGAGACTCCAAGTTCCAAACAATTTTGTTCTAATTTATTATTAACATGCCACTAGAAAATGCCTTTGAAGTAGCAATATTCCGTATGATGCCAAGTACACAAAAAATCTGCTACTGCAGCAAACAAATTAATATTGATTATCCTACCCTGAGAAGAATGAGGAAAATAATTAAATTATAAAACTGCCAAGAATCCTTGCATAACATGTAATTACTTCCATGTTTTATATACTTATTTTCTTCACATGCATGCAAATAAGGCTGGTGTTAGGATACAGAAAAGAATTGCACTATGTGGTGTATGTAGCTATGCAAATTGAGGGAGGTGTTAAGTTATATGCAGGGCTTTAAATGTAAGGCGTCTTCCTAATCATCTGCTCCTGGCGCAGGGGTATAAATCAAGTCGAAGTAGCAACCTATGCACATACAGTCTCTCTCCCATGCAGACTTGTGTTCATTCTTTCCTCTTAGTGATTTTCCTGAATATGAAATAAAAACTATGCAGGTTGAAAGGATATGTTGGCTCTTTGTGTGTGGATAACATAACATGCCACTTAATATTTAACGTGTAACTGAAAGGGAATGTTTGGGACTAAAATACATGCCCAAAATGAGAGAGATGGGGAGAATAAGCATGAGTGACTGTAACATGGTGATTGAAAGGTTGATTGCTCTGGATAAATCCACTATATTTCAAATGAATACTAAATCCTACATTTGATATGTTCTACCTCTTAAAGACTAGCAAGCAGATTGCTCAGCAATGGGTGACAGTGAATGCCTTCTCTCTTTGCCATCAGGCAGAGATAGCTGAAGGGGCTAGGTGCTGATGGCTGTCTGGACACTAGAGGCCCTAAGAATCAGAGTAGATTAATGATCAACTCAAATTTACATGGGAAGCTGCAAGAGCACAGGAAGCACATAACTTTGTTTTCACACTAGAAGAATAAATCCTGGATAGAAAACATCATTAAGCTGTATTAACTTTGTAAATATGTACCATCACTTAAAGAAAGAAAACCTTATGAAATGTTGCAATTTTATGAACAGCAAATTGTTAAAAGCCTGGAAATTCTAAAACTCTGAAAAACCCAAATGTTTGAAAGTGCAGAATTGAGGAAGCCCCGCAAAATAAGCGTAACTCTGCCCCTACTTATGCACAAACATAAAACAAAACTTATACCCACACAGCAGCATGGGATTGAGTATGGCTCATATAATCAGTACTGAATAGTGAATACCATACTGTCCAGTATTTCAGGTACTAATATACACATCACTAACCCACTATATATGTACCAGCTACACAAGAAGAGACTATTCTCTATTTCCCCTTCCCACTTTGAGGAAGCAATGCAAACATCTAATCTTTTACATTCATATAAACACATGAAAGACGTGTCCAGTGCTCCGCCTGCGTTACCAATATAATTTGGTCACACCAGACTTGTGAAATTTTACAGCCATTTGAAACTTGTAGGATCCCAGTACCTGCAGACATTGTAAAAACGTGAATGCCCTTGCCATTCAACTATGAACAACCTATTATTTTATTGTTATTTGTTTGTTTGTTAAGAACACAATGAAATTTGTTTCAGCTGTCCACAGCAACTGGCTGCAAGCTTCTTAAAGCCCCAAGATTAACTGTGTGGTTCTTTCTAAAATGTTTAAATGTAATATTTCCCATCCCAACCATTCAAAAAGTCATGAAACTCGCTTAAAAATCATGATTTCTTTAAATTATAAATCTGGAATTTTTTTTATTTGCCTTCTGTTTTTTTAACTTTAAGGATACACTTGGGTCTTTTTTTTTGCAATTTTTTCTCTGCAATCGCAAGGCTAGAAACTTACCTTTTTAAATAAATGAAAGTTGAGATTCTCATGTATTTATGTGGTTCCAGGAGTCAGGGCTTCAGCACCAAATATTATAACACTGTAAATGAATTTGAGAAGTTTAAAGGAAAGCTCTGCTTTTTTCATCTCAGCTTGTAGCAACATAATCATTATTTAACATTTATATGGTGATAGTGCCTAAAGGCCACAACCTATTGTGCTAGGCACTGGGACAACCTATTGTGCTAGGCTGGGACAATCTCTGCCCCAAAGAACTTACAATCTAAAATAATATATTATGTAATGGCATTGATTTTCTTTTTTTAAACTAACATCAAAAAAAAGTTGTTCTCTTTCTTCTGGCAGCTGCCATCTTGCAGATCATAGAGCTAAGTATTTTATCTTATTAATCCCTCCACACTCTTCTGGGAACACAACTTTCAGTAAGCGACATACCTCATATTGCACAGCTCCTGGGTTCTTCCTCTCCCAGACCTGAAACATCTCTCCTGTTGTTTGAACATGATTTTTAGCTGACCTCATCTCTAGATTCTGTATGGTCTGTATGTCAAGGAGGAGCCTCTGTCTCACATTGGCAGGGTACACAGAGAAGGTATACATTGAATTTTCCATCTGGACAGGACGGGGGGATTGGGAAGACTGGCTTTTCTGCCTCCAAGTGGAATAGCAGATGAGAGAATAGTGCTATCTCTTGACTGTATATGGAAAATAAGATGAGATAGGAGTAGTTTCTTTACCAGAGTAAAAATTGACACATGGGAATGACATGGCAGTGGTTGCATAGAGAAGGCAGGAAGCACAATGCTCATATTTCTGACCCATACTTGAGAGGTGACCTAGGAAATGGTCTGTGGATGGTAGACAGTTTATGGGGGCTTGTTGCTTATATTAGAAATGTATACTATGGTGTGGTGGTATGTGAGAAAGTTCTGAGATTAGAGACTGATGCTAGGCAAGGAGTTAAGGTTTTTTGGACTGTGCAATATGGTATTTTAACCATGTACATTTTATTTACTAGACTGTGTGAACTGTATGAGCATTTTGAAATATCTATGTACAAATAACTTCCTCAATTGTTCAGTCCCATGGTTCTAAATGGCTAGGTTTACTTACCTGTTAGAATCTATGTGTTTCCACTTTAATTTTAACTGGCAACCTTTAATTTAAAAGTAGAAAAGATATTTGTGTGTTTGCAAACTGGACTACTTTACCTACCACTGAAATGCAGCTATCCCTAGAGAGACAGATGAGCAGCAGCTGTTCAGCACTACACAACATTTCAGTAAAGAACAGAGTCATGTTATAACTCCAATTTCCACCACCAGCACAGAATTATCTTGACCAGAGATATTACAGCAGCACGTTATAACAGTTTACCTGCTAAAAAATATATTACAAATAAAATAAATGCATTTTGTTAGATCAAATGGGGGAAAAAATCAACAATACTTCACCCACTCCCCTCTTCATTAATCCTTGCTTCTCCCTTCCTATGAAATTGAACAGTCTGCAAGTTGCTGGTGCCAGCTCTTCGCAAATTGCCTAGGACAGGTTTCTTCATTTACAGTTCATTTTGCTTTTCTGTAGCTGACATGCATTGTTATTTCAATGAAGGCTTTTTCACTCAGATTTTTTTCATGCAAATTGGCAATGCTGCCCAGCTGAATTGAAGACATCACAATGTTTTCTATGAAATCCAGTAAAAAGAGCCATATTTTCTCATTAGACAATCTCTGAACTAACGGTGGCTAGGGATGTTACTGGTTCTGTGGGTAAAAGTGGAAAAGGTGCACACAATGGTGATGCATCCAAAACATTGGCTACATACCAATTCTCCCCAAGATATGCTTTGGGCTATAGCACAGCTTTTAAAGCACAACTGAGATAGGGAAGGAGCCAAGATACAGCATACTAGTGTGTAACGGTGCTATGGGAGTGCATTCTGAAGTGGCAGATAGTATACAAAGAGCCAGCCTCCAGCCACTAGAGGATGCTACATCATATCTTCTTGTTTAATGGGACATCGCTCATTTTAGTCCTGCAGCTATCTACATTCCATATTAATTTGGTGTCCCCTCATTTTTATTGTTGAAAATTATTTACATCAGAAACAAAGACTCATGAAACAGTTGTAACTTATAACAAAGGGGTTATCTAGACGAAAGGAATAATCCGGTAGCATTTTAAATGTCCTGCAGGAATACTTTTTTGTGTCCCTCGTTTAGGATCAGTCAGTATTGCAAACCCCAAGTGTTAACACATCATTAGTCAGGCCCCAAAAATCATAAGATTGGCTTAAAAGTCATGAGACTGTTAAAATAATATATTTTGGATTCTTTTTATTTGCTGTCTGGTTCCTGAACCTTTAAGGTACACTCAGTGTATGTTTTCAGGCTTTTTTCTCAAACTATAAGGCACACAATTCCACGGGATGTGCAGTTGATAGTCTCAGCCCATTTCCTATTCTCATCTCACAAAAACAAATGCCCTAGTCAGCACCAACTAGCACCCTTGTTAGTAGTATCAGCAAAGAGGCCACAGAGACTCAGCTACCCTTTCAGCCCCATAGGTGGTCCTTCCAGATCAGGGTTGCAGCACATTAGTACCTACTGGTGGAAAAGCTTGCACTATTGCTGCCCATGCAATATCTGATTTATGGACTCCAGTCTCCAGGTTTGATAATTCAGTACATTTTGCCAGCACTAAAATGACTAAAGACATAAATATTTATTACAAATAAAAATACCTATATATTCCAGAGTCAAGATGTTATTATGCAAACACATTTAGCATTCAATATATCATGTGCATTCAACCCTTTGTTCAATTCATTTTATTATACAGGATATTCCCCGCTTAATAAGGATATTCTAAACTAGAATCATGTGTGCTTCTTGATTTGTTTTCCAAAACAGCATTTGCCTCCTTCTAGTGCACCTCTAACAGTTCCATGCAAAGTTTTGATTTGATAGGACAAGAACAGTGAGGGCATTAGGACCAAGAGAAAGACACACACATTGCTTTGTATTATGTCTGGCAAAGGGTTCCTTGACTGAGTGCTATAGTTATGTGTGAAAGAAAGTCAGGGACTGACTAGTTCTCATCTGTTGATCACAGTTAACTTGAAGCGTCAAAACAGGGGAAGCTGTCAGATCTGCTTGCAAAGATAATATCACTCCAGCCCAGACAGCAATTGGAAACTTTGCAGTGGCAGGAAATATTCTGGAAGGAAACTATAAAAAATGGAATTTATTTTTACTTTTTCTCAGAATTAAAAACGAAAATCAAAACTTCAACCACCTTTTAATGAGCTTTTTGGTCAACTAAATACATTAGTTCATAGACAATCTAGGATTCTGTATAACAAAGGATCTCCTTTATCTAATTGGATCTATGTTATCTCTTATAAGTAGGTATTTTTGATTTTGTCTACAAATATACGGGAAAGAATGAATCAACATCAGTGAAATGTGAGGGGGAGGGGGGAACCTCTCAGCAGACAGTAATGACCAGTTTTTTGCTGCAAAGAAACCAGAGAGCTGGGCTGTAAGAAATATCCAAGTGATATTTAGCATGACCATCTGTATTGTTTTGTCACCAACAGTATGCTCTTGAAGAAGAGGTGCAGATATGGATCACGTAAGCTTCAGTTTCTCTTGTTGTTGCTGATGCTGGGTTTTTTGTTACTGATGGTTACAATCCTGAATCCACCATTCCGGGACCTGAACAAAGAGGGGACATCCCAGCCATTAAAGTTCAGTCCCAGAGAAGGGTATCAGCTGGACTTTCCGGAAACCCAAGAAATGTTGGAGACTCAGGAGGAGAGCCAGCAGTACTACCCCATGGTGGGGTTATCCCCTTTCATTTCCCTCCGGGAGGACGAGCTGCTAGTGGCCATTGTGTCACCCACAGCTAGGAGAAACCACAGCAAGGCTAGAAAAGGATACCGAATGGTGAAGCAGCAGAGCAAAAGGCAGGAAGAAAAGACTGATGTCAAACCAAGGGGAAACCAAGAGTCCCAGCTCATGTCCTTTCCCCTGCAGGATGCAGAAGAGGCTGCTGGGGGTGAGCAATTGGCAATCCTTGGCCTGGAAACTCATGGCTTTAATGAAGCGCTCAGTGAGCGGATTTCTCTGCGCAGGGAGCTGCCTGAGGTGCGGCATCCTTTGTAAGTAAAACACCCTAATTATTTCCTGTGAGAAACCTGACCCCTCCCAATTGTCCCTCTACAAAACCTTTCCCTTGACCCCTGAGAAACCTGTCCCCTTTCTATCACATCATCTCCCTCAATTGGAGCAACCAGCCCTCCTCCCCAAAAGGAAATGTATCCGTTCCCCCAAATCCATGTCCCTTTCCCAAACTCCATGCTACAAGCTGGAACCCTGAAACACGGATCAGAAATTGGAGCTTAAACTAGCAAGACTCATCCTAGTTAGACAAAGCACACTCCTCTTCCGTCTCCTTAAATAACTTAGAGTACAACAGCTTTCATTCCATTATATCATCCCCTGGGGATATTGAGAGCACAGCAAATGCTATAACAGGAGCCATGAGAGAAATTGTCCCATTTTCTACCTTTCTTAAATACTATAATTGTTTTCTTAAAACAATACTCTCAGCCTCAAATCGAAAACACCAAGTGACTTTGGGGGGGCTTGAGAATTGTGTGTCCGGTAAAAGAACTGGGTGAGGTAATATCTTTTATTGGACTAATGTACCAGTCACTCTGGGTGTTCCAGTCCCAGCAGAGGGGGACGAACAAGTGTACAATGAATTAGTGTACAAGGCTATGTTATTGTAAAACTCTTTTGCTCCTTGTTTATGTACCGCTCCTGCCCTTTCACTTTCACTGGCAGAGGCAATCGTCCTACTTCACCCAGGTAGCCAACAAGTTCTGACTTTCCAACCTGTGAGTGCACTTATTTATTAGCCTGCTCATTTAATGAGGAGTATGGCGGCCTCTGCTGGCACGTATCAGAATGGAAAAATGTTGCAGTTGTCTGCTTTATTTAACAGGTACCAGGGCCAGTCAGTGCTATTTAGCCATCTGTTGGAGTGTGAGAACTACGGGGCTAATTGGTCTGTTGCGAAGGCAAGCCACACAGATGAATTGTGCTAGCCATAAGATGCCAATATAAGGGCCTTATTTATGCTTGTTTAGGTGTCTTTTGTTAAATAATCACATATACTTAAACTTATTTATTTACTGTATTCTATTCAGCTGATGTCGTCCTTTGTTCTCAGAGTGCTTCATATGTAGGCAATGGCCCAGATTCTGTTCTGAGTTTCACTTGTGCGAGGCCACTGACTGCTTGGAACTGAAATAAGCAAAACAACTTGGGCCAAATTCAGCACTGAGTTACCCCTGTGTATAATTATTGTGGGCTTGCTTGGGTGTCACCGTGGGCAGAATCTTGGTCTAAAATGACTTAGCTCCCTGACTGCTGAATATTTTGTAGTGCACTTGATGTGAACTTGCCAGGGCATTTGATGCATGTCCAAAGGGGTATAAAAGTGTTGATCTGTTGGGTGTCCATTGCCACTCAGTTAGTAAAGCGATAACATTATTTTCTATTATATTCTGTATTCTCAAGTGGATGGTTTTGTGTATTCCCTGCAGGAGCTAATGATACCACTAACATTGGGGAAAGGACAGAGAATAACAGAAAATCTCTGGGCCTCCTACACTTCATCTTATTTGTTTAGATTGTAAACTCTCCTCTTTATGTTGTGGTATTCATATAACCCTCATCCACATAGTATCTGAATACCTTCCAGTCATTAATTAATTTTATCTCACAACACCCCTGAGAGGTAGGGAAGGACTATTCCCATTTTACACATGGGGGAACTGAGGCACAGGGTAAATTACAGGGCTATGGCCTGCTAAGAAGATCTAGTGAAAAGTTCACTGGTGGTTAGTCTGTGCATCAGTTGGTCTTGATGAGTGAGGTTCTGGTATCTAGCCAAGTAGGTAGTGGAGGACAGAGAGAGCATCAAGCCCCCTTCCTGCATGGATTCCTTAAGGCAGAATAGCAGCTCCGGAACTCACTCCTACTCCCATTATCATCTGGGGGGTGAGACTCCGGAATGTGGTGGGGGAAGGGAGAGAAAGCAGGTAGAGCCATGGGTCTGCCCCCCTCTGATCTGGCTAGCCACGTGAGATGGGTTATGTAGCAAGTCCTAGAGGGATATAGCAGCTTCCATGCTCCCCGGAGCAATGGGGGAGCTCTGAGAGGGATCCTGCCTTTCTGAGGCAGACTATCTCTGATGCATCCCCTTTGAGTAGTGCAGCATGCCAAAAAGACATGATCTGGCCCTAGGCAAGCAACAGGTTTCACATAACATCTTTTGCAGTGGTCATTTTCTCATGGCTAGAGACAAATGTCGGTCCATGTTTGAAGAGACAAACTTCAAGACTTGGGGGATGTTTTCCATATTTGCTAACAGTGTTTGATATACATTATCTTTAATTTGTTTTTATTTCAGCTGAGTTACACTGGAGGAAAACTAGAGCAATGCAGGGGTGAATCAGGCCCTCTATAATTACCCAACCAAAACCAGCTAGAAGTATTCCAGAGAGTTATTTCTATAACATCCCCCTTTGTTGCAGCCTCTCTGAAGTTAGGTGGTAAACTGTTGTGGTAGGGACCATACCTACTTATTGTGAGGCACCGAACACATACTTGCATGCTGCAAAATAATAATGATAAACCCCCACTTCTATATATTTCATCTACTAATAAATCAGCATTAAGATATATGGAGTTTGTCATAGAACATACTCTTAGAAGTGCTGTCCCTTAGAGCTGACAGCAAACCATAGCATTGTCCTTTGCATTAAAACAGTGCACTGGAACAACTAAATTCTTTTTATTTAAAGATTACATAGCTCACACACAACAGAAATCAGTGCCTGCTGTTCACTGCAGCCTGCCACTCATGTGCTGTCCATAAAGTCCTGGACCCGACCATCCAATGTGGAGGATGGCCCCTTTGACCTCTGCAGCCACACTCCACAACCTTACACATCAAGCATTGCTCCCTACAACCACTGTCTTTCCTGCTTATCCCTGGTGGATGTCGTTGGTACTTTTCAAAACATGTATGAATAGAAGTCCTGGATCTCTGCCAACATGAGCTCCACCCTCTCACTAAAACTTATTAATAGAACAAAATCATACCTCATGTAATCCCATTTACTTTTCTGGCTGGGGAGAGAACATGGCCAGATGACCACGCCTAACCCCTGGGAATCCTCCATAATGGGGCCAATTGTACTTTAATGCTATTCTCGTTTACCAGGATCCTGAAGGTACAAATGCTCAACACCCTTCCATTATCATCCCCCAGGGGTGTATTTGCCACCTTTGAGAACACCTGCTTTCAGCTTGCCCAGGTGCAGTTAGCATCCCCTGGACAGTGGGGGTGGGTCAAGCCTGTCATCTTTACTTTATGACAAGGCCTTGTTCACAAACCACGGTTCTTCTCTCTTGGGATTAAATGTCAAATATTATGTACCCAGGCAAATACAAACATACAAAATGTCTACAAGGTTTTAAATTACCTCACAAAACTACAGCTCCCATTGAAGTGCTGCTGGGAATTGAATCTCAATAAGACATTTTTCTGGAGCCGAGTAGGAGTTTCCTTTGGCAGTGCCTTTGCCTTGTCTGAATTCATGTAGTGTTGACCACAATTCAGTATTGTTCACCGGTAAGATTAGACCCCTCTGTCCCTTATCAGTCATGACCTTTACTTGTTTGAAATGATCAGCCAGTCATGGGCCTCTTCTTGATAGTCTGTGCAGCTGCCCCAAAGTATAGAAAAGGAGTTTCATGTGCCAACAGCCCCTCTCATTTAACTGAAGACTAATTATCTGTATTTTTATTCTTTGCCAATCACCATGGCAACTGAATGCCGCATCAGCTAGGCTTCATAGTCTAGAGCAGTCATTTTCAATCCTTTTCCAATCAACACCCCCCAAAATAGTATCAACTTTCTTGCCATGACAACACTACTAGTTGCAAAGCATTATGGGATTGTGGCAAAAATCCACAGTTGGTTATGGCAGTATTTGTTGCTCTGGTTCAGAGGCTGCATCAGTTTCTTGCTTTCCCTTCCCTGTCTCTGGATACAATTGTTAAATCAGATACTTCTGCTTGGAAACACAAATTGCCCCCTTCAAGACACTGGGTTTATCCCTTTTCTCCTGTCTTAAGTGACAACACAAAGATATTTTTAAAAAAACCTGGGCCAGATTGATCCCATTTCCTTTAATGAAGTTACACCATAGATTAATTTGGCCCAACAATTGGCCTTGAGTAGTTTGCAGAGCAATAGAACTATATAATTTCCATATAATCTTTATGTAATGCTGTGTTGCTTCCACTGAGGATTTCTTTCTATTAGAGATTAAATTAGCTAGACGGATTAAAGGGAGTCTACATGGAAAACTGAATATTTTAGGCCAATTTTTCACACTTAGGTAAAACAAGTGCACATGCAAAATGTATGCAGACACACACTATCTGTAAAATATGTATTTGTGAACCCATGTTGGATAACTATGTTGCTACCAGTTAGTGTGTGTAATCATCCACTTTCTATGAGACAAAATCAGCTTGTGTGTGCAATGGATGCATGAGTACTTTTGTCCATCCACACGTTGCATCCATTCTTGGAAATGTGTCCAATGCCTCATAAGCGTTCATTAAAATGTTTGTGGTCCCTAAATACTCAGAGTTGTGTGAGGATGTAGCCACCTAATTCCCACTAACTGTAATGCTAGATGTGTGACTTCCATGAGTGAAATTCTGGCCTCATTGAAGTCAATGGCAAAACTCCCATTAACTTCAATGGCATCAGGAATATATCCCATGTAACCCCATGTGGGAATGCCACACCAGATCAGAACAGTGAGCCTAGGTCAGAAATCCTGTCTCTGAAACTGGCCAGTACCAAAAACCTGAAAGGAAGGAGCAAGAAATCTTGAAGTAGACAATTATGGAAACCTGCCCACTCAGGGAGTTTCTGCTTAACCCCCATCCATCAATGGATAGCTTATGCCCTGAAGCATAACCCTTTTGGAATTTATACCTTTTAGAAAAAAATATATATTAAACCTATGTAATGTAACTATAAATGTTTTCATTATACATATAAACGTCTGATCTTTCTTTGATCTTTCTTTGATCATACTAAGTTTCAATAATATTATGTGGCAATGAGTTACACAGGCTTATTATGCATTGTGTAAGTTAGTAGTATCCATTTAAAAGTTGTTGCTTTTCAATTTCTTTGGCTGTTCCTTGTTCTTGCACCAGACTGATCTCCTCTATAGCATTAATTAATTAATTTCTATCTTAGTCCTTATTTGCCACATCTTTAAATCTTTAAAGTCTTTCCATGCTTCCAATCCTCTTAGTCTGTCTGGACCTTTTCTATTTCAGCTCTGTCTTTTTCAAAGTAGGATGACCAGAACCAAGCACAATGTTCCAGGTGAGGGCAAACTATTGTTTTCTATAATGCCATTATAATATTTTCACTGTTATTCTCTATCCCATTCATTAGACATCCTAACATTTTGTTTGCCTTTTTAACCATCACTTCACCCTGAGCAAAGATTTTGAGCTGTCTGCAATGAAGTAAGGATAGATTGTGACTTTCAGCCTCAGAGAAATGGATGTGTTCTTAATAATAAGTAAACAAAAAAAAAGTGTTGCAACCTTCCATATTGTCCCGCTCTCATTCTATCATATACAGCTGTCTGCAACAGGACTATGACCCCAACCTTCCTACTGCTAGTGTCATCATCTGTTTCCACGATGAAGCCTGGTCTACTCTCTTGAGAACTGTGCACAGTGTTATGGACACAGCCCCAACGGCCTCTCTGAAGGAAATTATCCTTGTCGATGACCTCAGTCAACAAGGTAGCTCCCTTTTGCTCTCCCTAAATTCTATTTTCAAGCTCTTGGAAGGAAGTTGTAATACTGCATGGCAGGGCTGGGGAGAATGGAACTACAAGGACCCTCCAAAATCAAGCTAAATATAGAGAAAACTGATTGCCAAATTTTACTTTTCCTCCCCTAAAATTCAGCTTCAACCTAAGTTTGAAAGTGTTTATTTTTTTCCTGTCATTTCCAATAGTTTTAAAGTCTTTATTTTTAAACACAGTTCACCAAACAGATTGCTCTGCATGACTGCCCTGTCCTAGTCATTACCTCCCACTCCACCAATCTTTGTGTCAACCACAAATTTTAATCACCAGTGATTTTATATTTACTTTCAGATCAATGATAAAGGTGCTGAATAATGGTGGACCTCAAACTAATCTCTCCACTGAAATCACCCCAATTTGATGATGATTCCCCATTTAAAACTACTTTTTGAAATGCCTCAGTTAGCCAGTTCTCAATCCATTTAATGTGTGATTTTTAAATATTGGATAGTGATAATTTTTTTAATGAAAATGGCATGTGGTACTAAGTCAAACACTTTACAAAAGTCTAAGTATATTACATCCATGCAGTTACCATTATCAACCTAATTTATAATCTCAAAGAATGAAATCAAGTTAGTTTGACAGGACCTATTTTCCATAAAACCATATTGATTAATAAGGGATGGGAATATGATTAATGACAATCAGCTTTTCCATTATTTTTCCTAGGACTGATATCAGGCTAACTGTCCTATAGTTAACCAAGTCATCTTATTTGCCATTTCTGAATATTGGCACAACCGTAGCATTCTTCCAGTCTTTTGGAATTTTCCCATTAATCCAAGATTTATTAAAAACTAATATTAGTGGCCTAGAGGTCTCCTCAATCAGCTTTTTTAAAATCCCTGGGGTGCAAGTAATCTGGGCCTGCTGATTTAAAGATGTTTATCCCTAGTAGATGCTGCTTAAAGACTCCTTCGTTACCAATGGAGTGGAAAGTACTGCCTCATCCTCATGTGACACAAAGTGCATCATCCAGCTTCTTTCCAAATGAAGAACAATTTTTTCCCAATGAAAGCTGAGATTCTTACAGAATTCCAGGAGCTGCAACTTTAAGAAAAAGAGCAAATGTCATTAGACTTGTGATAATTTGGGAAAACTGGTGGTAACCAAAAGAGGGCTGAGGGGAGATATAATTGCTCTCTATAAATATATCAGAGGAATAAATATCAGGGAGGGAGAGGAATTATTTAAGCTCAGTACCAATGTGGACACAAGAACAAATGGATATAAACTGGACATCAGGAAGTTTAGACTTGAAATTAGATGAAGGTTTCTAACCATCAGAGGAGTGAAGTTCTGGAATAGCTTTCCAAGGGAAGCAGTGGAGGCAAAAGACATATCTGGCTTCAAGACTAAGCTTGATAAGTTAATGGAAGGGATGGTATGATGGGATAGCCTAATTTTGGCAATTAATTGATCTTTGACTATTAGGGGTAAATATGCCCAATGGCCTGTGATGGGACACTAGATAGGGTGGGATCTGAGTTACTACAGAGAATTCTTTCCTGGGTGTCTGGCTGGTGAGTCTTGCCCACATGCTCACGATTTAACTGATCGCCATATTTGGGGTCGGGAAGGGATTTTCCTCCAGGGCAGATTGACAGAGGCCCTGGGGGGGTTTCGCCTTCCTCTGCAGCACGGGGCATGGGTCACTTGCTGGAGGATTCTTTGCACCTTGAAGTCTTTAAACCATGATTTGAGGACTTCATTGGCTCAGACACAGGTTTGATACAGGAGTGGGTGGGTGAGATTCTGTGGCCTGCATTGTGCAGGAGGTCAGACTAGATGATCATAATGGTCCCTTCTGACCTTAAAGTCTATGATTCTATGAACACTCAGAGATGACCTGTACTTGCTGACAGTGGGGCGGGCAGAGGGAGAGCAGTGGCTTTAGCAAATGTTACTGAGCATGCTCAGTCCATGTGAACATGCTCAGTACAAGCCAAGTAACAAATCTGGGGGGCATGTGACCTGTGTATCTCCCCCCCTCCCCACGCATCGTTTCTGATAACACTGGGCAGCACCCTTCTGTGTGCATGAAGGTCTTCTTCCATAGATTGCTTTTGGGGCAACATGGATTCTTCACTGCTAGCACATTATACTCTCACCTCAGAGTTTGCTCTTCCAGTCTATAGTTGAAGGACACATAAGTAGGGAAATGTAAGGGAAGGTCACATTACTCCTGGCTTGTCCCTATTGAAAACAGAGGACTTCAGTCTCCACAACTGTGTTAGTCCAGCATCTGTTACAAGTTCTAAATTCAGTTCATTTTGCTTCTGTTTTTAAACCAACACCACATTAAAAATAAAGTGCTAGACTGTGCCCTTAGCGTATAAGTTGGTGGTTAAGATTCACTGCCCAAGGAGTAGCCTCAAGAAGAACTGTGACTGAGAAAGTCACCATTCCTTCCCACTCTCCCCTTTCACAATGATGTCATGTGTACTGCACTCCTTTCCAGGGGCCTGCACACACCTTCCAGTATGCCCAGCCAGTTCCCCTGGCTGACTTGTGGGGAGGCAAAACCATGGTTCCATCGTTCCCTACCCAATTTCCTCACAGCAGCGAGGGGGGCGGGAGAGGGAAGGGGTGGCACAGCACAGCCCCCATGCCCAGAACTGCAAGCTAGAAAGGTCTGACATAGCTACATAGGAGTTGGAGATGAGGCTTTGCTCCCCTTTACTCCCTGCATGGCTGAGAAGGCCGAATGCAAAGCTAGCCCAGAAATCATTTTTCTAGCTGGGGAGTACCATTTTTGCCACAAACAGGGGTGTTTTTTTGTTTGTTTTTGTTTTTTTGAGTGGCAGATTGAATCAGCGCTAAAATCTGAATGATTATTATATTTATTGCAGGGCATCTGAAGTCAACCCTGAGTGAATACATCTCCAAGCTGGATGGTGTGAAATTGATCAGGAGCAACAAGAGGCTCGGGGTCATCCGGGGTCGTATGTTGGGAGCTGCACGGGCAACTGGGGATGTGCTGGTCTTCATGGACTCCCACTGTGAGTGTCACACAGGCTGGTTAGAACCCCTGTTGGGCAGACTAGCCACTGAGAGGTAAATATCGCTTTGGGCTTAGTGTACAAAATGTTTAGATGCTTGTTAGAAGGGAGTGGGTCACCATGAAGAGCTATGATCCTTGAACTATTTATATTGTTCATAATGCACAAGTTTATACTAATTCCTGGTAACAGGACAACACTCGTGATCTCTTAAAATGCATTTTTATCTTGGGTTTTCATGGCCTCTTCATCGCTTTATCCATACTGTGTTATTTTACTTTTACTCCATGTGCATTAACCTGAAATTTAGGGAACTAGACAGATCAGGCATTTAATAAGACACACTACCAAACCCTTTCTCTCTAGAGCTGCCTTGAGGGAATACAGCTTGTGTCTGAAATGCATTAGCATTGGAGCATATGGTGGCCAACATGAAATGAGTTGGCAATCCCAGATAGCAAGCAACAGACGACAAGCATCCATCAGAGAAACCACTACAACAGTTGGCATTATTTGCCGCACTTGTTGGCCGTCCCAGTAGTGAGGCCAAGGATTGAATAGGCCCAGAGGCTGGATTACCTTCTCCTCCTGTGAGCTGCTCCTGTCAGGTCACAGCTGATGAACATTGACAGGGCAGGGTGGGAAGGGCTGCACTGCTTTCTCCCACATTGTACCTGCGGCTGTTCCATGGAAAAATAGAAGCCTTTTCGGGCTGCCTAAATCCTAGCTATTTCACCCACATTAAGTTCACAAAGACAAACAGAGATCATGCATGGCTGTGCTCAGCATTCAGCAATCACCAAGCATCACAAAGAGCTTAGGGTACGGAAGTGTTTCAAGAATCATATGCAGTAAGTATATACTCTTTAATAAAGAAAGAATTCTGAAGCCACTGAAAAGTAAATGTTTGAACATTCAATTCTGTAACATTAACAGTAAACTAAGGCTGTTTGTAATACAATGAATTGCTGAGGGGGTGAGGGTGTATTTTGAAAAGAAAAGTATAATGCCTCCTTTAAAACACTTACTAGCTCAGTAAGTAACCATAGTAAGAAGCTGTAAACAACGTTGTTCCCAGGCAATGAAATGAGCTGCTTTTACTGCTGACAATGGCTGCTTTTAAATTCATTCATGTTCGCTTTTAGAGATGATTGCATTGTTCAAATGCAAAATGAAAGATGCTGCAAGTATGTGGAATACAATACTGTTCTAGGATTCCATGTCTGCCCTTTTCTAAAAGGGTTTCCCAGTGAAAGCAGATTGCTTTGTCTTCTGGATTATTTGTGGCCCATGCTGCTGAAGCTTTATTGCTATTGTGACTCAAGCGGGCTTTGATCTAGTATCCAATGTCTGCACATGCTGCAATCCTATCTCCTGATTCAATGTAGACGTACCCTAAAAGAGCTACAGAAAGCCTTAAAGGAGAGTCACAGTGACGCACTGCTCCATGGAAGCTTTTTACATGCCCCTTCACAGGAGAATTACAAGAGCAGGAGAGGAGGCATGGCCCATGGATCCAATGGCACAAATTCATGCCACACTGATTCACTGGCTAAAATTCACCATGGCAAGAGAGTGAGGAAGCTACCAATGCTACTGTCATCCTGAGGCTTCCATAGTGGTCATGTAGCAGCTTCACTGGTGCCTTGTGACCCATGGGAAAGGCTTCTGACCCTTGCAGCACACACCAACAACCCTTGTGCAGAGCCAATGTGCTGATTGTTTACTCCTGTTTTGCACAGGGAGCCAGGATTTAGTCCTGAGTAAAGGCTTCAGGATTTCTGGCCCATGAATAGAAATGTAGCCTGATTTGGAAAACAGTGGAAGCCCAAATCATCCCTTTCTAAATACCATAGCAGAAGTGGTCCTACTCCAAGCAAGGGAGCATTGTGTAGTAGTTAAGACACAGGGCTGTCAATCAAGAGAGCTGGGTTCTAGTCTTGGTTCTGCATTGACTTGCTAAGACATTTGGCAAATTATTAACCTCACTATGTCTCACTTTTCCCATCTGTAAAATGATGCTAATGCCATCTATCTGATGGTGATGGTGAAGGGGAGGAAGGAGTTACATCATTATTTTTCATAAAGTCTTTGAGGTGCTTGGATGGAAGATACTATGGAAGTGCAAGGCATTAGTATAATAAACTTGAATTAATTAAGCAGGTGAGGAACTAGGAAATTGAATCCATATTCAACTCCTTATACAATAGTGAAGCAGAAAACAAAGTTTCACTGACTCACGAAACACCCACCTCTCTTCCTCATTGTGCACTAATTAAGTTGTCACTCAAGCTGTAAAAGAAAGTGCTTTAGCGTAGGAGAGCACTTCATCAACTACAGAAAGTGACTCAGCAACTGCCCAAGTTATATACAGCCTTTCTGATGTCTGAACCTTTGCATGAGTTCCAACCAATAACAATCCAATGCTCTCCCAGATCTAATGTTAAAAAGGGAAAGAAAGAACAAAACAAATTTTATTTTTATATATTCAGACTAACTTACTACAGGGAGACAAATGTGGTATTAATGTCATATACAACATGAAGGCAGAATCAGGTACTTTATCTACACAGACAGCTTCAACTCTAGTTAAGTTATTCCTTTTGAAATACAAAATACAGGCTTCAGGCAATAGCATCATACTTTTGGTCTTCTATTTCTGATATCAATGAAATAGTCATAAGCAAACAATTTCAGATGTTTGTGAAGATCATGCAGTCCCCAGATTCAAAATACATTTGTGAATCAATAATGTTGCAAAAGTAAGTTTGAAGAATAAGCAGCAGAAAGATGGTTTAATAATACTTTGCACTTACAGTAGAACCTCAGAGTTATGAACACCTCGGGAATGGACGTTGTTCATAACTGAACAAAACATTATAGTTGTTCTTTCAAAAGTTTACAACTGAACATTGACTTAATACAGCTTCGAAACTTTACTATGAATGCAGGTCTCCCAAGTTGCATTTATTATCTTAACGCAGTAGGAGCTGGTGAAAATAGTGCAGGTAATGCACAGATTACCTAATGCAGGTAAGCACAGATTCCTTGTCATATACAATACTGACTAATTACATGGTAATCCCAAACCAGCTCACTTTCTGCACTGGGGTTTTAGACACCAGTGCGACTATGCTGTTCTAGCTGCTCTGGTGCAACTGAACAAGTTTCAAATCAGGAGCAAATCACAGTTTATGCCGGTGCAATACTTCTACACTGAGGGCTTGTATTAGTGTAGCTATATTGGTGTATCTACACCAGTTGATAAAACCTCAGAGTAAGACAAGGCCTCAGTCTCTTATGGAAAAGACCTGTACAATTCAACAGGGATGAAACCAGTAGGTTTGTATAGAAATTATTCTAAAAAAAGACATATGGAATTAAAACCTTTTCTGTAGACTTTTTAACCATTAAAATAGAGAATATTGATAGGTTCTATCTATAGAAAGGTTCCCATTCTCCAAGACTCCATGAGGATGGATGGCAGACCTCTAAGAAATACTTAGGTGCTCCAGGAAGTGGAGCTGATGAATCAGGCCAATTGTTTTCAGAAGTGCCCGCTAACTTTAGGATGCCTCACCTTGGACACCTAGGGCTGATTTTCAGACCTGCTGTGCACCTGCAGTTCCCACTGACTTGTAGGCAGTATGTAATTAATAGAATTATGCAGGATATCAATGTTAACCTTATTTCTTGGGGGAAATGCCATGGGATCTTTAACTAAGACAAGTATATTTGTTTAATCCAAGATAAACTAATTTCCACAGTACAGTGCCCTCAGGTAGCATGCTGGTAACTCTGCTACCCCACACAAATGCCAACGTCATGCTGCCTAGTGCCTGCCTACATTTCCCTAAAGATTTAGCTAGGTGTGTCATTTTCCAGTTCCTGTCCTCAGATGTTGGGTAGTGTTACTGTGTGCCACTGAATTCCATCCCAGAGGGAGCTACATTTCAGTGGGGATCATCAAAGTGCTCCTTATAGGTAAGTTTCAATAGGAGAATGTTAGGCAAGCTAAACTATAGGTGTGACTGCCAGCTCCGTCTATGAATGTAAAATATTATTTGCTGATTACATAGTTCTTCTCCCCAAGGATTTCAAGGATTTTACAAATACCCATTTGAGGCAGATAAACACTGTTATTCCCATTTTGCAGATGAGGAAGTAGGGAAGTGAAGTGATTTTTTCTAAGGAAGCCTGTGGCAGAGCTAGGAATGGAACCCAGAGCTCCTGAGTCACCAGCCTATGGCTTACTGGGAAGAACATCCTGCCTAAGGTTATGTAGTCCTTTGGAATACCTTGTGATAAAAGGTGCTAGAGAAAGGAAAGATTATTATAGAATCTTTCCATCCTTATTGAAAAAGGATCACTATACACCTTATTGGATTACTGAATTCACTTAGCAGGGGTACTTGACTACTTTGTGTTATTTTTTGGTTTTCGGGCTTTAGTTGATAACCTTATCAAAATTCTTTTCCCAGAAACTACAAAATCTTCCTAAAATAATTACCATGTGCACACACCCTCAAGTAAGACTTGTTTAGGATGAATTATTTGAACCATAAATATAGATTTACTGTGAAATAGTGCAGCAGTGAAAAGATAGGAGACAAAGGGTTAGAATAATGAGAATATGGTGAGTTTTCATCATTGAGAGAGGTAAATAGTGGGGTCCACCAAGGATCTGTACTGGCACAAGTGCTATTCAACATATTCATAAATGATCTGGAAAAAGGGATAAACAGTGAGGTAGCAAAGTTTGCAGATGATACAAAATTACTCAAGATAGTTAAGTCCAAAGCTAACAAAACTAGGTGACTGGGCAACAAAATGGTAGATTAAATTTAATGTTGATAAATGCAAAGTAATGCACATTGAAAAGTATAATCCCAAATTATGTATACATACAAAATGATGGGGTCTAAATTAAGCTGTTGCCACTCAAGAAAGAGATCTTGGAGTCATTGTGGATAGTTCTCTGAAAACATCCAGAGTGGAGCAACAGTCAAAAAAGCTAACAGAATGTTAAGAATCATTAAGAAAGAGATAGATAAGAAGATGGAAAATATCATATTGCCATTATATAAATTCCTGGTATGCCCACACCTTGAATGCTGTGTGCCATTCTGGTCACCTCATCTAAAAAAAGATGTATTAGACCTGGAAAATATACATTGGGGTATGGAACAGCTTCCGTGATTCCTTCTTTGGTTCTACAATGTAGATCACAATTATTTATAAAATTGTTGTTAAATATAATTAAGAATTACTACAGCCACTGAAAATTGCCACATTGTCTGTTTGCTGCTGTTAGAAATCAGAGTTTTGCCAGGTGTGCAGGATCAGGCAAAAATGGTTCTATTGTTTAAAAGATTTCTGTGCATGTGTTAGTTTTATGCTGATTTAGCATGAAGAATGTAAATATTTTTTTACAAAAATCAAACAATGTCTTCATCTCTTCTCAGCACAATTACTGCAATTCCCTTCTGTAGGGCCTGCAAATCCCAGCTTTCCAGATTCCAAAATTCACAGAAAACTGCTGCCTGCCTTCTCACATTCACAAAGAAGCACGAACTCATCACTCCCATTCTCACACAATGCCACTAGCTCGACATTCATTTCGGTATCCTGTTCAACACTAACCTTACTTTTAAAACCTTGCACATACTTAGTCCCCTGCAACTATGTAGCTGACATCACAGACTTTGTCTCTCTTCCTGCTCTTCTTTTCATGCCCTCCACTTGTCTAGAATAATACTCATTAATATGTTTTGCACTTATATACTATGTTCATCTGATGGTCTCACAGCCCTTTACAAAGGTGGATAAGTATTTCTCCCATTTTAGAAATGGTGGGGAAATTGAAGCAGAGAAGTTAAGGTCGAAAGCTAAGATTTTCAAATATGAGTGGCTAAAGTTAGGCACGATTCATGAAAAAGAGGTCTGATTCTCAAAAGTACAGAGCACCCAAACAGCTCCCAACTGACCTCAGCAGCTCTGAAAATCAGGCCACTGATTTAGGCAATGATTAATATGGATTTTGATATCTAGTACCCAAACCTGAAAATGTTGATCTAAGAGACTTGTAGGCCACAGCGGGAGTAGATTTTCTGGAATTTTTAAAAACAAATATTGATTTAGGACCCGGTCTAGCAAAGCATTTAAGCACATGTTTAACTTTAAGTATGTGAGTAGAACCATTGACTTCAAAGGGACTTTTCACGTGTTTGAAGCTAAGCCCATGCTGAAGTGCTTGCTAAACCATGGCCTTAGCCATTTCTGCTTGCGGAAGCTTCCTTTTAATCCTGTTAGCTCCACCTCATTTAAAACTTTCTGCAATATTATTTTTCTTGGGAGCTTATCCTGCAAGGTGATTTCAGTGGAAATGCAGGTGCCCAGACAGTGCCCAAAGGCAGATGCTTGCCCCAAATTTGGGCCTGAGCAAGAGAGTCTACATGTAGCTTGGATTCCCAAGCCATCTCATTTTTGTAGGAAAAGATCCACTCTGAGAGTGAATTGAGGACAATAGGAACATTTTTACAGTTGTTTTCATTACCTGTGCTCATTTTAACAATCTATTCCTTTCCCAGCAAAGCATGGTACAAATCAATACAAAGCCCTTCTAAAAGCAGTCTACAGTATATGAAACTTTAAGCAGATTGGTTAATTAATTCTTATTTTTCTCTTATTATTCATATTTTTTACAAGAAAAGAACACAATGTCCACAGCTTATGTAAAGGGTAATGGGAAAACATTTCATTTGCAATTGTATTTGGTTTAGAAATCCCCAAACAGGAAGTTATGTTTGTTTGCTTTTTTGTAGGTCTCATGTGCTCCAGGCATTTGAAATATTCACAAATTAATAATGCCCCACTCACATTGGACAAAGCATTGTTGCTAGTTCTTTTTGAGTTTCCTTCCTCCCCCCTCCACCCCTGCTTCTTCAGATTCCATGGAATAAAATTAGCAGCTGTCTGCCAGTGTGAACATTTCATTTCAAAGTTCCGAGAAGGTGCTGACTGTCTGCCAGCTACTGTATTAAGAACAAAACAAATTACAAGCAACATCTTCCAACTTTCAATTACCTTTGGCTGAAAATGTGCATTTCTAGCCATGCAAACACTAAATCCACCACTGAACATGCAGAAAACAGATGTTTTAGAAAGGATACTTTAATATCACAAGAAAGATAAGGCAACACTTGATTAAAATAAGAATTGGCTATTGACTAGTTTTACTAACATTAAAGCTGCTAGATTCCTTATTTATGATCAGAAGGACCTTCTAACAATTTGAAGTTTAAGCTGCTGTAAATCAGTGCAGCTCCACTAGTTTCAATAGAGCTATACTTATTTATACCATCTAAGGATCCGACTCCTAAATTTCTAAATGGTATCTTAAAACCCTGTAAAGCATGGAATTCTGAAGGTGTGTTATCATTTATACAGTAATACTTTTAAAACACAGATATCAGTTTGTAGTGCATATAATTCATTTGGAAAAACAGATTACTGGTTCTTTTACTGAAGAATTTGAGGCAAGGTGCAATATGGCATATCCAATGAGTTATCATCAGTTGTCTTCAGTTCCATAATTTTCCACATGCAAACTTTTTATTTAATGCTTATCCAAAAGTCCCTTTTTAAAAACTTGCTTGTTTTAGTTTTAGATCAATCTTTCCATTGCTGAACAAATTTTAAACAGCCTCACTTACTCTGCTTCTGACAGATTAAGAGAGTAGGCTAAATTGTGCAAAATGTTCAGAATACTAGGTTGTTTTGGGAAGCACATTTTTACCTGGTTTGATAGTTGAGATTGGTGTGGTTCTGGTTTTCTAATTGGCTGAGCCCATTCCAGGTGGTGCAGAAGTTTTGTTTGCATAGCACTGAAGGTCTGGGTCCAATATTTAAAAACAAACAACAACATATAGTTTAAAAAAAAAAAAAAAAGAACCCTCTCCTGAAAACACTACTGGTTTTAATGCTTATTGTCACAAACAATCACATTGAAGTCAAAAGTGTTATTGGAGGATTGGACTCTGATATTGGCAACTAGAACTAGATCCAGAAAGGATGAGATGTAAATGAATGGAAAATATAATAGTAGAAGAATTATGCCAATATCACACCCTTAGATCCAGAATTTTATCTCAGTTATACCAGTGTAAATCCAGAGTGACAATATTTACTTCAGTTCAGTTATTCTAGATCAGTGGTATTTAACCTGTGGTATGCAGACCCCTGGTGGTCCACAGACTATGTCTAAGAGGTCCGGGAAAGGTGACTATGAAAATAAAATTTCAGATCCCCAAAAAGGCATTCCATTTTTCTGATCAATCATTGGGTATGTGAATACCCCCACCTACAAGTCAAAACCTGGAAGTATTGTCATTACTAGAGAAGCCCACTGTTTAGAGCCCTGTCTCCTGCTGTGTCAAATGCTGTGCTGAGCATGTTCATCATTTATAGTTGAATTCTGTTCAGTCAGTTTTCAGTCTAAGACTTCTATGGTAGGGGTCCAGAGACCACAGGTTGAATTTCCAAAGGGGTCCGCACCTCCATTCAAAATGAATAAAGGTTGACAACTCACAGTTCTAGATTTACACAACTATACATTAGATAAAAATCTGGCCTTCCTAGTCAAGCATCTTTGAATTTTTTATTCTAAATAATTCCCCATTCATACTTCTCTTCCTAATCTCTCTCACTCAAAAATGAAATCTTATTCTAAAATAAACTACGTTACAATTAGTTTATCAGTTCTAGCTATGTAAGAATATTTATACTAGAAGCAATAGACTAGAGTGTGTTCATCTAGTAGCAGCAAAGTGAAGCAGGAGTGTCTAGTTCCAATTATAATCATCAATCCCATTTCCACCCAGGCAGCTGTAAGAGGCTTTGAGGTGTTTGTGCTGGAGGAGGACCTCAGTAGTAATTTTTACTCTAAATGGTGCATACTTTGCTATTGCTTGCCATTGAAATTGTACTTTTATTGACTTGTATTGGAGTTATATGATGTTCTTTATGTTTTGAAATGTAGTCATGCAAGATGTATTACATTTTTTAGCTTCATCTGGCTATTCCTTAGTAAAACGAAAACAAAAAAAATGCATGCCTGAACCAATTAAGTAAATCCAGCTGTAAACTGTGTTCAATTTTAGCACATCCCAGAAGAAGGTGGTGACTTTCATTCCGCCTCTTTCCTTTTCCCTGGTTTTCTCAGTTGGAGAACAAGGATTGACACCAGCTTTCTTTGGAAAGACTTCTGTTGGCTTTCATTTGAATGGAGTGGTGTCATCCTGAATACAGGGAAATCTCTCAGGATATCATCAAGGGATCCAATGAGAATTTGATCTTTATTATTTATATTATGGTAATACCATAAAACTGCAGTCAGGATTGGACTCTATTATGTTAGGTGTTGTACAAACATATAGCCTGCCTATACAGTATAATAATGCTTCAAAAGAAAGTGAAGCCCACCACCCCAGAATATTCCTGGCTGATTGTGCAATGTTGTCATAGAGAGATTCCTTCCTGACCCCTACTGCAATTGGCTCATGCCCTGAAGCATGACAGTGAGTTATTTGGTCTTAACCTGTATGATTACAAATGTTATAATTGGTCATAAAATTATCTAATCTAGTTTATAAATCCAGTGCTTGTCTCTTTGAGCCCCTATGATTGTGAATTCCACAGGCTGGTATACTCCTTTATGAACAAGTATCTTCTCTTATTTGTTTTAAATCTACCTGCTTTTAACTCATCAGGTGACACTCCCTGTTCTCTTACTATGGAACAAAGGAGAGACTGAGCAGTTTTAACTATACTCTACATAATACTTCAACTCCCCTCTAGCCATTGAAGACCCATGGACAGTTTTTCTCCACACGTTTCTAAAATCCTCATTAGTGGAATGACAACTGTAATAGAAAAAAGGATTGAGTCCCTCCCTACTTTCACTGACAACCATCACTATAGTGATTATAAATACAGCAAAAATATGCCAAGGTCATACAAACATCACGCAGAGTTGCCAGCTCCTAAAGCTGGCATCAGTTTCTCTTTCATTGCCATGGCAAACAGTGAACAGATAACAGGATACTGAAGACTATGGTGTTGACCCTTCCCTATTGGCTGGAGTGTATTTAAACTCAGCTTCTCTCAAGAATGATCTCAGACCAGCAGAGCTAAAACTTTTAAAGAGAAGGCCCTTGGTGTCTCTTTGGCAAAACATGCTGCTTTCTACACAGAGAGGGCCAGATTTTCCTAGGGCTTGTCTACACGCTGAGTTATTTTGGATTAGCTGGACACTCTTATTGCAGAATAACAGTGTCTTTTTCTGGTTTACTTTAATCCACAACAGCTATTCCCACTTTATACGCATACCCTACCTTATTCTGGAATAGCTTCCCTGTGTAGACAAGCCATTATACTGACGTCAATGGGAGTAGCTCCTGAGTAATAGAGCAGAAATGGGTTACTTTGCTCTTCCAAACAGCTTTCTTTGCGGCAGCTCTCAGATCTGTAATGCTGTAGCAGCTGAACTATTAAGATGGTTTCCAAATGTCATGCACCATTGATTAGGAAACAGAAGGTTTTGATACCACGGAATTTGTTCTTTTCTGAATTACTGATAATTTCAGGATGTCATGAGGTGCATTGTTAAGCATCATGAGATGTCTGACATGGAAAAATACAGAATATTCAGATAAATCCCGATTTAATTGACGTTAGAAACTAATTAAAGGATATATGCCCATGGGGTCAGGGCTCTATTCTGGCTATTACAGACAGACGATATATGGGAACAGTACAGTGGCGAGAAAATTACAAGTATATGCTAAGAGGGAGTTAAAATGGAAATGTTAACTACACAGATTGTTACAAAGCAACCATTATAATATAGTACAGAAAAAGGATAAATATACTATATATTGAACACTTGTGTTTTCAATTTGACCTTACCAGATGAAAAATAGGTCTCTTCCAATGACCAGTCCATGGAAAATTATAAGCAAAATACACCTCCTAAATTCCACTATTCAGGAATAGTTCTGCCCTTAGTCATACCCATGAAACCCTGTTGAAGCCAGGGAGGTTGTGAGGGCAGAATTTGACCCTTTGTCTATGCAATTGAGATATCAGAAGGCAGAACAGTGGGCAGAATGTGTCCAGCTGTGTAAAAGATCCAGTGCAAGTGCTTTTTGGGGCAAGGACATCTCTTGGTTCTGTGTTTGTACATTTTTATAGTGCAACCAAAATAAGACCCAAATTAACAGTGAAATGACTGTGATTTATACATTCTTAATAAATTAGTGTCCCCTACTTTACTCACTATAGGTTCAATCTTCCAATAGGCAGAGCACACTCAACTCCCATCAGCAGAGGAGTTGAGGGCAATCAGTACCTCACAGGAGTGCTCAGCACCTTTCAGGGTCAAATCCTAGAACAAATGGTTTACTAACACACTGTCAACTTATTCCCCAACTTGGCTTTCAAAAGAAAATAAATTCTTTTCAGAAATCGAATCGTCTCCCCTGTCCTAGATGTCATTGATTGGAAGACTTTTCAGTATTATCACTCTGTGGATCTGCAACGAGGTGGTTTTGATTGGAAATTAGATTTCCATTGGGAGCCGCTGCCAGAGCATGAAGAGAAGGTACGCCAGTCTGCCATCAGCCCCATCAGGTAACAGTTCATCAGCCAATATGCTTACTCTCACATCAGCAGCACAATCACAAAATCTAAGACACCCTCCAGCTAATTGAGAAGAGACAGGATTACATTCATAGTTTTTTTTGGCTCATAATTTTTGAGAGGAGAGGGTTATTGGTTTACATTAAGTTTACATATCCAGTAGGTTTTAATTTATTAATAATATTATTAGACTACAATAGGACCTATGTTATGGCATGTGCTTTCCAGACACAGACACGGATCCAAACAATGTACAATCTGACTGGGGTGCTGGAACCATTTGTAGAGTGGGGGTGCTAAGAACCATTGAACCAAATTGTAAACCCTGTATATAACAGAAACCACTGTAAGCCAGGGGGTGTGGCAGCACCCCCAGTTCTAGCACCTATGCAAACTGAAAAGACAAGGAAGAGGGGGGGGGAAGATGCCACATACAAAGTTATTAGGATAATGATAGTCACATGGCTTATTAATTACATGTTGATATGTTTTGTGTGTGTGTGTATAAGTTAAAAATATGCTAATTTCCCCATCCCTTGACCCTCACTCAACAATTCCTCTCTTGCCTCTTTCTCCTGTACCAATTTCCAGCTTCAGTTCCTTATTTCCCTCCCTCCATAGAGATGAACAAGTCAGTCATGCGATAAATGAAATAGATTAATAGTTGATGGACTCAATTAGGCCCAGATCCTCAAGGATACTTAGACACTTAACTCCAAATTGAAAGCAAAAGGATTTCATATGGAGTAGAAGAAAGTGTGGAAATTGCGGTAAGAGAAGCAGATGACTGAGGTGGAGCAGGGGGGACAGGGATGACAAAATAAGAGACAAGCAGGGTGAAGTAAAGTGTGGCAGAGTTATGCAGAGCCATAAAGGCAGCCACAAAAAGTTTGAGCTTAATGGAGGTAGACAAGGGGGAGCCAGAGGAGGGCTTTAAATGGAGAGATGTGATCAGATCAACATGTGAGGGTCATCTTATCTGTTCTATTTTTATGGCCTGGAGGAGGTGATGAGGATGTCTGAAGTAATTGAGATGAGAATCTGGGGGAGGTTTTAGCTGGGTGAACAGAGAAAAAAGATTAGAACCTGGAAATATTGTGCAGGGGAAAAAAGGCTGCAAGATTTGGATATCACCTAGAAGTGTCCGAACTGGGAGGAGTTGAAGTTCAGACCTAGTTTATTGAGTGACAGGGAGGATGGTGGTCTGTTCAGTAGTGACAGAGAATGGGGGGAGGGCAGAGGCATTCAGTGAAGGTGGCAGTGTAGTGCTGGTTTGGCAAGAAAAATGGCAAAATGAAGGGAGAGAGAACAAATATGTAGTGGAAGAAGTCTGTGCAACAATGAGAATGATTCCTGGGGTATTCAGTGGCACGGATCAAGACCAGACAAATTGGAGGTTGAGGTGAGCCAGGGTTGGGGGTTAGTAGGACAAAGGTTTACAATGGGGGTCAAGAAGGAGAAAAGAGTCAACGGTGGAGGAGAGAAGGGATTCAGCAACAGAGTCAGTGGAGAAAGAGGAGTGAGCAGGGAGAATGGTGGGGGGGAGGGAATGAGTGTAGAAGAGCAGTCATGGACATGAATGGACTGGAGGTCACAGGGGGCTGAGGAATGTTGGAAGAGATAAGTCAATAACATGAGAGACAGAACTCAGCTATTGAGAGATCAAAGGAGCAGCAGCCTGTAGTGATTCCACAGTTTGGTTGACTTGATGCCAGGCACATCGCTTGGCCGGTCCACGCTGACCGCAAACTTATGGCCAACATCAGGTCAGCTAACTCAGGTCTTCATAACCATGTTCAAACATGGGAAAATTGTAGGTAAGCCCTAAAATCTAGGGTAAAGGGTATCCTTGGTGGGAAGACTGAGGGCAGGACTCAAAAACAGAGAGGGTGCTAAGAGCAAGAGGGTCAGAGGGAAGGAAGCAGCTTCTTGTCTGCAGAGCTTTACACAATAGTGTCTTGTCTGCAAGTGTAGTTTTGGCCATCTCCATTTAAAGTAAACAGCAGTTGTGTACATTTGTAAAATAAATAAATTACACTGAGAAATACCCTGAGCCCCATCTCTCTCCCAACAGCAAAGTGGCTCACTGCAAAGTCCCAAAATCAAGTGGAAAGCAACACACACACACACACACACCCCTTTTAAACTAGAAACACAGTTGACACTTTAAAATTCCCCTGCCACCCTCTCAGTGATTGTAAGGCCCACCACAGGATCATACATTGTTTTATAGAGACCTCTCCATGATCAGAGTAAATCTCATTCTCTGTTTAACTCTCCATCCTAAATTGCAGCAAGATTCACTTTTAAACTGTGCTTTGTCTAGAAGTCCTGTGGTGCCTGGTGGAGTAGTGGCAATGGACCGACATTACTTCCAAAATATTGGCGCTTATGATTCCGACATGACTCTATGGGGGGCAGAAAACCTAGAATTATCCATAAGGGTAAGAATCTGAAGAGAAACGTCAAGTAACTATTGTGTTTTGAAGAGAACAATATTTAAGAGCCCAGAGGCAACTTAGAAAATAAAAACTGAGTATAAAACTGCATCAGGTGGAGAGAAATTTCTGTTTTCTCACAGAAATCTACCCCTAGAGTTCTCCAGCAAGATATCAAGTGACAACACACAGAACCACTAAGTTAGAAGCAGTATGTCATCAAAACAAAATCTCACTGGCTGACCCTCACCTCATGAAAGGATAATATTTTTAGCACCTTCTGAAAGCTGCATTTTGCAAATAAACCCTATCATGTATGTAGTATTTGGAAAGTGTTAGTTGCAGAATCTTAACTACCGGAATGGACAAAGACACAAACAGTGTGTCTTTAACACGTGTTTAACATTTAATGTTTAATGTTAAAGGCTTGAGTAAATCAACAAGTTAAACACATGTTAAAGACACGCTGCCTTGTCTACACTAGGCTGTTAATACATGTTAGCTAACACCTTCCAAATCCTAGTCTAGATAAGGCCTCAGAACACAAGCAGTCAAATTATAGCTGCCTCCTTCATGGATGTACTGGGAGAATGGACTTCCTCCTCCTTCTGATGGCCTCCTCCTTGGGGCACCCATAATTTGACCCCATCAGTATTGCTATCAGATAAAATGAACCCACAAGGCTACTGTCCAGAACAGATTTTTACTCGTGTCAGTGTCTATTTCACCTTGTTTTGCACACAAGGTATACAAGTGGATACACCATGTTAGAACCCTTTTTGTCTTCATCTGTGTTACAGGCATGGCTCTGTGGTGGTTCTGTTGAAATCCTTCCATGCTCACGGGTGGGGCACATTTATCGAAATCGTATCCCGCACACTTTTCCCAACGAAGAGGCTGCAGTGAGGAACAAAATCCGAATAGCAGAGACCTGGCTGGATTCTTTTAAAGAGATTTTCTACAAGCATGACACAGCGGCATTCCTAATTAGTAAAGTAAAGACATAAGTGATGGTCCATCTCAGGAGGGAGTAAAGTAAATCCTTACCATTTGGGGAAGGGGAGGAGAGAGAGTTTTTCTTTTCGTAGCTGATTAATGCTGTCTGTTAACGTCCCACCTATTGTTTAGCCACTTCCAGAGGAAATAATTTTGTCTGCAGAGAAACAGGCACCCAGTGCACCAGATTTAGGAAAGTGTTTATTAAGGGATAACACTCACTGAAAAGGTGACGTCTTGTTTAGCTCATGGTTGTCCAGAAGAAATTGGCTGTATTCTCACAAAACTAGAGTGAAGCACACAGGAAGAGAACAGAAAAGTTCTAAGAGCAACAGACACCCCAACCACTATACACCAATTAGATTTTCATTTGAGGAGTCACAAGGATGCGTTGAAAAGAGGATTGGATACCAGCTGCCATTCTGTCTTACAGTTAGGGTGTGGAACCAGAATGGCAAAGCATCACTACTCACAAATCCTCCTGGAGTGACTCAGCATGCTCCACAACCATAGCGTAGCTGGTGGCTGTTTGGATTCAGCACTGTGACTGAAATATGTCTTAAAATCTAAACAGCAGAGTTGTTGACAATGCTGCTGCTTGCCTTATTTCTTTGGCTTTGGTACATTTCATTATACCAGCAACCTTTTCCACTCACTGGTAGGTCAGAAGTTTGAGCAGTTTTAGCAAGCAGGTGAAAAAGTAGACTCCGTAAAGGAGAGATGTCATTAATTTAAAAATGCTGTGCTTACAAAACTGAAGACTGATGAGAATGCTACAGCTAGGCAGTGCGTGGGTTGGCACTTAGCACTGTATGAGTTTCCTCAAACAATTTTGGCACTGCATTTCAATCCTGACCTGCCAAACCCCAGTTGCTGCAGTCCTGAGTTGCCCAATCATGCTAAATTTTATGACAAGTTTGAGACTGTATCAAACTAATTTTTTTCATCTGATTTTTCTCTTGTTACTTAAATTGCAGGACTTGAACCCCATTGGCCAAATTGGCATCTAATTTATACCCCTGCAGTTTCTTTGAGTCAATGAGCTAGCAGTGTAACTGAGAGGAGAATGTGAGCCCAGGTTGGCAGAGATCAATGACTGGTTTCTTATTTTATTTAATAATTAACTGAAGGCGCTTCTTGTTAACTAGGTAATAACTTTATCCTGAGCTAGTCAACCCTTCAGCCTTCAGTGTTGAAGTTTATTTGCTATCAAAACCTTTGCCTTTGGCCTCAGCGTTTATTTTGTCCAGGTTACTGTTATTACCTCACAAATATGAAATACTCTCAAATGATATTCATGGTCAGCTAACATAAATAACCAGTTAAAACGGGGGGTGGGGGGGGGGAATTGATGAGGAAAAGGCCTGAGAAATGGTCTCTGAAATAAAATCAGAGGGCAACATGGTGATATGTTTGTGCCAAAGTACAGAAGTGCAAGTTCAATATATGTAACAGTGACAATGAAGGTGCAAGGGAGGCTGGATAAGGAACAATGGTAGATTTTTCAGCCTAACAGCTTGTAAGGTAATTTATTACCTTCTTCCACATACAGTATTTTTGTGCCAGGATAGCATGGTGTTTTAATCCATACAGTCAATGAATGAAATAATTTGCAGTGCATTTACTTGCAATCATCATAATAGTCTTGTCCCTGAGTGATTTGTTGAATTGATATGGTAAATAGGGCCATCTACTGGCCCTCGAAAAATCCAGGCAATATTAACTGAACATTGACTCCTACTAAGTAATTTTTTAAAAATGTAACCCCAATTTAGATTGCTTTATACATTTTTTTCCATTCAGAATTTATTTTTTCTGGGTCTGAACTGTATTCTGCCCAGGATATCTATGGCATGAACATTAATATTGATGAATAAATCTTTTCACTTTCAATTTTTTAGCTTATTTTGTTTCTTTAAACCAGGTTAAACTTATAACCACAATTTCATCTCAGATTGTTTTGGCTAGAGACTGACCTGCTTCACAGTATTCTCCAGAGTCCTGCCTCCAGCACCAAATCTAAACTGTAATTAATATGACAAAATGACACCAGCTGACATCTGCTTCCTAGACCCCAGTAATTCTCATGTGTACTGTCCCGTTTTAAGGAATCCACAGACAAATTTTACTCCTGGTTGATTTCTGTGATTCACTGGAGATCTCCTGAGTGATGGGTCTGAGTGACCCTGATACTTTTGAGTTAGTGATTTGAGTTGCTGGACTGGTATTAATGAGACAAATCCCCTGTGATTTACTGCTAGAGATGGGATTAGCAGAGGCATTCAGGTTGGAGCTCCCTCAGTATAAATGACAGGGAGCTGCTAGCAGCATATTCTCCATGAGGGGTCCTTGGTTTTGGAACTTACTCCTTCACTTGGTCTGCCAGAACCCAGTCTTGTAAGCTTTCTGGACAGGCTGCAAAGCCCGTATCTTTCTCTCTTCCCAAAGGCGATTGAGGAGTGGGTGACCTGAGGGGGATATATTTATGGGCAGTCCTTTGTTTATGTTGCAATTTTTAATGTATGGCATAGGCACTCAAAGCAACAGGTGGGTGCCAAGAGCTAAATTTTAAAAATCTGAAGAAATAAGTAAATCACTGGCCAGAAGGGTGCAATAGATTGCTAAGAACTGCGGGGGGTCAGACTTTGAAAAGTATTTAGACCATTGTGCTGGGCCCTGTACAAACACAGAACAAAATGATGGTTCCTGCCCCATACAGCATCTGCAGAAACAAATTATTCACATAATATGATGAGCAATTGATGGGGAAAATAATAAAATCAATTGTTTATATATATAATTTGATCAACATTACTGCATATGTTAGACCAACTTCTAGGCTCATTTATCCACACTGCAAAGGGGATGTAAATAAGAGCAGATTTTGGTCTGTTAAAGCCAGGGCATTAAATGGCAACCAATAAGCCAAATTCTTACAGCCCCATTGGTTTCAGTGCAGTTAGTGTAGAATTTGTTTTTTGTTAAAAAGAGGGTAAAGAATTATTGATTTTGCAAGATAATTACACTTGTTATGGCTGATGAAAATCCTTATTCCCACCCCATGTCTCATCTTTGAGACACTCAATCCCCTTCCCGCCCCAGACTAAATGTTATTTTAGTAGTAACTCAAACGAGAGACACGACACTAATTGTAACTTGCTGTACATAAGGGGTGGCAGAACTGAGCCCTCCCTGGGCAGTATATTTCTTTTCCAGCTTCTCAAAAACAAATATATTAGTACTTGTTTACTATCCATTCAATTGCCCTATGCTTTCTCATATAAGGCTGAGAAGCCAGATTGCAACGAGCGCCTTCAGCTGCAAAAGCGACTGGGCTGTAGAAAATTTCATTGGTTTATATCAAATGTATACCCCGAACTCCACCCACCAGAGTACAAACCAAGATTCTCTGGCAAGGTAAGAGGGAAATTATTATTATTATTTGTATTACTGAAGTACCTAGAGACCCCCAACCGAGATCAGAATCCCGTTGTGCTAGGTGCTGTACAAACATATAGTAAGAGACAGTCCCTGCCCTTGGACAGTTTACAATCTAAATAGACAAGGCAGATAAAGAATTGGAGGGAAAACAAAGGCACAAAGAAGTAAAGTGACTTGCCCAATATCACACAACAAGTACCAACTCAGGAACTGAACCCACTTCTCCTGACTCCCAGTCCAGTGCCCTATTCCCTAGCTCATGCTGCCTCCCCAAAAATTATAGGATTTCACATTTAATAATTATAACTTATTAAAACACACATTTAATAAAACTGTTTTATGAGCCAAATCCTGAGACTCTTAGTTTCTATTCAGTTCTTTCTCAGGAAAGTTCCTATTGACATTAATGAGAATTTGCCCAAGAAAAGACTAAGTACTGTGTAAGGATCTCAGAATTTGACCCAATGTGAAAAGGCTTAGTTGTGCCTCAACGAGAATGAGAGCGAGTATGGTACATGAGCAGGGGATCTCATCCTGAGCTCAGAGTTTAGACGTAGCCCTGGCATTCCGCTTGATAGATTCAGAAACTGTAATGTAATATACTACTAGTTATCCTGATATTGTATAGCATGCTATATAATTCCACGTTGTCATAACATACCAGCATATGTAGTAATGGTCATTATACTGAAAACATTCTTGTGACTATTGTATTAAATTCAGTACCGTATAGACAAACAGGACAATTATTAGAGCTCATCAGAAAATAGGTTTTTGTGTGGAAAATTGTGACCTTCTGTTGAAAACTGAACACACAAAACCAAACATTTGGAGAGAATTTTGGAGAGAGTTTTGAAAACTGAACACAAAAACATCAAACATTTTCAGGGAATACAGAAAGTTTCTGCAAAAATTTCAATTTTCCCAAAATCCCAATTTTCCATAAAAAATGGTTGGAAAAGGTTCAACCAGTTCAACTAATTATAAACTGAAGGTTTAACTTTAACTTTGCCAAATAGCATGATCTCGTGTCACTCTACTGACAAGGCTCAGTTTCGCTCAATATGCGAGTCCATTTGATCTTGCCTATGAGTGAAAGGACTCTACCTACTGAATAATTAGCCAAAGCATGTACAATAAAAAGGATACAACCCAAGCAACATTAAAAGTTAATTAAAAAACATTTCCTTTTTAACTGATTGTACTTTATTTCAGTATAAATATTTATTTGCAGCTGTACAACACTGGTGTTGGCTTCTGTGCAGATTACAGATCTGCCTGGGATGCTGCAGAAGGTCTTATTGAGCTGTCTCCTTGTAGTGACAATATTAACCAGGTATTGTATATTTAAAGCTTATGTGTACTGGCATCAAATTTAAGGCCCAGATACAGGAAGGTATTTAAGCTGGTCCCTAACTAACTTTAAGCATTGCCTTCAATAAGAGTACTCATGTGCTTTAAAGTTAAACACATGCTTATGTACTTTCTTGAATCAGGGGCTAAATGATGAGCAGCTAAATTACTGCAACAATATGTCTTGCTGATTTTGTCCCATCCAAAAAATATGGGTTTTTTTCCATTTGGGAATCAGTTCATCTGTACTGGACACTATTAAAATATTGAGGTTCACCACACTACTTACCCCATGATATTTTCAGTATTCCCTATACTAAAAATGAGAAATGTATATGACTGGACTGACACACAACAAATACTGCAGTATATTGAATTATTGCAAATGGTAAATGTCAAGATTTTCATGATCTTGACTGTTATTTTTTCAATCAGTTTTTGGAAACTTAAGAAAGGGAAAAATCATATTTTAGTTAATATAATAGAATGGTTACTTAGCACACTGCTTGACAGTACAATAATTTAAAGCAATGATTTACAATACAGTAAAAACATTCATTCATTCAAATGAAATCTCAGTAAGCAGTCTTTGTCTAATGAAAATCCAACCAGCATTGTGACAGCTTTACTGTATTCTGCCCCTCTTTTAAAAATGATTTCTCCTTCCACCATCTAATATGCAAAGTGTAATTTAACCAGCAACACACCTAGGATATGTCTGTTCATTTTCCATGACAGATATTTAACGCTGGCTACTGTTTTTCACCTGAAATTGTTTGTACTTTTTAGGTCATTTAGATATTTAAGTATTTGATCTGCAGGCACACGCAGACATCTACATTAACTAAAGTGTTTCAGTCCAGAGATTTGTGGATGCAAAAATGAAAGCCTGGTTTACATCAAGCTAAAAATGAGGTTTTTACTTTTTATCTCCATAGAGGTCAGTCAACAACACTGAGTTCTGGAATAATGTTAAACAATTAGAACTCTATGCTCTGATCCTTATACACCTCTACCCCGATAGAACGCTGTCCTCGGGAGCCAAAAAATCTTACCGCGTTATAGGTGAAACCGCGTTATATCGAACTTGCTTTGATCCGCCGGAGTGCGCAGCCCCTCCCCCCCCCGGAGCGCTGCTTTACTGCGTTATCTCTGAATTCGTGTTATATCGGGATAGAGGTGTACATCCAAAACTCCCATTAAAGATAGGGGAAGTTTTGGAAGCTCAAGAAATATAAGACCAGGACCTTAGATTGTATATACAAATATTTGCGTCCTGATTGGTTTGCAAAAGTTCTGCTTCCTGATTGACTCAAAGATAGATGTTTTCCCACTGAACTTTTAAATTCATCTCTCTTTTTGAATGCTGAGAATGAACTCAGTGGTAGTTGAAACTGTCCAGCACATGCGGATTGGGCCTATGAGTACAAAGTGATTATTTATTATTTTCAGTAGCATGGAATGGAAGACTAGGAAGTTTAGGGCACAAATCTATCAACTCTAGAATAACAGAGATGGATTTTTCCCATATTCTGATGTCTGGGAATGTCCCACCAGCCGGAGTACATTTTAAAAAAAATATTGCCTACAAGTGTTATATTCTGCATCTATTTTATACATATTATCCAATCCTAAAAACCTTTACTCATGGAAATAGTCCCAGGAAAGTAGTCGTGCAAGGACTACTTGTAAGAGGATAGGTTTGCAGGATCAGGCCTATTGTGTCTCCTTCATTCATCTTGGAGTTTTATGTTAACAGACAGGAAATGATTTCGGATACTAGCAACTAAAAATGAATTGGAATGTTCTTCAACTTTATTAATGCAAACAAACCCTTCCTTTTCTAGCATTTTGAATATAACAGTATGAAGGAAATCCGGTTTGGATCCGCTCTGCAGTTTTGCTTTGATGTCAGACATGAGAAGGTTATCCTTCAAAACTGTACACAAGAGACAGAAAATAACCAGCAACAATGGGATGTCCAGGAGGTGTGTAGTGATTTTGTCATGAAGCTAAGCTAACTGAAAACAGTCCAAAAGTTGTCGGGAAGGGGTTACCAGAAGTTTTAGAATGTGGTTTCACTGCATCACAGTTTGCATCCAAGGTACTGTGAAGCTATTTGTCTTATTCATACCAACTTCCTTATACAAATTTGGTTAAGAAAAAGAGTTAAAGCAACCATTCTATGGAACCTCATGCTCTAGATTTTTGCTGTACTAGACTAACCTATTTATTTTATAGGGGATTCTGGAATATATGAACCAGTGATTATGAAATTAACCTAAGGGCAAACCCCACCCCACTTCTGTAGGCACAAAGGACCCTTACAGCAAAGGAACATGTACAGTCCTGCTACGCAGGCTGGGAGAGGTGCGAGAGGACCCAGATTCTGGGAGCACATGAAGAAGGGGTTAGCCCCTTGCTTGTCTTGAATTGGATCTCTTTTGGGAGTAGGGTGGGGCCTTAAAATTCCCCCTCTACTGCTGTATAGGAGTATCTCCTTCTATAAGAATTCAATATTATTCAGTGGAATTCACCCAGCAAGGTAGGAAATTATCTGCAGCATGGGAAATTGTAAGGTTCCTGGACAATATATAGAACAAAGTGTTAAAAGAGATCTGGACAGATTTATGAGTGGGCTTGTAAAATAGGTTGCTTGTCATGGTAGGGGGCAGGGCTCAGCAGCCCTGGGACTCACCGGTTTATGTCTTATGTTCTTAGAAGCTCATGCGTCTAGGCTTCAGACAGCTACCTGCAGGGGTCAGGAAGGGATTCCCCCACCGCTGCCAATGTATTCTGTTTTTGTTTTTTTGTCTCCTTCCTGTGAAACATCAGAGATGCCCATGGCTGGAGATTGAACACTGGACAGGGTGGGAGAGGGCTCTGAGGTGGCATCAAGCATTCTCTGTCTCGGGTGCTTGGCTGGCTGCTTCTTGCTCATGTGCTCAAGGTCTAACTGATCACCATGTGTGGAGTCGGGAAGGAATTTCCCCCCAGGTCAGATTGGTGGTGATCTTGGGGGTTTTTCACCTTCTTCTGCAGCATGTGGATGAGAGTCACTTGCCAGGATTATCTGGGTGTATATCACCTAATCATTTCCCTGCCATTACAGGAGCCTCAGGCACTGGTGCATGTCGTTCCCGCCTGTTCTCTCCCAGTGGCTAGGGTTACCATATGTCCGGATTTTCCCGGACATGTCCAGCTTTTTGGTCCTCAAATCCCCGTCCAGGAGGAAATTCCAAAAAGCCGGGCATGTCCGGGAAAATAGGGAGGGGTCGTGGGGCTTGGATCTGGGCTGGAGCCGCTGGGGCCGGAGCCGGAGCCGCTGGGGCCGGCGCTGCTCGGCCAGGGCCGGGCTGGAGCCGCTCGGCCGGAACCGGGGCCCGAGTGGAACCGGGGCCCGAGTGGAGCCGGGCCGGAGCCGCTGGGACCGGGGGCGCTCGGCCGGCGCCGCTCGCCCAGAGCCGGGGCCAGGGCCGGGCCGGAGCCGCTCGGCCGGAACTGGGGCCTGAGCCGAGCAGGGCCGGAGCTGCTGGGACCGGGGCTGGGGGTGCTCGGCCACCGACCGGCGCCGCTCAGCCAGGGCCGGTGCCCCAGGGCCCGAGCAGAGCTGGAGTCGCCGGGGCCAGGCCGGGCCGGAGCCGCCGGCCGGCGCCGCTCAGCCAGGGCTGGTGCCCCTGGGCCCGAGCCGAGCTGGAGTCGCCGGGGCCGGGGCGGGCCGGAGCCACTTGGCTGGAACCGGGGCCGGCGCCCCAGGGCCCGAGCCAAGCCGGGCCGGAGACGCCGGGGCCAGAGCCGCTCAGCCTGGGGGGCCGGACTGGGCTGCGCCTCCTCGCGCCCCCCCAGTCCCAGCCCCAGCTTACCTGCTGCCTGCCTGTTTCAGGCTTCCCGCGAACATTTGATTCGTGGGAAGCAGGGGAGGGGGAGGAGCAGGGGGGCGGAGCGTTCAGGGGTGGGGGCGGAGTTGGGGTGGGGACTTTGGGGAAGAGGCAGAGTTGGGGTGGGGCCGGGAAGGGGCGGAGTTGGGGCGGGGCTGGCGTGCAGGGAAGGGGCGGAGTTGGGGGGCGGGGCCCCGTGGAGTGTCCTCTTTTTGTTTTTTTAAAATATGGTAACCCTACCAGTGGCACATCATAGTCTAGTCCTCTGTGGACTGTAATATTTTGATCTAATTTCAGTTGTTGGGTTTACTGTGCAGATGCTGGGTGATGTTGGTGGCCTGGGATATACACAAGGTCAGACTAGATAATCTGGTGGTCCCTCCTGGCCTTAAACTCTGACTCGATGAACTTCCAGTTATTCCACACACAGAACAGGTGCACGGCAGTCACACGGGTACTACAGCTCTGAGTCTATTATAGTTGCAGTTATGGGGCAGTCCTGCTACTACTCTACTTCCCAAGGGGAGGATTCATTTTCCCCAGCATTGGACTAGGTTAATCTTAGCACGACATAGCCCAGCAATTTATGCTGGGGACAACATTTACCCTCTAAAAAGCAGAAGGCACTGGGGGAGGGGCTAATCTTAATAGGTGCTGAGTATGTACAACTCCCATTGGCTCAATAGGAATTATGGGTACTCACCACCTTTCAGGATCGAACCTAAGGCTTTTACAGTAATCATTAAATTTAAAGTACTACTCCAAATAAATAATCACCGATCCCTACTGATTGCATTTCTTTGTTAGAAGTTTAAAATACACATTCTGATCTTTATTGAAAGTCCTTTACTTTTTCTCCATTCCTTCTGCCCCTTTTTTGTCTTTTTGTAGGGTGGAATGATTGTCCACATCCTTTCTGGTAAATGTCTAGAGGCAGTGAAGAGTGAAGCTGAGAAGGACTTGTCCTTACATGTATGTAACAAGAATGAGAATCAGCTGTGGCAATTTGATCACTTGCATGTGCTAGATGAGAGATGACTGACAGGTCTATGTGAAGACTGTCTCCAAACCTCATGGTCACTTTCATTTGGGATTCAAGACACACAGATTCCTGCATGCAGAAGAAAGTTGTGTGTGTCTGCCACGGTCTTCAGGAGAAGATAGAAAGATCTTGCTTGGAAAGTCTTGCTCAAGGAATTGCAGCAGGCTCCTGGTTTAACCAACTCAAGCTAAAAATTACTATTTGTTCTCTTCAACCAGAGAATAAAAGTACTGTGAGTATCAGTAATGACTCTGCAGCTCTACTGCTGCAGAAGACAAGAAGTTTGCCCTTTTAAGGAAACTTGGAAGACAAATTGCCAAAGGGTCTCTCTTCTAAAACTTCTAAGAAAACAGGAAGATGAATCTTTGTGAAACTTTAGAAACTCTCTCAAAGGAAGTCCGCCTTGTTAGGATGAGAGTTTAGCCAAGCTGTACAGTGCACTTGACCCATATAAAACAAAGTAGGTTTTGTATGTATCAAAGTAGAACATAATTACTTTTGTAAGAAATAGTTAATATATTCCTTTCCAAATACACTGAGCCAAATACCCCACTCAGTGAGATTGCACAGTGTGTGTGAATTAGCACAGAATTGGGTTACATCTTGTTCTTGTTAAAAATTCTCATTGATGTCAATGGGAGTACAATCAGACTCTCTGTCTTTGGCCCATTGTCTCTCTCTGCCTTAATCCACAATCTAAATTGGATGGGACAATGACTCCAAAGAAATGGATAGATGTACAATGTTCGTGCTTTAGTTTCCTTTGGGTTTTAATAACTCCTTGTCAGCAAACTTTCCATTAGTAGGCTTCAGCACACCCAACAAGAGCAGAGTACGAAAGATTTAGGAGAAAAAAAAAACTCGCAAACAACATGTATTTTGACATGGAATTTATTGGAGGCATTCAATTTTGGCTAATAAAACATTGAGATGAATTAATGTACTAAAGCAAAGTATCACTCAAGTTGTAAAACTTGAAAGCAGAAAATGAAAGGACTTTAGCTGCACAAGACTTTATAGCTACTTAAGAAGAACATATTGGTGTCTGCTTCCTTTTCCTGCATCTGTTGCTAGCTACTTTAAAGAATAAGAGTGTTGACTCTACACCAGAGGATTCCTATAGCCCCTTACTCACCATGGGTCTCGTAGATGATCCTCAAAAGTAATTCATCATGGTTCTTTTACTGGGAGCGTGATCGTGCATCCCTTCTGACCTCAAGTCTCCCACTGAAGTTAACGGCAATTATTATAATATGAGGAATATAGTGTCAGGCTGCCTGTGTCAGACAGTCTGACTTGCATGAACACTTTATCTGGAGTCCTTAAATTAGGAATGAAATCAAATAGGGCTGACACCTTCAGGTGCTTCCAAAATAGGAGGGGGAGAAGCTTGGCAAGACAGAGAGGTGATTGCAGGATGGAGCCTTTTCCTAACTACCTGGCTTTCCTTTAGATTGGCTCACAATTCATTTCCATATCAATCAATCGCAGCTTTCATACAGTCATTAAGGGAGCATCGCATCGCTATTGAAACCTAATTTATTGCTGACTTTTTAAAAAGAGACAGAGAATGTTACTTTTACTAAGATTTAGAGCAAATTGACTTTGCAGTGGGGCTTGGCACAAGGCTGAAAATAACAGAATGTTCTGCTCAGAACAAGCCAGGTGTCAGCCTTTGGGAAATCCCAGAAAATAACATTCAACAATAGAAATCAGTCACAACAGAAGAAACGAACATCATTGAGCGCTGTGTCATCAATAAAAGCATTATGGTATGGGTCCTGTTTAGTTTCAATGCCACAAATTCCACCTCTTGTGCAGGCATTACTCCATCCACCATAATCACCAAAGCTACCGCCTGTTCCTTCTATGATAGCACCACTGCTACAGCGGAATTTGATACTGTTAGCGGCTGTATCGTCTAAAATTCCTTGTGGAACTTCAACTTTCAGCTGAAAGGCTGTTAGGAACCCTGTTGGACACCAAGTGATTCCCGACCATTGCCCAAACCTAGGGGGAGAAAGACAATTTAAATATATTTTTCTCTACTTGTTGCATAAAAGCCAGTGAAATGTTATTTTAATCGAGTCTGATCCATTTTTAAAATGGGAAGTATGCCAGATTTTTCTGAATTATTTTGAATGTATTATTTATTATGTGTTGAACACCAGCTGTGTTTGGACTCTGCAGAATACACAGCGGATACCATTCCTTCAACCCAGAGCTTACATTCCAAAAATAAAGTGACAGCACAATGACGGCAGGTTGAACTTATCACAAAGCAGCAAGGAGCTTTTCCTGTTTGAGGGCAGGAAAAAGTTGGAACAAAACTGAAGAAATGTGAATGTCCTGTTCACAGTGTATGTGTCAAACTCAAGAAAACCTGAGAAAGCAAGATTCACTGTAGATATATGCACACCAGAAAAAAGCCTTAAAGTAAATCCATTCACATCAGTGGAAGCAAGAGGAGAATATGTTTCTTAATATCAATTAAAAATAGCTTGGAGTTTACTCTTTGTTGCCTGCAATAATTGTAAGTGTGTGCCTGGAAAAAAATTATACCCATAACATAAATCCAGATTTTGAAGTATGTCCACACTTTAAAACTTTGATATTTACATGAATATTAAGAATATCTAGAGTGTTCATAATTAATGTCAACAAACATTTTGGAAGGGATATTAAACCTTGTGCTTCAGGACTCAGGCCAATCTCTAACGGTCAGAAACCAGGATTAGACCTATGCAGGGGGCATTCTCCCATCTGCCTACTGAAGGATCATTGCATGTCTTCTGAAGCACCTAGTGCTGTCCACTGTAGGGGAGAGGATACTGCACACTAGATGGACCTTGGCAGTTCCTAAAATCAGGTAATATAAACCCAATAAATGGCTGAGCCATATGTATCAGTGACCCACAGATCCTTTCATACACAAATTACATTTAAAAAACAAACTCTTTACATTACATAAAGACATTGATACAAACTGATAGGGGGTGAGGCATTTAAAGTTGAAACTGATAACTTGGCCCTTAAGGGGACATCATCAACTTAAAAATAATCACATTTCTGTCTGAACATTTCCCTATTACCGTTACAAGTAATGTCAAAGACTATTATAACTGAAAAATGAAGGGGAAAAAATTCTCTCTCTTTTTTTTTTTTTTCCTGTTTCTTTTCCTTTGTGCCTTTGGCAGAACTCTGTGTATAGTCACTTTCACTGTTTCCCCTCTGAAGTCAGCCAGGTCCTGATCCTGCAATCAGATCTATTAGCTGGACCCCTCCACTTATGCAGTGTCCCATTGGGGTGGAAGGGTATACGCTAGTAGATCTGATTGCAATGTCAGAGCTTAGTTACTTAGTTTCCCTTGCCTGGGCAGAACTTCTACACAACAAGGTAGGGCGGGGGGAAAGGATATATATATAAAAACAGGGAAATGTGATTGCCAACATTTTGGCCTCAGGAGCAGGTAAAGTACCTGGAATTACTTTTAAGTTGTTATTTTTAAAGTGACTAGATTCCAGATTGACTGTGTCCCTATAACACAAGTTGTTATAAGAAAATTGTAAAGGCCAAATATTCAAGTGAGGATGAAGTGTCAGTTTTAACTTTAAAGACCATCCAAGCTGTGCCTGGGGCAAAAGGTAAGAAATTCAAACACAATACAAGCAATGTCTGCTATTTAAATTGTAGCCTTTTTTCTCTGAATTTTGCAAATCATGCATAATTAATACATTGAGCCAAATTCATTGGGCTACACTGGTGTAACATAGATGATAACTTGGCCGCTTCCTCGGTAGTGGTAAACAATTATATTCCCAGCATAAAAACTTAAAAAGAACAACCTGGAGGCAATAACAGGCTGCTCTCTGGTTGACAGTGCTACAAGTTCTCAGGTTCCTCCTCATCTGGTTTACTATAGATCAAACAAAATATAAAAGGTTGAAGTATCATTAAACTTACTTTCCAGAATCAGATTCAACGGTATAGACAGCACTACTCGTATTGTTGATTTTTATGCAAAATAAACGGATCCCATTTAGTGCAGTGTCATCACTAGCTCCTCCATACTCCTCCATCTAAAATATACAGAAATACAGTAAGATCATTAACAGGATAAGAACCTATAGCTCTGACAAGGGTATGGATAAAGTAATCAGGTTCAGTTACCTTTACACTATATCCCATAGCATAGAAATGTTCTGGGCACATATCAATCCATGTCCAAGTGCCCCAAGGTCCTCCATTACTGACATTTATTGAGCTGTAATACTTTCTGTTTGAGAAAGTGCCATTAGCGCTGATTTCTCTTTTACCAGAGACTGGGGAGACATAGGTTAAGCCAACCAAAAGGAGAATAGGAATGGCCTGCATTTTATAACAGCTGGATGAAGTAGTGTGAGCCACAGCACTAGTTTCTGCACTCTGTCCTTTATACCCCATTTTATCTCTGCCAATTTGATTAAAATAACAAATGTGTTCAAGATTGTCACATGGGAAAGTAGAACAAACAGTGTGTTTTGCAATGGTAATTTACTGGCTCGTGTTCTTAAATTAAATCTGGAAAGTCTGCAGCCCTCAGATTCTGCCTTGAATGAAATATATCAGTGCACAGTGAAATCCCATAGTCCTTCAACATAACTTCCATTGAAGTCAATAGGAGTTTTCTCTGAGTAGGCACCTGTGATGATATGGCAATCTATGTACAGCTTATGAATGCTATTTGATATTATGAACTCTGTGTATGGTTATCAGCATTGCCAACCTCAGTGATTCAAACCCAAAATCATGATTCAGACTCCAAAAAAATCTTGAGATTGGCCCAAAAAATCATGAGATGTTTAAAAAAGATGATGATGTGTTTTTTTCAGTATGCCTTTTGACTATTGAACTGCCCCAGCCCATTCTGAGTCTGGGTGCGACAATTAGTGTTGCCCACAATCCCAAATGTATTAGGTAAGGTGATGTGGACCCTCTGGTCAGGAGCTCTCACCGCAACATCTGGCCATCCCCTGGCTAGCAATTAATCTTGTCCCCAGCCATTTTATCAGTTCTGTCCCCACCCAGTCCCCATCAATTCAGCCTCATCCCTCAAGTTCAGCCTCCCACAGTGTGCTCTACTCCTCCTGGGGTTCTTCACTCTCTCTCCCATGCCAGGTCCCAGCTCCTGTCATGCTATGAGGGGTACGCTCCAGGGGCTTTTCTCCCCGTTCTGTCCCTTCCTGGGCCAGGTGCTACAAGGGGAGAAGGAGGAGCAGAAATGATGCCCTGTCCATTTTGCTCACAGTACGAGAGGGGGGACGAGGAAGCAGTGTTGCACTGAGCTGTGCAGCTCTTTGCTCCCTCCTTCCCCTGTGAGCATGGCAAGTGGAGAGGAGAGACTCTGTTGGCTTCTGGTGAGGCTGAGCTTTGTGAGGGGACTGGAGCTTCTTGCATCATTTTGCAAGATGAGCTCCAGACATGTCTGAAATCCTGTCACTTGCACAAAACTCACAAACGTTGGCAATACTGCATTAGCCCTTTATGGTGGTCTTTACAGTATTCTTCCATCACATTTCTTGTGCTATTGAGAGAGGGAGTAGGACCTGGCCAACTACCTCTGAATGTAATAGAGACTAACAACCATCAACAACTGAATAGACCTTGCCCAAGCAGAGCAATGGTGTTGCAGCAACCTAGGTAAAATCAGTCCTCTCCAGATTATCTATGGAGGACGAGAGAATGGAAAATTCCCCAAAGGGAACAAGGAGATCTGTGTGTTAGTGCAGGCCTTCAAAAACAGAGGCTGAGAAGATCAAGGGTGGAGAGGAAGGGGCTTGGCTTTCTGGGCACGAGGGAACCTTTTGATTGGCACACCAGCCGAAGTTGATGCAGGAGTCAGTGAGGAGACTCCATGATCTGGAGGAGAAGCCTGGGCTGGAGGAGTGAAGTCCAGGAAATGGGACTTGGAATTTTGAAAGGACACTGACCAAATCCCAAGGAACATTCAAAAGTGGTAAAAAAACAACAACAAAGCACCCCTAGAATGGTTTACAGATGATTTACTATTTTACCTACATCTGTATATCTTTTGTGCTGTCTATGAGTAAAGTGTGCTTTGTTTTAGAAATCCATCTGCAAAGATTGTGTCTGTTTGCTTCAAATATTACATGTTCCTGAAGGGTTAAACTATAACTAATGTACCCATGAGGGTGGAGCTCTGGGGGAGGATATGCTTAAGCTGCTGGAGTGTATTGGGATGGGTTCGATACTGGTCTTGGGGCTAGGGCAGCTGGACTGTTGGGTCCCATGTATAAGAAGAGGTAGCAGGCAGAGTCTATGCCCAGGGAGTGAGCGTAGTGGCCAAAGAAAGGCCTGGAATCTATCCAGACCCAGGAGAACTTAAAAGCACACAGATTCAGGGTATGGAACCAAATACAGCAGCCTGGGATATATACAGCAAGGGGGAGTTTGACAGGTCTGTGACACCTCTGCAGCAACTAACCTCTAGAGACCACAACCTGTGAAACACCCCAAAGGCCACCTCAGGGACTTTTACCTTGCTGAATGACCACACATCTTGGACACATGTAGTGCAGAAACAATTTCCTAACATTATGATTATAGAGTAGGTCAGGGGTCGGCAACGTTCGGCACGCGGCTCGCCAGGGTAAGCACCCTGGCAGGCCGGGCCAGTTTTATTTACCTGCTGATGCGGCAGGTTCGGCCGATCGCGGCCCCCACTGGCCGCGGTTCGCCGTCCCGGGCCAATGGGGGCGGCGAGAAGCGGCGCAGGCGAACGATGTGCTGGCCGCGGCTTCTCGCCGCCCCCATTGGCCCAGGACGGCGAACCGCGGCCAGTGGGGGCCGCGATCGGCCGAACCTGCCGCGTCAGCAGGTAAATAAAACTGGCCCGGCCCGCCAGGGTGCTTACCCTGGCGAGCCGCGTGCCGAACGTTGCCGACCCCTGGAGTAGGTGGATATAGATATTGCATATAATATTGTTACCTCTCTGCCAAGCAGTAGATGTCAGGCCTTGCAGGTCAGCTTGCCTTTGGAGGAGAAATCAGAGGTGTGGTGTATGAGTACACAAACATACACCAGTCCTGGAACAGAGGTTCTCACAGACAGCCTGCAGGCAATACCCTCTTCCAGGGTTCTCAGCCCACACACCAATACCCAGTTTCCAGGAAACAACTCTGCCTCAAGAATGGACTGTAGTTAGAGATTAAAGCCAAGAGAAAACTCATTTGCTGCTTACCACATCTCCCCAAAAGAAACCCAGGCCCCAAAACCAACATCCCCTGGCTAGCATTTTCTTTCAAGTTTAAAATTTCCTCACAAATTAAGAAAAAGTTTTTGTAAGATGATGTGTAACAGCACCATCTAGTGACCCGTCATAACAATATATATTTTCAAAAATATAATCTCCAACGTTTTTAAAAAGTGATTTATAATTTATATTAGTCACCAGAAAGCTGTATTATGCCAGGCTTCTGGATGAGGTAGAAAGGTAATCAGGAACTTTGATGATACAGAACAGATGTGAGAGGTCAGCATTGATACTCTGTTCTATTCTGGAGTGAGCCTGGGTAGTGTACAGTACAATCTGAAGGCTGAATAAGTGAATCTCTTTCTAAACAGCTGCAATATTTCTCTGCACGGACTTTGGTGTTTACTCTCATGATGTTTACACAAAAGATAAGTTATTGCTATAAATACAAAGAGGAGAAGATAGACTTTCTACTCATTCTTGGGGGGGAAAATATAAGGAATATTTTTAAGAGACTGTTTTTAGTAAGCTACGTTAATGGCATTTGTGTAACTATTCAAAAGGGCCAGGCCTAACATAAGCTACAGAGACAGCACACAGCCCATGCAGATGCAGTAAGAGCCCATTATTCCTTCTTTCTTCATCTAATCAGAAAGACAAATCCTAAAGAGGATTTTCATTCTGCAATCTTCAGGATATGCAAGTGGTGATTTGTTCCAGTGAGCTAGAGAACCTCTCCTATTAGAGCTCCTTTTTCTGTTCCACAAAGCTAAGAGTGGAGGAGCCCAGAACTGTTCATTAATTGATATCCAAGAGCAATACAGATTTCTGCCACAGCTAAGAAACCCTGCTCTCTTAGTTTTGGGTTGGCTTACATTGGACTGTTAGGTAATGAAAAAATGGTGGGATTTCCAAGAGCAAGTTAACAAAGGGAACCTTCAACATCATGCTTCAGGGCATAAAGGTGTTTCCTACAATGCTCCATACGACATGTTCCTCTCCATATAGCATTGCACAATTGGCCAGGTGAATTGGGGTGTGTTTGTGGGGTAGGAGTTGTCACTTTCTTCTGAAGCATCAGAAGGGGCCAAAAGTCTGATGCATTATGACAAGTTATTACAAGTAACGGTGATTCTAGTCAAAAGAACTAAGACATTTGGAGGTTATTGTCAGTCATAACAATTGTGGGATGTATCACTCCATAATGACTCATTGCACTGACTATCGAGCAGTAATACTGAGGGCCTTCGGAGAGCTCTAAATGTAGATGAGACATCAGTCAGAACAATGTCGTTGTGTTATAAAGCACAGACTTCTTTCTGCAAAAGTGACTCGTAATCTGAGCCCTTCTATCCCACATGTCCAACCTGCTCTTTCAGCTGACACATGGAAATCCGCATTCAGATTAGGAATAGTTGTTATAGGCATGGAGCTCAGATTCTCCCTATTTGCTGCTGATGTCCTTTATTCTCTGATCTTGGGTAGTTCATCTGTTTGTAAACATCTAAGAGCAATGATGAGGGATCAGCTAATTTTACAGTTTTTAGGATTAGTTTTTGGTGTGAAACTATGCCGGTTTCAAATACAGACTAAGAGCAACATTCTGCTTTTATTTTCATGGGTGTAAATCTGGAGTAATGTAATAAAAGTAGCTTGACTTACTCCAGATTTAGTTATCAAGGATTTATACAAATGTAACTGCAGAGCTTGGCCCAAAGCATCATTTATAAGGTACTTTATATCAACTGTTCCTCAGAGGGCTTTACATGCCTAGAGAGCAGAATAGCCCCAGCCCGTTTAATCTTAATAAACTGCCTTTGCAATGCAATTTAGAAACCTGTTTACAATTCTGGCATGATAATTTCATGGTTCCTTGAGATGATTAATCCAACAAACCTGAGCCTTTCTCCAGAACACTTTATTTTTGCAGGTGCTCCTGATATAACTGCCTAAATAGTACAAGAACAAACTAGACAAAATGTGCAGACGCTTTATTTGGCATGGAAAGAAATCAAGGACACAGCCCTGCTACAGTTGCAAAAAATCAAAAGAGTATGGGGAATTTGGCCTTACTAAGTGGAAATTCTACATTTGGGTGGCCTTGCTGCAATCTGTGTGGGACTGGCAGTCATTGTCTCTAAATGAAAAGCTTGGTTTAACCTAGTATGCTATCAAATCCTCCCTTTGTAAGAGCTTTCATTTGGCAAATGTACTGCCAGAATTTCTCTGGCTGAGAAAGCGCTATCAAATCCTGTTATGTATAATATCATGAAAGTGGGCCTCTTAGTTTAAAACATTGAGTCAGACTAGGTTCTTCATGTTTTCTCCAACTGCTGATTTCTTTGAATTGTCCTTTAGCTAGGAAACTCCCAGACTTGAAAAATTAACCGGAAAACAAACAAAAAGGACTTTAAAGGATCAAGGAGTGTTTTGTAGGGCAACATATTAAATTATTCTAACAAGGTAATCTTCTGTATCAACCAAAATAAAATGTCTGTGTGTACCTATACGTATGGCATTTCTTATTTTCAACCCTGAACAGATGGAATAACAGCTTTCCAGACAAGGCTGAACATGAGGAAATCACCCACATATTTCTAATGAAGGATAAAGGTATCATGCATAGACAATCAATATATTACACATCTATGCTCCTTCTGTATCTGGGTAGGTGTGCAGCACAGTACACTAAACTGCTCACTAGGCTTTACTAATTAAGGAGCAAATCCTGTGCCCAGTGCCTAGCACGACTAGTTGTGCTGGGGAGAGGAATCTTCCCCTCACAAACTGGAATAGTTTCCCCAAGCCCTTTTGCAGGCCCCAAGAAAGGAAGAACCCATATACCAGCATATCCTCCTGACCTGCCTGTGCCACAAGCTGTTCTCTCTCTGCTGCTGCAGGATATGGAGCTGTGCACCAGTCCCCATCATCCAGGCCCCCTTGCATGGCAGAACCACATCAATTCTACTGCTAAGCAGCCTTCTGTGGTTGTGGATGAGGCGTTTCATTTGTCCCATTATAGTGAATGGGAATCCTTACTTGTTCAAGGAAGGGCTGCAGGATCTGACCCTCTGACTAGCTGCCTGCAAAGTTTGTCAACATTCAATTGTGTATCATGTTCTCAACAGAGAAGGTTAGCGCTGAGGCTGAGAAGGCACTTCCATGCCAACCTCATTTTAGGTGCTCTTCCCTGTGGGTCCCAAGAAGTAGCCGTTCCCTGAGTACCTATGCAAAGGGAAGGGAAACTGAGTTATAGTTAACCCCTTGTTCATGGTGCCCCTACACTCTATTACAGTCATTATTAATGACTCATTAACAATCAGACTCACTATCCTTTTTTCAGGGCAGTCACTAGAATGTAAGCATAACACACTAATAAGCACTGAACTGGTCTGGTTTTCTCCTGTAAGGAGAGGGAGGGGGTACACAAGCCAATACATCATGGGAGGACCCCAATGTATAAGGCACATAACAGGCAGCATCCCCACTCCCTACAATAAAGTTAATACAATATATTAAAATTAGAAATAAACATCTCCCAGCCTCAACAGGCCCACCAATCTCAACCAAAGAATCTGGCATCAGGGCAACCAAATAGCCCTCAGGAAAACCACTGTACCAAAGAAAGCTTCTTGGGCAACAGCTTTAAAAGACTGTGGACATTTATGGTGCCATATAACAAGTAATGTAAATGATAATTCCCAACACAAAGAATATGGAAGAAAATGACTTAAAAGATTCAAACAAGTAAAGCCAAAGCAGTAGGGGGGAAGGGGAGCACAAATCAGATAAGGACAAACCTGCCTAAATGCATCACCCTTTCATCATCTGCATCAGCTGCTAATAAGGGATTTTGGTAGACTTCCTCTCAGAGAGAGTTCCATTGCTGATGGCCCTAGACTCAGGGCATGGCTACACTACAAAATTAAGTCGAGTTAATTTAAATTGACATCTAGCCGCTGCAGTAATTAATCAGTTGGGCGTGTCCACACCACGCTCATGGTCTCGGTGGAGTGCATCCTCACTAGCAGTGCTTGCATCAATGCAGAGAGCAGTGCACTGTGGGTAGCTATCCCACAGTGCAACTAGCCACAGGGGGGTTTGGAAAGGGCTTGTAATGCCTCATGGGACCAAAACATTGTCGCAGGGTAGAATGGGAACATGGCTTCGACATCTCACAATGCAGTTTCCTCCCTCCCCTGATATCAATGGCAAACAACCCATACTTTTTGTGTCCTTTTTCAAAAGCCTGGCTTAGCCACGCGTACACCATAGCCCGAGAGGCATGAACCCCACTCAGCTGTGCACTCTTGTGAGCATTACAAACACCTCTCACCTTAACCTGCACTATTTCCAGAGCCGAGACAGGAGCTGCCATGCGGAACATTGCAATGTCCTTCGAGCAGTCCTGCTGCAAGCTAGAGCATGAAACAATTCCCGGTTGCTGCTGGCAGCCACGCAGCGGCCGAACATATTTCTGGTCCCAGGAAACGAGCACTGACTAGTGGGATTGCATCGTTATGCAGTTATGGGATGACGAGCAGTGGCTGCAGAACTTTCGAATGGCCACTTTCCCGGAAATTTGTGCAGAACTTTCCCCAGCCCTGAAGCACAGCAACACTAAAATAAGATTTACTGTGACAGTGGAGAAGCGAGTGGTGATTGCTCTGTAGAAGCTTGCAACGCCAGACTGCTACCGGTCAGTGGGGAATCAATTTGGAGTGGGTAAATCCACCGTGGAAGTTGTTGTGATCCAAGTTTGCAGGGCCATTAATCGATTTCTGCTAAGAAAGATGGTGACTCTGGGAAATATGCAGGACAGAATGGATGGTTTTGCCACAATGGGGTTCCCTAACTGTGGTGGGACGCTAGATGGCAAACGTATCCCAATTTTGGCACCACCTTGCCAAAGAGTACATAAACCGAAAGGGAAACTTTTCAATGGTGTTGCAAGTGCTGGTGGATCACAGAAGATGTTTCACCAACATCAATGTGGGATAGTCAGGAGAGGTGCATGACACACATCTTTAGGAACACAGGTCTGTTCAGAAAGCTGCAATCCGTGACTTTATTTCTGGACCGCAAAATAACCATTGATGACATACAAATGCCAATAGTGATCCTGGGAGACCCAGCCTACCCCTTGCTCCCATGGCTCATGAAGCCGCACACAGGCCACCTGGACAGCAGTAAGGAGCGGTTCAACAATAGGCTGAGCAAGTGCAGAATGGTGCTGGAATGTGCCTTTGGACATTTAAAGGGTCACTGGCGCAATTTGCTTACTAGATTAGACCTCAGTGAAAGCAAGATCCCTATTGTTATTGCTGCCTGCTATGTGCTCCATAATATGTGAGGCAAAGGAAGAGAAGTTTCTGCAGAGGTGGGGCTTGGAAGTGGATAGGCTGACAGGTAATTCTGAGCAGCCAGATATCAGGGCAATAAGAAGAGCTCAGCAACTCTGGGATGCTTTGAAAACCTATTTCAGTAATGAGCCACAGTAATGTGCGCTGCTTATCTGCATTGTGGTTTCCCATACCGTCCCCTCCATTGCATCAGTTTCCCTGAACCTCCCCTTCCCTCCCCCAAACCCCAATTCTTGGAATAAATAAAGAGTATTTCAGTCTCAAAACACTGACTGTTATTGTACATAGAATCATAGAAGATTAGGGTTGGAAGAGACCTCAGGAGGTCATCTGGTCCAACCCCCTGCTCAAAGCAGGACCAACACCAACTAAATCATCCCAGCCAGGGCTTTGTCAATAACCTCTAAGGATGGAGATTCCACCACCTCCCTAGGTAACCCATTCCCATGCTTCACCACCCTCCTAGTGAAATAGTTTCCTAATATCCAACCTAGACCTCCCCTACAGCAGCTTGAGACCATTGCTCCTTGTTCTGCCATCTGCCACCACTGAGAACAGCCTAACTCCATCCTCTTTTGAACCCCTCTTCAGGTATCATCCAATACATAGGTCTGTATTATTTTACTACCAGGCATATAGACACAAAGTGTATCAATGTATTTAAAATGTCATTCACTACAAGAGCCTCATAAGATGCAGATCTCTTTTTAAGTCGGGGTCCCAAGAGAAAGAATCTATTGCAGGCTGTTCCCAGACTCAAGCAGACATTGCAGCATTGGTCTGTACTCCCTTCACAAACTTAAATGGCTAGAATATTTTTTTAAAGGACAGTTTGAATTATGAAGCACAACAGGTAGATTCTGGGGCAAATTCCACAGCCTGATAATAAGGTTTAGCATTATTTTAATTTCTGAGTTTAATTTAAAACAGACACACAAAATTCTCATAAATAAGGAGATTTGGAGCCAAGGCTGGCACACAACACAGTGGAAATCTTCCAATATCCTTCATATACCAGCCAGGCTATTGCTTCCAGCTCTGTATTTATCATCTCTCTGAAGAAGCATCATTTATAATTTCTTGGTTTACTCCCAGTAAAAATACAAAACCTTGTTACTTTCTTGGAACAACAGTGGTGTCTAGAATCCCTCTCTTTGACTACTTTATTATAATAGTATGTGTAGCTATAAAATAGGTATAATGATACAAGCAGGATTTTTCTGATAAATTTAGTACAAACAAAAACTAAGGGCCTTACTTATATTACACTAGTGGGCAGCCAGTCACCAGTAGGGCTACTGTGATTATTGGACCTAAAAATGTACCCTAAGCTCAACTGCGTGAAGTACATGAAAGTTCACAAAATGTAACAACCCCCTAAGACTTTTTGCCTGCCTAGGAATTAACCATGGAAAACAACTTGACCCATTTTCAATAAATGAATGTTATGGATAGGTGCAAGAAAACCAAATAGAAAAATTGAATTAGTCCAAACAAAAATGGCCTACTGATATAAGTCAAGGATGGTGGTGAAATATTTAGTAAACAAGAAAATGTGGGAACAAAGTTACCTATGCCAAGTTTGGCTTTACAGAAATAGATATAATTGGTGTACAAAATAATCAGGATAAAATGTGTCACTCACTGTTACTCTTTTGGGGGGGGGGGGGGGGGGGGAGGAAGAAAGGAGAGAGGGAGGGTCTGGATCTTAAAAAGAGACCATCCCCAGCTCATCTCCCAACTTGCCAGCATTGCAACTCATCTCAGCTTCCTCAGCCTCAAGTCAGAAAGAGCAGATGAGGGTAAGGGACTTGATTCTCAAGAGGAAAACCAGCTAGCCTTGTTCTTGTTTAAGGAATTTTGTTTTCATCTGAGAGTGCTGAAAGTCATTGCATCATCACGACATCCAGTCTTCACCCAATTGGGGGGGGGGGGGAAGGGGGGGATCTTTAATTGCCCCTTCCCTTGTTGTATTGCTTTCTATCCCCCTTCTTTCCTCCTCTCATTCTCTGGGCTTTTCATTCAATCCTGAAATCAACTATACTGCATTCATCCTTCCTTGTTAAGAAGAAAGAATCCAATCAGATGACATCCATGACCAGAGCCTGAACCAGGGTCTAAGCAGCAGGTGTCATGGTTGACTTGCCAGCTAAAGCATCCACTTGTAATGAACCAGCTGTCCAGTCTTCCAAAAAAATAACAAAAGATGTGTTTCACTCATTTATTTTTTAATCCTGTTTCTGCGCTACCTTGCATCTGTCTGTTAATAGCAGGATAAGTGAATGCCCTTCACTCATCAGGACTTAAAGGAAAAAGTTCATTTTACACTCAATCAAAGAAGATTATTAATGATGTTTCTATTCTAAAAGGAGGGAGACTGATAGGGTCTGACTAAGTTTGTTTTGTATAATCAGTCAACCACAGTTTCAATATAAATGTTTGTTTTAATTCCTTGTTCTCTTTATGTTTAATCAATAAACTGTCAACCTGAATGAATGCGTTTGCTGTCTGCCAAGTAACCAAGTAAATCCAAGGTTTCTGTCAAAAATAACTATCTATCACCGTTTAATGCTGGACAGTGAAAGAGTTTACAAAGATCTTTAACTCCTTAGGCCTTTAAAATCAGTATCAATACAACAGGGCCCCACTGTTCTAGGTGCTATACAATCAGAATAAATGATGGTCCCTTACAATTAATGATACAGCTTTTAAAACTTTTATTTAAATAAACAAAATAAATATTTGTAAAAATATATTTTAAATAAATCGAGACCACAGCAGTTTTTAAACATAGGAATCCAGCACCACCTTGTGGCCAACCAATGAAACAATTATTTGTTAAAATCATAGTATCATCCAGTTCAGATTCAGAACTTGTAGTTAATGGATACATTTTGGAACCAAAAACAAGGTTTTACCAAACCTCATAACAATTTTTTCCATGATTTTGTTTGGATTTAGTTATCCCCCTTCTAGCACGTACAAACTCACTTATTGCAGGATTGGATTAACATAGGAAAGCTCGAAATAGTGAAACTGACTTTTTTATATTCGGTGCCCAAGCTGAGTGACATGAGTAGTTATAAACAAACAAACCACATAAGTGTTATAAAGTATAAATTTGTAAAGCAGCCCAAGAATAAAGTATTTTGGAGTGTGTTCTTTCAAGGTTTTCTCGGTCTTAAGACCACCATTTAGTCATATGCAAACCTGCACTCATGCAAAGACTCCTGCTGGGAAAGCACTTACTGGACCAGGGTCTACATTGGTAAAGAATAATATAAACATTGAGACGTACAATAGAAACACAGCTACACTATTCATATATTGACAAATAGCATTGAGAATAACTTGCAGCCTTATTGACTATTTGATGTAGTAGGGTCAGATGAGTTCACCCAAGTTGCTCAGAAAAAACTGGATCAAATGCTGCCCGCAGTTACACCCATTCACCCCACTGGGAGTGAAGGTGCATTCATGGGAAGTTACCAGGACTGCATGAGTATTACTGAATGTGGCCCACCGTGTCTCTCTTTGCGCAATCTAAACAAGGGAATTGGAAGTTATCTAGTTTGTTTTAAGTAAGTTTAGCTTGGTAGCCATTATCACATGATTGCTTAAGACTCTAGGACTAAAGATTTGTTTACTTTAATGCAGCAAGCAACAGATATGACAGGTGCAACAAATAAGTTGTACCTACTGAAGGCAGAAACTGCAGCTGTTTGTTTCCAACCAGAACACCTTCTATTGCCCAAACCAGAAAAAGTCTTCTACCATTCTAACAGTCCAACTTTTTCCATGTGGTGAATCATTTTGTAACATACATCATTGATAGAGCCAACCTTTTCTTAAGCCCCCATCGGTTGATGATCAAAGTATTTCATTCTGTGCAGCAACAAGGAGTCTTTGCTGGTCCAGAGACTGGAGAATAGCTACTCTTTAGCTAGGTTTAGCATACAAATTTCACAACCTTATAATGCAATGGACTGGAAAACGCTTTTGTTGATTTGCATCCTATCCTCAAGAGCTTCTCAAAGTCGTAAAACATTTTACAATAATTTAAGAAATATATGCTTTCAGGCACAAACCCACTTGTGTTTTGGATTATTTCACACTACTAGAGGCTGTTGATAAATAGTAGCAAGTCACTGCATGGGTATTTGAGGAGCAAACACCTCTAGAAGTACAGAACTCTGCGAATTTTTCCACATTGACATCCACACATTGTTTTTTTTTGTTCAAGAAGAGCAGAGTCCACATAGCATTCATCAGCATTTAACCAATTCCTTGCTTGTAGGTGCTGAGACTACTTCACCACACGCAAACTGTTCCTAAAAAAACAAAAATGAAGTGTTATAACTAATTTCCACTGCCGCCCTCACAAGCAGTATAAAGTAAGATAATTTTGTTTTATCTGGCAAAACAGTTTTATTATAGCCACAGATGCAACTGAAGCCTGAAATTAAACTTTCATATAAAAATATGCAAGAACTGATAACATACAAGTATGTTTCAATAGGCTTGTCATTTGGCTAACTAAAAAACATCATTGCTAATTTGGATTACGGAGGCTGTGCAATTAAGGTTGTAACTAGCTTCCTATTATAAGAACAATTTTATCTACTCTTCATTTCGTCTATCCTCCTACCAAAAAGAAGTTTCTTTTAAGATATGTACGGACTGTGGGTAAGAGGGAATTGGGGAAAAAAAATATTAACATGTGAATTTTGGAAAAAAATTCTAATTCAATATTTATTTTCAGTGTTTGAAAAATAGTATCAACAACTAGCTCCTATATATGGCACAGAAACTTCACATTTGATTTATGTGAGCTCCTTAACATAATCTAGTCAATGCACAGGACGGTTTCTGCTAGTTTGAAATGTTTATTCACTCTGGGTTTTTGAACATATGCATATATGATTAGATCTCAATTATCTTTACGAACTTCAAAGCTCTGCTGATGGACTGCTGGGGCAGTAAAATGTGTAATACATAACAGAACAAAAATTTATTTACAATATATGACTTTATCCTTAGAGTGCCCCTTTAATTTATAAAAAAACCCAAAAGAATGCATCTACAATGACTTTTTTCTCATGGAAAATCTCCCACCATTGCTGGCAGCATAAATGTAAACTGGCTGTTGGCATTACCATTGTTATGTCACATAATTATCTGGAGCAGATCTAGCCACATGAGGGAAAGACTGCCTGCAGCCATCTATACTAACACCTATGCGGGTGATACCAGTGCAACCACACAGTTCCTGAAATACAGGTAAGAAATTTCCTAGTGTATCCAGGGCCTGAGTGCAACTTCTCAGGAGACCTACCTGGATGAGCCATTTAAAGCTACCAGTGGCAGCTGTATGCATGCAGTCAGATGTCCTGGCTCAGAACATGTCCAGACTAGAACAGTGTGTCAACCAACATGTTATAATTAACATGTTTTTAAACTAGCGCGGAGGTTTAACATCTTCACGAGTGTTTTACACAGTCACAGTTGACCCTAGAGGGAGCCTGGGGTCCTCTGCGACAAGCCAGCATGCTATTAAAGCGATAAACCCTGATTACACTAAGGACTGGATAGGGTTTAAAGATGTACCAGACACCTGTTTGCCTCGACGGAGTCGCCCGCTGCCACAAAGCCACCGAGGGGGAGAGACACTTGCATCCCCAGGCTCCCACTCACCCCTAGGCTGGCCCCATTCTCACCTGGTCATAGATCACCCTCACAATCAAGGAGCAGCTGGGGCAGGTGGCCACATCCTCCCCATTCTCCAAATCCTCCTGCAACAGAGCCAGGGACACAGTCATTGCTCCGCAGCTGTGCTGCACTGCTGGTGTAAGGTTGTATTCCTCTGCCTGACCCGATGTGCTGCTTAGCTGTTATAAGCTTGCTCATGTGAGCTAGAGTGCTCACTAATATCTGCTATCCTCACTCTGCCCTTACTGCCTTGCTATTCACAGGGACTAAAGGGAGCAAATTGGAGGGGAGGGATGGGCAGAATCTGTGTGTGGGAGAAACAATACACAAGAGGATTAAACAGCTGGATGAAGGAGAAGGGATGGGGGGCAAAATCAGGGACAGGGTGCAAAAACCAGGGTTAAGAACCACAGTAAGGCACTGCCAGACAGTGGCAGAGGAAGACTCTGGGATAGGGAGGGGGAGAAGGGAAAACATTACCACAAATGGGAGCCATTTGCAGTTGTTACGAAAATACGGCAGGGAGCTGCTGCTCCCACACCCTCCACAAGACAGTATAATTCAGCACCCACTTCCCAGTCTATGTTATTAAAAGCACAGAGCACCCAATGACTAGACAAAGCAGCTCTTCCCTTCTGATATGATGTATTGATCTGCTAAAGGAGTGAAATTTTTTTTACAAAAAGAACAGGAGTACTTGTGGCACCTTAGAGACTGTGCCACAAGTACTCCTGTTCTTTTTGCGGATACAGACTAACACGGCTGCTACTCTGAAACCTACCATTTTTTTTACATACACTCTCCTCCAAAAGTTATAATTGTCAAACATTTTTAGTGTTTAAAAGAATCTCATATTAGTTTATATGTCTGCATAAAGCCACACAGCAGTTCACAGATTATCCTAGCTGCTGTTCTGATTACCTGAATCGGACTGCCTTTTTCTACATTTACAGTGGATTACAAGTTTCACTTCTTTAAATGATTTACTTTTAAAATGTTATTTTTATTACTCTTAGTACTTCATCATTTACCTTTGTTAACACTGTGCAGATGGATGTTACTGTGTTTATTTGCTATTAAAAATATAAACTAAGTAAAATATTAATAGTTGTTGCTAGTAGCTTCAGCAATCACGTCTCAACATTTCTAGTATTGTGATATTTGTTTTTAATTCTAAATTTGTGTTTCTGTTTTTTTTTTTTTATTAGACAATTTTATTCTTTGGGGGTCATATGACTTCAAGACTGACTGATTTCCTGGGTTCGTGTCAAAACTTCTTCAGTTCCCTTTGATCTGCAAATGGGGACTGTCTTTGTCAACTGTTATTTGCCTCCCTATTCAGCACCCTAGTACTTTTTCCACGTGTCACCACTTGTGTATAGAACGTGGCTCCAAAATAATCACTAAAGGCCAAGTTTTTTAAAAGACTGAAAGCACCTAAATGCCTTTAAAAATCCCCCTAGTCACCTAAATACCTTTAAAAAACTGGTCCTAAGGGCACTGTTCTACCTTGTATGAAATCCTTCTCACAGGTAAATTTTTACTGTAATTTTTATATGCAATATACAATAAAATATACAACCAAAGATGGATTCTTGTGGTTCTCAGTCTAACAATCATGTGTTATGCACCTGAAAGTAATGAAATTAAAAAACATTTCTTGCAATTTGCCTTTTTGTTTCTGTGCCTTCGGGGATCCTAGCTTCATACTTTTGCTGTTACCTCTCCCAAAGAATCCATATACAGTAAAAGCTGTTTCCATGTTGGGGGAATGGGAGGTGCCAGTAAGTGAAAAACGCTGGTTAACTAAGAGGGAGGGAGTTTAGGTGTGGGGCTGGGGAGGAGGCTCAGGGTGCCGGATCCAGGGGGTGCTCACCTCAGGAGGCTCCCCACAAACAGTGACCTGTCCCAGCTCCTCCTAGGCAGCGGTGCGGCAGCCAGCTCTGCACGCTGCCCCCGCCCCAAGCGCTGTCTCCGCAGTCCCATTGGCCGGAAACCATGGCCGGAAACCATGGCCAATGGAAGCTGCAGGGGCAGCGCCTGCAGGCAGGGGCAGTGCACAGAGCTGCCTGCCACACCTCCGCCTAGGAGCAGCCGGGACAGATTGACACTTGCGGGGAGCCGCCCGAGTTGCACACCCCCCCGGATCCGGCACCCCGAGCTCCCTCCCACACCCCAACCCCTCTCCCGTACCCAAACTCCCTACCAGAGCCCCCACCCCGCACCTCCTCTCGTGCCCCAACCCCCAGCCCCGCACCCCCTCCCTCACTCCTAACCCCTCATGACCGTTCCTCTGCCTAGGAGCAACGGGGACATGTCGCCATTTCTGGGGAGCCATGCGGAGCCAGGTAGGGAGCCTGCCAACCCTGCGCCAACTGGACTATAAACCAAACTTTCTATGAAGATTAGAAATACCAGTTTATAGAGCTTTCCAGTTGGTACAGGGCTGGATAACACAGCTTTTACTGTACCTAAAATGGATGTACATTCCTATAACATTAAATACGGGTTTGGACCTCCAGGAATATGACCCCCACCCTTTGTAACTGAAAACTTACTTCACTTGTTGCATACATACATGTTGATTTTTCTAGTAGATTATTTATACTCCTAATTGCATATTTTAATTTCACAGCCTTTTATGTATGTTACATATTTTATGATACATTTCAGTGATGTTCTTCATTCTGACATATTTACTGCTCTGTACTGCCAAAAATAAAGGATTCTTAAAAAAGGAATGATCCCATTACTTTTTCATTGATTGGGTGGGAGGGCATAGTGCTGATCTCATCTAGTTGGCCTTTGGTGGATCTAAAGTGCCTTGTCTCACTCTACACTACGTTTTTACAGCGGTATAGGTAATACACATTAGTTACCCCATTGGAAAAATACACATTTTCTTAGCACTGAGAACACAGATTACAATGCTGACTCGGATGTTAACGAATCATTATTATTCATAGTTGACAACTCTAACACTGACTGTGTGGCTAACACTGTTTCTAAGTCATCAGCAGTATTTGTCTCTGATGTCTGCAGCCCCACCCCATTTGTACAGGTGTCATAGAGAACCAGTTAAAACGGGGGAGGGGGAGGGAATTGATGAGGGAAAGGCCTGAGAAACGGTCTCCGAAATAAAATCAGAGGGCAACATGGCGATATGTTTGCGCCAAAGTACAGAAGTGCAAGTTCAATATATGTAACAGTGACAATGAGGGTGCAAGGGAGGCTGGATAGGGAACAATGGTAGATTTTTCGGCCTAACAGCTTGTGTTTAAAAGGCATTCATAAGCATTGCAAGTCCTGTTTACAATGCTTTACGCTGTTTTCAGCATGCTGGGTACACGAAGTGTCCCCTTACTGCAGACACTCGGTGGCCTAACCTGCAGTGGAAAGAGGCTAAGGAGGGCAGACGACACCTTCCTCCCGGGTTTTACGTACAACAGCCCCGCGGCTAACTGCACAACGCCTGCCCAAGTTACAAGAATACCTGACTCTACCTGGGCCATGCCGGCCGCAACCCCGCATCGCAACGCGCCCCCCGCCGCCAGAGCGCGAGCGCGGCAGCCGCAGAGCGCGCCTAGCTCTCAGTAACGGCTACCGCTAGCGAGCCGAGCCGGCGGCCGTTGGTAACGTCCCGGGCCCCGCGCACCGATCGGGAGAGGCCGGGCTTTGTGCTCGCCCGCCCGCCTCGCGCTCCGTACCCGGGTGATGAGGAAGCGGTCCCCGCACGGGCACGGGTAGCTGTAGGTCTCGGTCTCCTCGTCGTACTCGAAGTCCTCGATCTCCACCTCATCATGAAACACCGACATCGCCCCACGCCGCCGGCTCTCAAGTGCGCATGCGCCGTTCCTCTTCCCCCGTACTCACGTCAAGTACGCCGCCAGCCCACTTCCGGGCCGGCTCTTCTGTGTGCGCCAATCGCCTGTCAAGCCGGAAGCGCACTGCACGTGCGCCGAAATCCATTTTCCGGCAGGCCATCGCCCATGCGCCATTCACTCTCTAGGGGGCGGGGATGTTTCTGTGACAGACTCCGCCACATGCGTCACAACCCGTGGGGAGCCAATGGGGAGAGAGCAGGGTATTGCCTCAGAACCAGCGAGAGGGGGAAATGGGGCTGTTGGTCCCTTGTCAGCGCAGATCCAGGGGCGAGCACAGTTAGTCTCCCCACCCCCCCGGCCCGGGGCACAGCTCTTGACAGGGCAGGCGGTAGTTCTCTTGCCCTTTGGGCCACTGGGCCGTAGCCTGTCAGCAAACGTAGGGGCGTGGCCTTTATCACGTGACTACGGCACTGGCTTCGCGGTAGGCAGGCGCCCCCATCACATGATGCGGATGCGGCGCCGGTAGGGCAGCTGTGGTGCCGGGTGCACGAGGAAGGGGGAATGAGTGAGTTGCCCGTGGGTGAGGGAGCCAAACAGTCACTTAGCGGGCGCGCGGAGAAACAAGCCCCCGACCCCGCCTCTTCTTCCCGGGGTGGCGGCTGAGGCTTGGCTCGGCCCCTCTTCTCTGTCCCCGGCCGGGGGAGGCCCATGCGCCCGGGATTGCCTAGGCAGCCAGTCGCTGGCACGGGCGGGGAAGCGGGGCAGGGCCGTGCCAGAGAGCGAGGGAAGAGAGGTGCGTCGTGCCGCACTTAGCGCCCAGAGCTAAGGCGGGGACGGGCAGGACCCGTGCACTGCCTGCGGGCGGTGGCGGAGTTATGTTGGGCCCTAGCTTTAGTCGGAGGTTTCCTGTGATGCGGGTTTCGGCCAGTTATGACAGAAATCTAATACAGGCAATAGCGGTTCAGAAAGTGACAGACGTAGGAGGATGTGAGTGGCTGACAGCAAATGTTTCGACGTGGTGCTACAACCTAATCTAGCGATGTGGATCTTCTTCCTATAACGTGTTGCACACATGTATACACTACACAAAACCTAGTGCTTATATGCTTATTAATAGTACCAGCAATCAGCTTTAGGATACCTCTAAAATAAGTTTGCAATTGTGACTCTTCTCTAGAAGCGACAGTATGTTTATAAGGCCCTCGTGTTATGCTCTTAAGAAAGAAGAAAAGAAGACTGGCAGCTTTTTGTAGGTACAGTAGAACTTTAGTTATGAACACATGGGGAATGGAGGTTGTTCATAACTCTGAAATGTTCATAACTGAACAAAACATAACTTTCAAAAGTTTACATCTGAACATTGATTTAATACAGCTTTGAAACTTTACAGAAGCAAAATACTGCTTTTAACCATCTTAATTTAAATGAAACGAGCACAGAAACGGTTTCCTTACCTTGTCAATTTTTTAAAACTTTCCCTTTTTTAGTAGTTTACATTTAACACAGTACTGTACAGTATTTGCTTTTTTGGTCTCTGCTGCTGCCTGATTGCCTGCTTCTGGTTCCCAATGAGGTGGTTGACGGGTCAGTTCGTAACGTCACTGTTTGTAACTCTGAGGTTCTACTGTATGTTGTTTTCTAACAGAACATTAGTGGATTGACATTTACAGTAGTGCACTCTGCAAACATGTCTTACTGTCATCTAAAATGGCTTGCTGTCCTTAAGAAACTTGAATACCATTTGGAAAAGAACAAGTACTGTGGTCAAACAGAATTTTAGCCTGCACTGTTCTTAGAGAGGGAGCAAGCAGACTGGATCCACTGTAGTGCTGTCTTGTGTGGAAGGAGAGGAACAAGGAAGTAGCACCACATCTCTAATAGGATGGAGAGGAATAGAGTGACTGGAACTGCTGCTGCTTTTCTTGGAGGGAACGGAGAGGAGAGGAAATGGGAAATAAGGAATGGAGCAGTTCAAATGAACAGGAGCTGGGCAAATGAAAGCCCCCGTGCACATCTAGGAGGGCAGTAGCTCCCAAATAACATATCTGTTAATAAGCACTCTATATCAAAGCACTTCATAATCTTTTTTTTAAAAAAATGCGCTGCAAAAGATTCAGTTTGGCTAGTTTATTTTAAACAGTTGTGTTTTGAATGTGTTTGCTTCCGTTCAGTAGTTTGATAAAATTGAAGCTAATCTTCTTTCCACCTTTACTTGACAGTGCTATGGTTCATTAATAGGCAGGGGTTGTTGTCCTTAATTCGTTAATGGGAACAGAAAACATCCAGAAGTAATTTCTGGGGTAGAGTGGGGGATAGCACAGAATTCATTAACTTAGGGAGAGGAACTCAGAATTCGTTTATAGGAGAGCATGGAATTTATTAATTATAGGGTGATGTGTTAGAATTGATTTTGTTGGGGGTGGGAAGTGATTACATGGCAATGTAAATTATATAGGGGTAGCTTTGAGGGAGCATGCTTGGTGGAACAGATTTTTTCCCACCAACTAGTAGGCTTAGCCTTGGTCTACGCTCCCAACCTATGTCAGTATAACTACATCGCTCACAGGTATGGAAAATCCACATCCCTGAGCCACACAGTTATACCGACCGAACTCCAGGCGTAGACAGCACTATGTCAGTGGGAGGACACAGCTACTGCCTTTTGGGGAGGTGGAGTACCTATGCCAATGGGAGGAGCTTTCCTCTCGGTGTAGATAGCATCTTCACAAAGTGCTACAGCAGCGCTGTAAGTGTAGACAAGCCCAAAGGTCATGTTTACACTACCACTTGTGCCCGCAAAACTAATGTTAGGGGTGTGAAATAAAACACCTCCTGAACGACATAAGTTTTGCCAGCATAAGTGGTAGTGTGCATGGAGCTATGTCGGTGGGAGAGCTTTTCTTTAAGTGGTTTTATTATGTTGACAGGCGAGCTCTCTCCTGTTGACGTAGAGTGGCTGCACGAGTGATCAGTACAGCTGTGCCGCTATAAGCTCGCTGGTATAGACATGGTCTTAGTCTTTAGGTGACTATTGTGTGTGTTAAGGGAATCTTTCAAGCCCTGATGGAGGCCTGGGCTACACTAGCGGGGAGGTTCGAACTAAGATTCGACTAAGAAGTTGCGTTTTACCTGGCCGTCCTCACGGCGGCGAGTCGACTGCCGCGGCTCCCCCGTCGACTCCGCCTACTCCTCCTGCCGAGGTGGAGTACGGGCATCTATTCGTGGATCGATTTATCGCATCCAGACGAGACGTGATAAATCGATCCCCGATAGACGTACCCTGAGTATTGCAGCGCTTACAGCAAAACTCAGTCTTTGTGTTCAGTATAATGACTTTTACTATTCAGCTCATATTTTGGCCTTGCCTTCCCCAATTTTTAAAGTCTTAATTTAAAGATAAAAACCACTCCCCTCTTGAAGGAAATGGCACTGTCAAGTGAAGGTAGGAAGAAGGTTAGCTTCAACTTTATCAAACTACTGAAGGGAAGCAAACACTTTCGAAACACAACTGTTTAAAACAAACCAGCCAAACTGAATCCCTAAAAGTAAGTTGCAATGGGATTCTAAAGTTAGGCCATTTACCAGCAGATGTGGTTATGGTTAGTAGAACTGGTTTTTAAGGATATGGGAGGATTAAACAAGAAGCATCTCTGAAAAAGGACAGTGATGTTACTTGTTTTATAATTTTGTGGATTATGTCAAAAGCCTTAGGTATTCTGATATCTTATTTACAGTTGGCTATTGATTTTCTGAAATGTACTTAGCATCTTTGATATTGTGATGTTGTCACATGACGTTACAGTTATCTGCCAGTACACGGTTTGACGTTAAGGGAAAAAGCTACCTGCTGCCGTGACACGTATTTTTTAAAAATACCTGCCTATTCTAGTCTTTTCCTATGCAATTTAAATCAAGTCCCACAATCAGCAACAACATTGTGCTAAGCCTTCACAGAGTTTGGGAGAAATCTGTAGACCATATTAAAAAAACATTTGTCTTATTTTCTTCTCACTTCTTTTTGTCAGTTCTAACTTTTTGTGGAAATATGTTGTGACTTTAATATATATGAAAATAGTCCATTTGACAGATTGCTAATCAGCATCTTCTAAAAATGTGTGTACTGTATAGAGTATTGTTTAAATTGAGTATTCTCTAGAATATACTGCAGCAAAAAGTTTTTACAAACCATTGTTCAGTCCTGGTGCCTTATGACAAGACACTTTTATAGAATCCTATATTAAAAAGTTGCAGTGTACTGTGCAGATAAACACTACAAAGTTATCACAAATTGAGAAATGTTAAAAGCAGCAGCAGCAAACACTTCTTAAGTCTGAAATTGGGCATTTTAAATAAATAATAAATGCATTCCATTTGAGGGATCTACTTCCATTTTCCTCTACTTCTATTTTCACAAGATTATGGACAGTAGACTTTATTCGGTAACCAGCCAATGCAGTTCTTAGTGAAAGCCTAGAATATACAGTATAATCAGTCAGGCATACTGGATTGTTGCCATTTTAAAGAATTCAGTGGAAAAAACAAACAAAAAAAATAATCCCTTCTAAAATCAATACATAAATCCAGTGTATGTCAAAGTAAGATTTTTAAATGTGAAGGAGAGATTAAGAATACTTGTAGAGATGCAAGAGGCTGCGACATCAGTAAACTGCATCCTAAAAATGAGATCAAGAATTATGATAATCCAATCTCAAGAAAAACACAGGCATGTACCAACAGAAAGACATAGTGGTTCATTAGGGGGCCTGATCCGGAAAGTGAAGCCAAGGGGGTTTCCTAGTTTGTTTTCTTGTACTATTCTTGATCACTTCGCTTTTGTCTGGTTGGTGCAGCTGCTTGTTCAGATAGTAGGTGGTTTTGAATCAAAGCTATATATTCACCTTATTATGTAACTGTCTGCACCTTCAGATGAAAATGTACTGTTTAGGCTTTTACAAACATGAGTCTTATTGAGGATAGACAAATCACTATAGTGCATTATGCTTATTGCATCATCATGGTGTAGTGTCATCGTTTTTAAAGGTAGTTTTTGAATGGTTAGGAAAGAGGGTGTGTGCAAGTGTCCTAGGCGGTTGCTATATAATCTTTCCCTTGCTGTCCAACCAGTATACCCCCTCAGTGATGACCCGGAGGGATGATTTGTAAGGGTGAGAAGATAGTTGTCTCCATGCCTGTTCAATTCTTTGCTATCTTTGATAAGATTACAATTTTGGTTGATTTTTGAGCTGTGGGCACCTGCCCCTTGGGAGTGAACTGTGACCAATCTATTCCGCATGGACCACTTAAAGAAAAAGGTTTCTTTTGAAATAAAGTAATTAGTATTTGATGGATATAAAATATATACCCCAAATTAACTATGTTTTATAGTTTAGGATAAAGGGGAGATGTTCACAGGATATTGGAGGTTTTGAACTGTTTTCAAACCGGATGCCTATTGATTTACAGATGAAAGCAATCAAGCTGAATAATAAGAAGTTGTTTAATAATTATTTTAAATTGAATTTTCAGGAGCTGGTGACTTTGACCAGGGAACACCATGGCCCACACTACCATTTCTGCAGCTTTTGCTATTCCTCAGTTACTGAGAGGTACTGCTCGAATTTTCCCCACTCATTCTGCATTGTTACGGTTGAAGTACTCTGCTTTGTGTTCCTGCACAATGAATGGGTAGGTTATCAGTCTACCAACACGACTAAAAATTTTGTTTTTAAAGAGATTGTGATAACTGTGTCATGAGTGTCAGAGGCTGAACAAACTTTAAAGAATTATAGAAATACTCTATCAATCACCTGGTTGTATTTTAAAGACATTAGTAAGTAGGGCTGGCTGGCACACAAGAATTCTATTCACAAAAAATGTTGAGGTGTTCAAATTGGGTTTTTGAAATCTTTCAACAATTTTTGTGAAAAAAAAAAATGAGGGAGACAGAAATAACCTAGTGCTTAGGGCACTTACCTGGGTTGTGGGAAACCCTGGTTCAAGTCCCTACTCTCCCTGGCCCAGATGAGTGCCCTAACCACCAGGCTATAGAGTTAGTCTCTCTCTGTCTATCTCTACTATTAGAGTTCCATATTGTATAACTAGGTAAATATTCATGGGCAAGAGGTTCTACAGCCCAGTGGTTCTCAACTAGGGGTACATGTACCCCTGGGGGTACTCAGAGGTCTTCTGGGGGTACATCAACTCATCTAGATATTTGCCTAGTTTTACAACAGGCTAGATTAAAAGCACTAGCGAAGTCAGTACAAACTGACAATGACCTGTTTATACTGCTCTATTTACTATACACTGAAATGAAGTATAATATTTCTATTCCAGTCGATTTTATAATTATATAGTCAAAATGAGAAAGTGAGCAATTCCAGTAATAGTGTGCTGTGACACTTGTATTTTTAGGTCTGATTTTGTAAGCAAGTAGTTTTTAAAGTGAGGTGAAACTTGGGGTACACAAGACAAATCAGACTCCTGAAAGGAGTACAGTAGTCTGGGAAGGTTGAGAGCCACTGCTATAGCCTGGTGGTTAGGGCACTCACCTGGGATGCAGGAGATCCAAGTTCAAGTCTCTGCTCTTAATCAGGCAGAACATAGACTTGAACTTTGGCCTCCCAAATCACCGGTGTGTAATCACCAGGCTTGGCTATTATGGTGTGTGGGGATCTCTCTCTGGTTGTGACCAGAATTTCTGCCCTGGACTAGAGAAACCTGTGTGATGAAAGTTTTGTCGAAACGAATGTTCCTGTGAAAAGTTTAGTTTTTGGCAAATGAGTATTTTCTATTGAAAATTTCCCAACCAGCTCTAGTGTTAGCATTCTAAGATTAAATCTGAGGTGAGATTAGTGTCTGACTTCATTTAATTTTTGTTTAAATTAACATAGTCTAGAATGGCAGATTGATTAAAGTGGTTAAATTGTCAATAGAAATTCCTACCATTTAAGCGAAGCACTAATGCTTTGCAGTTGCAGTAATGACGTTAATCTTGATTTGCTTTTTGTTGAAGCACAATGAAATCCAAAAGGAAAATGGATCATCTGGAGAGAACGGCAAATAACTTTCGACAGGAGGTTAGTGTTCTGCAGAACTGAAATGTTTTTCTTTGTGTTATGAAGAGACTGGATAATCCTATTTGATGGTGATTAGGCTTCTTTCTTTTCTATACAAGATTTTGTGCCATTTGTCATTTTTCTTTTTTGCATTTATATTCCGAAGACACTGTTAAAAAAAAACCATGCCTTTTTACGATGTGTGAAACAAAATGATGTTAAAGAATGAATGGCTGTCATTCTTTTTTTGACATGTTTAATCAAGAATTAGTAGTCTCCTAGTTCAGTTTGGATTGTTCTAGTTAAGGAAATCTTAGTCACTTATTATTTGTATTACCATCATTGATACATAGGCTTTTAAGGAACCATGGGATTTCCCCCCAGAGAACATCTTCTAGAGGTATCTGATATGTACAGTAACTCCTCACTTAACAAAACAGCATTAACTGGGACGATGTTATTAGGTCGCTGGTCTATTAGAGAACATGCTCCTTTAATGTCCTGCACTGTTTCCTTATAACATTTGGCTCCCGCTGCTCTGCCCGCCGCTTCTGCCGGGGAGTGGGGTAGGGGCGCGGGGGCTTGCCCTGTTCCGCCCGCCCGGCGCTCCTACCGGGGAGCAGGGGTGGGGGCTTGCCCTGCTTGGAGCGCTGGGCGGAGTGGGGCAAGTCCCCTTGCCCCGACCCTGCTCCCCGGCTGGCACGCCTGGAGTGGGGCAAACCCTCGCGCCCCGACCCTGTTATGCCCCTGTCTCAACCAAGCTTCACAATCAGTGGTGAGTAGAGTATTAAATTGTTTGTTTAAAGTTATTTAAAACTTACTGTACATGTATACAATGTCTTTTGTCTGGTGAAAAAAATTTCCCTGGAATTTAACCCTCCCTGTTTACATTAATTCTTATGGGGAAATTGGATTTGCTTAAAGTTGCATTTTTCAAGAACATAACTAGGATGTTAAGTGAGGAGTTACTGTATTGTGAACTTCCCTACTCTTTGATTTAAGGGGTGAAAGTGCTGCATTTTTAACAGAAATTTTTTCTTCTGTTTGGAATGAATTAGTTTAAATAAGTTAACAAAAGAGTTGCAGATATTTTGAATATAAATAACTTGCTTTCTTCATTAATAAGGTTTCAGTAGTAAAGTGATTCTACATCTTTTTTTGAATTTCAATGCAGCTGGGAAGTGGAGCTGTGTTAAGGGATGGGGATTGGTTAGCTTGAAGAGGGAATGGAGAACTGTGCAGGGCAAGTAAAGAAAGGAGGGTTCAGTGCTGCTACCTCAACTTTCTGGAACATCTGGGAACTTATTTTTTTCCCCATGCTTAATTTATTCTTAGTTGTTACATGTTGTCACTTTATTTCTGACCAGTTAGAATAGGTCCTTTCAAATCTCCTGTTTAGCTGTAAACCCTATGTAGTTAGTAATTGGCTTCCCTCTCCACATTACCTTGCTTGGTTTTTGTAATCCTTTGGAAAGATTAATGGAGGATATTTCTGTGTTGCAGTAATGTGGATGAGTACACTAGTTATCACATACTCAAGGATGAAGCACAAATAGCAAGTGCAAGAAAGACTGGCTGAAACTTTGTCCATCTACAGTGAAATCCAGATGGAAAAAAATGAATGTCTGGGTCTTTTATTCTGCCAAATCTTGATCTGGGCTAGTTGGTTACTCTTATGGATGGTCAGAATCTTCTCTGAAGGTCCTTGATCACCCTACATCAGGGGTAGGCAACCTATGGCACACGTGCCAAAGGTGCCACGCGAACTGATTTTCAGTGGCACTCACACTGCCCGGGTCCTGGTCACCGGTCAGGGGGGCTCTGCATTTTAATTTAATTTTAAATGAAGCTTCTTAAACATTTTAAAAACCTTATTTACTTTACATACAACAATAGTTTAGTTATATATTATAGACTTATAGAAAGAGACCTTCTAAAAACATTAAAGTGTATTACTGGCACACGAAACCTTACATTAGAGTGAATAAATGAAGACTCGGCACACCACTTCTGAAAGGTTGCCAATCCCTGCCCTACATAAAACTTAGTTTTCTGCACCAACTTACTATGGAGTAATAATTAAAATTCCAGTGTTTTGTCAAAAATGTAGGCCAAAGAACAACTCGAGTGGGGGCGGGGGTGGTTAGGAAGGGAAGGGGAGAAGGAATGTCAAAAGAGTGTGCACATTTCCGGCACTAAGAGCATTACATAAGAGAAACATTTAAATAGCCTACCTGACACTTGTCTCGTTAACCAGTATGACTGCATTTCCTTTTTAATATTGTCTATTAAAGTGGAAAAGAAAAGTACACTACTCTAACTTTGTTTTAAGTTGGCAAGTGTCCTGTTGTTTTACTGGACAGTAGACATGTTCAAATGTTGTTTTATGGAGAAATTCATTTCCTGCCATGTGTTTTAAATTAGAGCAAGACTGGTTAAAGTTTCATTTGTTAAATTATTTGATCTTGTACAGATGAGAAATAACACAATCATGTGTTGTAGGAAACATCAGACTGGGAGAGCTAATGTAGTAGATGGCATTAAACATTTTTTAAATGTTTTACAGCCTAGGACATAGACTGGCCTATTTACAAAACTAGTAATTCTGTTTTGCTGAATTTTCAACAACAACTGAAAAAAGTCAGTGGGGAAAGGAGGATGGACAGGTATCATGCAAGTTAGCTGTTAATATTATAAAACAAGAATATGTTTTGATACACATTGCTGACAGTCTGTTTGTATCCCTGTATTATTGAACATTAAGGCCTGGTCTACACTAGGAGGTTATGTCGAATTTAGTAGCGTTATTTCGAATTAACCCTGCACCCGTCCACACAACAAAGCTATTTGTTCGACATAGAGGTCTCTTTAAATTGATTTCTGTACTCCTCCCCAACGAGGGGAGTAGCGCTAAATTCGACACGGCCATGTCGAATTAGGGTTAGTGTGGACGGAATTCGACGCTAATAGCTCCGGGAGCTATCCCACAGTGCACCACTCTGTTGACGCTCTGGACAGCAGTCCGAGCTCGGATGCTCTGACCAGCCACACAGGAAAAGCCCCGGGAAAATTTGAATTCCTTTTCCTGTCTGGCCAGTTTGAATCTCATTTCCTGTTTGGACATCGTGGCGAGCTCAGCAGCACTGGCAACGATGCAGAGCTCTCCAGCAGAGGTGACCATGCAATCCCAGAATAGAAAGAGGGCCCCAGCATGGACTGATCGGGAAGTCTTGGATCTGATTGCTGTGTGGGGCGATGAGTCCGTGCTTTCGGAGCTGCGATCGAAAAGACGGAATGCGAAGATCTACGAGAAGATCTCCAAAGCCATGACGGAGAGATGCAACGCAGTGCCGCGTGAAAATCAAGGAGCTGAGACAAGCCTACCAGAAGACCAAAGTCAAACGGACACTCCGGATCCCAGCCCCAGACATGCCGTTTCTACGAGGCACTGCATTCCATTCTAGGTGCGGCCGCCACCACTATCCCACCACTGTCCGTGGACTCTGACGATGGGGTATTGTCGACGGCCGCTTCCTCGGAGCTGTTCGCGGACGGGGAAGATGAGGAAGGAGATGAGGAGGACGAGGCAGTCGACAGCGCTTTCAACGCTGATTTCCCCGACAGCCAGGATCTCTTCATCACCCTCACGGAGATCCCCTACCAACCCCCCCAAGGCGGTAACCCGGACCGTGAATCAGGGGAAACATCAGTAGGTAAGTGTTTTAAACATTTATTTTGAATAGAATAGGCATGGTATGTTAGCGATGGGTTTTTAATGATTAGTTTGCCCTACGCGCTTAACTTTTTAGTCCTTGCCAGTGCAGCTACTGGAAAAGTCTGTTAACATGTCTGGGGATAGAGTAGAAGTCCTCCTGGGACATCTCCACGAAGCTCTCCTGGAGGTAGTGTGAAAGCCTTTGCATCAGGTTGCTGGGGAGAGCTACCTTATTGCCTCCTCCATGGTAGGAAACTTTTCCGCGCCAGGCTAGCAGCAGGTACTCCGGTATCATTGCCTGGCAAAGCATGGCGGCATACGGCCCTGGTGTTTGCTGGCATTCACGCAGCATGCGGTCTTTCTCTGCCTCCGTAATCCTCATCAGCGTGATATCACTCATGGTGACCTGCTTTGAATTAGGGGAATTTTAGTATGGGGACTGATTGCCTGTTCCTTTAAATAACTGTAACCGGCGGTTTACAGCCATGCGGTGGGGGCGGGGAGGTGAACCGTTCCTGCTGAGCAGTTCGCCGGCAGCGTGCAGGGATCTTTCCCGGGGACAGCCACGTGGTGGGGGCGGGGAGGCGAACAGTTCCTGCTGAGCGGTTCTCCGGCAGCATGCAGGGATCTTTCCCGGGGACAGCCGCGACGGGGGTGGGACAGGGGTAGAGTTCATGCCGGCCGGATCGCCGGCAGCAGGAACTGGCCAACGCTAGGAGCATTGCTTGGAACATGAAAGGAGGGCACTGCTGTAAATTAAGCTTTAAGCAGCCAAAAGTCTATGGCTTACCATGGCCGGCTGCTAGCAGAATTCTGTTGTCCGGCCCCGCTTGTGTGATCTGTACAGCAAGACCCCAGGCACTCAAGGTGAAGACAGAAAATTCGACCTTGTACTGAGTGCACATGTGATAGGTACTGTGCATGGTCTTGTTCACAGAGAAAGACTATATTCATTGTTTGCAAAAATGGATCTTTTTGAGGAATTCACTCCCTTTTTCCCATCCCACAGCTGCGAGTGTCTCCCGAGCTACCCCGGCATCCCCCTCCCAGAGGCTGGCGCAGATCAGGCGCCAAAAGAAAAGGACACGGGACGAGATGTTCTCAGAACTTATGGTCTGTTCCTGAGCCGAGGCGGCACAGCAGACCCAGTGGAGGGAGAACATGTCGCAATACCAGCAATCACACAGCGAACGGGAGGACAGGTGGCGGCAGGAAGACCAGCAGGCGACTCAAATGCTGCTTGGACTAATGAGGGAGCAAACGGACATGCTCCGGCGCCTTGTAGATGTTCTGCAGGACCGGAGGCAGGAGGACAGAGCCCCGCTGCATTCTATCTCTAACCGCCCTCCCCCGCCACAAAGTCCCATCCCCCCCTCACCCAAAGTCCCAAGAAGGAGGGGCGGCAGGGGCCGTGAAAACAGTCACTCCACCCCTGCAGACTGCTCAAATTGCAGAAGGCTCTCATTCCCAAAGATTTGATACGTCCTTTCCTTCCCTCCAAATGCACCTCACCCAAGCCCCCGTCCCAGTTTCATCCCCTAACTGTGTAGTTCTTAATAAAAAATACATTTCTGTTAATTACTGTTTCCGTCATGTTCTTTTAGAGGACAGTGTGTTTGAAGGGGGGGCAGGGGGTTGGTAATTGGAGAGCACAGTCACCTTTACCAGGGTACAGACATGGGGGCAGGTTCAGCAGAAGGTCACACACACATTGCAGTCACTAGGCACACTGGTCAGTCTGGGAGGTGGTTTTCATGTTCTGTGGGGGGGAGGGGAGGGGGCTATGTGAGTTTGTGGCGGGGGAGGGCGGTTACAGATCTTATGCAGCAGTCCTTAGCCTGGATGACAGAGCCACGCAGCAGGGGATCTGTAACAGCCCTCCCCCGCCACAAAGTCACATATCCCCCACACACAGAGTCCCGAAAAGGAGGGGTGGTAGGCTCCGTTGAAACAACCAGTCCACCACTGCGGACCGCTCTAGGAGCAGGAGCCTGTCATTCCTCGAGTTTAGAAGCGTCCTTTCCATCACTACACCCGCTCCCCACCACAGTCTGCGTCCCAGTTTCAACCCTTTACCGCGAAATCCTTAATAAAGAAAACGGTGTTAATGAACAAAGTTTCATTTATTTTATTTTTAAAGGTGTGTTGGAAGGGGGGGAAGGGGGTTGGTAACTGGAGAGGATAGTCAACATTAACTGGGTAAAGAAACGGGGGCAGGTTCAGCTTCTGTTTAAACAAACGTAATAGTCACAGGTTACCCTGGTCACTCTGGAACCTAGCTTTCAAAGCTTCCCGGATGCACAGCGCGTCCCGCTGGGCTCTTCTAATCGCCCGGGTGTCTGGTTGGGCGTAATCAGCAGCCAGGCGATTTGCCTCAACCTCCCACCCCACCATAAACGTCTCCCCCTTGCTCTCATAGAGATTGTGGAGCACACAGCAAGCTGCAATAACAATGGGGATATTGGTTTCGCTGAGATCAGAGCGAGTCAGTAAGCTTCTCCATCTCCCCTTCAGACGTCCAAAAGCACACTCCACCACCATTCTGCACTTGCTCAGCCGGTAGTTGAAGAGTTCTTTTTCAGTGTCCAGGGCGCCTGTATAGGGCTTCATGAGCCAGGGCATTAGCGGGTAGGCTGGGTCCCCGAGGATCACTTTAGGCATCTCCACATCCCCAACAGTTATTTTGTGGTCCGGGAAGTAAATACCTTCCTGCAGCCGTCTAAACAGACCAGAGTTCCTGAAAACGCGAGCGTCATGAACCTTGCCCGGCCATCCAACGTTGATGTTGGTAAAACGTCCCCTATGGTCCACCAGTGCTTGCAGCACCACTGAAAAGTAGCCCTTTCGGTTAATGTACTGGCTGGCCTGGTGGTCCGGTCCCAGGATAGGGATGTGAGTTCCATCTATAGTCCCACCGCAGTTTGGGAATCCCATCTCAGCGAAGCCATCTATGATCACCTGCATGTTTCCCAGGGTCACTACCTTTGAGAGCAGTAGCTCAACGATTGCGTTGGCTACTTGCATCACAGCAACCCCCACGGTAGATTTGCCCACTCCAAATTGATTGGCGACTGACCAGTAGCTGTCTGGCGTTGCAAGCTTCCAGAGGCCACTCGCTTCTGGACAGTCAGGGCTGCTCGCATCCGGGTGTCCTTACGCTTCAGGGCAGGGGACAGCAACTCACAAAGTTCCAGTAAAGTTCCCTTCCGCATCCGAAAGTTTCGCAGCCACTGTGATTCATCCCAGACCTGCAGCACTATGCGGTCCCACCAGTCCGTGCTTGTTTCCCGGGCCCAGAATCGCCATTCCACAGCATCAACATGACCCATTGCCACCATGATGTCCACGGCGCGGGGTCCCGTGCTTTGTGAGAGGTCTGTGCCCCTCTCAGACTTAATGTCCTCACCGTGCTGCCGTAGCCTCCTCGCCCGATTTCTCAGCATCTGCCTCTGAAAAAGGTGGATGATAAGGCGCGAGGTGTTGACAACGGCCATAACTGCAGCGATGATCGCAGCGGGCTCCATGCTCGCGGTGCTGTGGCGTCCGCGCTGTCAATCACCAGAAAAGTGCGCGAACTGATTGCCCGCCGGCGCTTTCACGGAGGGAGGGCGGGAGTGAGGGTTGAATGACGACAGTTACCCAAAACCACCCTCGACACATTTTTTGCCCCAGCAGGCATTGGGGGCTCGACCCAGAATTCCAGTGGGCAGCAGGGACTGCGGGAACTGTGGGATAGCTACCCACAGTGCACCGCTTCCAATGTCGACGCTTGCCCCGTTAGTGTGGACTCACAAAGTCGAATTACTGTTCTTAGTGTGGATACACATGTTCGACTTTGTAATATCGGTTCCACAAATTCGCTTTAAGTAAAATCGAACTACTGTCGTAGTGTAGACATACCCTAATATGATTGTTTTATCCTGTAGATGGATACATTCTTCACGACATGTATCTATCTGCTACCCAGTGCACCAAATGGTGAATTGCATCCTTGCAGCCTCATTGAAGTCCAAGTTGTTGCATAAATGTAGGGCAGAATTTGGTGTAGTGTGTTTGTGGAGAAAGCATTTATGATCCTGCAACAGGATCAACTTGCATGGACCCTGGCCGATTGAAGTCAACAGGTGGAGGGTTCAGCCTCTGGCAACCTCCATTGTAAGATCTGGCCCTTATTTAATATAGTGTTATTCTTCGTAGCTCTTGTCATTTGCCTTTTAGCTGTACTATTTAGTAAGTCAAAACTATGGCTTTCAGGTACCCCACTCCAACCAGAGTCTTTGTTTCCTGCCAGTAAGAAAAATATGCTTGTATAAAAGTTTCCGTCCATTCTCAGTGACATATTGGGCCTTGGGCAAAATGCTGCTATGTCACAAGTGCTCTCATCAAAACATGGAAGTTCATTATTTAACTCACTTTAGTGTTCCGCCATTTATCCGATGATAGAGTAGGACCACTTTCCCAAATGTTAAATATCTCAGGTTTTTGGTTGTTTTAAGAAATCTTATTTTAGGAGGTATTGTGGCGGCTAAAGCATAAACACATACCCCTAGAATGAGATTAGTTTCTTCCAGAACCAGGTATAGATGAGAGTTTGGGCACAGTGAGGCAAGATATATTAAATTAGACATTTACAGCTGGATGGCAAGTGTTCATGGAGGGAAAAAAAAAATCAGAAAAAAACCTGAGGTTTAAAATAGGAAACATAGCATGAAAACAAAATAGTGATATTGGCCATTGAACAACTTTTTAAACTGTAGCTTCCCCCTCCCCCAAGCCTCAGAAGTAGGGCTCAAGATTTCCAAAATATTTTATTACTGACCATGCAAATAATTGATTCACATTATGTCTGTAGATGCCATAATGTAAATGTGTAAATTCATGGCTAAATGCAGGTTAAACTGCATTTTGTACAGTAAGCAGCCCTATGACATGAGGCAAGGGGAAAGATATGCCACTAATGTAGTGGAGATTCCAGTGACCATTGTGGTTAAATTGTGTTTGACTGTCTTAAATGAAAACAAGTAAATATATTAATCTAGAAGTGAAATGTAATTTTTCATTCAGGGCGACTGAAAAAACAGATTTAATTAAATGAAATGACAAGTTTAGGTTTGTTTTTTTTCAGTCATCTTAAATATCCAATTATTTATGTAGAATAAATATTCACTCCAAACTTCTCCCAGTGATACTAGTCAGTTACTGGTCTCCTTTTAAAGGTTGCCTTTGTCAACATTTTTTACATGAAGATTTTCTACCCACTTGTTTTGATGACTTTTTTTGCTCTCAAAAACCAAAAATAAACTAGACTTTACTTTGTTTTGGTCAAAACATTTTTATGTAGCCGGGCCAAGATTTTCAAAAATGACTAGTGATTCTGGGTGCCTGTCTTGACATGGTAAAGGGGCCTGTTTTCCAGTGTGCTCAGTGCCCACTTCATGCAAATAATTCCCCTTTAAGGTATCTTGAATTGGACACCCAAAATCCCTGGTCACTTTTCCCTGAGTCTGGTACTAACCATAGGTCTGTGGATAAATCAGATTTTACACTTTTTGGTAAACTGGAAGGATCACTTGTACAGTTAGAAGTGAACTATTTACAGATAATTATTTCTGTCAGTTACACATTGAAGTTTGCAACAGAGAAACTAAGTGTAACACTATGAAGTAGTAAACTAAAAGTTAAACTTTATTGTGAGGGGAGGAAGGATTATGGGTAAGGAATTGGAACAAGCAATATATAAAGATCACACTGTATTTGTTAAATCCACTAGACCAGGGTTTCTCAGAACAAATTATTTGGTGGTCTCAGAGTGCAGCCACCAACTCTTCCTGGTGGCCGCTCTGACAATTTTTCATAAAACACTTAATTAACTTTAGGAAAAACAAATAAATATGCCCATATACACATCCAAAGCATTGTAATTTATTTATTGGTAGCTAGTAAGTCTGCTGTGAAAAGTGATATTAACAAACATACAAGTATCACTTTTCACAGCAGACTTACTCAGCCCTGGCAAGTTTGTGGACAAATTAGGCCCTGGATTGGGGGTCAGGGGAGATAGTGGGAGCCAGGGAGGCAGCAGGGCTCTAGAGCCCGAAGTCCTGTGGCCGGAGGACAGAGTCCGAAACCATGCAGCCAGAGCCTGGGGCCTGCCGTGGAGCCGAAGCCCAGAGCTGGAGACTGAAGCCCTGCGGCCAGAGCCTGCCTCCACGCTACCCCAGGACTGAAGCCCAAAACCTGAGTCCCACTGCCCCTGGGAAAGTAGGGAACTCACCAGCTGCTCCGCTACTGTTGTGCCCCAGATGTCTCCAGAGGGGGGCAGGGCCCAACCCCTGCTGGCGGCCCCAGAAACCAACACCAAGGTGGTATATCCAGGAGCACCAGAGAGGGGGAAGAGGCCACTGCTTCCCTCCCCCACCCCAATCACAGCCCAGGAGGCTATGGCTGCAAGAAAAGCCCCTGGTGGCTGCATGCGGCCACAGTAGCCGCGTTTGAGAAACGCTGCACTAGAGTGAGGGCAGAATGCTTATTCTGTGAACAGCCACATGATTCCTATTGGGAGATCTCTCCTTCAGAGATACCATTCTGAACAGATCTTAGTTATATTTCTGTTTTCTGTTAGTTGAACAGTTTTACCTAACTAGGTAACCCAGCAGTTTCCAAACAATGGGTCATGATCCCAACTGGGGATCCTGAATGTGGGGAAAATGCCACTTTACAAAATGGCATCCTTCGCACAGTATAATCTTGCATGTACCTTTTGTGCAACGGCACACTGTGTGGAGGATGCCATTTTATGGCACAAATTGGCATCTTCGATGTGCGTGACCTCACACTGTGTCTTCCAAGCTGTCTAGAGTCATGGGAAGCAATACCTCTGAAAATGGGGTCATACAGAGTGTAATGGTCAGTGCTCGTTGGAAGCATCACCTAGTGATTAGGGGTTAGGCCCTTCTTAATGCAGAGAGGGATGGTAGGGGAGCCCAGACCCTCCCACTCCACCAGGCTCTAGCCCAGGGCTTGTAAGGGTTCAGCATTCAGGAGTACCTTACGGCTGCCCTCCCTGGGACCTTTTTTACCACCCACTTTGTTGTCCAAGTTTTGTTCTCTATTGTGAAACAGTAATAGAAAAAGGTACTAACGGTACCTTCATTATGTCTGGGTCCAGCAGATAGGCTCATTGTCTCTAAAAGTTGGCTTCTGCAGCACCCCTCCTCAGGAGCTCGTAGGGTAGCCTTCTCCCTGCTTTGTAAAAAACAAAAAAAAATCCTTTTTGGCTTCCTTTTAAGCTCCACCTCAATCTGGGTCATGCTCTGCAGGTGCGGCTGGGTGGGGTCATCAGAGCACAGAATTGCTCTTTAACCCCTTCAGCTCTAGTGTGAGGTTTCCTATCACACAGAGAAAAAGTTTGGGAACCACTGGTGGTAGCCCCAAATTCACCAAAGATCACCTAACATACAATTTAGCAAGCACAGTAGTAGTCCGATGGAAACTGATGGAACAAGTACCTTGCTGAGTCAGGGCCATAGTGACTGTTTATAGCCATTCCATTTTAGAGATTTTTGGATATCTGAAAAGAGTCTTTATTTTGAAGATTACTTTACGATTTCCACTATCATTCAGTTCACATGTTTGCTGGGTGTGAATGTTGTACATTATAGATGTTCAGTAAAAATAGCCAGATGGGGATAATGTTGCATGTTTGTATCTAGATATATCTTACTTTTTTTTTTAAGTAATCTAGAATGTATATAGTTCAATTTAATCTGGATGAAAATAATTTAAATTTATACACAGGTTTAGATTAACCCTGATTAAAATTTCCAAAAAATCTTGGAGTTGTTGTATACATTTAATGAAGTGTGGTTTTCTGTGTGATTCCATTATTTTTTTTTATTATTTTCCCACTGTGGTGGATATGTGGTAATGTTTTAAAATTATGAAATGCTATAGTTAATGATGCATAACTTCCATGGACGGTCTCAAGCACATTTGCTGAAAATGACACTACTGTAATATAATGATTCATTCTCCTTTCTCTAGGTTATTACTTCAGCAAAAGTGTGTGGCATCACCAATGAATCTGAAACAGTTAAAAGACTTCGCTTGGCTGTCACAAATAAGGATTTTACTTTTAAAGCAGGACAGTGGTAAGATTTCTCTCTGATTTTGTGGGGGGAAATTGCTTACAGAAAGCCCAGGATGATGAAATGTGAAAAGGAAGATACTGGGATAATGATTCTCCATTATTTTTATATAACATACTATTTTAGTCATAAATGCTGTATAAAACAGCTGTTAAATTCAACCTCATAATTGTAAACTGTGTTTTATTAAATACATCCATATTCATACAAATAGAAAAAAAATTAATATTTGCCAGTTTTCATTTTGATTCCTTCAATGATGACCTGTGGTTTATATCCATTAACTTATTGCTCTATGAATCTCTTTACACACTACTTGTATTTCATTACTCTGATAGCTAGCTGCACAATGGAGCAGAGACTGAGTGCTGCAAATGTGAAAGTTAATTTTAATTTGGTTTTACAGTTTTATAATTAAAAAACTCTAAAAAGTTATGTTGACCTTTGACCCCCTAAAATTAGATCTGCTGGGTTAGTTTGGGTAGGTGTATACTTGAAAACAAACCCAATTCACTGCTTAGGCCATTCTGTGGATTAACTGTTGTGACATTTCCCAAGGCTACCCAGGGCTTTAAGGCTCCTTGCTACCACCTGTCTTTAGCATGAAGAATCCTTGTCTGTGCCTTTTGGGGGTCAGCGCCCCAATTCCACTGGCCATGAGCAACGCAAATACTCCCCTCTAAGCCTTGCAAGTCCCGTATTTATTCTACAGGTAGCAATTGGCACACCCCAATCCTCTAGCCCTCTAATCATCTCACTGGAGTGCCCAGCCTCTCATCCGCTGGATGCTTGCAGTGTTCACGGATTTGCTTTTTCCAAAGAAACAGTATACCCCAGTTTACCAATTCCACCTCCTCTGCTGAACGTGGAGCTCTTAGATATATTTATGGTGAAATCAGGAATAAGTTTCTTTAACAAAGCATGGAGATTCAAAGTAATAGCAAATAGAAGTATTGGAAACAAGAATGGTTACATATAAAATAAAACCATAACATGCATGCTAGACCCTAAACATAATTAACAAGTTATTCTCGTGTCTAATTAAGTTTTGCTCACCCAAAAATCCTTGCAGCGATTTATAGCTAGGCTGGCTGTGATCCTCCTTTTATGAGACAAGCATGCTGTCAGCTTGCCTTCTCGGTGAAGGACCTGGGGGTGTCCTTGCATCCCAATATATAACAGACCAATCCTTTGTATTTATTCATAAACCAGAACACCCCCTCACCCAGGTGTTTGTTTCCTACTGGGAATTCCCTCTCTCCTAGATTTTGCAATCTCTTAGTTAGCCTGTGGCTCAGTAGGCAAATAGGCATCCATTGTGAGGTGTACAATACACAGATGACCAGACAAAGTCAGGTGTCTGTTACCTCCTGCCTGAATGGAACATTTCTGAGTTATGTCACCTGCCTGAATTCAAGACCTCAAGAACATAATTTTTAGTATAGATATCTAACTCCTTAAATATTATTTTTGTGTACATTTCACAGTGAGTATGATGACCAGTGGGCTACTGACTCTCAGTAGGGACCTCACATGCCACCCTTCGGTGAACTATTATGCATACATCTGCCGGATACCTGTAAAAACCTATGCACCTCTGTGCCCTCTGGCAGTTGGCACCAAGCAGTCCCTGGGTCACAATTGCTATTTAAACAATGTTACAGTTTTAGGAGTGTTAGAATTTTTCAGAATCAGGAGGAATTCCATGTTTCAATTCAAATAGTATTTTGTAGGATAAGTTACAATCTGGACCTCTCACTCTTGACAGTGAGAGACAAGGTGGATGAGGTAATATCTTTTATTGGGTCAGTTTCTATTGATGACAGAGAGAAGCTTTCAGGCTTACACAGAATTCTTCTTCATGTCCCAGATCTGAAGAGGAGCTCTGTGTAAGCTCGAAAGCTTCTCTCTGTCACCAACAGAAGTTGGTCCAATAAAAGATATTACGTCACCCACCTTGTCTCTCTGATATCCTGGGACCAACACTGCAAACGGCTCACAGTGGTCCTTTAACTTTTTTTTTTTTTTTTAAACTTCCTGTTGGCTTAGTCCAGCTGGAAACTGCTTTTGCTGGAATCAAAGTTTAACTGCTAGGGTGTTAACAGCATGTGTTACCAATGTAGTCTTAATATCCAGACTCTTAAGTTTAGAACCAGAAAAACAAGATGTTGATTGCAATAATTTTTGTTTGTGGAGCATTTTGTTGCAGTTTTTGCACGTGTGGAATGACGCATATTAAATTCTTGCTTGCCAGTTCTTCAAAAAACACATTTACCCATCAAAAATGTTTTAGCAATTATCACTCTGAAAAATGAAAGCTTTAATTATAATTACTCTTTTCATATTCTTTTTCCTTGAAAGTATTCTAAGGCTGTTTTTTGGCATGTCAACTTCTCTGTACTGGAAGCTATAAACCGTGGTCATGTTTTCTGAGGAATAGTGCCAAGAATAAACAATTTCCTGAATAGAAAAGCCTAACATGTCAGTGAGATGCCAGAGCTAAAGTTTGTCTTCATAGTATTAACACAGAAAATGGAGCTTTCATAATCTTGGTTTACATAAGCAAAAAAAGTTGATTTGTTGTCCCAGGATCTAATAGACTTCTGTTGTCTATCAAGTTACAAGTAATAATTAAAATGAACAAGAAGAGATTTGTTGCTGTAATAAGGAATTTTTGAATTTGATAGATTGTGCATGCATATGTTTGTTTCTAAGTATCATGAAGGGCTGAAGGACAAAGGACCAGTAACTTTAAGCTCATCTTAATACTTCTAACTTCTTATTCCAGCAACTGTTGGATATTTATCTCTTTTCTGAAACTTTGGCTTTAAAAACTTTAACAGACAAAGGAGGATATGTGACTGAGACATACCTATAAGTTTACAAATTCTCTTTCCTCTTTTTAAATGCAGCATCTTCCCTTATCTTGGCTTCCCCTTGTTGGATATATATGTTTTTCTAGAATTACTCCACTTAAACCGTCACCAGTAGTGTATTACTTTGAAAGTCCTCCCATGTCATCTCACATCCTGTTAAAGTAAGGCAAGCCTTCAGAAGCAGAAGTCAGTTCAAGATATTATATTACAGCATAGTATGTAGCCCATTAAAACTTCTGCTGTCCATAGTGAGCTAAGTTTAAAAAATTATGTATTTTTAAAAAAAGGTACACACTTGCGTAAGTAATATTTTAGAAGGTTAAATCTTTACTGAAAATTCATGCTTTTTAATAATTTTTGTTTGAATTTGGTGTGATCTCAAACAGGGTTTTAAGAAACTAGTAATTTCCCCTGTCCATAACCAGAATACTTATTTTGGCATGATTGTGGACCGTGATTTGTGGTTTAAGTGCCCTCCATCCTAGTCTGAGCATTCCAGTTTATTCCTTTCCTGTAGAGGGTGGTACAGAGCTTTAGTATCCTCAGTTGAGGTGTTCTTTGGTACAGTAAATATTGCAGCGCAGAATTGAATCACCTTTACTCAACTTCCCAGTCTAATTACTTAGAGCCTGTTTACCAGAGGTGCTGAGTACCTCCATTTGTGCTGACAGCTCCATTTGAAGGCAATGGGAGCGGCAGGCTCTGAGGACATCTGAAAGTCAGGCCCTTAATTTCTCTAGATTAGGCAGTCTCCTCAGGCCTCCTGTCCTGTAAAACAATGTTTCTCAGCCTTTTCAGGTTGGCAACCCAAAAATGTCATGACCTCCTTACATTTACTATAAAAGAGTAAAAAATGTGTTAATGATAAGTCTATGTAACTTGTGTGTGTTTTTGAGAGATTGATGGAGAATACTTCTCTCTGAAGGGTAAGGGTGTGCTGGGAGTGGAGGAGAAAGATTTTCTGTGCTTTAGATAATAACATTGCCAGTGCCTTGCCCCCTAGCGTTACCCCCAGCTGCCGTTCATAATCTCTTTTGGGATCACAACCCACCAGCTGAAAACACTGCTTAAAAACATCCATGCGATAGAAGCTAAGCCACACTCCTCCTACCATCCTCATTTAACTAGCCAACTTAATGACTCATTGTGCATTATCTGGGGCTATTAAAGAAGCTGACAGACATAATTTTGATCAGAACTGAATATTTACTTTACAGCATTTTGTGCGGGGTGTCATCTCAGGCCTTAATTGACTAATTCGTCATTCTCCCATATTTAGCAGTCTTTACCACAGTGCTCAGTTCACAGAGAGAGCAGCCCAACTGACCTTAACATAAAATTATAATAGAAGTCAGAATTTTGGTATTTGCAGCAGAAAAGTGGGAATATTCTTGACTGCTTAAATATTAAGGCAGCTCTCTTTAGGAGTTTGAAAAGCACCAGTAGAAGATTCTGAGTTAAGACCTGATTTTCAGAGATGATGGAACACAGCAACTCCCATTGACCTTGATTGATGCTCATCACTTCTGAAAATTACCCCTAGCTTTCTGAAGTTATTTAAACTGAACTATGAGGTATCTGTCTTTCATTTGTGAGTGCAGCTGGATGAAAATGGAAGACAAAGAATTTTAATGTTGAGCATTGAATTTGACTTTTAGCTGCTCTGAAAGTAACATGACCATATTTTGCAATACAATGTGAAACACATTTACTAAGACTCCAAATATTTTTAGTAGGCTTCTTATATTATTTGATACATTGTTGTTCTATAGCTTTACTAGCATCATTTGGGAATGATCCACATGCACGGAGAACCCCCGATGGCAAAGGCTTGTCTTGTAACTTGCCAGCCACTGATATACCTAGCCTTTTACAACATGTTAATTTCTGAACTTTAAGTTCTTAAGTGTGTGTTCTAAATTTAATTTAGACCAGGGGTGTCAAACACGCGGCCCGCGGGCCGCATGTGGCCCTCGGGGTGATTTTCTGCGGCCCGCGAGCCCCTCGCAGTCCCCCCGCCCTCCCCCAGTGTTTACCAGAGCGGCGGCCGGACGTGCACCGGGAGCAGGGCAGGCTCCCTGCCTCCCTGCCCTGCCCTGCACAGCTCCGGGAAGAGGCTGGAACGTGGGGAAGGGGGGGCAGATGGGCTGTGTGTGGCTGTTGCTTTAGGCAGCTCCCCCAGCAGCTCCCATTGGCTGGGAACGGGGAACCGCGGCCAGTGGGAGCTGCTGGAGGCGGTGCCTCAAGCAACAGAAACACACAGCCCCTCCGCCTCCCCTTCCCCACGTTCCAGCCTCTTGCGGGGGCAGGGCAGGCAGGCAGGCAGGGAGCCTGCCCTGTCCCCGGTACGCGCTGGGCCAGATCCTGCCCCCCGAAACCCTCCTGCAGCCGAACCTGCTTCCCTGAGCCCCCTGCTGCACCCTGCACCCCGACCCCCTGCCCTGAACCCCCGCCTCACCTCGCACCCCTCCTGCATCCCAACCCACTGCCCTGAGCCCCCTGCCACACTCCACACTCCTCTTGCACCCCAACCCCCTGCCCTGAGCTCCCTGCCGCACCCTGCACCCTGACCCCTTGCTGTACCCTTCACCCCTCCTACACCCCACACCCCAACTCCCTGCCCTGAGCCCCCACCACACCCCTCCTGCACCCCCCTGGGGGCAGGGAGGGGGCAGAGTTGGGGTGGGGATTTCGGGGAAGGGGTTGGAATGGGGGCAGGGAAGGGGTGGGAAGAGGCGGGGCAGGGGCGGGGCCTCATGGAAGGGGTGGAGTGGGGGCGGGGCCGAGGGCGGGTGGGGGAGGTGTCAGTAATGCGGCCCTCGGGCCAATGTACTAGTCCTCATGTGGCCCTCATGGTCATTTGAGTTTGAGACCCCTGGTTTAGACCAACACACATTATAAAAATGCTTCTTGTACATGGTCAAAATGTTGTATGTCACTAGAGGGAGCTGCAGTTTAGCATGTAAAGCAGTATCACTTATTTTAGTGGCTTTCATTTTTTGACATATAAAAATAAATAGGTATGTAAAGAATTTTTTAACAGTCATATTTCTTACTCTCAGAAGAGTGCATGTGTATGTAATTAAAATCTGTTTTCCTAAATTAGTTTTCCAATCCCTTTCCTAGTAAGGTACAGTAGTTTGAAAATCAAAGGGAGAATTAGTGGTGCTGAAAACGGTGGGAACTGGGTCCTCTGGCTGGACCATATTGACTTTTAAAATACATAGCTAAACTTAAGTAAATGACTAATAACGTAAGATTGTAGTACTCCTTTTTTTATACATTGTACTTAAGCCTCAAGAACAACCTAGAAATGTGCCAGTATAATACAAATGTATTTTACTTTCTGGCAATCTGGGAAGAAAAAGAAATAATCCTGTCCCTTTACAGTCATAGGTGAAAAGAATTCTGATTTGATGGCATTACTCAAGCTGTGTTCGGATGCCAAATGCTTCTTATTGTTAAGCTAGTAATAAAAAGTGGTTACTCAACTTTGTAAAAAAGTTTTGTTCAGTTATTTTGTTATCGAAACATACAATTACAAAAACTGCTAGTGTGCACTATCTCTGTTGGGTTCTGAACCTTATAGAAATCAAAATGCATACGTTTTGATAAATACAGAGTACTGAGATCAAGCCAGCCATTTTGAGTTGGAGGAAACTTGGTGAACGTTCTCTTGCCTTGTTTTTAAAGTTTCTTTTATTTAACTATTTCTTAGGGTAGATTTCTTTATTCCTAAAGTTGCCGTAGTTGGTGGATTCTCAATATGTTCCAGCCCTGGTCTACTGGAACAAGAGGGAGTATTGGAACTGGCAGTAAAACATACTGTACATCCTCCTGCTCACTGGATTCACACTCAGGTAAATGATATTTACAGATGATTACAGACTGAACAAATCATTTTTCACTTAGAACTTGATTCTTTCCCATTGAAGTCAGTAGCAAAACTCCCATTGACTTCAGTGAATAGGATATGGGCCCTTATTAATACACAATTTCTAAACATCTCATTTAATTGGCCTTAACATTTATCTTGAATAAAATAATCTGCTTTGTAAGAGGCCGTGAAATAACATAATTTGCATGTGGTAACCTGAGTCTAAAGTTGTGATCTTCTAACTTGTTGGTGCCTCTTTTCTGAATCTTGCTCTTAGCTACAGCTCTGTTATATTACTTAGCTATATCTAGCATCCTGTATTTGTGGAACTTTCCAGCAATCATGTGTAACTGAAGGGTCACAGTTAGTAAGTTTAAATGTTTATACAGTTACAAATGGTTGACAGACAAAAATCATATGTTATAAAAGGGATCCTTATGTCAGTAATACATAATCGGTAAAGCAACACAATACTTCAGAGATGACAAAATCCCAATACTCTGGATTACACTTTGAGACAATTTAAGGCCCCTTTCTTTTTGTCATGCTAAGAGTAGTCTGATTCTTTTCCCCCCGGCTGTTTTGTGATGGGTACTTCTTGAGGCCTTGGAGCATTTTTTATCCTACATTCTCCTATTTACCACAGTTTAATTATGGTCACAAGATTTCCTTCCACGCTGTCTGTTCAGATATCATCCCTTCTACTTACTATCCTATGCCTATCGTCCATAGTTCTCTAAGTGTGGCTGCAAGGTCTAGGCTAACAGATTCTTCCAAGGTTATATCCATTGCTGCTCTGTTTATTGACCAGAAGAGTCACAGTAAAAAATCAAGCAGTGAGAATCCCCAGGTTGATCCTAACCCAGCAGTCACCATGTGACCTTGCACTGCACTTCTGCTGCTGTTAAATCAAGTTAGTTTCATGCATCGCTGGACTTTAAATGAAATGACTTGTTTTGAAAGGCTATGTAGAAAATATAGGACCAATGTCACTGGCTACACACTTAACGAGAGTACACAGGGACGTTTCCTATTTCTTTGGTGTTGCTCAGTAAAACTACTGAAAGCCTAACTTAATCTTCCATCTCTGCGGCATCTCTGAAGCTGTTATCCGTCCTTAACATTGCTGTTGAATTTTCTAGGTGAATTCACAGGAAAATACTCAGTTCACATGTAAACTAGTTCAAAAGCTGATGCTGCAGAAGAATCCTCAGAATATGAACTGAGTTTTCTATTAAGCAAGTGCTTTATTTCTGTAATGAGGAAAGGGGAAGGAAAAATGTAATGACCTCTTTGAATCCTGTGACACTTATTTGGTAGGGAATCATAGAATCATAGAATATCAGGGTTGGAAGGGACCTCAGGAGGTCATCTAGTCCAACCCCCTGCTCAAGCCGTGAGACTTAATCAATTACATTTAATTTGTAATGCATTTTGAGATTCCAGGATAAAGGATGCTTTAGAAATGCTAAATATTATTTGTCTTATTTACTTATTGCACCTGATTTTTTCAAATTGATTTTTTCATAATTAACTTTTAATACCTTATTTATAATAGTATATTTCATCCTGCGTGTTTCCAATACACTTATAATCTTAACAACTTCAAGAAGACACACTTCTGTGGATAAAGTTGTAGTGTAGTTTTTTTGCTGTTGAATCCATCTTCTTTGTCTCTCAGCCTACGCCATTTCAATGCAATGCTTGCAATTTTAGTAGAATATGCTAGTTCTATGCTACAGGGTGATGCTTCCCCACCAAATCACCCCAGAATTAATAGTCTTCACTAACACGGTGATTCTTAATACACCTCTAGCCCGGAGCTCTTTAAATCACCGCTGGAGCCCTGCCGCCGCTACCCCGGAGCTCCGGCAGCCGGGCTCGGGTGGCGATTTAAAGGGCCCAGGGCTCCCTGCGGCCGGAGCCCTGGACTCTTTAAATCCCCGCTGGAGCCCTGCCACTGCTACCCCGATATAACGGGATTTCACCTATAACGCGGTAGGGATTTTTGGCTCCTGAGGACCGCGTTATATCGGGGTAGAGGTGTAATAAGCTTCTTCTCTAATGTGGTTTCCATTAGTATGGATGCATAGGTGTGTCTTTCTCATCTGTCAGTCAGGTTATTCCATTGGTCCCTGAACTGCACAGGGGGCTGCTGGTGTAAAAAACAGTTGCCTAACTCAGAGCCCCGCCCCGCCCCCTTCTCCACCCTGAGGCCTGACTGTGCTCATTCTACAAGAGGCCAAGATGGTGAGGGATACAAAGTGGACAGGGGTGGGCACTTTTGTCTCTTCCTGTTTTATTTTCTGGGAGAAAGTCTGTCTGTCTTCCCCTGTTCCAGGTACTTCTTGACCTCTTCTGAGGCCTGGAAGAAAGAAGGTGCCTCTGTGAGGCATGGAAAAACGGAAAGAGCCTGTCAGTGTGCTGGGAAAAGGAGGAGGAACTGGGCTCAAAAATAATGCATACAGATTGCCTAATCCCACTTGATTGGCAGATAAGAGGAACTCACTCTTTGTCCACGTTACACAATACAATTAGCAAGGAAAGAAACATTTTGGGTTTTAGGGTGATGATGGTAATTACTTTATGGGCCTCCTGCTTCCTTACAATCCCAGTTGTGTGTAACACTCTGCTTCAAAGGATCTTCTTTCCTCATCTTGGTACAGGTAGTCTTTTGGGGCTTGGACCTTTACTAAATATATGCCTGTCACTGATGGAAATCTACTCTTCATGGTAGACCTGGTTGAGACAATGTCACTTAACTCTACCCAAGATTCACCTTTTTGATTTTGCTTTACTTATTGTTTTGTAAAGCACTCAAGACAGTAATTTCTCGGTCTGCTGGAGCCTGACAAGTGTCTAGCTTAATCTTCAGGTTCACTTCATAAATGGTTTTGTAGTAGTAGCATCCCTTGGGTCTTCACAACAACACACATTTTCATTGTGTAAAAATCCTAACATGAATCACTCCTTAGTGTGAAATATCCTGCATCAGCCCTCATGGGGGAATGTCATCAGTCCTTTATCAGGGCCGCGCCTTGGCCTGAGGGCAAAAAATAGGCCCCTTCAGGGCATTCAACCAACTGACTTCAGATAACTGGGTTAATTTTGAGTGTGTGTTTTTAAAATACTTAAGCTTTCCCTCATGGTAAAATATGTAAAAACTAACAATGATTATCTTATTCTGAAGCCCAGCTTGTCTTATGACTTAGCGCTGTATGACGACTTGTATTTTGTCCTTTGCTTTTAGTTAAAGTTAAAATATTATCTTTTTTTTCTGCCCCTAGTGTTCTCTTGACTCAGAAGTGGCTCTGCGAGTGGGAGGCAATTTCTTCTTTGATCCCCAACCTGCTGACTCCCCTGTAAACCTTGTGCTGATAGCAGGGGGAGTAGGAATCAACCCATTGTTTTCCATACTGCTACATGTAGCAGATTTTCATAGAAATCAAGAGAGTGAAGAAAATGGGTATAAAATGGGAACAGTGAAGCTGTACTATAGTGCAAAAAACACAAATGAACTCTTATTTAAGGTAGGTAAAAGGAAAGTAGTTTTCTTGAATTGTTTGTTCTTTTCAGAAGGCTTCTTGTTCAGTTGGTTTGTATCAATGTAGTGAGGAGAAGTGCTTCTCATAGACCAGGCCCCTCTTGTGCTAACGGCTCTACAAACACAGAACAAAAAGCTTGTCCCTGCCCCATTGACTTCCGTGGTGCAGAATCAGGCCCTGTATGTGTAAATTTTCTGCCTTTCCCCCTTATTGCTGTTTTATTGAACTTAAATACCTCTGATTTACTTTCTGTTTGGGAACATCTGACCTTATGATCCAGTATAATGGTTGCCAAAGAGACAATTGAAAGTTAGTCACAGGTTGTCAAGTCGATCTATAAAACCAGTTCTAATGGAAAATGTCTTCTGAAAAATTCTTGCTAAAATTACGCACAGGCGCATACATGTTCATGCATCTTCAAGGTGCCCACAATTGCAAAGATTACATAGTCAGGAAGCAGCATCAGTACATGCGGGGGAACTTCTAAACAAATATAGTCTTGTGGCATTAACCACAGTTGCAGTTAAAACACAAACATTTCCAAAAGAAGCCTTCCAAATTTCTAGTCAAAAAACTATGATTCTTGTACAGATCTAGACAAATTACCTCCTCAAAGACAATTAGCCAATTTTTCAAAAGTTGCATCTTATTTTTGATGCCTCTATTTCTGAGTACTCTTCTTAAGATACTGATTTTTCTTTCTTTTCAAGAGCACTCCTTGACTTTAGTTGGAGGTGTGGGTTCTGATCATCATCCCTGATAATCAAACCTTTGGTATTTAAAGCTGAGTATATGAAACTAGTGACCACTCTTGAAAACAAATTGTATAGTTACACCAATGGAATTTCAGAGAAGCTAGGATTCATCTTTTTTTCAGATTATGTGATTCACATTCTTGGCTTGTACAATAAGAATTTATCAAACTGATCAAAATTGTTGCTTCAAAACATTTTTGCTCCGTGTAAACTGTAACTGAATATTGAAGTATTACACCCTGTTGTGTGTGTCTGTGCACATCAAATGGCTGAGCATATTTATTGGTATTGTTTCAAAAGATTTGGTGAATGTAGTGCTGATGACTGTTGTTGGATTGATAGCCCTGCAGATTGACATCCTTTTCCCACAGAACAGCAGCATGCGTTATGCAACATTATTTTTCAGCATGCAGAAAAGGTACACATATCCTGTGTGAAGTGCAAGTTTGCCAACAGTATCCCACTAATGTGTATCTGAATCCTGGTCCAGAGATTAAAGGGTTTTTTGGTCTCCTTTGGCTACATCTGGGTGTAAAAATTGTATGGCAGGCCATGAATGCTCACAAAATTGGGGGTTGGAGTGCAGGAGGGGCTGAGGGCTCCGGTTGGGGGTGTGGGCTCTGGGGTGGGGCCAGAAATGAGGAGTTCAGGGTGTGGGAGGGGGCTACGGGCTTGGACAGGGGGTTGGGGTGAGAAGGGGTGCAGGCTCCAGCTGGGGGTGTAGGCTCTGGGGTGGGGCTGGGGATGAGGGGTTGAGGGTGCAGGAGGGTGCTCCAGGCTGGGACTGAGGGGTTTGGAGGGCGGGAGGAGGCTCAGGGCTGGGGCAGGGGGTTGGGGCCACGGGGGAGGCCCCAGGGGTGCAGGCAGGCTCTGGGCAACACTTACCTCAAGCAGCTCCCGGAAACAGCAGCATGTCCCCCCTCCAGCTCCTATGCGGAGGCACGACCAGGTGGCTCTGCGCGCTGCCCCGTCCGCAGGCGCCACCCCCCCCCCAGCTCCCAGAAGCAGCGGCATGCCCCCCTACGGCTCCTACACGGAGGCGTGGTGTCGGCCATGTGGCACTGCTCACTGTCCCGTCAACAGGCGCCGCCCCTGCAGCTCCCATTGGCCGCGGTTCCCGGCCAATGGGAGCTGCAGGGGGTGGCGTTTGGGGCAGGGGCAACATGCAGAGAGCCCCCTGGCTGCCCCTATGCGTAAGAGCTGGAGGGGGGACATGCCACTGCTTCTGCGAGCCGCGTGGCAAGCCCCCGACCCCGCTCCCTGGCCGGAGTGCGGGAGCAGGGCAAGCCCCTGACACCGCTCCCTGGCAGGATCTTGAGGGACAGATTAAAAGGCCTGATGGGCCGGACGCGGCCGTAGTTTGCCCATTCCTGAACTAGGAACTGGAGTAAATTATACATAGGCCACTAAACAGCTGTCGTATAGTCATGACTTGTTCATTACAGAACTGGGCTGGATTTAGTGACCTAATGGTGAAAAGTTCTCATTAACAATCTGCTCATTGCTATTGATACATTAAAAATAATACTATTTCAACCAGTGGAAAGAAACTTTTTCATAGAAGTATAGTGTATTTTTATCTCTATGCTCTGCCTTAGTGATGTACCCTGTATTTTTTTTTTTTACTGTACCATTGTTGACCTGCTATGTCAGACATGCCAACCGTCCCTTATTTTCAGTAATCTCTTGATTTTTTTTTAAACATAATTATGAGATTACTATTCCAGGTTTAAATCTATCACTTTTGCAAGTGCGCACGTGTGTGTGTGTGTGTGTGTGTGTGTATATATATATTAAAAAACGTACGCCTGTGTCACTAACCACCACTCAGGTCCTACGAATATAGCAAATAATGTTGTGGCCACTGTGAGGATCTGATAGGAGGCAAGCCGTGATGGTTTAGAATGGGTTGGGGCACTGCTGAATTAACTGTCCAAACCACAGGCTGCGTGTCGTGCTCTAGCTGCCCCGTGTATACCCTGCTGGACTATGTTAATGTGCTGTATGTACCTAGAGCACGCCAGGGCCAGGGGGGTCCGCATGCGGCAGTGAGAGCACAACACGTAGCCTGTGCTGTGGCCCTACAGATAATCACTGCAGCTTGTCTTCTGTTAAACCCTTACCAGGGAGTCTGCAGGGGAGGAGAAGCCAGAGGGGTGGGAGGAGGCAATGAGAGTAGAGAAGGAGAGAGGGAACATGGCAGAGGGGAGGATCATCCTGGGAAGGAGGTCCAGGACGAGGACTGACCAAGATAATTGAAGGCCCTAAGTGGCATAGGCAGGCAGCTTTCCGCTTCCCTACACCTGCCTTTGACCATAAACATGGAGGGGATGTTGGAGGTCCTGGTTTCTTTAGGTGGAGGGGAAGGGAAGGGAGGTGGAGAGAGAGATCCAAGCAACTTCCCTAATTTTTTTTCCATAAACATCCCTAAAAGTCTCAGAGTTGGCATTTCTACTATGTTTTGATTATGTCTGGATGAAATAAGCTGAATTTTATAACATTTTTTTTAAATGTTACTTTTTTTATTTGGTTACATAAATTTCACACCCTGAAACACCAAGAGACTGAGAATTTCTTGCATAATTTGAAAACACAAAAAGTCACCTTTTTTGCATAAAATTTTGCATATGTGAATTTCAAATAATTGGGTTTGGTCAAATTTATATTGAAGAGTTTTGACAAAATTAAGAAGTAGAGATGGTAGCATAGGGCTGGGAATAATGCTTCCTTACATCACAGGGGGTGCTAAGGATAAAAAACATTAGCAATTATGAGGTGCTCAGAATTTGCTAATGCTAGGTGTGTAAGTACCTATATAGATTTTCTTCAAACAACATTTTTTTAAATTGCTTCTGTTTTCCTAACTCAAAAATGTGAAAACACAAATTAAATGGGGGGGAAAACTGTTAGTTCTTTGTTTTTGCCAGCCCTAGTTTTGATCAACCATCATGTTGCTGCTACATCTCATAATACTATGTTGGTTGTTTAGTATAATATAGTCCTTGTGATAATACTTTGCCGTCATCTCAATGTTTATGTGACAGTTTAAGGATTGAGTAGTACAGCACTTGGATGTAGGGTCACTGATAACACTGTTAGTGTCAAATCAGCACAGCTTCCATAAGGGAAAATTGTCTCTCTCTAATGAGTTAGGTTATTTGAAGAAATCAGTGGCTTTTGGTCATAAAGGATTGAAGAAAATAAACACTAGGAAAAGGGCAAAGATCTGGGTGGATATAAAAAATGGCTGATCAGTATGATCTGCTCCTCTGAATGTAGATAAGTAAATGGGTTGAATGCCTGAGGCTGAGGTCACTACTGGGTTTGGTTTAATATATTAATGACTTGGAGGAAGTAGACAGTGAATGGGTGAAAACTCCAGGTGAAACAATATTTTGGTTTGCAAAGACTGAAGTTTAGGAAACTCTCAGATGTATTTAAACACATTAGGAGATTGAGCAGCAAGATGGCTGATGTACAGGTTATCCAAGGTAAAATGTAAGGTGAAGCCTGTTAGTATAACATTGTCTAAAGTGCTCACATCCGCCGGTTGCCTCTGACTTCTGTTATTCTCCTGCGTGAGAAAAAGAAAGTCAATGTTAGGTCACTGAAGGTATCTACCCATTGCATAGCCAAATTAGAATAAAATAATTTCTTGCATATGAAATTAGTAAAATAATGCAGAAGCTGTTGTGACATTTGGCAATAATTTGCCCTCATCTAATGGAATGTCTGCATGTCTGATCACAGAACTTTAATGATATAGTTACAAAGTCAAGGAAGATGGCTATAGGAATGTCAGGGCTATTTTTATCCAATGATTGTATAGTGGGGTTGTTTAGTGTCTCAGGGACAGGAGTTAGGGGCTTAATATATTAAACTATGCAAAGAACTGATAAGTCCCTCTTCTTAGTTACTAAAACCCTGTTGCATAGTATGAGATGACACACAATGAAATTAAAAGGCAAGATATTTAGATATAAAAGGTAATGTTTCTTACTGTGTCTGTAAGAAAAAAATCTGGAAATGGTATGATGCTTGTCAGCAAGCCCTCTGTTTGTCATGTCTATTTAGATTACAAGTTCTTTGGGATTCAGACCATCTCTCACAATGGGTCTGTATAGTGTCTAACACTACAGGGCCCCTCATTGGGGCCTATAGACTTCATTGTAATACAAACAATAAGCAATAAATCAGGGGGGGAAATGGGTAATTACATGATCCTTGTTTCTCAGTTGTGCTAGGCAAGTCAAAATTAATCAAACCTTATGCATCCAGTGAAAGGTGGATTGTCTGCAGGACTCAGTAAAGAATTTTCCTTCTCCACGCAGTATTGCATAATTAAGCCAGATGCATCCTGCGTGGCAGAGAAGGTGTTTGCTTCCACTAAAGCATCTCATGTTCTTTGCTGCTGGGGGCAGAATAACACACTTGCACCAATAGCTTCATTCCGTAGAGTAATTACTAATGTTCCTGTGTGGTTTATAAATATATACCATTTTTAATGGGGGTGGGGGTGTCAATACTTCCTAAAAAATCTTCTTCTGCAATTTTGTGAGAGCATAGCCTTTATATTTGAGCATTTTGCAAGAGAACAGAGTGTGATAATGAGATGTGACTAGAGATTGCATTGCCACATTTGAATGATTTATTATGCATGTTCTTTCTTCATGATCTCTTGAAATTTAGCCTTCAGAATATGTATGAAAAATCTTTGATAAATTTGTACACCGGGCTGGGGCACGCATGATCATTGCTTGGTTCTCCTTGTTATCATGAGACAACTCCATATTAAACTCCCCAGGAAACCTTTAGTCCTTCAGCAAGGATACAGAGGACCCTTTAATCCCCAAGAAAAAATTACTTGCGAAGTAGACCTTTCTTTCTATCACCTTGTCAAGTTACAGTAAATCATTGCTCTGACACTTAGTCTTTTGCATGCTCTTCAGCAACTTCATAGGCAGTTACTGTTGCCCAACTCTTTGAAAATGTAGCTCTATGGTATATTACCCACTATATACATTATACCATATTAATGTAGATACTGCCAGTCTCTGCTTAAATAGCTGTCTCACGTTTCTTTTAATGTGAACGTGACTGTTCTTCCCTTCCCATCTCCCAGTCACTATGAGAAGAGAGATCTTTTCCCCAGTGGGGGTCTCATTGTCCAGCTGCCATATCCATTTTGTACATTAGTTGTCAACTGGCAGATTCAGACAGACAGAATAAAAAAACCACCTCTGATGCACGGATGCTGGGGAAGCACTGCCTTTCTCTGCACCAGTTTTTGGCATTGAGGTGTGTGCAGAATCATGGCCTGCACTCCTTGAGAGTGAATATATAGGCAATACATGTACAAGTAAGAGGGAAGCCTGTGAATTTGCTTGGGAACCTGCTTAGCCAGGTCCTGATGTCTCCAATTTTTGGGAGAAGATTTGGTTCAAAAGTACCCCAGAACACTGCACAGTTCCAAATTATTGCTAACTTCTGTTCAGAAGATAATCAGGGAAGTAAAAATGGGTCAGTACGAGGGGTATTGGCAGAGCTGTTTGCAGAATTGTCTGTCTGTATGCCTTATCCTATTTGAAGTCCTCTTACTTTCATGAGCACTAAAGTTCACCCCAACATTAAAAACAAGTCTTCAAAGTGAGTTCAAGAACTTCTTTATATACCTCTCTTAATATACACTGGAGTCAAGCTTGTTCTCATTGACTGGGAGACCCATGACAGATTACTCATGGGTAAACAAACAAATGATAAAATAATCCAGGATACTATATCACAGAATATAGTTCAATTTTACTTCATAATAATCTAGCAAATATCCTATAATATACTTTCTTTAAAATGAATTTGTGGAGCACTGCCAATGCCCTTTACAGTTACGAAAGCCCCAAGCAGCTTAGAATCCAGATCAGGGGTGGGCAAACTACAGCTCATGGGCCAGATCCAGACCACCAGCTGTTTTAAGCCGGCCCTGGAATTCCCGCTGGGGAGCGGGGTCTGGGGCTTGCCACGCTCCGCCGCTCCAGCCAGGGAGCAGGCTCGGGGGCCGCTCCACGCTGCTTCCAGAAGTGTAGGAGCCGGAATGGGGACATGGCTGCTGCTTCCGGGAGCCGTTTGTGGTAAGCGCTGTCTAGAGCCTGCACCCCTGAGCCTCTCCCCGCACCCCAACCCAGCCCTGATCCCCTCTCCTGCCCGCTGAACCCCTCGATTCCAGCCCGGAGCACCCTCCTGCATCCCCAGAGTCCGCACCCCCAGCCGGAGCCTGCATCCTTTCCCGCACCCCTGCCCCAGCCCTGATCCCCCTCCCGCCCTCCGAACCCCTCAGTCCCAGCCCGGAGCACCCTCCTACACTCCAAAATCCCCAGCCCCACCCCAGAGTCCGCACCCCCAGCTGGAGCCCTCCCCCCGCACCCTACTCCCCTGCCCCAGCCTGGAGCCCCCTCCCGCACCCTGAACTCATTTCTGGCCCGACCCTGGAGCCCTCACCTCCTCCTGCACCCCAACCCCAATTTTGTGAGCATTCATGGCCCGCCAAACAATTTCTATTCCCAGATGTGGCCCTCAGGTGAAAAAGTTTGCCCACCCCATATCTAGATAGTAACTAATGAAGTCGTAGTCGAGAGACTTCATTACAGCACTGGTCTAGTAAATTTTCACTGAGAATTGGCATGAGGCCACTGGGGTTTTGGTGAGAATGATCACACTTGTGGATTACAGAATTGAGAATTAGTGAGTTTCTACTCAGGGTATTAATAGGATTCAAATTTATCCTGTAGGTAGTTTTAATTTTTTTAAAAATAGGCTAGTAACATTACCAAGGGGAGGTGGTTCCAGGCTTGGACCTAAAGGCTGGACAACTGAAATGCACAAACATCAGGTTTCTGGAAAGTGGAGGGAGGAAATGGGGACCAGTTTGCCTTTTTTGACAGCTTCACAGTTGCAAGAGGAGAAGCCACAAAAGAGCGGAAATAGTTATAAGATGCAAGTGTGGTTTAATTACAAACAGTTGCAGAAACGGAGAAAAACATCAGCAGTATAATTGGTAGCATATTCAGATTCCAGATAAAGAAGTCCAAAGTCCTTAAAAAGTTCTGGCTTGTTAAACTCAAACCATCAAATTCTTAAATAGAGAGAATTTGATGTGCAGAATCTTAGTAGATAGTACAATCAGCCGTGTTCTGGGATTCTGTGCACACATCTGCTTTGATTTAGTAGACTCTGTGGTATGACCAAGTATGTTTAACATTCCAGAATAATATCTTTGGTTTGATGAACGAATTTCCTGGAAAGATCACATGCAGTTTCCATGTTACCCAACAGAGTTCACAAATCTGTGAAGAACTTCAGCCATATATCACTGGTACGTACTGTGGTGATGCCTAGAGATGTTAAAGTAATTGGTTCAGTGGGAGTTATGATCGTAGTGTTATTCAGCCTATACTTTGAGAGGTTTGATGTGCATAATCTAATGTTTTATAATATCTAAAAAAAAAAATATCATACAAAATGGGATAGGAGCCCAGTGGATAGGTGGGAAAATTAGTACGTGAGAAACATGAATGATTTAATTGTATGTACTTTTTGGTCCTCTGAATCATCTCAAGTATGCTTGCACAAGTTCTGTTACACTTATGGCTGAATTGTTTCTACTTGCTGTTAATTCTTATTTACACTTCATACCCAGTCCTCTTCTCTGCACGTTCAACACTTGTATTTACTTTGCTTAAAGCTGTAATGACAAAGCAGGATAAACCCACAGCCTTTAAGGTGTCCTTGGCATAGAGAGTGATCTATTCTCAATGAAATATGGGATATTTTAGTTGTACAGTATTGTGTTACTGTTAATGGCAATTGAAGAACTAATGTCCTGTAAATTGACACTGTGTTTTCTTAAACACTGATCTAAGCTTTCAGGTGACTAAGTGGTTTTGGATGCCTGTGTGTGTGTGTGTGTGTGTGTGTGTGGTTTCCTAACTTGAGCAACCTTAAACAGGCCTGATTTTCAAAGGGCCGGTGTCGAAACGCCAGAATCACTACTCCATGTTAGAAACTTTAGGCCACTGCCTTTTGACTGCATAAATATCTGTCTTCATATGAATTTCTGTTCTTAACTACGTGTGTTCTCTTTGGTAGAGGGAAGAATATCTGAAAAGGAACTAGAAAAACATGTGTCTAAGGATACTTTATGGTACATCTGTGGTCCACCTCCAATGATAGAATCTATATCCAAACTACTAGAAAACTTTGGTGTTCCTACAGACTGCATTTACTTTGAGAAGTGGTGGTAGCAACAGCTACTTAGCAGAAAATAAAAACTGAAAACAACTAATCTATGTATTTTGATAAATAAAAAGTGCCTGAAATGCACAGAAGATGGACTCTACTATGACCTCACTGACTGCAAGATTTCACTATACGCACATGAAATCTTCTTGTATTTAGTAACAATTCCTAAATTATCCTATAATGCACTCTGATTTGGGTCATTATTGTTTTATTGTTTTTGGAAAAAAAACAATGTATTTTATATTAAAGACATGAGCCATTTGATTTTTGTATTTCATTCATTTGCTATTGATTGATTTGTGTAGTACTCTTTTTTGTTAATTAGGCAGCTTTTTAAACATTTAAATACTATTTTCATTATGACTATAACTTAACTTGCAATTAACTAAATGTGTAAAAATGACCAGATGTAGTCTGTAATGTATTAATTCAGACCATAATTTTGTAAGCTAAGCAAGGCCAGACTGCCTCACTAGTTGGTGAGGGTCTCATCTCCCAGCTGTTGCAGATAGTGATATTGACACAATTCCCAGCGTCCTATTTAGATGCTGCAGCCTGATAAGGGTGCTGTTTTCCTGAGACTTACATCTCATTCAAAGAAGAATAAACAGTTCTTGACCACTTCTGGGTATTAAAGATCCTATATTTTCAAAAGTCTAGAATAGTCTCAGCTTCTCTTGGGCTAATTCTAAATTACATTCTGCTTACCTAAATTTTATTTAATTGGATAATTTACCCATTCACTTTGTTGTACAAGGGGAGAAAACCATTTAGAAGGACTTCTGTATGCCACTGCCAACTGTGTTGGTGGTAAGTGAAAAGAGCGGTATACTCTGGTATGAGTATAGTTTGTAATTATGTGAAACGTTTGAGGCTATCAAAGTGCTAAATAAATTGCATAATACAGTAGAACTTCAGAGTTATGAACTGACCAGTCAATCACACACCTCATTTGGAACCAGAAGAATCAAGCAGCAGCAGAGACCAAAAAAAAGTGCCAAATACTGTATAGTACTGTGTTAAATGTAAACTACTAAAAAAATAAAGGGAAAGCAGCATTTTTCTTCTGTATAGTAAAGTTTCAAAGCTGTATTAAGTCAATGTTCAGTTGTAAACTTTTGAAAGAACAACCATAATGTTTTGTTCGGAGTTATGAACATTTCAGAGTTATGAACAACCTCCATTCAGGCCCAAGGTGTTCATAACTCTACTGTAGTATGATTTGTTAAGATATTTAAACATGCATGTGATTTGTTTGTTGAAGACTTTTCTCTTAAGCTTGATAATGATTTTCTCAGCATCCATGCAGAAGAGAGAACTCCTTGAAAAGGAATTATACAGGACTCAATTATTACAAAAAAGACACACTCACTTTCTTTTCCTGCAGTACATACACATCCCTTCTTAAAGATAAATAAATAAATGGAAAAGAGGTCACAAACATCCATCTTGCATTTGCTTCCCCACATTCATGTAGGAGAGGTACGAATCAATTCTTTTATTGTTGTCCACATGGATTCCACTCATGCTGTTTGTACACCCTGTGCTTTTGGCCATCAGTTTCACTTGGGGGCCATACCTGTGCCCTAAATGTCCTTGCACCTCCAAGTCAAAGGGCATAAAGGGTGGAGAAGGCCCAACCATTCTTCAGTTCCTTCTTGCTGCCTGTAGCAGTGAAGAAGGATCCTTGCCATGTCCATCTGCTTCTCAGCACCATGTGCTAATATTAGTTAGTAGACTTTAGTTGTTAGATTCCAAAGCCAGAAAGGACCAAGGTGATCATCTAGTCTGACCACCTGTATAACACAGGCCATAGAATGTCCCCAAAAATAACTCCTAGAGCATCAATGAAAAACAGCTGATCTTGATTTAAAAATTACTAGTGATGGAGAATCCACCATGACCTTGGTAAATTGTTCCAAGGGTTAGTTTATATAGATAGTTCTCTGCCCATAAGCTCTCTTTAGGCTAGAGCCCTCCCTGTACAGCATTATGGGAGAAGTAAAATCCCTGGGGTTGAAAATGTGTCCCCTCATTCAAAACTTCAGTGCCATTTAATGACCAGCACTCCCGATGCCTCTCTTGCCTGGTGGAGGAACATATTCCTGAACGATGTTATATATGTCACTCCTCTCAGCAAACTCAGAAAGATGGAGGTGTCTGCCCAGTATTGTTCCTCCTCGAACTTTCAATGCAAGTCCTTGAAAGGAAGGATGCAACTTGACCACAATCCTCCAGTTAGTCCCTCTCCATGAGCGATGGGTGAGTCGGCCCCAGTCATTCCAGTATTAACAACACATCAGTCCAGGTTGGTTGTTGGTGCTGGACCCATGTCCATTCTAGCATTAACAACCTCAACAGGCATAAAGGAGCACTACTCTAGAGATGAGACAAGGCACAGGTAACTTCCAGTGCCTACCACGTGGAGAAACAAGAGTCACCAAACTTCTTACTTATCTTAGTCTCAACACTCTTAAGGATAAAAAGCAGCAAAAGGGCCCCTCTGGAGTCCTGGTACTAAGAGTGTCAGTGGTTCCTACTAAATCTACTGACCAGCCTGCATCTTCTGCACCTTCCAGACTTAGATTCTCCCTCCCCAAAGAGGCAGTACAGACCATCCCAGCCAGGTCAACTAGTGCAGCCTTTGGTTCTGGAAAGACAGAAGGAGGAAAGCAAAGAATAGCCTACTTTCACATATGTTCATCCTGCTCACAGGAAATTCATCAGATTCCTAGTGTGGATCTCTTACTATTCCTGTCCTTTGGTCTTTCCACAGTACTGAGGATATTCAACAAATACGTGACAGTTGTGGCAGCTCTTCTAAGGAGATAAAAGATGAGGGTTTACCCTGGCCCATACATTCATTACTACCTGATCCAAGGAAGATCACCCCAAAAGGATTCAAATAATCTTAAAGCCTTTTTCACTCTGAGCCTCAAAAACTGAGAAGAAGTCTCACTTACTGTGACTTAAAGCATAGAGTTCATAGGAGCAGCGTTAGATTACAGATCAATAAAAGCTTACCTTCCACCAGGAGCAATTCCAAATTATAGTGACTCTCATCGACTGACTTAAAGCTCACTTAGACACCAGGGAGGATATGCCTCAGACATTGAGAACAGTGGTCTCAAGCACTTATGTGTCACAGTTTGTCACACTTAGCCTACACTCCACAGATGGGCGGTTGAAATCAGCGTATTAGCGGGCACCACATTGCTGTATTGGGCACAGTCCCTCCAGAAGTCCTCTCCTTGTTAAATTGGTGGAAAGACCACCTTCGGGTGTACAACGGAGTAGCCTCTGCACCTCCACCTATGAAGCCTGACAGCTGATGGCTCACCTTCAAATTTAGGAAGCTTCCTTCTTCCAAATTCTGTGGTCCCTGCGGGAAACACAGCTACATATAAATCACTTAGAGCTTAGTGCCATCCACTTGGCATTCAAAGCCTTCCTACCTTCATCCCAGATATAGCCACAAGCCAGCTGCTGACAGCACATTATGTTAGGAGATAGGGAGGACCAGTTGGCTCTGGTCTTCGTCTATTTACCACCAGATCACACCACTGCTCCTGCATCTGCCAGAGATTCAGAACTCGCTAGCAGATCACGTCAGCAGACAGGTCTCAGACAACACCGAGTGGTTGATCAAGAACCAGTGCTGCAGAGAGTCTTTCACAAACAGAGCTCTAGACCTATTTATTTGCCACAGACCAGAACAAGCAATGCCAAGTGTTCTGCTTGAGTGGGGGGGCTGCAATCCAAGCTCATGATCAGACACTTTTGTCATCCCCTGGATACTGGAATTGAGGTATTCCTGCCCCCTGATCTCCATGATACTTAAGGACTTGAGGAAACTGACGCAAGAGGCAGGGTTGATGATCATGAGGCCTCTGGCCAGTGGCCAAGCAGTTCTCGTATTTGGATCTGATGAACCTCTCAGTACCTTGCCTCAGTGGTTCTCAACCTTTCTGGACTACTGTACCTCTTTCAGGAGTCTGAGGCCAAAGCTCTGCCACCCGGGGCTCAAGCCCAAACTCCACTACCTGGGGCTGAAGCATGTAACTTAACTTCGAGGGTCCTGGGCAGTTGCCACCCCCTAACACCGGCCCTTCACTTGCAACACGCGTAAACTCATCCCACGAGCTCCCTGGGGGTTGCAGCCCACAGGTTGAGAAACGCTGATCAAGAGTTGATGTACCCCCTGGAAGACCTCTGCATACCCCCAGGGGTACATGTACCCCTGGTTGAGAAACACTGTCTTACGTGATCTAGCTGACAGATCCTACACCCAGATCCAGCTTTGTTACATTTGACTGTCTAGATGCTTGCCTGGATGATATCACCCAAAAGTGTCTGTTCACCTAAAGTTCAGAACATTGTGCGGCAAAGCAGGAAACCCTCTGCTGGAATGACTTAGAAAACTCTCTTTCACTTAGCTTTATATGTGAGCATATCAGCACCAGTTTCTTTAACACCCGTTTCAGCGCTATTGGCCTATTTGCTATCCCTGAAGCAGTCTGGACTTTCAGTAAGCGACAGAAGTGTTCATTCAGTACTAATAGCTGTGCATCACCCTCCTATCCAGTGCCACGTATTTTCTCACCCTGCAAGGTCTAGATTCTTTAAGGGCTCTATTCATGTTTTTCCTCCAGGCAGAAACCCCCTCCCCTGAACCTCAATATCATAGTAACAGTATTGATGAGTCCCCCATTTCAGCCATCAGCAACCTATTCCTTTAGCCTCCTATTGATGAAAATTGCCTTTTTAGTAGCCATTACATCAGTTTTAGAGGTAGAGGAAATTCAGGCCTTCATGGCAGGTTCCCCTTATACAGTGTTTTATAAAGATGAGGTTACTTTCAGGCTTCAGCCCAAGTTCTTGGCCAAAGTAATTTCAATGTTCCAAATGAACCAAGGATGGAAAATTCGTTACTAATTTCCTTTCTGGGACTGACTTCTCCCCCAGTCAGTTACTAATAGGCTGTAGGGAACAGTAAGGAGAAATAGTAGGATACCACTGCATACACATGAATCATCTTGTTTCCAAAGGATGCGTCACAGTAATGAAGAGCTAGCTGGTAGTGTATTGATATGGGTCCATCTAGCAACCTTGGCAATTACCTGTGCGGTAGTTGCTCTTTGGGTTCAGGTTGCTGCCATAGAGCACTGAGCTAGTTAGGGCTTTACATTATCACCTGTCACAGTAATAACTGGTCCCTGTAGCTCCTATTGCTTTTCCTGGGGCCAGAATGGTTCTCTAATGCACCATTTTATTCTTCTGGCAGCACCATCCCTATCTAACAGCATCCACAAATGGGGGTCTCCTACTACCCCTGACAATGTTGGAGCCCCTGGAAAAATTAACTAGACCACCTCCCAGCACTCTGGGAGAACTGATTAGAAATATTTGCTTTCTATGGGTCAGGGCTGCGGGAAGGCGTCAGGTGTGGGATTTGCATTTGACAGCCAGAATTCCCACAGGCAGCAAATGTAAGTTTAAATGGGTCAGTGTGGCAGCCTGATGTTGCTGTTTTAAAGAAAAATAGTTGCTGGTTTGCTCACACCAGAAGTGCAGCAGGAACAAAGCAGTTGTCCACATAAATAAATGTCAGGATGTGTTGTGTTAAAGAGATCAGAACTGGCATTTCAAAGCTTAATTTGGAGGGAAGCCATCATCTGCCTGAAAAGTGAGATTCTGTGCCATTGGCAGTGCTAGAGCCCTAAAGAAGAGGCCAGAAACCAGTTTCCAACATGCTTTCCATTTCCTAATTAAAAGTCAATCTTTAAACATAGATTCCCTATGACTCTTAAGCCATTAAACTGGGTTACACTATATCAATAGGGCATATTCTCCCTGTATCACAAATACCATCACTTTCACACCCTGCTCCCTCAAACTTAAACATTAACAGAAAGTTAAACCAAGCTGGCCACTTAACAAATGACATTTCATATCCTTTTGTAATTATCACCTCCAACCACACCTCTGGCATCCCATGTTATATGCAGATTGAGACAGGGACAAGGACATGTCTTGTTTATTGTAAGTGGTTATTTACAGCTAAAGTATTACAAAAATAATTTCAGCAATATGAGACCATCTGCACTAATAGGCTCAGAACTAAGATGTAATTCAAAAAATAATCAGATTCATAATACGTTTTCTTACCTTGTGACCTTTTAGCCTGTTTCCTTTAATTACACTGCACACAGAACATCTTAAATTCATACACAACATGGTTGTAAAAATTCTGACCTACCTGGAAAATTTTCTTGTGGTCCGAAAATCCCCATGTAATTGCTACACTAAATTATGTTCTTTAGACTCATCACTAACTAGTTGTTTGTGGTGATTCTTTACTTATGAATAGTTTGGCATCTTTCTTCTGCAGCTTAATGGTGTAATAGTGAAACACCAGCATTTTCATACCACATAGTAATTTATAATTCATTTGCTCTGAAGCCATCTTAATGGAAGAATTATTCATGCAGCATAGACACATGCAGGCCAGTAGCAAGAGTGTTTATTTAGCCTATAGTGATAGGAAACAGGAAGAAGCCTCTGCTATTTAAAGGGCAAAAATTTAAAGAGAAACACCAATCATCCTGTTGATTGTTTTGAAGAAGCAATGTCGTGTTCAAGCTTTGTGTGGTAAACAGGGATAGGCCGTTACTAGAAAAAGTGGGACACTTGAAAAAACAATTTTGATGAATTCTTATATGTCTTTTTAAAAAATGGTTTTCAAGGTACCCTTGTGTTGGTACTATATTAAATTTAATGTATTCCTAATTCCTTTTCTATCAGTCATGATGAGCTCATTTAGTATTGTGGGTATGATGCAATACTCTTATAGGCCTTCCATTAATTAACTAGTTACCATTAGCACATCACAGATATCCACTGCCTTCGCTGGCAGGGAGTTTTAGAACAAATAAAAGAAAGCTCTTACATTGTGAAGACTTTTTCCTCATATGGATGAGGTGCTGAACATGGTAATTGACTCGTGTCAACAGTATAGGTAGACTGTTGCTGATGAAAATTTTTGCCCTGGTAGTCAGCCCCGCTTAAATGAGACTCATGTCACCATTAGCAGCGCTGGACATGAGTTAAACTGTGGGTAAAATCTGTGAAAAGTTTGCTGGTTTAATAAAGGTAAATTTAATGTTAAAATAGTCACATCAGACCTGTGCATCACTGGCATGGTAAGGTATTAGCACATCCTTTGACTGAGCTTTCACCACTCCAAGCACACACAGCCCAGGATTTAACTCACGCGGAAGCCCTTTCCTAACTGCAATCAGTGCTCTCTGTTGTGATGTCAGCCCTCTACAAGGCACACAGCTCACCCTCTGGCATGGAGCAAGTCCCTGGGTTGCTCAAACTTGGTCTTCCCTTGGCTTCTTGGTCAAGACATAGGCATAACAGGTGGCAGACAGGCCTGTCCCACTGAATACTAGAATCTGTTGATCACAGCAAGGTAATTCTCCTCTGTGCCTGTTAGATCTGGCTTGAGGATGGTGCAGGGGGAGGGGAAGGAAAGGGGACTAGCTACTCTCCCTACCTCTTGCCTTTGAGAACCAAATTGGTTTGGGGAGAACTATCTGAAGGGGGGGACACTGCTGTGAAGCTGGTTATGCTCCTCTGACAGAGAAGCAAACTGGAGCTCTCTCTCCTACACTGCACAAAGCAACAGAGAGGCCTTATCTCCTGCAGCTGGAAGCCAACTCTCTTATCTTGCCCCAAATACCATGCTTGTTTGGATTGGATACCCATGTCTGGGCAGTCCCAGCCATTTGCAGGCTAGACTGAGTATGATTGGTTGTTTAGGCATGTCAGTCAGGCTCCTCACCTAGCAATTCCTTTTCTCGTCTGTGGCCCCCATTGTCCCGGTTTCAAGCACCACACCTGGACAGTCACTTTCACTTTCTTGGCCTCTGTCCCACTCTCTTTCAAACCTCTGAATGGCAAGGGGGGCTAACACTAAATTAGCTAAATTAAACAATTGCATGATCTTATCATTGGAACCTTGCTCTCTCTCCCTTCTCCACCCCCATCACAGCCACCTTGAGACAGTGGGTGAGAATTTTCAAAGTCAACTAGGGGATTTACCCAAACAAGTCCTGTTCATTTGAGTGGAACTTGTGTGGCTAAATCCCTATTTGCCTTTGCAAATTTCAACCATTGCACCTGGGTACTGGTAAGTAATTAAAATCTCTGACTATGAGGTGTCTTGGCGTGGCAATCATTGCCAAAATTGGCCCTCTGAATATTTCAGGATTTGGAAATAGTGTACACAAATCACTAGTGTGTGAAGAGGTCAAACGCTCCCAGAGAAAGGGTTTTTAAATTTTCAGTACAGTAATTAGAACCAAATAAAAGAATAGAGAACTGTGTTTTCAAGATTTTTCTAATAATCACTATGAACCTGCAAGTGATTGAAAAGTGTATCCATTGAAAAAAATATATTGTACCTATTGGCATGCTATCTCCTCAGCCTTGTCTACATGGAGGAAGTGGCATCAGTTTAACTGAAGGTATCATTTTAAACCAATATAGTTAAACTGGTGCAAACTCTCTGTGGTTTCAAAGTGGTTTATTGCAGTTTAGATTAAACAGATTCCTAATTGATTTAATATAGATCACATTAGCCTAGTTTAAATTGAAATTAATCAGGAGTTTAATTAAATAAGTTTTAAATCACCCCTTTCATTAATCTGTTTAATTTTCTTTAGTTAATCTGGTACAAGGGTTTAAACTCAGATCCTTATGGAAGTTTAGGCTTATCAGGGTTCCCTCCCCACTCTGAACTCTGGGGTACAGATGTGGGGACCCGCATGAAAAAAACCCTAAGCTTATTTCTACCAGCTTAGGTTTAAAACTTCCCCAAGGCACAAATTCCTTCCTTGCCCTTGGTATCGCTGCCACCACCAAGTGATTTAAACGAACATTCAGGGAGGGCCACTTGGAGCCCTACCTCCCCCAAATTATCCCCCCAAACCCCTACACCTCCTTTCCTGGGGAGGCTTGAGAATAATATCCTAACTTAAAGTTACAAAACAAACAAACAAACCAGGGATAAACCTCCCTCTTAGCACAGGGAAAATTCATAAGTTAAAACAAAAGATAATATAACGCATTTCCTTGCTATTACTTACTATTTCTGTAATATTAGATGCTTAGTTCAGATATGGCTTAGGGAGATGTATTTTCCCTGCCCTGGTTCCTCGCTGACCCGGAGAGAACAAAGGAACACAAAACAAAAACCTTCCCCTACAGATTTGAAAGTATCTTCTCCCCTTATTGGTCCTTTTGGTCAGGTGCCAACCAGGTTATCTGAGCTTCTTAACTCTTTACAGGTAAAGGAGGGATTAACCCTTTACAGGTAAAAAAGGGATTTTGTGCTACCCTTAGCTGTATGTTTATGACAAGGCTCTGAACTTCCATTAAAATCAATGAAAGTTAGGAGCCTAAATATCACTGAGGATCTAAACCTTATTAGTCTCTCCTTAGTTCTTTCAAATAGGGACTAGTGAACTAGTTAACCAGATTTGTAACATCAGCAACTAATGCTAATAGAATATTGCTTTAACCACCCACCAGCGTGACTGATTGTGCTTGTTTCTAGGCCAAGCTAATAGCAAGAGTGTGAAATAAGATGCCTCCCACTCACATTTGTTTCTTCTTTTAGCTTTGTAAATGTTTGACATCCAATTAGAGCAAAGTAGGTCATCGTGCAACCAAACACGTTTTCCAGTGGAAATTCACTATTTAACATACATGGTCTTTATATCAACTATTTTCCTAGAATGCTGGTTGACTTATTTTTTAATTCAGAGAAACTTAGTAAGACAGAGGCTGCGTTTTAAGGACCAGCTTTATACTCAGTTAGTGAAAAGATACTGTGCCAATAAAATCTGCAAACAAATTTTGCTAACTATCCAGAGTACAGTGTTTGTATTAAAATAGAAAATAAATGAAAGAATGTTTAGGGTATGGGAACATGCCTTTGCCTCAGGGTACAGAATGAACTCACTGTAAAGTACCATAAGTTATTAAAATTATTTACAGTCCTGTTTTTTTTAATATTCTGTTAAAATAAATACTCTTCAGTTATTGTGGGAAAAAATACTAACATGTTTTCTCGAAAAGAACAGGAGTACTTGTGGCACCTTAGAGACTAACAAATTTAGTTGAGCATAAGCTTTCGTGGGCTACAGGCCACTTCATCGGATGCATAGAACATATAGTAAGGAGATATATATACACATACAGAGAACATGAAAAGGTGGGAGTTGCCCTACCAACTCTAAGAGGCTAATTAATTAAGATGAGCAATTATCAGCAGGAGAAAAAAAAACTTTTGTAGTGATAATCAAGATGGCTCCAATCCCTCAGACAGAGACAAGCACCTACAAGATCTCTATCAAGCATTCTTAAAACTACAATACCCACCTGGTGAAGTGAAAAAAACAGATTGACAGAGCCAGAAGAGTACCCAGAAGTAACCTACTACAGGACAGTCCCAACAAAGAAAATACCAGAACGCCACTAGCCGCCACCTTCAGCCCCCAACTGAAACCTCTCCAGCGCATCATCAAAGATCTACAACCTTTCCTGAAAGATGATCCCTCACTCGCACAGATCTTGGGAGACAGACCTGTCCTCGCTTACAGACAGCCCCCAAACCTGAAGCAAATACTCACCAGCAACCACACACCACTGAAGAAAAACACTAACCCAGGAACCTATCCTTGCAACAAAGCCCGATGCCAACTCTGTCCACATATCTATTCAAGTAACATCATCATAGGACCTAATCACATCAGCCACGCCAACAGGGGCTCGTTCACCTGCACATCTACCAATGTGATATATGCCATCATGTGCCAGCAATGCCCCTCTGCCATGTACATTGGCCACACTGGACAGTCTCTACACAAAAGAATAAATGGACACAAATCTGACATCAGGAATCATAACATTCAAAAACCAGTAGGAGAACACTTCAACCTCTCTGGTCACTCAGCAACAGACTTAAAGGTGGCAGTCTTGCAACAGAAAAGCTTCAAAAACAGACTTCAATGAGAAACTGCTGAACTTGAATTAATATGCAAACTAGATACCATCAATTTAGGCTTGAATAGAGACTGGGAATGGCTAAGCCATTCATAGAATCATAGAATATCAGGGTTGGAAGGGACCTCAGGAGGTCATCTAGTCCAACCCCCTGCTCAAAGCAGGACCAATTCCCAACTAAATCATTCCAGCCAGGGCTTTGTCAAGCCGGGCCTTAAAAACCTCCAAGGAAGGAGATTCCACCATCTCCCTAGGTAACGCATTCCAGTGCTTCACCACCCTCCTAGTGAAATAGTGTTTCCTAATATCCAACCTAGACCTCCCCCACTGCAACTTGAGACCATTGCTCCTTGTTCTGTCATGTGCCACCACTGAGAACAGCCGAGCTCCATCCTCTTTGGAACCCCCCTTCAGGTAGTTGAAAGCAGCTATCAAATCCCCCCTCATTCTTCTCTTCTGGAGACTAAACAATCCAAGTTCCCTCAGCCTCTCCTCATAAGTCACGTGCTCCAGACCCCTAATCATTTTTGTTGCCCTCCTCTGGACTCTTTCCAATTTTTCCACAGCCTTCTTGTAGTGTGGGGCCCAAAACTGGACACAGTACTCCAGATGAGGCCTCACCAATGTCGAATAAAGGGGAACAATCACATTCCTCGATCTGCTGGCAATGCCCCTACTTATACAGCCCAAAATGCCGTTAGCCTTCTTGGCAACAAGAGCACACTGTTGACTCATATCCAGCTTCTCGTCCACTGTGACCCCTAGGTCCTTTTCTGCAGAACTGCTACCTAGCCTTCGGTCCCTAGTCTGTAGCAGTGCATGGGATTCTTCCGTCCTAAGTGCAGGACTCTGCACTAGTCCTTGTTGAACCTCATCAGGTTTTTTTTGGCCCAATCCTCTAATTTGTCTAGGTCCCTCTGTATCCGATCCCTACCCTCCAGTGTATCTACCACGCCTCCCAGTTTAGTGTCATCTGCAAACTTGCTGAGAGTGCAGTCCACACCATCCTCCAGATCATTAATAAAGATATTAAACAAAACTGGCCCCAGGACCGACCCTTGGGGCACTCCACTTGAAACCGACTGCCAACTAGACATGGAGCCATTGATCACTACCCGTTGAGCCCGACGATCTAGCCAGCTTTCTATCCACCTTACAGTCCATTCATCCAGCCCATACTTCTTTAACTTGGCGGCAAGAATACTGTGAGAGACCGTATCAAAAGCTTTGCTAAGGTTAAGGAATAACACATCCACTGCTTTCCCCTTATCCACAGAGCCAGTTATCTCATCATAGAAGGCAATTAGGTTAGTCAGGCACGACTTCCCCTTGGTGAATCCATGCTGACTGTTCCTGATCACTTTCCTCTCCTCTAAGTGTTTCATAATTGATTCCTTGAGGACCTGCTCCATGATTTTTCCAGGGACTGAGGTGAGGCTGACTGGCCTGTAGTTCCCCGGATCCTCCTTCTTCCCTTTTTTAAAGATGGGCACTACATTAGCCTTTTTCCAGTCATCCGGGACCTCCCCCGATCGCCATGAGTTTTCAAAGGTAATGGCCAATGGCTCTGCAATCACACATTGAATCTATTTCCCCATGTTAAGTATCCTCACACCTTCTTGTCAAACTGTCTGAAATGGGCCATCTTGATTATCACAACAAAAGTTTTTTTTCTCCTGCTGATAATTGCTCATCTTAATTAATTAGCCTCTTAGAGTTGGTAGGGCAACTCCCACCTTTTCATGTTCTCTGTATGTGTATATATATCTCCTTACTATATGTTCCATTCTATGCATCCAATGAAGTGGGCTGTAGCCCACGAAAGCTTATGCTCAAATAAATTTGTTAGTCTCTAAGGTGCCACAAGTACTCCTGTTCTTTTTGCGGATACAGACTAACACGGCTGCTACTCTGAAACCTAACATGTTTTCTGTGCATGAAATGGAGTGATTTAAATTTAGCCGCGATTATCCAAATTAGATGGACATTTGAAGTTGTATCATTATTTTCTCCCTGCAGTGTTCGGCAAATTGCATTATTGCTTTTAGATGTGGACTGTAGTTTAAAAAAATAGCTTGAACATGCATGATGTGCACTTAGAAAACACATTTTATTGAGTTAAAATACTGTACAAAGAAAGACTAATGAGAATAACCAGGCACAAATCAGCCTATGGGAAAAACTACATTGAACATAAGAACAGCCATACCGTGTCAGACCAATGGTCCATCTAGCCCAGTATCCTGTCCTCCAACAGTGGCCAATGCCAGGTACTTCAGAGGGAATGAACAGAACAGGTAGTCATCAAATGATCCATCGCCTGTCGCCCATTCTCAGCATCTGGCAAACAGAGGCTAGGGACACTTCAGAGCATGGTTTTGCATCCCTGCCCATCCTGGCTAATAGCCATTGATGGGCCTATCCTCCAGGGACTTAGCTTGTTCTTCTTTGAACCCTGTTATAGTCTTGGCCTTCACAACATCCTCTGGCAAAGCGTTCCACAGGTTGACTGTGCATTGCATGAAGCAATACTTCCTTTTGTTTGTTTTAAACTTACTGCCTGTTAATTTCATTTGGTGACCCCTAGTTCTTGTGTTATGAGAAGGAGTAAATAACACTTTCTTATTTACTTTCTCCATACCAGTCATGATTTTATAGACCTCTATCATATCCGCCCCTTAGTCGTCTCTTTTCCAAGATGAAAAGTCCCAGTCTTATTAATCTCTCCCCATATGGAAGCTGTTCCATACCCCTAATTAATTTGTTGCCTTTTCTGTACCTTTTCCAATTCCAATATATCTTTTTTTGAGATATGGGGCAACCAGATCTGCACACAGTATTCAAGATGTGGGCATACCATGGATTTATATAGAGGTAATATATTTTCTGGCTTACTATCTATCACTTTCCCTAATGATTCCCAACATTCTTTTAGCATTTTTGACTGCCGCTGCACATTGAGTGGATGTTTGTAGAGAACTAGCCACAATGACTTCAACATCTCTTTCTTGAGTGGTAACAGCTAATTTAGACCCCATCATTTCATATGTATAGTTGGGATTATGTTTTCCAATGTGCATTACTTTGCATTATCAACATTGAATTTCATCTGCCATTTTGTTGCCCAGTCACCGTTTTATGAGATCCCTTTGTAACTCTTCACAGTCTGTTCTGGAAGAGGGCCTCATCCTCCCTGATTGAACTAACCTCGTTATCTCTAGACTGATTCTTGCCTGCATATTTATACCTGCCTCTGGAAATTTCCACTATATACGTCTGACGAAGTGGGTATTCACCCACGGAAGCTTATGCTCCAATACATCTGTTAGTCTATAAGGTGCCACAGGACACTTTGTCGCTTTTGAGTAGTTTTGTATCATCTGCAAATTTTGCAACCTGTTTACCTTTTTCCATGAATATGTTGAACAGTATTGGTCCCAGTACAGACCCCTGTGGGACACCATTATTTACCTCTCTCCATTCTGAAACTGACCATTTATTCCTACCCTTTGTTTCCTATTTTTTAACCAGTTAGTGATCCATGAGAGGACCTTCCCATCTTACTTTACTTAAGAGCATTTGGTGAGGGACCTTGTCAAAGTCTTTCTGAAAATCTAAGTACACTATATCCATTGAATCGCCCTTATCCACATGATTGTTGACTCCTCAAAGAATTCTAGTAGATTGGTGAAGCATGCTTTTCCTTTACTAAAACCATGTTGACTCTTCCCCAACAAATTGTGTTAATCTATGCGTCTGATAATTCTGTTCTTCACTATAGTTTCAACCAATTTGCCTGGTACTGAAGTTAGGCTTAGTGACCTGTAATTGCCAGGATTACCTCTGGAGCTTTTTAAAATTGGCATCACATTAACTAATTTCTAGTCGTCTGGTACAGAAGCTGATTTAAATTTTAGGTTACATACCACAGCTGTTAGTTCTGCAATTTCATACTTGAGTACCTTCCAAACTCTTGGGTGAATATCATCTGCTCCTGGTGACTTATTACTGTTTAGTTTATCAATTTGTTCCAAAACCACCTCTAATGACATCTCAATTTGAGACAGTTCCTCAGATTTGTCACCTAAAAAGAATGGTTCAGGTTTGGGAATCTCCCTCACATCCTCAGCTGTTAAGATCGATGCAAATAATTCATTTAGTTATTCTGTAATGGCTTTATTTTCCTTGAGTGCTCCTTTAGCATCTCGATTGTCCAGTGGCCCACTGGTTGTTTAACAGGCTTCCTGCTTCTGATGTACTTAAAAAATGTTTTGCTATTACTTTTTGAGTCTTTGGCTAGCTGTTCTTCAGATTCTTTTTTGGCCTTCCTAATTATATTTTTACACTTCACTTGCCAGAGTTTATGCTTTCTTCTATTTTCCTCAGTAGGATTTAACTCCCACTTTTTAAAGGATGCCTCTTTGCCTCTAACTGCTTCTTTTACTTTGATGTTTAGCCACAGTGGCACTTTTCTGGTCCTCTTACTATGTTTTTTAATTTGGGATATACATTTAAATCAAGCTTCTATTATGGTGTCTTTAAAAAGTTTCCATGCAGCTTGTAGGGATTTCACTTTTGGCACAGTACTTTTTAATTTCTGTTTAACGAACTTCCTCATTTCTGTGTAGTTCCCCTTTCTGAAACTAAATGCTACCATGGTGGGCTGCTTTGGTGTCTCCCACCCCCAAAGGGATGTTAAATTTTATTATGTTATGGCTACTATTACTAAGCAGTTCATCTATATTCAGCTATATCCTGTTGGACCAGATCCTGTGCTCCACTTAGGACTAAATCAAGAATTGCCTCTCCTCTTGTGGGTTCCAGGACTAGCTGCTCAAAGAAGCAGTCATTTAAGGTGTCAAGAAACTTTATTGTTTATGGAATTACTTTGTTTACAGAAAATGAAAAATAGAAGGTATTTTTAAAAAACACCATACAGGACTGCCTAACTAATTCTAAACCGGGACTCTAAGGGGATTGCTTATTAAGAAAAGAAAAGCTACTACATGTTACATTTTTAAGCAGACTAAAACTGTTTAAGAGTATATTCAAATATGATCTAAAAAAATTGTTACACGTACATTTTACTGTAAAAATTTTAATATACCTCCAAACATGAAAATGTTGACCATTTTACATCATAAAGTTTGTATGTCAGCTGAAAAACATGGTTATCTGTTGTAAAAGAAAGGTTTAGTCATCAGGTTGTACTCTTCAGGGTCATTCAGTAGCTTTCACTGACATTTGCCTGATAGCTATTTGATTAAAAAAAAACCCATCTTTCTTGTGACACACACTACTCTAGTTGATAAATGATGAAAAGTCACATAATAGCAGTGCTAGCAGATGGCAAGTGTATCCACTATTAGTGAATATGTACAATTAATGAGTTACATTTTACGTGCAGTTTTCATTTTCTTTTCTATTTCTTGAAGACCCAGCAAGCATTGCCGAAGGGCTGATTAGCAACCTAAAAATCCAGAACACCAAAATAAGAGAATAGGGAATCGTAGGCATTATGTTAGAGCCATCTGCTTAACACACAACACACATTCATCAAGAGGTTTGTTTCCCCATCAGGTTCCCCTTATGTACCTACAATATTCATGGTCTGTTTATTGCTTTATATATTTGCAAGAGTAAACTAAATTCAAGAGAATATCAATGAGTAGATATGATATGGAGATAAATACAGCTACAGCCACTTTATCAAACTTCCCAATTCCAGCCTCCGTAAGCCTAAATACCATTTTCTTGACAACACAAAACAATGACAAAATGACATGGTGCAATAATTGTTTCAGCAATGATACATTGATAAAATTATTACATAAGGAAATTGACCAACAATGCTTCTCCTAAACTAATATGAAATACTGAATACAAACCTGTTTTTGTTAAGACAGCACAGAGCAGTTTAAATATCAGCGGTTTTTCTTGAGTCACAGAACAAGCCTGACTATGTTTTCACTCCCAACTTGGTAATCACAATACATTTCATCTGTACCTTTAAAACTAAGGACAGTAGAGCCAGTCCTAATCTCAGTAAAGTCAATGGAAATTTTGCCATTAACTTATGTGGGAGCAAAAGTGGTCCCTACAGTTAGTTGAAACTTTAAGATGCCTGTGTATGTTAATTGGAGAGAATAAAATTGTATAGGGCATTTACAAAGCCAAATTAAAAATTGTATTAAGCAATTAAGTTAGTGAGGATGATTAGCAAAACTTGTCCTTTAGTTTGGCAAAAGATCTGCAACTCTTTCAGTAATCTTGAGATGCGGGTGATTAATTGCAGGAAGCATCCATGGCTCCAGCCCCATTGTCTCCATCCCCACTGTCAGTTGTTAGAACACAGCTTCCTTCATGCGTTATCTGGTTCTCACAGTTGTCCGATGTCTCATTGTGACTCAAGCACACTTCCACTTCTTTTTGATCAGTATCATGACTTGGATGCCATTTTTCTTCTGATTCCTCATTGCCATGGATAGATGTGTCTTTGTCCTCATGCATCTCAGATGTCTTGTCTGCGATACTATCCAGTTGTTCATTCAAGACTGGTTTGCAGTTCCCAACATTTTCAATTGTTGACAATTGTGCTTCTAAATTTCTTGTGTTCTCTATAACTTCACTCTCCTGTTTTTCTTCTGCTGTTTGTTTCTCCCTTGAACTTAGTTTAGCCTTGTTAGATTTCTTTGTTTGTTTGTTGTGCATCTCTTCTTTGGAGAACCTCCAGTGAAACTATAAATAAAAGATTTGAAAGTTAAAGGTCACTTTAAACATAAATAAAAACTCAAGTAGAAATTTGCTTTCTGAAATAATAATGGTTTAACTTCAGTTCAATGGTTGAGCTGGTCAAAGGATCCAACCTCAAAATATATATTGTATATGAGTACCCAGACTACTTAAAATTGTTACATGTTTGTAGCTATTACACACATGTAGATACAATGCTTCTGTTCCTTTCTCTGTCTCTACTGCTTTGTATGCCTAGTCAGTTTCTTGATGAAGGATATTTCGGTGCTGAGGTAATAACCCACAACATCCTGGCAGACATCCCAAACTGTTCTGAAAGCAAGAAAATGGAAAGCTGTGCTAATGTAGACAAACAGAGGAAGAGATCCTGGAGTATTATTCCAGTTTTTCAACGAGTTAGTAGCAGAAGTAACAAACCCTGACTGAGAACACAAGCGCACACATTCACCAAGTGTGTGAAGACAGCAACTCAGAAAATTTACAAATTTAGCTTTTAAGGTGGAATTCCACTGCTTGTTTTATGACTATTTATCCTCTCTCTCAGATATGTGTAAGCATGTATATAAAGTGCGCTATGTAGACATTGATATAAAACCAAAATGTGAAAGAACTGTGCAAGAACAGTTTTATAAGAAAATCATTCAAGTATTGTGTATCATACAGAAAAGTTCTGTACTCCTATCCTATGTATTGTTTGGAATGTGCCACAAAATAACTCTAAAGGGTTTTCTTTTTCAGAAGCCCACAGTTCCCACAGGACCAGCATTTGCAAGACTAAACCAGCATTTTGAAACTTTCAGGAACTTTTCCAAGTCAGTCTGTGGACTAAAAAATTCCAAATGTATAATCTGATCTGCTTTGCTAAGCCATACATACAGTGCAGAATCCAGAAGTGATTTTACAGTACAATGTTTTAAACATTGAGCATTTACAAGACCAAGTGATAAACAGTGCAAGTAAGTAGCAAAACATCCTGAGCCGTTTGTACAAAAGTTTCTGGGGCAGAATGCACAAGGCCACCTTCTACAACGCACACCACAAGACTCATCATGACCACCATTTTGGATGATCTATGTTGACTAATGCTGAAGGCTATATTTTGACTAGCAATAAAAGTAACTATGGTTTCTTGAAATGTTGATGCAATAATCATAGAATTAAAATCAGAAGGGACCACCAGATCGTCTAGTCTGTCCTCCAATATATCACAGGCCACCAAAACCACCTACCACTCGCATACTGAACCCAACAACTGAAATTAGCTCAAGGTATAGCCCTCAGGAGACTATTGCGTGCCACAGGCAAAGAATAGGAGAGACCGAGGTGCACCGATGCCCAAGCCCCCTGCAAGGGCAAGAAATTGATTGAGAGGTCCCCAGATGAACCTGGCAGGCAATTTGGACCACATGCTGCAAAGGAAGATGAAAACCCCCCCAAGACCACTGGATAATCAGCTGATTGTGAGCTCCCAGTGTGACGCTGTGGTCAAAAGAGCTATGCAATCCTGGGATGGATAAACAGGGGAATCTCGAGAAAGAGTAAGAGCAGAGAGGTTACTTTACATCTGTATTTGAGACTTGTGCACCCGCTGCTGGAATATTGTTACTCCTTGGGGGATTCTGCGCGCCCGCAGAAAACAGCCCCTCCCCCTACAGATTTCCCTGCAGAAAATGACAGGGAAGCTGCGCTGGAGGGTGGGGGGGCGACCATGTGTGCAGTTTTTTGGGGGGGGATTACCCCCCAAACATTGCTGAGGCATGGGGGGGCACACAGGGTTACGTGCCACTGCCCCCCCATTTCTGCAAACGCAGAGCTGCCCAGCTCCGCTCCGCTGACTCTGAAGCTGAATGCAGCCTCCTGGCTCCTAGTGCCAGTGGTGCTCCCCTTCTGTGTGCTGGGAGCCTTCCTATTTTCTGTGGAACAATGAGTGCCCGCGGTGGGGCTGAGTAACAGGGGGTGGGAGAAATGAGGGAAGGGGACTAAGGGGATAGGGAGGAGAGGCAGTGGGGAAGGAAGGGGGTGGAATAGGGCAGGGGGAGGGGAATGTGGGAGTGAGGGGAGGAGGATGGAGAAGAAAAGGGAATCGGGGAATTGTGGGGGGAAGTGGGAGCTGACATGCTGTGTTCCCTCGGCAGCAGCTGGGGCTCCCCCATTAAGCAGGCCCATCGAACCCTCACCCTGACAATCCCTACCCCCATACACCTGGACCCCTCTGACAAGGCCCCCACCCCCAGACCCCTACCCCACTGAGCCCCAACCACCATCACCTGGACCCTCTGCAGAGTCCCATTGCCCCTGCACCCGGAATCCCTCAATGAGCCCCGGTGCATCCAGATCACCCACTGAGCGGCCCACACCCAGACTGCCCCACACAGATACCTCTCACCCCACACCTGAATCCCCCCATACTAAGCCCCTCCACACTTGGATACTGCTGGGCTGAGCCTGCCCAGCCACACTTGGCACAGAGGGGCAGGCCCAGCCCTTGCACTGTGTCAGGGTCAGGTGCAGCCTCACTGTCGAGTCCCTGTACTCGGGGAGGTGGAGGCTTCAGGGTGATCTCCCATCTCAATGCAGCCAGTGACCTGTGCTCCCCACTGCCATGCTGGAGCCACATTTATTTATTGACAAATAAAACTTTTGCAGAATTTTAAAATATTGTGCACATAAGGGAATTCTGTGCCAAAAAATAAAAATTAAGAGTAATATTGTGTCCAGTATTAATGCCCACAATTCAAGAAGGATGTTGATAAATTGGAGAGGGTTCAAAGAAGAGCCACAAGAATGATTAAATGATTAGAAAACAGGCCTTATGGTAATAGCCTCAAGGAGCTCAGTCTATTTAGCTTATCAAAGAGAAGATTAAGGGGTGACTTGATTACAGCCATAAGTACCTACATGGGGAACAAATATTTCATAATGGGCTCAGTTGTCTAACAGAGAAAGGCATAACACATCCAATGGATGGAAGTTCGAGCTAGACAAAATCAGACTGGAAATAAGGTGTAAATTTTTACTGGCAAGAGTAATTAACCATTGGAACAATGTACCAAAGGTTGTGGTGGATTCTCCATCACGGATAGTTTTTTAAATCAAGAATGGATGTTCTTCTAAAAGACATGCTCTCAGAATTATTTTGGGGATGTTCTGTGGCCTGTAGTATACAGAAGGACAGACTAGATAATCATAATGGTCTCTTCTGGCCTTAAAATGTATGAATCTATTAATCAGACCTAGGGGAAAATTCCTTCCTGACCCCACAGATGGCGATCAGTTAGATCCTGAGCATGTGAGCAAGAACCAGCCAGCCAAGCACCTAAGAGCACTGGCCAACTCTGTCCAGTGTCCCATCTCCAGCTGTGACCATCTTTGATGCTTCAGAGGGATGAAAAGAAAAAAGAAACAATGGGGAGGAGAGAATCCCTTCCTGACCCCTAATAGGTGTAATGTGCTTATAATGTCAGAAAATTACTCAGAGGACAAAGGATTTATCTGCCTCATCCCTGAAGGAAAAGTCAACCTTCCCAAGCAAAGTCAGCTTAAACTTTCAAGTGGTTAGTTACTTCACCATTTAAACAAATTGCCTCACCAATTTGCCAGCACCCAGGTTCCACTCTGCATCGTGCTGCATGCCAACAGCTGGGCCTTCACCTGCCAGCTGTGAAAAACTCAGCAGCAGCTCCTATCGGGGACTGGGCAGATCCAGGAAGTGGGACGAACCCATCACCTGAGGGCTCACCAGCAGGGAGGGTAAACTAAGGAGTTGGGAGAGAAGGGAGGGAATCCAGGAGGGTCAGGTTGGTGAGGGGAGGGCTCCCTTGAGGGCCCTGGGAAGGTTGGGCTGGTGAGGGGCGCTTTGCCTCACACATTTGCAGTTCTTCTGGCACCCATGCTTTCCATACTACATAAAATATAGGAGGCTGTGGACCTTGGCTGTCTCATCTGGCTGTCCAGTTGGAGTCCAGAAGTCATTTTCCCAGTGCTACAGGTCTATACCAGAGACCATCAGGAGGACAACTCATGATCACAAATCTTTTGCCCTCCTTAGCAATCTGATGGACCACCCAAAACCATATCTTAGAGAAAAAACCTTTTCCAAACCAAATTTTGAAAACCAGCCTTCCATTTTGCACCTACAGTTTTAAGCCCACAAATAACTGTGAGCACAAAGTCTGCCATTTGTGATCCTGTTCTGCTCACAGAAAAGGTAGTTGTGCAAATCCCGTATGTTATACCCACAATTAACTGCACATGCAATTGCTTGCAAGCATACACAAGCCTGGTTGAGACCCTTACTTCATAATGCTGAAGTAATGCTCCAGCTGGCCAAACTCTGAGAGAGCAAAAAATCCCCTAGCAGTAGCTAGATTTAGCCTATATTCTTTTATGTTTTATTTGAGCCTAGATGTCATTCACCAAACGTATCTTGCATATAAATATATTAAAGAGAACACCACAATTTTTTAACTTGAGTGTCTACATTTAGACACTTGAAAAAAGTGTCCTGATTTTCAGAGGTGCTGAGCACCCACAATTCCCATTTAAATCATTTGGAGTTTTCCGTGAGTAGAAGCTGCATATCAGGCCCAAAATGTTAAAAAGCTTCTTCTGAACTAAGGTCAGCCTTTACAGGGTTTAACGGCCATGAAGCCTAATTTCTGCTGAAACGAGCCTTGATTTTGTCTCAAGAAACAGCAGATAAACTTTATGAGTAATTAGATTAAATCTGCAGCCTGTGATGGGGCAATGAGAGATACAGTTATCGCTGTCTTACTGCAGAGTTTTTACAATTCCTTATACGTTTCCTTTCTGTTCAGCTGGCTGAACTGCATAGCACCTGACTAGTTCATATGAAGGATTTAGTTTCCACCACTGCAATTTCATTTTAATCTTATCAGCACCACATATTTTCCCCCTCCAAGTGTTTATCTACAAAAAAGTTTTAAACATGTTGTAATCAAAAATTAAATAAAGCTATCAGATCTTAGTGTCTATGCTTTTGTGCTGTTCAGAATGCTTAGCAACTGAATCAAATGTAAGGTGGTTTATGTCAGGCGTTTACCAGCAGCTGAATAACAATGACAGCTTTTTATAGAACTAGTATGAATTTGGATGATTTTACCTCTCCCATATTTTTCTTGAACCTTTGACTGAAAACCATCATATTTTATTACTTGTATTTTTGTACTGCATTTATTTCAAACTTCCTGCATGTAAATAATCTCTTATCAATAGACATTTGTAAAATTTGAATGAACCTTTTCAATGGTATATGTAAAAATAATCTTTTCAGTCACACTTGTTGGTTTGCAGCTGCCACTACCGTCGACTCATTAGTTATGGATGTATCTATTTGAATTTATACTAATATCTATTATAGGTTCCCATCCTCTTCATTACAACTCACAAAGCAAACAAAAGCACTGCCCATGATGATAACCACCCCAACCCACAGCCCAGCTCCTCCTAGATAGCCTGAGAAGGACAGGCTTTGCAGCATGCCTAGAAGACTAATAAATCTGGGCTCTGGCTAACCAAGTAGCAGAAGTGAATTCCAATATAAAGGACACCATGCCAGCAGCTTACTCTTGTTTATATTAAGGGGGATCAAGCTTAAGCATCTCTAATGATCTCACCTGTGGTGACAGTGAGCAGCTAATAGTGGAGTTTCCAGGAGGGAGTTTGGGGGATTTGCTTTATAAGTACTGTTTTGACTCAGCAACAAGGATAGAGAGTCATCAGCTAGTCTGATAGTCATCAGTGGTCTGCAGTGGATGTGCCATCTTCTGCTTCCTGCCTGAAGAGAGAGGAGACTTTGTCTGTATGAAGTGCAAGCTGGTAGCCCTGATGGAGATGAAGGTTTGTGGTCTTGAGGAACAGCTGATTATCTTGCAAACCACCAGGGATATGGAGGATTTTCTGGTCAATACTACAGCAAATCTCACAGGGGACGGTAACAGAATCAGGTGACAAAAGCAGACAAGGAAATGAAGATAGGAAGATAGATTTGTCACCACCAGAAGTAGGAGAACCCAAAGGGCATCTTCACAGCTGGACATATCAAATCACTATTACGTGCTGAGTAAGACATCTGAAAAGAACAACCAGCAAGACCCAGTTGGAGCAAAGGACCTACAGACAGCAAAGAAAAGAGCTGAGAACTGCTGCCCAGCTCAAACTAGATGGACTCAGACAAGTTCAAGAGAGCATATCCACAACTGGCCAGAGAGGAAGACAATCCTCAATGGGGATTACATGCTAAAGAGAATGGAAAGGACATTCTGCAAGGGCTAGAAGGACGGCAAGACAGTTTGTTGTTGCCTTCCAGGAGCAAAGACAAAGGGCATCACCACAGGAATAAACAAAATTCTGAAGCTGACAGGAGAGATCCTTTAGGTGGTGATCCACATTGGCACCAATGAGACTACATCTGGCACTATTCCAGAGATCCTAGAAGACTTCAGAGATCTCGGAAGGGAACTGAAGGACAGGAATATCCAGACTATCTTCTGGGAATCCTTCCTATGCCTCAAGTGAGAGAAGAAAGATATCAGAGGTGAACAGTTGGTTAAGTAAGTGGTGTAGGGGAGAAGGTTTTGTGGAATATTGGGGCACCGATCACAGTAGAAATGGTACCGATCTCCTGGGTGATAGCCCAGCAAAGGTATCTGGGAGGGCTTTAAACTAACCATGAAAGGCAGAGGGTGTTAATGGAGCAATCATGGTGCCAACACCCAAATATGTAAACCAGCCACATGGTGTCATGCATATGACAAATCCAAGTACAAAGGGTCGTGTAAGGGACACATTTTTAATCATCTATATTCTGATGCTAGGAGCCTAAGTTATAAACAAGAGGAGTTGGAGATGCTCATATATGAGAAGAAATATGATATGGTTGGTATTACTAGAACTTGTGGGATGGTTCATGTGATTGGAACATTAAAACTGATGGTTACAACTTATTCCATAGAAATAGAGGGAAAAAGAGGAGGGGGTAACACTTTACATCAAAGACACAGGAGACTGGAGTGTTACCCAAGGACCTCTTGATGCCAATTGGCATAGGGCACAGGAGATGCACAGAGTTTTACATGGATCCCCTGCATCAGGTATGCACATAATAATTCACCAAAGGGTGGTAGGTGAGGTCTCTACTGAGAGCCAGTAGTCCACTGATCATCATAATCATTTTGAAATGCATGTACAGTTAATATTTAAGGAGCTATGTATCTTTAATAGGAGTTATGTTCTCAAAACCTAGGCCTTAAGACAGGTAACCAGGAGATGATGTGACTCAGACTGGTTCCTTCCAGACAGGATGTAATAAATGCTTATCTCCCTGTCTGGGCATTGTGTATTGTCCATGGCACAATATAGATCTATTTGCATCTGGAGCCAACATGCTAATCAAGGGATTGTGAAATCTTCAAGAGAGGAAATTTACAAGAAGAAATAAAACAGCAGGAGGGGGATCCTGTTTATGAGTAAAGAGAATGAATTGTTGGAGTATATGTGGGGGGTGCAGGTACCCCCCCTGCACCCTTCATTAAGGAGGCAAGCTGGCAGTGTGACTTGTCTCACAAACAGAAGATCACAACTGAGCCTGGCTGTAAAACGCTGGGAGGACTTTGGGATGGGCTTTGCAATATAAGACAGGAAAGTAACTTGTTAAATAAATCTATGTTCTAGAATGCAAGTTATGAAATTATTTTATATGTAACTATTTGTTTCCAATATTCCTACTTGCCGTCATTTGAATGTCTTCTCTTTGTTAAATAAACTTTTGCTTGTTTTCCCTATAAATATATCTAAGTGCTGCGCGTTAAATGGAACTGTGATCTGAGGTGAAACTGGTAAGCTGGAGTGCTCTGCTTCTTTGGGAGCAGCAAATCTGTGAACTCTGTGAGTGTCCAATGGACCAAGGGCTAGACACTCCTGGGGGACGCTTGGAGGGCTCAGTGGTTGGAGTGTGCCCATCACTGACCTGCAGAGGGCCAGCGGCGCCTGCTCGGCTGAGAGAGGAGTGCTTGTGTTGCCCAGGGCTGGTGGAGTCAGGGAGCTGACACATGACAGACACAGATAAGGCTTCTTCATGCTAAGGACAGGTGGTAGCGAGGTGCCTCCCAACCGTGGGTACCCTTGGGAAGTGTTACACTGAGTCATAGAGGATTCAGAATCACAGGACCTTGAAAGCTTATAAATTAAAGTTCTAACTAATAAAACCAAAGATGGGCTACTGGTGGGCATGTGTTTCTGGTCACCAAATTCCACTAGTGAGCAGGATGAACAGCTCCTTAGGCATCTGCCCATAAAGGGTAGAAGGAAAAAATGTGTTATCATGGGTGACTTCAGCCTGGGGGACATTTGCTGGACATCTCATGTAACCAGTAACAAAATTTCCTTAAAGTTTCTAAACATTAAGAGCTGATGATTTCTTAACACAGAAAGTCCTGAAACCAATATGATGGGGTGAGGGAACTCAATACTGGATGTCATTCTGATGGCCAAAGATGATTTAATAGCAGGCCTAAAAATCAGTGGTTGCCTAGATACTAGTGATCATGATCTGATTATATTTACTTTGTGCAAACAGAATATGGCACCAACTAGTAATATGTTTATTTGGAACTTTAAGAGGGCCAACTTTCCAAAGAATAAGGCAATTAATTGTCAATATAACTGACTGGGAATATAAATTTAAAATGGGAAGTGTTAAAAAAAACTGGTAATTGATCAAGAACATCCTACTGGTCGCCCAACAGCCACGAAAAAGGTTATCCTGGGCAACACATCATCCTGGTTAAAAGCAGTCCACATGGCGGGGCTACCCCAGAACTGTAGACTCTGAGAGCCCCGGCAGTAGGACAGTGAAACTGACAGTCTTATCAGTTTTGATGCTACTAGTAACAGTGATGAAACTGACAAGACTGTCAATTTTACTCAGTAGCTGTCTGGGACTGGGGAGCAGATTTCACTTTGGAAACTCCATATGTCAGTGATCCTGAAACAAATTTTGGAGGGATTTCTGGTTCATAGGAAATAAAAAAACAAACTGAATTACTTCCCATTCGGAATGAAACCAAATGTTAAAACTGCAAAATTTCCTGTGAACTGGAAATCCCGTGTTTTGGCCAGCTCTACTCCTAATGTCCAACTCCACTTAATAAGCAGGCTCAACATTCAACACTTGCTGAACTTCTGAATGGTCCCAAGGTGTCATCCCATTGCATTGGTAACTAATGTTAGTGTAGCTGCAGTACATAGAGCAGGAATAAAATGAAGGCAACACTAGTAGCTTCTTCATCCTCTGATGGCTTGCTTTCACTAGATGGGTTGTATTTCATCTTCATACTTCACTTGATTGGCTCCCTTGCATGCAGGTTGGGAAAGGTGAAACGCATGTGAACAAGACCTGCTGGTCGGTAATCTGCCATTTGTTGCCTTGTACAAATCTCTGTATTTTCTCCTACCCTTTAAAGTATGACATGTTTGGGCCAGGCTTTCTGCCTGCTGCTCATTTAATAAAGGGAACTGAAACACTTCAGGGAAGTGGGAATAAAATGAAGATGCACTGATCCCTGTCAGCTGCATGCTCCATTAACTCTAGCTTGGTTTGGTTACTTTTTATAGCAGGGGGTCGGCAACCTTTCAGAAGTGGTGTGCCGAGTCTTCATTTATTCACTCTAATTTAAGGTTTCGCGTGCCAGTAATACATTTTAACATTTATAGAAGGTCTCTTTCTATAAGTCTATAGTATATAACTAAACTATTGTTGTATGTAAAGTAAATAAGGTTTTTAAAATGTTTAAGAAGCTTCATTTCAAATTAAATTAAAATGCAGAGCCCCCCGGACCGGTGGCAAGGACCCAGGCAGTGTGAGTGCCACTGAAAATCAGCTCGTGTGCCGCCTTTGGCATGCGGGCCATAGGTTGCCTACCCCTGTTTTATAGGTTAGTGAAATTCTCCCAATCTCATATGTTAGTATTTATTTATATTACAGAAGCACCTAGAAGCTCCAACTGAGATTAAGGCCCCACTCTACTAGACTCTGTCCAAAAATATAGCAAGAGACAGTCCTCTGCCCCCAAAAGTTTACAATCTAAACGGATAAGGCAGACAAAAGGTGGGAGAAAGGAAATATTACGGTCCCCATCGTACAAATCATGAACAGGGGCAGAGAGAGAGGTAAAGTGACTTGCCCAAGATCACATAGGATATCTGTGGCACAACCAGGAATTGAGCCTACATCTCCTAAATCCCACTCCAATTCCTCACTGTGTTTATTGTTTTTAGTAGACCACATAGTCTCTAGCTCCCTCCAATGGAAGGAAGAGTGAAGGACAGCACCTTTCATGTCCTTTGAGTATTTTGTTATTTCTTTGGTTTAATAGTTCACATCAGAGTTCTAAAGTGTTCTGATAATATTCAGCAAACCTTCTAAGCCATTAGAAATGTTGAAACTGCTGTGGAAAATCTATTAGAGTATTAGAGTACTGCCACGATAAACGTACACAGGAATTCAAGGTCATTTACCTTAGATTCTTTCTTCTTTGCTTTCTGGGGTAGAGAGGGTCTCTGAAGAAAGACAATCTGCTTAGTGGCTAAATTCCCCTCCCTGTAAAACATAATCCTGAAAATGAGTCAAGCTCATACAAAGTAGGATTCAAAATCCAAGAAATACCTCAGTCATTTGCTTAAACTGGGCAAAAGAGAACCACCAGAAATGACCGAAACATCTGACTGTCTCAAGTGCGTATGGATAGAATGGTATTTGTTGGGAAGCATCAGCCTAATTTAGGCTCATGTCTAATTTGATGCACCTAAAATCCCAGTTCAATCGCTGATGTTTTTTCTGTCAAATGTTTTAGAATTCGAGAATCAACACAGAATAAAGTTTTTGAAAAAAAATCAGTCTATGTGACATGCACTATAATCTTTATGTGCACTACAATGTCAATTACACATTGCAGTGTGTTTTACTAGCCAAGCAATAAGAGCTGACAGATTCTGCAATAGTGATAGCACTGATTAATGCACAGCTCAGATGTGTAGTGAAGCACAAGGCAAAGCCAAATGCCTCCATCACTCAGGCTATGCGTTAATCAGCACTAACGACCAATCTGAAGCATTTTATGGAGGTAATTATAAAATGGTTCACAGAAAGGAGTGGAAAGAAGGGAGGACACAGCACAATGTTGCAAAAGGGAATTAAAAATCCTTATTTGTGATTTTTCATCCACTGATTTATTCAAAAGTGTATGAAAAACATTAGATTAGAATAACTCCTTCCACTGGTTTTCCCAGCATGTTTGGTCTTTATAGACTGTAAGAATTCAAGGACAGGAATTGTCTTCATCTGTGTCTCATACACCACTGGGCACAATATTGGTGCTTTAATAAAGAACAACTTGGCATATTGATCTATTTTTTTTATTCGTGACTGATGAAGAACCCTATTTGAATAGCAGTTCTGGAATGTGCAGTAGTAAGGATCAACTGTTGTCACATGCCTGTATTTTTAGCCAGTCTCCATTAAGAATGTTTTAAAACTATTTACATTTCTATTAATATAATTATGCTTATGATGCAAAAGTAGATATAAAAATGACCAAAACCCACCAACAAAGGAAATTCCAATTGAAGGCTACTACAGTACTATCAGTATTATTTCACCCGCTTTTTCTGAGCTACTGCAGCAAATGATGTATAACACCACACACTGTTCTGATAGCTACTGATGAAAGACAACATGTGCTTCTACCGCTAGGCCACACCACTCTACAAACAGCACCACAGTTAGTTAGTTTATTTTTTAAATGGAGCTAAGAACTTACACCTGCAACCCGGCACACCACATACAAGTCTGGCAGCACCCCCACCCCCTTCCTGCCCAGCAAGATTTGTGGCAGGGCTGAGGTGGGGACAGAAATGCTCAGACTGGCCCAGTGGCAGCTGCAATGTGGCTTTCCTGGACAGTTTAGTGCACATGTGCAGGGAACTCTATGCTAGGAGAACGGGGAGTTGTTAGCACAAACTATCATGCTGATACAGAGGCTTCCTTAACCAAAATGCAGTGCCCACACAGTACCTGTTTGTCTTTACAATTGGAGTAGGAAGCACACAAGTCAGCTGCCAACCATACACCGCAAGAGAGTTCAAAAGTGGAATATAATCTGTCTGCACTTCAATTCCCTGGGGAAGAAAAATCAACTGTTAGGATTATCGCTTGATGTGTGACAATTGGCTTTTTTAAAAACGGTGTTTTGTGTTGTTGTTTCTTTACAAAGTTAGATCATTTTTGCAAGTTAAGGAAAGCAGGAAGGAAAATATTTGAAAACGCAAGACACGTAGGATCATTCTCCAGTTCTTGCTGAAGAGTTAAATATATTTGCTTAAACAGTGCAAATATGCAATTTCTTTTTGGGCTCTAAACCATCCGTGTGACAGCTGATGAATCAGAAAAACAGGGCTAATTCATTTTGTTTTATCAGAGCTCCCTTGGACAAGTGGCCTCCTGCAATCTTCATTGAAAAAAAGAAGAATTACATCCTTGCAAACAAAAAGGAATTCATGTGGCACAAAAACGCATTACACTGTGTGGTCCAGATTCTGCTCTTGACTATGCTGGTGTAAATCCTGAGCAACTCTCCTGAAGACAAGCAAGTTAACTTCCGCTTTACACCAGCAGAGCTGAGAGCTAAATTTGGCCCTCTGATTTCAAAGCATTCCATGGGGAGTTAAATGACATTATGGTGCTAATGAACCCATGTTATTTGCATCCAGCAGCAGAAAGAAAATATAAGTACAACTTGTTTTATTCCTTTTGTCACCACAGGCAAATAAACATTGCCTATTTTTTATTCTGAATCAGGAAATATGTGGGCGAGACCAAAACGTTACCTTTCACTGTAAAAGTCTAGCTTCACTCAGAGATGCTGTACAGTAGACCCTTGCTAATTCTCCCTCTGCTAATCTATAAACCCAATAATTCTCTCAAAAGGAACAGTTAGTCTCAGTAAAGATTGCTACAGGGAGCACTAATATACAAAATAATCTATTGCACATTTACTCTTCAGTGTTACTAATCTTACTGAAGTATTATCATAAATTGCTAATACACTTGTCACTACAAATACTATTACACTACATGACAGTACAAATTATGCTTGCCAAAATAAATGCACAAATACATTCTGTGATGCTGAGAGAGAGAGAGAGAGTGTGTGTGTGTGTGTGTGTGTGTTCATTTTCTTGTTAATTCTCAAAACAGGGTAAAGCACCACAGTGTTCCCAGTCATCAATGTCAATCAGTAAGGTTCTACTTCACTACACGAGTTCAAATCAAAATCTATACATACTGTAATAACAATCATTTGAACAGACCTAATTCATATTCTGCTGTAGTATTTTAAACAGAGGCCCTGATTTTCAGTTTTAATTGGGCTTTCCTTTTTGTGCATACGATTTAGGTCACTTAAATATCTATATAACTGAAAGGCAGGTATAGTTGGGTAATTAATCACTTACATGACCTAAACTGTATATGAAACTAACTGAAGGAGCAAAATTGTACCCATTTAAAGGAAAGCCATGATTTGAAAATCTGCACATGAGCACACATTGGATTAACCTTGCTTTGGGTTTCTTCACAGAAGCTGTCAGATGCTCACGATGATACACCTACTTACAGAGGTCACACATATTTGCAAGGGCTGGCAGCATCACCTTATATAAGACAGCATGAAGGTACAGGAAAGGAAGAAGATGGCCTTTAAGAGAAAAGATAAATTCTAACTTAAGCTTCTGAGGAAATGAGTCAGAAGCTTATCAGAACTTCTTCAAGCCTACCATGACGGCAGAAGTGCCATGTTTATGGAGCCTCAGAGCCACACAAATCAGAGACTCCACCAACCCCACCATTTTTGTCCTCCCTCCCTCCCTCCAGCTGCCAAACTGACTTTTTCCTCTTTCCAGTTTTTAAAATGGCCCAGTGCCTGAGGAAAATCTATTAAAGGTACAGACAGATGTCCAAATGCCTTTGAAAGCAAATGCCTCAGGAAAATACTAGGTATTTTGGAATGAATTTATAACAAAATCTGAGATTTGTCAGAGAGCTCAACAACTCCTTATCTCCAGAGTTATCCAGAAAAGAAGATGGTAATACCCAGGACATGTATAAAGAATGAAACCAGAACATTTGCTGTGGCGGGCACGCTACTGTACAGCTGCAGGAACATGTAAAAGGAGCTGATTGAAAAAAATCCCTCTATCGCACAGTACCATGAGCGGGAAAACTTTTGGGACTTAACAACAAAGGACATGCAAAGAGTGGCTCAGGACAGACAGAGATGGCTGAGCCTTGTTTGTGCCCTAAGCGATGACTGATGGTGCAGGAAGGATTCAGACTTCAGATTCAGCACCTGAGGGCTAAGATTATCAAAGAGAGCCTTCCTGTTTCATCGAGAAATGTGACAAACATGTCAAAATCCGAGAGTAGTTATGGCAACCAGGAAGAGCACCACGACAACACAAATCACATTTGGCTGCTGCAGGAGCCGAACCATTTCAGCGATGCGCTGTCTCCTGCCACAGCCAGTTTTCTCAGCAGGCTCCCGCAGCGGCAAGACAATGAAACCCTATGGGATTTTGACCTATCTGACTTGTCAGACTTATGCATCACCTGTAGCAGATGATGTTATATTTCTCAACAGATGCTTAGAGAGAGAAAAGAACAGGTTAGGGTTCAACAAAATTAAAGCATTTATTAGTTCAGAAGGTTGAAGTGTATAAGAAAATTGAAGGGGAAGGATTAGGAAAAAAGGGTGGATAGAAATTGTTCTAAAGGTGGTTTCTGTTTTCCGTGTTAGTCTCATGGTGCCTTTCTATCCACCCTTTTTTCCTAATACCAGTCAACTGGGTTTTTAGCACCCATGAGAAAGCATGTCCACACCCTGCAGAGGTGCATACCTGGCCCTAGAATCACTTCCCTGGTCCTCCTTAACAGCTCTGATGGAAGTCACCCAATGCCTCTGTGGAATCAGCCAAAGTACCTCTTTCCAGGTCACCATGCCAGTGATCTGCAGGCACACACCTCCTGCCCCATCCCAACTAGCTCTGTTCAGTGGTGGTAGGTAGGGGAGAGGACAGCAGCCTTTTTTCACCTTAAGTAATTTTTTTTTTCAAGTGGAGCTCAAACTCCTCACTGGCAAATATAAGCACTAGCAGCTTCAAAACCAAGAGCCACAGAGGCACTAACATGGAAGGGCAAGAAGAGGCCACGATGTGTAATTGTATCACAACTGGAATTTATGTTCCACCAGGAACCATAGCTGACTAAGACACATGGGAATACACATCTTGATAATAAGCCTGAGTGTGGAACCATGCCAAAGTGTCACCGTTATGGTTCTTTCCAAAACAAAAAGCATCTAAATGCACAGTAAATTTTAGCACAATCTTGCCATGCACCAAAAATAATCTTATAGTAAATGTAATTTATATTCTTGTATTAAATGTAACTATATTAAGTTCAAATACAGAAGAGCATGAGATTAAACTACTGTAATCAGGATGTTTTTGAAGCTCAGGGTTAGTTAGATAGAAGCAGTAGAAAGTACATGACAGAACTCTAATGAAAAAGAAGGTGCACAAATAATACCCTGTATCAAACTGGGAGACATTTCATTCTGTGAAAGGGAGCAAAATTGTAATTAACTCACTTCCCACTCTCCTGTGGTTGGTAAATAATCTCTGATCACACCTTGAGTGTCAAAAAACCAGAACGCATTGAGCTGTGTTTTTCCCCTGATTTGCAGCACATAATAAGATTTCATTTTTATGTATAGTTTTGCTGTTTGGTTTCAACATTTCTTCCCCCCCATAGTCTCAGCTCATTAGAAAACTAGAAATTCCTAAAACTTGATTTTAAAAAAGGTAAAGATAATATCTAGGGCAAACCATACCACATACTGTATTAACAACATTCATTTTCTTCTACAGTTGCAGTTTTAGTCACCGAGCAACATAAAAAAAAAAAAAAAGACTGCTAAGTTCTTGTCCGACTGAAAAAAATTCAGTCAAAATGATTTTTTTTTTAGTTAAGTAAATGTAGTTAGTTACAAGTGAGCCAACCTTGGTCACTGCCTAATGTATATTTTCTTGCAATGTGGAGACAAAACAGACCAAGCTTAAGGAATAAAAGATGGAGCATCCCATTAAATAAGTCTTAATAAAGCACTTAAGGCAAATCCGGATGAGCTGTGCACTGAAAGGAATGATAGGGTTTGGAGGTGGAGGAGGAATCCTGGCAATCAGGATGGGGAACAGAAACACAGACAAGTTGTAACTGTCCCCTGCTTCTCTGTGTGGGGAAATGGGTTGTCAATTATTTTTATCTATTATTTGTATTGCCGTAGCACCTAGAAGCCCCATAACCATATAGGGAATGCACACCCCTGTGTCAGATTCGGACAACCTGCCCCCAGACACACTGCAATTATGACTCTCTATAGCCCTATGGGAAGGGAAAGTGGGGAGAGCAGGATTTGCACCTCAGAAAAAGAGAGAGGTATAAAAATGTGTCTGGCTCGCTGAGAATAGGCTGGTGAAGGAATGTTTTATGTCCTCTGTGCATTATGAGGTGAAAGAATCCCTAATATGGAGTTGTTAATGATATTTCTGTTCTATTTTTGCACTCTTCCCATAAAGTTATTTGGGTTAATCATATAATATTATTGATCTATTATAAAAAGATATTTATTGTTAGCAAAAGAGAAGTTGTGTGTTTGTGTATGGTACAGCAATAAAAGTTGAACTATCCTGCTCTCAGATTGGGATCTTCCTAAATTTCAGTACATAGCATAACAGAACATTGCTAATTTGCACTGACTGGGAAGTCCACTGTGGATTACCGGCTTTCTAAATTAGACACAGGTCCTGCAAACTCATCAGCTTGGGCAAACCCCTGCATCCATATACACTTCCAGTTGGTGTGAGTGATATCTACCCACGCAGATCAGTTTGCAGTATTCAGACATCAGTGAGTAACTACAACAAAATGACAGGGAGGCCTTGCACATTATTCTGGACAGGTGTAGTTCAGATAGTTCATGGTACGTGTGCACTGTGTATATTTTGAGAAAGTAACAATGCCTTAGTACAATCACTACAGCACATTGCTATGACAATTTAACTGAGAACAGGGGTGAGAGACTACCAGTTGTTTTGTAAGAATTATTGGATTTGCAGATTAGCTAAATGAAGATGAGCAAAATTCTGCTGTATCAGGTACATCTTCATCCCCCAGCTCCACTGTGCATGGGCCAAATTGCACGCTCATAAATGCACCCAAATGTCACAAGTCCAAAACTGTGTGTGCTGCTGAACAGTCTTAACACCTGTGTGCATGTCAACGGTAAATCTCCTCTCCTAGTGGGTTTTGTGGATGCAGATTCTAACCCCGACACATGCACACGTATTAGGATTGTTCAAGTGCTCACACTTGGTGTTTGCACCTGCAAAGCACAGGCACGTTTATGTAGAGATGCAATTTGCACAGTGGAGGATGAGTAGAGGCTCAGCTGTAAATACGGCTCTATGCGGCTAACACACCAATACAGTTCACTAGTCACTAGAAAGTGTCTTAGTAAATGTTTTAAACTAACATTTCAGTGGCAATTCTCACAGCCAGTACTGTGGGAAACTTTCACATTCTTGGCCATCGGGCATGAGAAATATAATCCAACAACTTTTTATCAGTATATTTTTTTTAAAACCAATTCATCTAGACCATAGAATGCATCTGGTGTATTTCAGTAGCTACATTCTTGTGACACCTGTTTAATTAGGCTCTACTAGACTCTCACATAGCTTCACTTTGGTACTGGTTCTACTATCTGTCAGTCAACAATTTTTGGGAAAAAATTAGCTCATTTATTGTTCAGGAACTGGTATCTCTGATGATAGCCAGGCACACTTCATAGCACACACTGTTCAATGTTGACCATTCAGCTTCCCACTGCAAGTCACCCAGGGTGAAATTCATCCCCCTGCCTGGACAAAGCCCAAATAATCAGCCTTTGTGATGACATCTCCACGAGTATGAAATTTACCACCACCCCTGTCTTTAGGCAGTCCACAGAGCTAAAGAGCAGACCCTTCACCATCACTATTCCAGTCGATGGAAGAGCAGCCATTGCCCTCCTCTATGCAGGGTTGGGGCCACTGGATATGTAGTCATGGATCCCCTGGCCTGCCTCCAAAGATCCCTCCAACATACTGGCGTTAGTCTGAAGGAGGGGGATGAATAGCATCCAATTCCCTGTGCAGCTGCTTCACTCCCATCTCCACTGCATGGCTTAAAGGTGACCTCCTGAGGGAATGGAAATGAATTTGTGCCTTTTTGGTTCTTTATGAAATATAAAGAAGGGCTAGAAGAGTTTTTTTCCTGCTTGTTTCCAGACTAGAAATTCAGGTCTGCGTCTGCCCTTCCCTATTTTTCCTTGAAGACTCTATGGATGAGTGGAGAACTAACAGGTTTATGACAAGATCACAAATACCAAAACAAAACATGAGTGAGAGGGAAAGTGATCATTATTAAGACTGTCTAAAATTCTGTATTTTGTCTGCTTTTGGCAACACCTATTTAACTCAAGCCCCCTATCAGCAGACAGAAGAAATACTGTCTTTGTTAGAACTTTAACATTCCTGTTCCTACAGTCAAGGGCTGAAAAAGGTCTGAATCCACATTTCTAGATTCCCCAACTAAGACCTCCAGCAAAACCAAGGGAAGATCAGACTTGGCATTTTTGTTATATTTTTAAGATAAGAAACAAACATTACAAAAAAAAACAAACCCTTTAAAAAAACCCAATCCCCTTCCCCAAGCTTTTTAGCTGTATATACATAATAAAGGAGCAAAACAAGGACAAACCGCCAATATTTTCCCCACTGAGCGATTACTTTTATGTGGTACAGGACTTTTACAGGACTGAATTTAGTACTCATCACCTTCAACCTTCCTGCTATTCTAGTCATGGGTCTATCTCGTGACCACAGACTGACAAGTGTAACAAAGTGAGGAGATCAAGCCCACCAAACTCACTGGAATCTGAGGTAGATCAGATTTAAAACCAAATTAAGGCCAGATGTCCAGAGAAATTTCCAGAAAGAGCACTGAATTAAGGAAACTTGTCACCTAGGCAGCTGAAAGAAATAACTTTGTTTTGTCTATTGGAGTAGGTACCACATTATGAACATTTACCACACCTATAGCTGATACTATATCACATTACTTCCATTCTACCAGACACTGCAACATCACAATATATCTGCGAGCGTATAGTTTAATTTGAGTCAACACGCTGCAGACATAGAAGAAAAAAAATATTGAAGCGAAAGCTAAAGATGCACAGTGGGGAAATATCCTTTAGTCAAGGAAAATATTTTCAGAATGAATGTTACTCACTAGTGAGAAACAATGCAAATATTTGAAATAATTGTTTATAGCACTTCATTTGAATGAAGTACTGGTTAATTTGTCAACATGTTCTGTTTCTTGGGTACAGGAAGGAGAAGGTGACACATTAGAGTTGGGGAGAAGGGAAACCAGACAGTCTTTGATTAATCAGAGCTGCCTACCCAAATTTGCCTGCACAAGCAGAATTAAAACCATGAAAGAAGTTTTAATGCTAGAGCTCACAGACTGTAGTGAAAATAATGTGGCCTGACATTTTTAGGGTTAAAGCAATAGGGTCGAGGGAAACATTTAGTCATTAAGAGTTCTCTGGTCATTTGCACAGATACCAGTTCTGTTCTGTCTGTCTGAGTTCTGTTCTGTCTGAGTGGAAACAGTTAAATAACTCAGAACTATTACATCCTGTCGGTTGCTTGGCGGACCGCATACTGTGACAGCTGCAAGCTTTACATCCTCTTGCAAACTGACATTTTATACACATACCAAGTGTTCAGCTTGTTCTCACTATTAGACTTGGAAGCATTACTGTTGTTTAATAGCAATTAAACAGGCAATATTTTCTCTGTAGAGAGGCATGCCAATTCCCCCTCATTTGCCTTTATGATGATTGGAAAAGTTTACCTTTTATTTAGTCTCAGTAGATTCACTGATCTTTGTAAAGCACTTTGAGGTCTGCTGATGCAAATCACTGTATAAAAGCGGGGTATTATTATCTTTTTATTTATTACTTTATTATTGATGGTACTGAAAGATATATGGCATCTTTTCTTTCATAGTTGCGGCTGGATTTTTTTTAAATTGGAGCACAGTTAAAGAAACAACATATTTGATAAGCCAGTTCACATCCCCAGAAGGAGCACACAAATAAGGGAAGTTGGATAAGCTCTCCAGAAATTACTCTGAAATGTACATGTAATTCTGATTCCATCCCCAAAATTCTGAAGTGTCAAGATAAGCAGGTCTGATATAAGCCCCAAATGAGAGTCAATTTATCCATGAATTTCTGACTGTCCATGAATGTTTCTTCCATCTGCCTGGAGCAAGACAGACATGTTCTAACAGGATGGAATTTTAGAAAAGATGAACATAACCTACAATGCACCAACCATGAGCTTGCATAAGCATGAGAAAGTCTGGATTAACCAGACACTTCACCCCTCTGGAAAACTCTGCTGATGATTCTCTGGTGTATCTGTAGTAGAAGCAAAGCGCTTATTAAGGTTCCAGATAACTCCATTGTGTCTCAATGAGTTCTGTCATCCTTGAACCTAAAGTCCCTCTCTCTCCAGCTGTGATCTAATCTTCCTCTCTGCCGCTTGATGTCCCTGCATTTGTCTGTGAACAAAGGTGAATTCTAAGAACATCTGGCTGGGAGACAGTTTGGTCTACTGGACAGAACATTGGTGTAGGAGTCAGGCAGCCTGGGTTCTAACTAGAAATGGTTGTGAAATTTTCAGTAAATATTTTTTTTTTGGTCAGAAAATGTTTATTCATTGAAACATATTGGCTTTGACAAAGCTTTCTCAGGTCCAGGATGGACTTTCTGGTAGAAATCACAGAGAGAGACCCATTCCAGAACAGCCAACAGCCCAGTGGTCAGGGCACTCATCTGAGACATAGGAAACGCAGATTTAATTCCCTGCTCTGAATTAAGCAGACTTGGACTGGGATCCTTCCACATACCAGGGGAGTGCCCTAATCATCAGGCTACAGAGTCAATCTTGCTGACCCAGTGAATATTTAACTATTTATATAAGTGGAAAAGTTCCACCAAGAAAGATGGAGAAGAGAGTGAGAGACTAACTCTAAAAGCCCGAGAGATTAGGGCACTTGTCTGGGATGTGGATATCCATGCTTTGAAGCAGGCAGAGCAGAAACTTGAACCTGGATACCCCATATTCCAGGATGAGCACCCTAATCACCACCCTAGGTGTTGGTGTGTCTCTCATTCTCATAAAAGTTTGTTCTGATGGGAAATGAAAACAAAGGTCAAAACCTCAAAATGTTTCTGAATTCTGAGTTTTCCAGCCATTTCCAATTCCAATACCATCTCTTCCACTGACTTGCTCACTTCCCCTCTCTGCCTCTGTTCCACCTTCCACTGTCTACCTTGTCTATTTAGACCAGTAGCGGGCAACCTGTGGCCTGGCGGGGTAATCCGCTGGCGGGCCGTGAGACATTTTGTTTACATTGACCGTCTCCAGGCACAGCTGCGTGCAGCTCCCAATTGCTACAGTTCACTGTTCCCAGCTAATGGGAGCTGCAAGAAGCAGCGTGGGCCGCAGGGATGTGCTGGCCGCCACTTCCCGGAGCTCCCATTGGCCGGGAATGATGAACCGCGGCCACTGGGAGCTGCGGGCGGCCGTGCCTGCAAACGGTCAATATAAACAAACTGTCTTGCAGCCCACCAGCGGATTACCCTGATGGGCCACGTACGGCCAGTGGGCCGCAGGTTGCCCACCACTGATGTAGACTATAAGCTCTTCAGGGCTGGGACTGTCTCTTAATGCGTTTGAACCTAGCATAGCGGGGCCCCAATCTCAGTTGCGGACTCTATGGAAAACAGTAAGAATTATAGGAATACTAATACTGGGCTAAGTCTCTTAAGGGAAAGGATGTCATGGATAGCCAGCTTACATGGCTTCCCAACAAACCTCTGAGATACTTTTCTAGCTATGTGATAAATTCATTGGTTCTCAATCTTCTTGAATTGGTTTGGATGCAAGAGTTTCTTAGGATCAGCACAAACATAAAGAGCAGGATTGCCAGGAAGCATCCAGGTCATCCTGATCTCTCAAGTTACATCAGGTGATGATCTAACCATGGCACCTGAGTTATATATACCTAGATCCACCCAATTCAAATCCACATCCTACCCAGTTAATGACCTATCTTACAACCAAGTCAAGGGAACTGCATCAGGGATTAATTTAGCCCAGCCAGTGTGTACCCCATCTGATGTGCATGTTATCTGCTGTATGAGAACTGTTGATTTTAACGCCTAGTGTACTACAGTTATGCCTGGTTTTCCTTCTATATCCTGAATAATGCTGCCTGCAAAGAGCCTATCTTACTCTGCCTTTTGATGAAGTGTTTGCTCAAAAGGATTAGTTAGCCCTAGAAAAGGCAAAAAAAAAAAAAATTAATTAATATATCTGAAAACGTTTTTGTACTCAAGAGACTTGGAGAAACTGTCCAATTAGCCCTGGCTCCAAAGTCCATCCCAAAGATGTTCTATGAAGAACCACTACGTCTGACAGATGATTACAAAGGCAAAATGTGAGGGGTAAAAAGGCAACAGCACACCCTGGATACGGATATGCGTGGCATTCTTTTAGGTCAGTCATTTCTGCTTGTTGGCCCACTGGCCTCTGAAATGTGTTCATTCTTGCCTTTTATAAAAAGTCTTTTGAATTGTTTCCCCTCCTTCAGAAGTCACTTCCAATTTTCACTTCTCAAAAAAGTCTTAGATGGTTTGGGGGGAGTATTCTCATGCCTCAGCCAGTGAGGAAAACCTAACCCAAAAGTCTATCAAGATAAACTATCAAGTGATATAATCAATAAGAAGAGAATACACTTGCCACAATCCAACTGAAGCAAATGCTATAAATGTTTAAAATATTATACCGCAACAATAGTAAAGAAAATATATAGTTTTAAGGCTTTTACCTTGAAAGAAACCAATAAGACCTCCAAAGCTTCCTGTGGAAATTCACAAGATGAGTATTTATTGTTTCCTCTGAGTTGTCTGATACTTAACACCCAAAACAGTTAAAATTGATGAAAACCAAAGTAAAGCATTGTTTATAGCAAGAAAGGCTTTGTAGCTTTCAAAGGGTTTTAATTGTTTATATATCCTCTCTTTAACAATTCAATTTATACAACTGGAATATTTATCAGGAAAAAGGTCAAGCTCTTTCAAAAATACACCTCTACCTCGATATAACGCTGTCCTCAGGAGCCAAAAAAATCTTACCGCGTTATAGGTGAAACCGCGTTATATTGAACTTGCTTTGATCCACCGGAGTGCGCAGCCCCGCCCCACCGGAGCACTGCTTTACCGCGTTATATCCGAATTCGTGTTATATCGGGTCGTGTTATATCAAGGTAGAGGTGTAAATGTTGAAATAACTTGGTGTTAAAATGCATTCTTAAAGCACAGACAGGCTGGACTGTACTTAGCCCCTATGTGGGTAAGCAAGACAGGGGAGGTCAGAAAGAACCTGTCTCCCTAACTCTTACACTTATATAAGCACATAAGGGCTGAGCACAGTTTTATTGCGTGCTCCTGAGTATGAGAACTGCTTTTGTGTAGCACTGTTACAAGCAGCAGTCACCCGAAAACTGGCAAGGCGTAGGCAAGGCCATGGCTGTATTCCCCTCCTTACCCTGGAAAGGAGCATATGCTGCAGCTTCTGTAAGAATTTCTGCAAGGTCACTCCCTAAGAACACCTGGAGGCATAGTGCACAATTAGGATAAGATGCCTCTGTGAGATGCAATGGCTCACAGGCACTCTTTGCAAGGCTCTGTCTTAATGCCACAATTGAGCCCTAAAAATGTGCAAAAAATATCCTGTTAACTTACTTTCAAGATTATAACTATCTGTATTAAGAGTGAACGTAAGACACAAATTATTTATTCAGACACATTTAGCCACAAGAGGACCCACCACTAGCTGGTTAACAGAATGCCTGTATTGTTCTTTGATAAGATCTCTGAACATTACTGTATGGCCATTTTATTTCACTAAGCCACAAGTCATCCCTTGATAACCACTAAAATCAGTAGTGCTTAACTTTTAGTTGGTTGGATTTTTACATATTTAAACCGGTTGTTGCCCAACATTTTTTGTTATGCATACTTTTTGTTTAAGCCTCTCTCAGGATTTTATACCCTTTTACTCTATATAGCAAACTAGAAGTTTAGTCATTATCTTTTTAAATACATAATATTTTTTTCTGGCAGCACTGAAATAGACACAAAAAGCAAATTAAAGTAAAAATGTGGGTAATAATACAAATGCATTGTTCCATTTGATGCTTCATTTTAGATGCAAAGAATTCTGAAGCTCAGTTTAGTTGAACTAGTTTTGCCTGCAACTGGAGATATACACCTTTGGGCCTGATCCAAAGAGTCTTTCTAGTGACTTCATAGCAATAAGGTGATATGCTGCATGCTTAGTTTTTCTGCACTGTGTTCCCATTTCTCTCCTTTAATCTGCGAACACTCAACTCTGGTTAGTGCTGACCGGCATTCTGGCCAAAGATGCATCTCTACTCATACCTTGTCAGTTTTTGTGTTGGCCAGAGAGGTCACTACAAAGCGAATTACTAGTTATTATGTGTACTCATGGCATCTATATCTATCTAAGATTTTTTTAGTATCACTACCCCCGTGATGAATGTAATGTTAGAACTTGAGCTAGCATTTGTGATTATGTTGCCTTGACAACTGATGGAGATTCTCGTTATAGTTCATGTAGCAGAGGCATATATTTTTGGAACAGAAGGGTCTTGAGTTCTATCTGTCACCAACACTTATGCCCCTCAAACAGTTTAGCTGAGAACTGCAATGTACAACACAGGAAACATATCTTATCAAGTCACGTACGCATCCCACTTATGGTTAACTTACCATATCATGTTTTCAAGCCCTCTTTCCTTTACCTCAGTAACACATGTGGTATTTCTGAAGTATGTGAAAGTCTACTACACCATCTTGACAGCTTGTGATTTAGAAAAATATTACAATACCGTGAGAGTGAAAACCAAATTATAGTAAATGATATACTTACTTCTAGGACAGTCCATTGTTCCACAACAATCGCATCATAGCCCTGTATAGTTTTACTGTCTTCCATAGAAAGATCTTCAAAGACAAACACTCCATCTATCAAGCCCTGCATGGAATCTGCTAAAACAAGAGGTTTCTGTAAGCTGCACAGTAGACACCTTACACACAGCAAGGCATTTTACTTTGTTAATGATCAAAATCTAATCTTTTCCCCCAGCATGTTAATAAAAAAGGACACAGGCGGAGACCCCCATACATTACAGTTCAGCTAAAGTGAATGAGACTAATTCATCTTGTAGTTTTAAAGAATACCCTTGATTCTGTAAGAGCAAGTTTCATGATCACTTATGTGTTAATGTGTTTATTTTCAACAACATAACTACTTCAGTTTGAACATGCCAAATGAAATATGCCCACGTTAGGCCCCAAACCAATGGGACTGCTCACATGCTTAAAGTTACACACATACTTTCATGCTTATGGATGAAGACCATATGACATAATATTTATTGCCAAATTTTCACAGGCCTCATTATTTATGCTTACAATATTAACGAATACATCCACTTGTCCACACAAGTCATGTAATCCCACATGCACTTGCAAGTGCAATTACCTGATCTACATGCACAAAGTAACTATTAGCATATGCAAATTAAGGATTATGTGTGAGCAAAGATGTGCTCACAACTATTGCATGAATTATGAAAGTATTTTGGTCACTAGGGCCAGTATCCCCCACCCCTTCTCAGTCATATATAACTGAATGTTCAGCGAGTCTCTTGGTTTTCATAGATCATTAGTAAGTAATTTTAGCAGCATGTTCTCCCAGGCCCTAGTCATGTACTCATAAGCAGAAGTCACTAACCAATTCTTTTCTTTAGTGTTTTTCAGTATATGCTCCATTAAGGAGCTATTTTGTAAGATACACAATTGAGAAGCAATTGAGTTACTGTTCCTTGTAAGATAAATAATCTAAATTATGAAACAATCAACATATATTTCAAAAACAATCACAAAAGATTACTCTGTGTATGCTATAACGTACTGTGAATTATTTTTACATTGCTTAATAAAACATGTTTTCAGCCAGCCTGCCTTAAAATAGCTCCTAAATAACACATTTATTTTGGATGACTAATTATAAAGGACCTTGCGCATGTTCTCCCCTTCCCCCTCCCCCAAAATGACATTTTATAGCATAGTTTCTTTTCAATTTTAAATGAAATTATTTTCTGCACATGGCCATGATTTGTTGTTTTGCAGTGGAACCAGATATGCCCAACCAATAGATCTCACAGAGCTGATATGACAGTTAATGAAAATCACACACATCCAAAGAAAAGCAAACCTAGTGATGGATTCTCCATAGAAGAGTGACTTCATGGGCATATTTTGTTCAGTAAACCTGTTATTAAAAGATTTTAGTTTTTGTCATATTTGCTACTGGAAATATTGCAGGTAAACCATACAAATTAGAGCTAGAAAAGACGTTTTCAGTCTGAGCCAATGCCTATATTTATTGTCTAGTGCAGGGGTGGCCAACCTGAGCCTGAGAAGGAGCCAGAATTTACCAATGTACATTGCCAAAGAGCCACAGTAATACATCAGCAGCCCCTCACCAATCAGTGCCTACTCCCCCTCCCCCGCAATCAGCTGTTTCACGTGCGCAGGAGGCTTATGAGGGGGAGGGAGAAGGGGGCAGGAGCGAGGACATGCAAGGCTCAGGGGAAGGGGCAGGGGCCTTGGGGGAAGGGGTGGAGTGAGGGCAGGGCTTGGGGCAGAGCAGGGGGTTGAGCAGTGAGCACCCCCACCACATTGGAAAGTTAGCATCTATAGCTCCAGCCCCGGAATCAGTGCCTAGGTAAGGAGCCGCATATTAACCTCTGAAGAGCCACATGCGGCTCCGGAGCCACGGGTTGGCCACCCCTGGTCTAGTGCCTTGTCAAGGCTTCTATCATTTCCTTTAGTTGGGGTCTTTATTCATCTACATTTACCTGGAGGGAACAGAAACTATCCACACAGCATTTCTTTGACAATTACACTAACATGAATGAAGAGCTCACAACCCATTTGGACAAAGGCAGTGGCCTTCTTTTAAAGGCCAATGATAAAACCATGGGCTCAACTGCTGAGGGCCAGAGGGGGGCTTCTTGAACCTTCTTCTCCCTTTGTGCATCATTCTAGACAGAAGCCAGGCACAATCTGGCTCTATGTCTTTTGAAGATATTACTTCGGGGGAACGTCTCACATGTTCAGATTATTATGGTAAAATGTAAAGCCCAGGTTTTTAGCAAGCCTTCAATACTGCAAGCTGTGTCCACAATTACACGGTGAAGAACTGCAGGTGTAGGCATTTGCACCAGTTATTGTACCTATTTACATGCTGAATTACTTTTTTTTTTTTTAAGATTCAATCAAATCATTAGGTTCTAAACGAGTGCAACTGCAGGTGCAAATTATTCACACCCAAAATAATGAAGGCTATTTTTGTAAGCTTAGGCCTAAAGAAGAAATATGTAAGCATCCTGTTAGTGATTTCTTTTAGGATTCTGTTGGGAGACCAAAAGCACCAAGGAACCATGCCATTTTCCTCACTTACCTCTGTCTCCACACCCCCAATGACTCCCTGCAATCCCTTTTAGAATTAAAAAAGGGTCCCAAGAAGCTTGGGTTGATTGATTAAAAAAGGGAAAAAGGAGAATCTGGTCCCTGGAAAAATCATGGAGCAGGTCCTCAAGGAATCCATTTTGAAGCACTTGGAGGAGAGGAAGGTGATCAGCAACAGTCAGCATGGATTCACCAAAGGCAAGTCATGCCTGACCAACCTGATTGCCTTCTATGATGAGATAACTGGCTCTGTGGATATGGGGAAAGTGGTGGACGTGATATACCTTGACTTTAGCAAAGCTTTTGATACGGTCTCCCACAGTATTCTTGCCAGCAAGTTAAAGAAGTATGGATTGGATGAATGGACTATAAGGTGGATAGAAAGCTGGCTAGATTGTCTGGCTCAGTGGGTAGTGATCAACGGCTCGATGTCTAGTTGGCAGCAGTATCAAGTGGAGTACCCCAGGGGTCGATCCTGGTGTCGGTTTTGTTCAACATCTTCATTAATGATTTGGATGATGGGATGGATTGCACCCTCAGCAAGTTCGCGGATGACACTAAGCGGGGGGGTGGGGTGGGGTAGAGGTAGATATGCTGGAGGGTAGGGATAGGGTCCAGAGTGACCTAGACAAATTGGAGGATTGGGCCAAAAGAAATCTGATGAGGTTCAACAAGGACAAGTGCAGAGTCCTGCACTTAGGATGGAAGAATCCCATGCACTGCTACAGGCTGGGTACCGACTGGCTAAGTGGCAGTTCTGCCAAAAAGAACCTGCAGATTACAGTGGATGAGAAGCTGGATATGAGTCAACTGTGTGCCCTTGTTGCCAAGAAGGCTAATGGCATATTGGGCTGCATTAATAGGAGCACTGCCAGCAGATCAAGGGAAATGATTATTCCCCTCTATTCGGCACTGGTGAGGCCACATCTGGAGTATTGCGTCCAGTTTTGGGCCCCCCACTACAGAAAGGATATGAACAAATTGTAGCGAATCCAGCGGAGGGCAATGAAAATGATTAGGGGCTGGGGCACATGACTTATGAGGAGAGGCTGAGGGAACAGGGCTTATTTAGTTTGAAGAACAGAAAAGTGAGGGGGGTTTTGATAGCAGCCTTCAAATACCTGAAGGGAGGCTCCAAGAGGATGAAGCTAGGCTGTTCTCAGTGGTGGCAGATGACAGAACAAGGAGCAATGGTCTCAAGTTGCAGGGGGAGAGGTCTAGATTGGATATTAGGAAAAACTATTTTATTGGAGGATGGTGAAGCACTGGAATGGATTACCTAAGGAGGTGGTGGAATCTCCATCCGTAGAGGTTTTTAAGGCCTGGCTTGACAAAGCCCTGGCTGCGATGATTTAGTTGGTGTTGGTCCTGCTTTGAGCCGGGGGTTGGACTAGATGAACTCCTGAGGTCTCTTCCAACCCTAATCTTTTATGATTCTAAGCTTGATCTGTACATTCTGTCCTTAAAACACTGGACTTCAAACTAGACAAACTGGACTACAAAGCAATGTCCAAAAGGCACCTCTTTTTTGGGCTCAAGTGGATCACTCTGTTCAAACAAGAAAGGAAATTTCTGTTAATAAATAACTAACAAGCTGACTAAGGAGCTGGGGTACAGGTTAGAAAATGTGGAGACTCGGACAAGTGCTCACTATATGCACATGGAGTATCTTGTATATTTCATTAAAAAATGGCACTTGTAGGACTTAGATTTAGATGCAGAATATGACCCAATTTATGTAGAAAGTGCACATGCCAAATCTACGTCCGGCAACAGAATGAATGGCAAAGCTCAAACAAACACTTTAATTTTTTAAGACAGGGATCTGAGGAAGGGACTCAAGGCTGATATATAAAAGACCTAGATTCCACCCCAGACTCTCAATCTGACTCACTCTGTGACTTTAGGCAAGTCACTTAACCTCTCATTTACTCCATCTATAAAATGGGGATAATAATGCTTGCTTTTGCAAAAGCTCTGAGAGCTACAGATACAAAACATTATGTAAGTGCAAGGTTTTAATATTACTTATTACTATTCTATTTTAGCAGTGAGACAGAAGAGGGAAGGTATATATAAGGAAAATATCTGCCTGTACCTAGAAGTATGCCCCCACAACTCAGAGCAAATATTAGGAAAACCTCATTTTATTGCGCCTTCCTGGCACTGGGAGCAGCAGTTTGTCTATTCTATCTGGGCCAAGCTGCACAACATCTTTGCATAAAGCAACCATCTTTTTTGCGGTGAGGGGGCGGGGGAGGGGAAGAGGGGAACACCACAGATAAACAGTTACACTACTTGAAATTCAAAAAAGCACCAGCTGTAGACAATATCAGAGGCAATGAAGCAGCATCAAAAGAGAGCCACTAGCCAGATTACCACATTGTCGTACCAAAAACAGAGGAAGGGGGTTAAGTGAAGCTGAATAAATACACTAAGGGATAAATAGAACCATGTAAAGTAGTGGGAAAAAATAAAAATGGAATGCATAGCAATAAAGCTCCAAAATCCTGCGGCATGGATTTATTTCACTTCTCAAACCTTGGAAATGGATTTTCCACATCTGTGACTCTGTCTTATAAGTTTGGCATGGAACAGATTTACATGGAGTTAATGTTGTATGTGTTTTTGATTGAAGTTTTTGAAAAGATACAAGTTTTTGAAACCACAGAGACAGAATAACCTCTTCTGTTAAAAGGAACAGATCTGGTCACCCCTTAACTGTTAGGATGCCCAACAGGCGATCATAATGGCAGGGATAGCCAAGAAATAAAGTGTTGTAGATGAACTAACAATACACTGGTCTAAATCATACAAGAGAAAGGTTATGTGTGGTAGTAGATGCTTTGTGCAGGTTATGTGTACTCTAGTCTATACAAAAATCCAATAAAATACATTTTCATACACTTGCATAAGTGGAACCTCCACCTGTTCACCCACCCATGCTTGAGGGTTCAAAACAAACTAGCACACACGTCTGAGCCCACTCTGAAATCATCATGTGTGCCTCATTCCACTGCATATTAATCTACTCATGCACAATTCACAGCATTCACATATGTAAATAAACAGTATGCGGGGCTTGGATCAGTGTTCATGTCGCACTCCCCATCAGTACCTGGCCCAAGCCACAGAAGCTAATGAGCCAACCAGCGGACCAAATTCGGTGATAAATCCTGGTCACATGTCACCTGAGGCACATTGCGCAGACGCTAAGAAGAAGCTAAACAGTATGCATCCCTTTGAAAATTAGTCTATTGTTGGCTGAGCTTGCAAGGGCATACACTCAGCCTGATGGCATTTTCTTGGCTGTCTATAATGCAATAACTTCTGAACCCCATCTTTGACCAATTCCAGAATTTCAGGGAATGTTTCAGGTATCAAAGGGCAGAACCCTATTGATTTGGGAGAGAAAATCAGAAAACTGGAAGGGGAGAAATGGGGGACACACAGAGCCCCTGGCATCTGTTTAGCAGAGCCACAGCACTCTGTAATTATCTATGGATCAAAAACATCAGTTGATAGAACCCATCAAAAACCTCTAGCATAGCAATATCCCTATCTCATTTCTTCCTGCCCTCTCAATAGCATTTAACATGTTGACACCCTGAATGACTTATCTCTCAGATAGAAAGAAGAGAAATAATAATGGTGGGGGGATGGGGTGCATGGGGAAGAAGAGGTGCCCTGGTATGTGGTGGAAGGAGGGTAGAGGTAGGCATGTGTATCCACATAGAGCATGTGGCATTGGTAGAGAAAGGGGGACCCTGCGATGGAGTTGAGGGGAAGAAGAATGTATGGGGCACAGACTCATTGCCATGGGGGGAGGTGGGAATGGGGGACACCTGATACTGCTGGCATATGGGAAGGGGAAGAGGGAGTTGCAGGGAGTCCCTGAAATAAAGGGCGATGCAAAGGAGACACACAGGGCGCTTGTGGGCAGGGGAAATGGAGGGATGCAAGGAGTCCCTGGAGTGTACTATGAGCTCCACCTATTGAAGCTACTAAAGGTACGTCTACACTTTGAGCTGGAGTTGTAAATTCCAGCTCAAGGAGATATAACCACACTAGCTCTGATCGATCTAGTGCACTAAAAATAGAGTGTGGCCAGAGTGGCATGGGCAGCAGGAGGGGCTAGACACCAGGGCTTCGGCGGCACTTCGGCGGCGGGGGGTCCTTCAGTGCCGCGGAAGACCCGGAGCGCCGCCGGGTATTCGAATCGGGCCCCGCAGGTGCTAAAGCCGGCCCTGCTAGACACCCCAAGCACATTCCCAGCATCTTGGACAGTTATGTACTTGGGTTGGCTAGCCCATCCTGCCGCTTGCACTGTCACAGCTACACTCTATTTTTAGCACACTAGCTTTATCAGAGCTAGTGTGGGTATGTCGCCATGAGCTAGAATTTATATCTTCAGCTCAACATTGTAGATATACCCTAAGTATATACCCTAATGTGCAAGCACATGTGTGTTCTGGGACAGAACCATCATGTCTCAAGTCTAGAAAAATAGCCATCCAAAACTTTGTAGGCCCCTCAACAAGCCGCTCTTTAAAATTCCTACAGTAGTCTGCAATAGTTACACCATCTACCATGCCAGCAGTTTAACGTCTCCCTGATTCCTGTGTGTTTTTCTCATCTTTCAATAATCTCTTCATTAGTGTGATTAATCTCTTGGAAGTCAGGGTATTACATTCACCCAGTTAGTTCTCAAATACTAAGTTAGCAAGCCCTGTGTTGCAATCAAACATTGGGCCATTTCCATTAGCAACAGTTCATTGGGCCACACAGCTGGTCATGCTATTAAAACAAACCATGTTTCGATTTTGTCTGGTTCATTGTGTCATTTTCCTCTCCATCCTCTTAGCTCATGCAACTTCATTCTTTCTCAGAGTGAAGGCTCAGAATACAAAGGTTAAATCACCCTCCTTCACCAGCAAATGGTCCATTATCACTGCATATTTTATTAAGGTAAAGATTCTCCCCCACTGTCACAAAAAGCTATTTTCACTTGGCTGTATAAATATTTGATGCAGGTCTGTTGGCAAAATGCTGCTGTAACGTTCTTGCTTGTGATTTAAACGAAGGGTATGGAAAAAGATTTCTTATTTTATCATGACAGCTATACCAGTGGGCAACAATTTTCCCACTGCTGTCTTTGAACTATTAAGCTACCTCATCTATGAAGCTAACCTTTATGTTGTTATTGTTTTTACTGAGTAAAACATACTGGCATAAACTCTACTTGGCGCGTGATCTGTGTGTTAGCCTTTGGCTGATCTCTCTCTCTCTCTCTCTCTCTCTCACACACACACACACACACACACACACACACACACACACACACACACACACACACACACACACACTCAGCATAAGTGACAAGAATCCCAGCCACATTAACTAATTATATAGGAAAATAACAGGCCAAATGCATCCCTGAGCCAACTCCACTGAGGTCAGTACAGCCACACTAGCAATGACTATTGCCCAGTGTGACCAGTGACGTCGCAAACATTTTGTTTTTCCAAGCAATTCTTCTATTTTTTTTTAAACATTGTAGATATTTTTTAAAAGTTCAAAAGTTGGAAATTCAGAGTTAAGGTAACAAGCAAATGTAGGAAAACTAAGAATTTAGAGGACTGTACATCAACAAAAAACTTAAACAACATCAAATCTGGAAATACTCATCTAAAGTATCAAACACCAGTATCAAACAAACTTAACTCTGACCCTATTTGCCTTCATCTAGCCTCTTCTTACTGGTGGAAGAATTGCACTAGCTGTCACATGAAAATCTTTGTATATTATATATGAATCACAATAATATGGTCTTTTGTTCTCCAATGACATAACCTGCAGCTACATTTCCAACCTTTCTCAGGTACAGGAGGATTTCAAGCCCATCTTAGAAGGGCGATTAGAATATGGAGGGACCATAACTCATTAGTTCTGGATGAATATAGAAAATTTGACTTCTGATCTGTGTTTGGAATATGAGGTTTCAGACTAATACTGGGAGAGTAAATGGATAGAGTCAAGTGCAATCATCTCATGGAGAAGCAGGGACACCTAGATGTTGTAGTCTTTGACCTTTACCATGAAGGTAGTAAAAGGGCAGGCCTCTATCTGCTACGGAGTGGGTTTAGCCACAGTTTATACAGTGAAGGTCTATGGCCCGGAATTGAAAGCGATCAAGGATAAACGGCAGAGTTAAGGATGGTGTTGGTACAATACTGACTATTTCTAAGCCTCGTGACATTTAGGTTGAGTCAACAACAATGTTCTAAATTCATTATTTCCATACTTTTTTCTTGATTTTCAAACTTTTTGCTTTCACAATAATAAAATTCTAATAATATTGCAAATTAATGGTCTGTTTACAACCTTTACTCTAGCTTAACTCTGGATCTGGCCATTTTTACACAATTCTAAACTAACTGTACTATTCTGTTTGTTTAGAAAATAAACAACATTTAGATTCACCCTCTAATCCCTCTTCACTGCTGTGTGTAGGCATTTTCCAAGCACTCCAACATAGTATCTGAGTGCATGAACCTCCCCCAGAGCAATATTATGTAAAAGCACTTTTAATGTTTAAACAACAAAAGAATACTTTTCATATGCTGTGTTTAACAGTACACTGATGAAGGGCCAGGAATAAATACTTGCATTAAAAAGCAGACATAATTGGGCATATCAGGCTCAGTGACTCATACTTTATAAATTGCAATTTTTATATACACAAAATAAATGACCATTTGTTTCTAAGCAAGTTAACTACCAATTACAGGACTTGCCAGGAAGCTCTGAGAAAGCATTCCATCGTGTGAACTTTGGACCTTCTCTTTGCTGCTATTTGTTGCAGAATGAAAAATTAGGACTGACTGTTAATTTCCCAGTTGAATTTTAACAGGATAAATTAATTTTTTTGTGTTTTATCATTGGCCAAGAGACTTTTGCCAGCAGCAAAAGAGGAAGAAAACCTTCTGGCAGCAGTCCTTGTCTCACTTTGTCACAAACCTTGTGCCCCCAAATCAGTGCTCTATCCAGTGAATTACTACTGAGGAGTGGCTAAGCAAACTCAGTGAAGTCAGTAGAATGCGAAGGCACTCAGCATTCAGAGGGCCGGGCCCTTATTTCTCTAGTCATGAGAGGACTACTACCATATTCTCCCAGGAAAGTTAGTTTGTTGTCTACGACTGGAACATTTTTTTTGTCCTAATATTTTCCCTCCCTTGGCCCGTCTTTTCCTTCCCATCCTTCCTGGGTCCTGAACACCTAAGTTAATATTGTCCCTCTCTGTAAGAGGGCTGAGGGCTTGACTTTAAGTAAAGCATTGTGGCCAACTATATTCTAAGTACTGGTTATGGAACCAAGAGAGAGGCGGGTTCAAATCCTGGCAATGATGCTTAATTTTCAGAACAAAACCACTCATTTCTTTGATCTACTCTTCTTACTGTAACATCAACAAAATAAATGAACCACCTCGCTTCTCCATCACACACTCCAGATTGGAGAAGGCAAAGTAAAAGAGAGATTTATATGTACATTTTGTAATTTTGTGAAGTACTCAGGTGATGGGTGCTGCATAAGAACCTAGACAGACTGATTAAATAAAGGATAAACGGAATCAGTAGTGTCTTTGCAGTGACCTACACTCAGACCCAGAAGCAGTGTACAGCAGAGCAGTTTATAGGAAATGCCTCCCTTAGTTTATTTCAACTGCTTTAAAATGTTGAGATACTATTTCACGAGCTGCTGTGGGAGTGAAATCTACAAGTAATCTGCACGTATGGTATGTGATTCCAGAATGTAGTTAAAAAAACAGACTATTCTTTGTTAAAACTTCAAAGATTAAAGATCAAAAACTGACTTGTGTAAATAAACTGATGCTATCTGTGTTTGCATACTTCTGTGATTGCAGAAGCATCTCTACAATGTACATAAAATATAATGCATGATCTCAGGGTTCCTCATTCAATCACCAAAGTATTTCCTGTACTTGGCTATTTCCATCACTGAAATAGGTTGATCAAAAACAAAAGCTGCTTTGGCTTATCCTAAAAACACCTACCAAATGTCTTCTCTTCAACTACAGTAAGCCCCTTAAAAGGAAAAAGAGAAAAAGAGTCACAGGGTAGTGCTTTCAGTAAATTCCATACCATTTACCATTCCAAGGCTGAAGATGGCGTTCACCAGCAAGCCTCCTTTCCTGAAGTGATCTGTCATGTGCTCCAGCCAATTTGCTTCTAAGCTGTTGACAGTCTTCCCATTCCTGGAGATCTTCATAGGAATCATCACAGTATAGTACTGGCTGCATTTTTGCTGGGTCTTTGGCTTGTTGAAGATAGCAAATATTTCCATTGCTAAAAAAAAGTTTTTAAATAGTAATACTATAATAAACATATTGTGATATTATAATTATTGTTTCCTATTATAACTATCATAATCAGATCCTTCCCCTTTTGTCTGCTTGTCTTTCTATTGTAACCCTTCAGAGCAGGGTCATCTCCTTTACGTGTTTATACAACGCCCAGCACAACAGGGTCCCAAATCCTGACTGGGACCTTATCATAATATAAATATTTACTAGTTGTAATATGGAACTCCCTCTCAGAGGGACAATCGACCAGCATAAATAAATAACATAGTAGAAACAAATGAGTTTTACTAGTAAAATTTATCATTGTAGAATATATTATTAGCAAATTCAACAAAATTGTATAGTTGTTAGCCTTTGTGTATGCGCCACAAAGGAGATAGCTACTAACTGTGATATCAAGGACATAGCTCAAATCTGAGATCTTACTGCAAATTTAGGGCAAGTAACATTTCCAATGATATGACCTTTCACTAAAGAAGTAAATAAACTTATTTCGGTGTTATATGGGCTGCGCACAGAAATGGCAAGTGGGAGAGCCAAGATCAGGAATGCACAGTGGATCAAACAAATATGGAGGCCAAATGGGTCTGAGAAGAGGCAAAGCAGTAAGAGATGAGCAGATGAATAGGAAGGAAAAGTGGAATTGTGAAGATCCCTAAATATGAGGACATTAGCTAGATACTGGTGTGTGTGATGTAGCTTCCAGCCCACCTGAGGAGCGATGAATTTAATCTCATCATTAGGTAAGTCTCTGTAGACAACAAAATCACCACAGAGATCTGCGATATTGGGGCTAAGTGGAAGCTAAAGAGATAATCAAAATTCCCAGGAAGGAAGAAACATTAGCTTAACAGTAAAACTTCTAAAATGAAAAATATTCATATATTGTTATTTTACATATTAGTGGCCCGATTAATGGCCTAGTGAAGTCAACGGTAAAGCTCCCATTGATTTCAAACACAGCAGGAATGGACCCCAATTGAACTGATTTTTTTTTCAAAGGAAATACAAATAATAAAACATTCAGGCAGCCCATTAACTTGGAAGTATCTCATATTATATTGTAAAGATAATATCTTCTAATCCCAGGTGTTACTATGAGAGAGTCACTCTGACAGTTCTTTCTCATGGAGGCCTCATCGTGGAACTAAAAGAACACAAAGCAAACAGGGACAATTTAGAGTAAGTCACTACTGTGAACACAGATGGTGGAACTGGGTTCCATAGGATTACAATGCCAATGATTTAGCTAAAGCCTGGTTGAAGTAAGCATGGTGGGGAGCGAAAAGCGAATGAAGGCTTAATCAAGTATAGAGAGTGTACCTCAGAGAAGAGCTCAGTACTCTCTCTATATAAAGGAAGGTTGGGAAACAACAGCTGATGGGTCCTGGAGGAAGGAGATGCAGAGGAGAGACATATTTCAAAATTAATACCATCAGGGGGAGGTTAACAGGAATTCACTCACTACACACCACTTGTTTAGAAAGAACAAAGTGATGATAAGGTGACTCAAAAGGGTATAATACTCAAAAAAGCATATAAACAGAGAACATAAATAAATCAGGAAAGATGTTAACTATCTGGAGATAAACCAGGACATGATTATTAAAGGTAGAAATAAATGGAAAAGGTTTTTGTGGATATGATAACTATAACACTTTTAAACTTGGAAATAAAGGGAAGTAGGGAGGTAGCTATTTTGATTTGGTTTTGAGCTGTGCAGGTCTGATCCTACACACATTTGTGGTTAACTGGATTCTGTCATTGGCCTTAATAGGCATTAGTCCAGGCCCTTGATGACGTGAGTGAAAGTGTAAATGTAGGCAAACAATCAATAGCAAGAAAAATCTGATCTGGTTTGTAATCAGAACTAACTTGATACCAAAGAAGTCCTGTCTACACTTGAAAATAGACCATTGTTGACAATGATTTTCAGCAAAGTATAAGAAGATCAAAATCCTCTTCAGTACAGTTTCAGAAAGCATGGTATTTTCTGAAATGTTACTCAAAATATTTTATCCTGGTTACATGTACACTTAAAATCATTTTCAATCCAGATTTGGAGGACCCCTTGATGAAAGCCACTGTCAATAATGGTTCAATTATTGACAGGTATACAAGCAAAAAGGACAAAGATTCTGAATTTCAAAAGAAATAAGAGAAGTGAGGAATTCAGTAAAGAAAAAAACAGAAAAGAGAAATGTTCAACTACTACTACTATTATTTGTGTAGCTAAATTGGGGGTTGGCTCTTTACAGGTATAAAAATAAATATGTTGGCTCAAGAATGTAACAGTAGATACAGATAATAAAGTCAAGAGAACAACTTCTACATAAGGGGAGATTAGCTAGGTGACAAAACAAAGGCAGGTGGGAAAAGCACTGGAAGAATTTCTTGTGCGAAAGTACTGTATGCCTGTGAGTTGTATAAAACATTTGGCAATACATATACATGGGAATAGAAAAAGGTCAATGTGGATAAACAAAGACATTCAAAGAGTAATAAAAAATGAGAAAAAGTCATGTGGGCTTTACGAAATATTAGGCAAAGACACAGATCAGCTAGCGTAAAAATGACATTGTAAGAGTGTAAGAATGAGAAACACAAAGGGTTCATTTATATTGCAGCTGGAGATGTAATTTCCAACTCAGGTGGACATACACATGCCAGTTTTGATTAAGCTAGAGTGCTACAAGAGCAGTGTAGCTAGAGTGGCAGCACAGGCTAGCTGCCTGACTACAATCCCATCCAAGACCCTACATAAGTTCTTGAGTGGACAGCCTAGCCTGCCGCCCAGGCCGCCGCGGCTACCCTGCTGTTTTTAGCACACTAGCTCAATCAAAGCTAGTGCAGGCATGCGTACACAAGCTGGTAATTATACATCCAGTAACAGTATAGACATACCCTAAATTAAATAATGAAATAAAGACTGCACAAACTGTAACAAATACTACAACCATTTCCAAAAGATGAATTCAGGAGAAGAAAAGTCCAAGAGAGAGCAGAGACTGTCTGGTGAAAGGAAAGGGAGACAATGCAAAAATTATGCAGGGATTCAGAGTTCACAAGGGAGGATGAAGGATTGATGCCAAATTCATTTTCCAGGGGAGAAAAAGGAAGTACTGAAAGAACTCACGGTCACTCAAGAATAATAAAGAAATCAGCTATATGGTGGGGATAATATATTTGGGAAAATCCAGCTACAGGTGAGATACTTCATAAAACTGTCTTCTCAGAACCCCATTCTTGGAAAATGGAAGCATTACTCAACCTGTACACTGGCTGAGAAGTACTCTCAAATCAGAAAGCACTCAGAGAAAGAAGTTCAACAAAGAAGGTCAGCAGAGACTGAAGATCTTGTCTAGTGAATCAACAGCTGGGGTGAAATTTTTGGGGGTTTCCAGAAGGCCTTAAAATAAGTTCCACAACTAAAAGTTTCAGTACAATTGTCAGAAAGCTGAGCACAGATGAGCTATCTCAGAGTCCGAAGATAGATGGAATTAGGGAATGGAAACCATTTGTGACAGACAGACAAGTGGTGCCCTTTAGGAAATCAGATTGGAACCGGTTTTTCCTGACTTTATGTATCCAAAGACCTGGATAAACTTCATAATACATTGCACAGACTACAAGAATGGGCAAATGCAGTAAGAGGCTCATACAATTCAGTGTAGAAAAGTGTAAAGCTAAGGAGAAAATAAAACATGGGACATGAGTATTCTCAAAAGTACTCTTATGTAAGAAAGAGAGAGTAACTTGCCTGGCTGAACTGGATATACCCCTTGTTTAGAAGCAGTTGCAAATGCAAATACAATGCTGAGATGCATAAGGGTCTAATACAAATCTGGATAAACTATTCTAATAAGAGACAAATGCAACCACTTTGGGATCTACTTTGGATAAATCTGGCTGCTTTACTGTCCCACAAACAATGAAGAAAGTACAGTAAAAGGTGGCCAGTTTGATTCAGGCCCCCTCAAAACTTAGTTATGTAAAAATACAAATAAGCAGGCCAATATTCTATGGAGGAGGCTAAGAAGTCACTCTCACTGTCAGATACAGAATCCTAAGAGGAATAGAACAGTTTGGACGAGCTCATGTAAAATATAAGGGATGGGAATAAACTACAACCGAGGAGATGATGGTTGTGAAAATAATTTAGGTGGAATTTCATTATATAAAGTAATAATTAATACCAAATGGACAACTAAGCAAAACAGTATGAGAAACTAGTGTAAAAAGTGTTTTATAAGAAGCTAGACAAGAAAGGGGAAAATATTATAAGGTCTAATCGTTAATCATGAGATTCAATTCAGAATAATTTGGGAAAAGGTAAGAGTAAACATTTCCTTCCCCCAATGACACTGTGCTTCTAAATTGCTCTAACCGTGTCTTATTTGTAATTGCAGGTGAAGCTATTGAGTACCCCACACAGAAGTAAACAGATCAAATAGGGAGTCTGGTGGCATCTCCCTGCCAAGATTTTTTTTTTTAAGTGGTGCAAAACGGCACATTTAAAGTAGAATGTGCAACTAGAGGACAACAAAATGGACACGGGAAAATAGTTTATGATGAACCACCCTCCACTAACAAATACATAAGAATAAGAAGATGAAAATGATCAAGTGTAATGAATTTATGAGAATGAACATTTACCATGAATAACTACCCCTTCCCTCTTACTGCTATCTGACCCTGTCCTAACTGGAGATCTGCAACTACCATCTCCGCCTGTCTGAGAGTCTATATCCTCTGTGTTCTCAGAACTCTTGGGCTGGTTTATTTTCTGCTATCTGTTCACCTACAGTGGTGCTGACACACACTGAAAGGATTTGAGGACTGTCCCCCATTTGTGACTGAGAACTGTAAAGCCTTCTCGGGCACATTATCATCTTTTCAGATGGGGAAGTAGTAGATGGAAATCAACCAAGCTCAGGAGCTCTGAGGACTTCAATACCACAAGAGGGAGCAGTAGCAAACAAACCCAGCTGAACAGCAAGCATATGAACTTTCCACGTGAGAAAGAGGCAAAAATAAGTTAAAGAGGGAAGCCCAAATCTGAGATGACAACTGCCCCCTGCAAACGACAACCCCACTAAAACAGCACAGAAGGATAAACCTAACTGGTCACAATGGAGTTGCACCTGATCTTTTATTGCTCCTATGAATGCCTAAAAACTTATGATTAAATGATCATGAAGTGTGCAGCCAAGTTGAAAAGTGGGTTAAAAGGTTTTATTATTCATAGTGTGCATCTTTTCCTTGTTGCAATGCTACATTCACTTTTCCAAGATGCTGTGAACATAACAAGGGCAGTTTAAAACTTGCTTGTTCATATCAGAGGTCACTACAGTACTTACTTCCAGGAAGTGGTTCTGTACACAATGCTGATGTGTCGCTTTCTGCTACCCCTTCTTGATTGTCTGTTGCTTCTCTGAGTCTTGGTGAAACACTTGGGCTCTCTCCTTGAAACTGCTCTCCATTCTCCCCTGCAGAGTTTAAGCTCAGATGCTCAATAACTGGTTCTTCCCCTCTTACATCCCCACTGAGCTCTACACTCTGGTCAGCATTTTCCTCACTTGGGGCTGGTGCACTGCATCCATTAGCATCATCTGCTTTCTTGCTATCCAATGAAGCATGATCCTCTGAATAGTTTGATGTATTTTTGACATCTTGTGGTTGTGCAGAGTTGTTAGCGGTGGGTGCCACAGCAGTGCTGGCTTGGGAGTTCACCTGGGAACTGTACTGAGGTATAATTCCAACAAACTTCAAGCCTTGACTTGCTGCATCTTGAATCTACAAATCAAAGGAGATTATGTTTTAATTTGCAAGTTGTCTTATAGGACTAGACATATTCTGAAAATAACACACTTAAAGGGAACTAGCATGTAATTTTAGTATTTCATCTGCTACTATAGGAAAATTCTCATAATTAGCTTTACATAAAATGTTAAATTCTAGAGAAACAGAATGACAAGTTCTTTCAACCGTCTGTGAAATGTGAAAATGAAAAAAGAAAGAGAAAGGCCTATGCAATGACATGCACATTGTATTTCTTCATTGGGAATGAATATCTGTGTTTGAAAGGCTTTATTTATGACACATTACCAGATGTAGCTTTGCCTAACCCAAGTTTTATAGTGCCAAGTTAAAGACACTTGGAGTTGAACAACACTGCATATTCTGCTCCATAACAGAATGTTGTGTACTCTGCTTACTCAATGGGTATGCAAGTGAAAGTCCCACAAATTCCCTGGGCTACATATACATCTTTGTTAGCCCCTTATTTTAAATTGAGGAACAAATGATGAACTTTCACATGATGAGAGTATAAAGAACAAAGTTACTGTAGTACCATTTTAGAATTTGAACTAGTTCTAGAGATACATTTGGAGTAAAAATGTCTGTGTGGATAAACAAAGAAACATAATGAATAATCAAATTTAAGATTTATTTATAATTCACAGAATCATAGAAGATTAGAGTTGGAAGAGACCTCAGGAGGTCATCTAGTCCAACCCCCTGCTCAAAGCAGAACCAACCCCAACTAAATCATCCCAGCCACGGCTTTGTCAAGTCAGGCCTTAAAAATCCAGTGTTTCACCACCCTCCTAGTGAAATAGTGTTTCCTAATATCCAACCTAGACCCCCCCACTGCAACTTGAGACCACTGCTCCTTGTTCTGTCATCTGCCACCACTGAGAACAGTCGAGTTCCATCCGTTTTGGAACCCCCCCTTCAGGTATTTGAAGGCTGCTATCAAATTCCCCCTCTTCTCTTCTGCAGACTGAACAAGCCCAGTTCCCTCAGCCTCTCCTCATAAGTCATGTGCCCCAGCTCCCTGATAATTTTTGTTGCCCTCTGCTGGACTCTCTCCAATTTGTCCACATCCTTTCTGTACTGGGGGGCCCAAATCTGGACGCAATTCTCCAGATGTGGCCTCACCAGTGCTGAATAGAGGGGAAAAGACAGTTACAGTTTCCGTAACTAGTGCTCTTCGAGATGTGTTGCTCATATCTATTTTACAATAGGTGTGCATGCTCGCCACGTGCACTGGTGTCGGAAGTTTTCCCCCTAGCAGTACCCGTAGGGGAGCGCCCCAGCAACCCCTGGAGTGGTGCCTCCATGGCGCGGTATAAGGGGCGCTGCATGCTCCCCCCACCCTCAGTTCCTTCTTGCCAGACAACTCCGACAGAGGGGAAGGAGGGCAGAATGTGGAATAGACATGAGCATCTCGAAGAACACCAGTTAACGGAAAACGTAACTGTCTTTTCTTCTTCGAGTGATTGCTTATGTGTATTCCACAATAGGTGATTCCAAGCTATATCTGTTGGAGGTGGGTAGGAGTTCACAGATTCTCGGGATGGAGCACAGCCCTGCTGAACCCAGCGGCCTCCCTGGTTTCGGAGACAATCGCATAATGCGAGTTGAAAGTGTGACTGAAGACCACGTAGCAGCCCTACAAATGTCCTGGATGGGGACATGGGCCAAAAAGGCGGCCGACGAGGCCTGCGCTCTAGTCAAGTGTGCCCTCACAATTGATGGCCGGGGGATTCCTGCCAGGTCATAACAGGTACGGATACACAATGTGATCCAGTTGGAGAGCCGCTGAGTGGAGATCGGCCGAGCCTTCACGCATTCAGCCGAGGCGATGAACAGCTGTGAGGACTTTCTGAACAGTTTTGTCCGCTCCAGGTAGAAAGCCGGAGCCCGTCGCACATCCAGCGTGGGGAGGTGGCGCTCCTCACTGGACACATGGGGTTTGGGCAGAGGACCGGCAGGAAAATGTCCTGACCCACGTGGTAGGCGGAGACCACCTTCGGGAGGAACAAAGGATGTGGACAGAGCTGGACCTTATCCTTATGGAACACCATGTACGGGGGCTCGGAGGTCAGGGCCCTGAGTTCCGAGACCCGTCTAGCTGCCGAGTCGCAAACAGGTCCACCTGGGGAGTTCCCCATTCTTGGGTGAAGAGACCACTTGTGCTGAGAGGAGAAGTCCCTGCACAAGTGATACGCCCGTGAATTCTGGGTGCCCAGTAGGTGGCAGGTCTGTAGGCAAATGTCGTGGGCTATACAGAAGTCCCATCCTGAGGGCTTCCTGGCAAAGGGCAAAGGATCGGGCCCCGCCTTGCCTGTTGATGTAAAACATTGAGGCCGTGTTGTTCATGAGAACCCTGACCACCCGGCCCTCCAGGTGCGAGCGGAAAGCCATGCACACCGGCCTCACCGCCCTGAGCTCCTTGACATTTATGTGGAGGGCCAGGTCCTGCACAGACCACAGACCTTGAGTCTGAACGTCCCCCACGTGGGCTCCCCACCCAGGTCGGATGCATAGGACACCAGTTCCATCGACGGGGGCCTGCCTCTGAACAGGACCCCGTGGAGCATGTTCCCCAGGGAGGACCACGATCGTAGGGAGGCGATCACCAGTTCCGGCACAGTGAGGGCTTTGTCCATCCTGTCTCTAACCTGGGAGAACACCGAGGCCAACCAGAGCTGGAGGGGCCTCATCCTGAGCCTGGCGTGGCGGACCACATACGTTCACACCGACATGTGACCTAAGAGCTGGAAGCATGCTCTGGCTGTTGTCACTGGAAACCTTGTGACCGTGCCGATGAGCCCCTTCAGGGTCTCGAACCTGCCCTGAGGGAGGGAGGCTCTGGCCGACGTGGCGACCAGGACTGCCCCGATATACTCTATGCATTGTACCGGGACTAACGTGGACTTGATGTCGTTTACCAACAGGCCCAGAGTGACGCACGTGGGCAGAAGGAGCGCCATGTGATCCTGCACCTGCGACCGGGAGCTGCCCTTGACCAGCCAGTCATCCAGATAGGGGAAAATCTGGACCCCCCGGTGCCTGAGGTAGGCCGCTACCACCAACATACACTTTGTAAATAACCTGGGGGCAGTGGACAGGCCAAACAGGAGGACCGTAAATTGGTAGTGCTCCTGCCAAACCATGAAACGGAGGAAGCGTCTGTGCCCCTCGAATATATGGATGTAGAAGTATGTGTCCTGCAGATCGAGGGCAGCGTACCAGTCCCCGGGATCCAGGAAGGGAATGATTGAGGCCAGGGAGACCATGCGGAACTTGAGCTTCACCATGTACTGGTTCAGGCCTCGCAGGTCCAGGATGGGCCTGAGCCCCCCGTTGGCCTTCGGGATAAGGAAAGAGCGGGAGTAGTACCCCTTGCGTTTGAACTCCACTGGCACCACTTCCACCGCTCCTAGGCCAAGGAGCCGCCCCACCTCCTGCTTGAGCAGAGCCTCGTGAGAGGGGTCCCCCAGGAAGGACAGGGGGCAGAGGGTGGTTGGGCGGGGTGGAGGTAAACTGGAGGGTGTAACCCCGGGAGATGGTGTTGAGGAACCATTGGTCCGAGGTCAGCCGCAACCACTCCGGGAAGAAAGCACACAACCAGTTGGAGAAGGGAAGCTTTACTGTGGGTGGATTCCTGATGAGAACTGGCAGGGCGCCCCCGGGCGTCCCGTCAAAACTGCCGTTTCCCTGCCTGTTTGCCCTTGGAGGACCCAGGCTGGGGGGCAGGCCAAGAATGCCTCTACAGGCGTTTCTTATAGTCCCGTGACTTTTTATAAGCGGGCTCATATTTAGAGTGGTTGGCCTGGGCGGGCGCCTGCTGCGGCTTAAACTTAGGTTTAGCCGGAGCCAAAAGATAGAGGCCCAGAGTCTGAAGCATCTTGCGGGAGTCTTTCAGGCCATGCAGTTTTACGTCCATCTGTTCCGCAAACAGAGCTTTGTCATCAAACAGGAAGTTCTGCAGGGAGGTCTGCGCCTCACTGGACAGCCCAGACAGCAGGAGCCACGACGCCCTTCTCATGGACACCGCGGAGGCCATGGACTGCGCGGCTTTATCCGATGCATCCGACGCTGCCTGCAGGCTTGCCCTGGCAGCCACTGTACCCTCCTCCACCAGTGCTTTGAACTCCTTCCTGTCATACTCCTGGAGGAGTCCTCGAACTTGGGCAAACAGCCCCACAGGTTGAACTCATACCGGCCCAGGAGAGCCTGATGGTTTGCCACCCATAACTGGAAACTCAAGGATGAATAAATTTTCCTTCCAAATGAGTCCAGCCTCCTTGAATCTTTATTTTTTGGAGTAGGGGCTGGTTGGCCCTGCCGCTCCCTGTGGTTGACCGACTCGACCACCAGAGAATTAGGGGCAAGATGGATGTATTCATGCCCCTGGGTGGGTACAAAATACTTGCGTTCCGCTTTCTTAGAGATGGGGGCCAATGGGGCTGGGGTTTGCCACAGGGCATTTGAAATTTTCGCCACCCCCTCGTGGAGAGGGAAGGCCACCCTGCCCGGTACCGAGGCGGACAGTACGTTAAACAGGGAGTCCGAGGGCTCCTCGACCTCCTCTGCCTGGAGGTTGAGGCTTGATGCCATCCTTTTTAATAGTTCTTGGTGGGCCTTAGAGTCCTCCTGCAGGGACGGAGGGAGGAGAGGCCGTAATTGCCTCATCAGGGGAGGGCGAGGAGGCCGGCACCATACTTTGCATACCCACCAGCACCGGAGGTTCCACCACTTGGTTGGTCTCTGGGCACGGTACCAAGGATGTACGTCCCACCGACTCTTTCCTCAGAGGCTGGGAGAGGGAGGCTGATGGCTCTTCTGAGGCTCCGGCCACTGAGCGAACCCCCACCGGGGGCTGCATCGGGGGCCATGGTGCCCACTGGTACCATTGCGCCGGTCACGGGACCCAGTGCTACTGCACCTGCTGTGGCACCAGCGGAGCCGGCTGTTCAGCCTGGCTGGCCTGACCCCTCGATGGACGGCTACGAAGGAGCCACAGGCTGATGTACGACCTGCCACTGTCCCTGGACCAGGAGAAGCATTGGCGATCCCGAGACTGCGACCTCGACGTGGAGGACTGGTACCATCGGTAACAGCTGCTCAGCGATCGGCTCCGATGGGCGGATCTGTGATGGCAACTTGCTGGCAGTTGATGCCTGGGGCTGCGGAGCAGTGCCGTGGCGGGGTCCTGGAGCGAGACGACGAATAGGAACGGCGTCGACATTCGTGTCGCGACCGGCTACAATAGCCCCTCTGAGATGAGGACCCTCAGTGGCGTCTGCCTCAGTCCCGTTGGTGTTCGCTCCTCAAGGCAGAGGGGTGCCTGGAGTCTTGGTCAGACGGAACCCAGCCAGACAACCTGATGGGAGTCAACAGCGACCCACATAGACTACGCATGGAATGGACGCTGAGCGGTGAATCACGTCGGGAACGTTCCCTCGACCATGACTGGTACTGAGTCGGGGGCGACTGCGGAGATCCCAGCGGCGGTTTGCCTCTGGACCACGGGGCCAACACTGGCGGTGCTCCTGGTACCGGCATGGACATAACGTCCCGGGCTGCTTGCAGGGCCTCTGGACATCTGGGGAAGCCTGCTCCGAATGGGCCGGGCTACTCCGCTCGACTTGAGTCAAAGGCCTAGAGGTCGATGGGGATCGAGGACTGCCCAACACGGGTCTAGTCTCTGCCCCAGATTTACTCCGGTGCCGCGGTGGAGAAGGCCTCTTCTTAGCCTTCTTGGTGTGCCCCGCGGACAGGGAGTGGTGCTGACAGGTAGATGGTGCCTGGGGGGCCACCAAACACCAACATCGCGGTGCCCGGTGCCGACTCGGAGCGGTGCGCTGGGGTCGGGGTCAACACTGACTCCATGAGGATAGCCCGGAGCCTAATGTCTCCCTCTCTCTTGGTCCAAGGCTTAAACGACTTGCAAATCTTGCAGGGATCGCTGAGATGAGTTTCACCCAAACAGCATAAACAGTCTGTGTGTGGATCACATGGCATCAGGCGCCTACAAGTGTCACACGACTTAAAACCCGGGCCGCGGGGCATGCCCCAGCCCGGGCACACTAGCTAAACTAAACTAAAACTAATTGAGTACTAACTGCAGGTCACATACACTGAACGAACAAGAGATCTGGGGACGAGCTACAGCAAAGCTGGAGCAGAGCAGTTCCGAAGCACCTTCACTGGCGACAAGAAGGAAATGAGGGTGGGGGGAGCGTGCAACACCCCTTATACCGCGCCATGGAGGCGCCACTCCAGGGGTCGCTAGGGGCGCTCCCCTATGGGTACTGCTAGGGGAAAAACTTCCAACACCAGTGCACGTGGCGAGAACGCACACCTATTGTGGAATACACATAAGCAATCACTCGAAGAAGAAGAATCACTTCCCTCGATCTGCTGGCAATGCTCCTACTAATGCAGGCCAATATGCCGTTAGTCTTCTTGGCAACAAGGGCACACTGCTGACTCATATCCAGCTTCTCATCCACTGTAATCCCCAGGTCCTTTTCTGCAGAACTGCTGCTTAGCCAGTCAGTCTCCAGCCTGTAGTGGTGCATGGGATTCTTCCGTCCTAGGTGCAGGACTCTGCACTTGTCCTTGTTGAACCTCATCAGATTTCTTTTGGTCCAATCCTCCAATTTGTCTAGGTCACTCTGGGCCTTATCCTTACCCTCCAGTGTATCTACCTCTCCCCCAGCTTAGTGTCATCTGCAAACTTGCTGAGGGTGGAATCCATCCCATCATCCAGATCATTAATAAAGATGTTGAACAAAACCAGCCTCAGGATCGACCCCTGGGGTACTCCGCTTCTTAAAATTTTATATAAAGATGAATGATGGGAAAGTGTAGGACTGAAATTGCAAGAATGCAAGAACGATAATGAGACTGTACAAGTAATAACAAATATATATCAATGGTGCAGGAAGTAACAGATGCAAGGTCCAAGACAGAGCAGCAAGAGGCTGTTGAAATTCTCCTCCTGGTTACACAGGCACAATCCTACTGACTCAAACTCCCACTGACTTCAATCTGTTTGCACCAGTAGAATTGAGAGGAGAATCAGGAGCATAAGCTAGATCAGGGATCGGCAACCTTTGGCACGCGGCCCGCCAGGGTAAGGACCCTGGCGGGCCGGGCCGGTTTGTTTATCTGCCGCGTCCGCAGGTTCGGCCGATCGCGGCTCCCACTAGCCGCGGTTCGCCGCTCCAGGCCAACGGGGGCTGCGGGAAGCGGCGCGGACAGAGGGATGTGCTGGCTGCTGCTTCCCGCAGCCCCCATTGGCCTGGAGCGGCGAACCGCGGCCAGTGGGAGCCGCGATCAGCCGAACCTGCGGACGCGGCAGGTAAACAAATTGGCCCAGCCAGCCAGGGTGCTTACCCTGGCGGGCCACGGGCCAAAGATTACCGATCCCTGATCTAGACTTTTAAAATGTCAGGGAGAGAGGAGACTGGTTGCTAATACATGCATCAGAGTCCCCCCTGGAAGAAAGACACTAGTGGGTTTGTGGTGCATATTCTTAGCTATTTTGAAAGAAAAGGCCTCAAAATATAGGAGTTCTTCAACCTCAGGCTAATACTGTGTTTTCAAGGCAAATAATCCAGCAGAATCGGAGCATCCTGGTTATTCTCTACAGTTGTGATTAATATGAACCTAAATAAAAGCAGCTCAGGCTTTTCAACTGCCAATGAAAGAATGAATTATCCAGTGAACCCATCACATTAGTTCTACCGCACTGGGAAGTGAGGTGGGTGGGGAAGAAGTTTGAGATATTAACAATTTTATTTAACACTAAAAAATAAAGAGGAAGCTCATTTCTGCATTTTGCCCCCACCCACAGACATTTTTATGAATCATCTATTTCCTGAGAATCACATTACTGTGCTGAATATATACACAACCTACAGGTGACATCTGATCAACACAGAGAACTTCCTCTTTCAAACCATTGGGATTTTTCATGTTTAATTAACTTTTAAAGAGTGTGATGGTAGGAACTGAAGCATGGTTCCCCAGGAAACAGGGTGACAGTCAGCAGGACGAGTTTGCAGATGGACAGGCGCTGCTGACTGGAGTGAGGCTCATTGCTAAAATGGGATAATTACCACAGTGCAATCTCATCTCAATTAACAGGAAAGTAAAAATGCTATTACAGTGGCCTATTTAATAGAAGAAAGCTGGACAGCATTAGCGGTCTCTATAAATAAACTGAAGCATGTTATTTGTATTGGGCTAGAAGAAAGTCAGTGTGTGACTGGCTTGCTCAGTTGATCCAAGTGCATGCAAACGATATGATGCACTCATAATAGCCTAATGTGTCTGACTCCTTGTTGCAATTTTACAAATACTTGTAATACACTCATTATTAGCAAGTGTTACAAAGTCTCTTCATCTTCCAGTGCTAATCTAAACTGCATTTGTATAGTAGAATACCAGCTCAGCTAATTATAGTAATTTAACTAGTAGGCAGCTGCCAGGGTTTGAGCACAGTACAGGGTACAGTACAGGGTTTGAGCACAGTACATAATTTACTGGTCTTGGAACCCTGGCTGTCACCCCATAGCAGGCTAACGCACACTGTGCACTGAATTACAGCAGCATTCACAGGTACTGCAGCAATGTGATAAGATTTCAGCACATCCAGAAAAGGTGTTTGTTCGTAGAAATATCTGTTCTTGGAAAATGGCTCTTGTTTTCAGAAGGGACAGAGGGGAACTCAGGATGGATTGATATTCTCATCATGATTAACCTAGGATTGTAACCATATCGTAGAGACTGAAAAAATCCATATAGAATTTATTTCAAGGCACTTTACAAATAAACTATTCAGCAGTAAAACAGTAACCAGGATATAGTGCCTTGTTTCAAATCCCGTTGTACATGGTCCCAATAAAATCAGTGGGGCAAGCATCTAATTAATCTCAATGAGGCAGGGATAGTGTAAGTGTTACACTAGCAGTGCAATGAAAGGTATAATACATCAGCAGATGTATCATTTTACTGCAATAATGCTTCCTCCCCACTCTCCACAGAAACACGTAGGAGCTGACCCTTGGCACAAATCAAAGAATCAACTCCTAACATTTTATATTTCCAAAATGAGGCAGTTTTTATTTAGAATTTGATTTTATTTTTAGAACCCTACCTAGAGCCCTAAGAAATGTAGGTTTTGTTGGCCTAGTGGACTAATCAACTTAAGCCATCTGCATGGAGTCTTACAACCTCCGTGCCATGATTGGACTAACGCATTTTCAAACAGCTAGTATTTATTGAAATCTCTCATATTTTGAAAAGTTATTACTGCATTTATTCAGCAATTATTTTTCAAATGTAAATATCTCAAACTTATATATATACATAAGGTCATTGGGGTTTACCATGCTCACCCTTATTTTAAATTTCAATTACACACTGAACTTCATTGCTTAAATTTTAAACTATTTTTTGAAATCAGAATGTTTATGATGAGTTCAAGCAACTTGCAGCATAGGTTCTGTTTCATTTTATTTGTTGTTGTTTTTAAAAATAGACAATCACCAACTTCCCCAACCCCCACTTTTTTTGAGGCTGAAACCATGAATGCCAAATTTCAGCTTCAATGACTGGGAAGCAGCTGACAGTAACGAAAAAACAAGCTTTGTAAGCAATATACTGGAGCTGGTGTGGGTGCTAATACAAGATAATCTGAAGTTTGATGCTTCCTATCAAAGGTATTTGAGTTGGTGACAGGACATAAGCAAGCGCTTGGGGGAAAGCCTGAAACTTGTGCTGCTGATTGAAGTGCGTGTAACTTGTGCAGCACATCTGCTAAGCTTTTTTTAGGTCATTTGGACAAATTACTTTACGAATGTAAATGGCCTGGTTGTAGATGAAAAAGTAGCATTCACAACTGCTTCTGTAAGGACAGTCAGGTACAAGCTTCTCTCGCAGGCTGAAGACAAATCTTCAGCATTGCCACCCAGCAAGTTATCAAAAGGTGGAACATGCTTTCTTGTTATTTTCTACCATGAAAACTACTTGGACAGTTACATCTCTTAAAAAAAGAAAAGAAAGTGCTGCATGTGCTAGAACTGCAACTTTTCTTCATCACAAAAAGTCAAATGTAATAGTAAAAGGGTAGCAAAGCATGCTGCTGTTTTATATTTAAGAAGCATGAGGCAGATCAAATGAAAACTCTCTGCGTGTACTTACTAGAAGTCATACAATATGCTTATAAGAACAGAGCTCTAAAATAAATAAATAAATAAATCTCCCCAACACCATGAGAGGTTGTGCCCAGAAGCTGTGTGACTACATGGAACAAAATGCTTGTAAGCCAGCTGCAAAATTCTTTGAAGAAATGCAGATTTTTTTAACCCTTCAAGGCATCATACAGGAAATCAAATCTGTTCCAACATACCAGCCTTTGAGGAAAATATCCCAGCAAATGCACAATTTAGAATCAACGTGGGGTAAATACATGTAGTGAAGCTGGACTGAATGAAAAGAACACTATTTCATTTTGGCAGGCTAGTGCTGAAAGTATTCCAGATTGGACAAATATTACAATTGGTTGTCTTTATGTGCCAATCCACAGCACAAATAGTGAAAGGTCCTTTTCACGTTATATTCTATTGCTAAATGAGAAAAACAAAAGCATAAAAACACAGAAATTGCATCTGTACAGCATGCTGCAGCAGAATGAACTCAACATAACAAAAACTTCCCTACAATACATGCTCCAGATTGACTGAGGCTTTTATTAAAATTTGTTGCGTTTTTGAACATGTTATACGCACATTAGCCTTTAATTCTTGGAATTTTTCAAAGGGAAGCTCCAATAAGATAAAAAAAGTATAGAAATTTCTTGTTTCATTCCTCGGATACATACAGAAACATTTCTAGCACCTTATAAAGCATTGTTTAGTTGATATGGGCCATTATAATATGGGCTGGTCTACATACACAACTTATTCCTGTTTAACTAGAATTTTCAAACCAGTTTAGTTCAACCAGTGTAAATCCCTACGTGGACACATTTTAAATCAGTTTACAGCTGTCTTATATTAATGGATTTGCACTGATTTAATTACATCAATTCTAAAACAGGTTCTGTTTAACCAGGTGCAAGTTTCATGTGTAGCCACAACCTATATATTTTTGGAATTTAATGCTGCCCATGTAATTTGCTTCATATAAATGGCATTTTGTCTTGAGGAAAAACAAAACAAAAAAAAGACAGCTTTACCCATTGCTGTCAGTAAAGTAAGTGGCAAAGCTCCCGTGGACTCAAGTGGGAAGAGGAACATAACCTTCATCAAATCTCTCCTGTAATTACCCAACTTGGAATTTGGCCAGGACACTTTGACTAACACCTCCTAACACTTGTGAAAAGCATCAAGGATTATTTCCTAAATGGTTGGGACTTTAGTTTTATGCCTCAGCTGAAAAAAGGCATTGTCAGCAGCACAGTGTAGTGTGGCCAAACACAATGCTAAGGCAATAGATCAGAGTGCCACCTACTGAATCACTTGCTGAGGCACCTGCGATTTCCTTGGAGATCTCCTATCTAATTACAGACCCATCCCAACTTTGCTTTTAAGATGTAGTAAAATCACATCTCATGGTGGGATAGCTGATTTACAAAATTCTATTTTCAAAAAATAATCTGTTTGAGTTACAGGCACCAAAAACCATCACAGAAATCCAGATTTTAGGGAATGGGGGCATTGTTAGTTTTATAAATGAACGATTATAAATGGATTTTTTTTCAAATTATTTAAATGAAATCCCCTGGCAAGTTTTTTTTTGGATTGTATATTTATAACTGCATTATCAACTGTCAAATAATCTCTGATGTATAATGGACAGGGTGACACCGCTGTCAATACAGAAACATGACCATTACATGACCATTATAAACACTGAATAGCATACTATTTTTTTGCCAGTTTCTGTAATTGTTCACAATAGCAGTCTGTGCATTTCTCCCACGGGCTGACATTTGTGGGTCAAACATTTCTTTCAAGTTCAGAACAGTATTTCATCTAAATCAACAAGCACGGAAATTACAGCAGAGCAATTTAATAACGAAAGCCCATCTCTTGGAAAGGTCTTTCAAGCACAAATACAGTTGATTTTAATAAGACTAGTGTTCTAAACTTCTCTTAACTTTTTGATGCCAGGAGCTGGAATTTCTTGGCATGCATTCAGAGTAAATATACATTGTACTAATGCCACCAGTATACTCTAATTCGTCACAGCTGGCAATGTTTCTGAGGTTGAGACTCCCTGGTGACTTAGGTAATAATTTTTCAGAAACTAGTCATTACAACTGAGTGATTATTTCATTAAGGCTTTATAGACTGGTTTGGTGTATGATTCATGCTAGAATAAGGTGCCCAGTGAATGTAGTAGCAACCAATTAAAGGGGACTGTTGCTAACACAAAACAAACAACAGAAAACATTTACAGAGAACAGATGAAGCAGAATTCCATTTGAACAGAGGAAAAAAAGTCACTCTCTAGTAACAACCCACCAATTTTCCACAAGCCACGTGCATTAGGTTAGGCCTGTAATAAGTTCAGAGACAGAAAGTTGCTACTTAGTGCTGCTGATGAGAAAATACATTGCACTAGAAACAATGGGTTGGTCAAATTTGGTCAAAAGATATTTTAAAAGTCAAGTCTAGGCTGTCCCAGTTAATAAAATAAATATTTCTAATTTTCTATAACAACTTCAGAGCAGGTATCATACACCTAATGTACATAAAGAAGCGAGCCCATGGTCATCTCTCAAGTCCCTGTCACAAGTCATACAAATGTACTTTGATAACTGACATACCCTCAAAGGTCTTGACGCAAAGAGGACATGCTGGTGGGGAGCAAGGAGAATAGTATGTACTGTATGTCAGGAATTGGTATGAAAATGCTGTTCTAGGCTACAGCATTACAACTGAATCATTCCTCGTTGGGATTTATTGGTGCATATTTTATCATAAATACCAAACCTCTCCTTTTTTGTCACCTTGGTTTCTGTATTTGTTTCTGAAAAAAAGATATTTACAATTAAAAGCAGCTTTTAGTTAGTCTTGGACATTTTCTGTAAGTCTGCTATCCTCATGCTCATTTCCAAAACAGAAACAATAAGCCAGGCTTTAAGGCTCATTTTAAAATAGGCCAAGCACTGCCAATGGCACGAAGGAAGATTTTTTTAGTTACTTCTATAGCCACTCAGAAACAGTGTTAAACTTTATACTTCCAACACTTTTGCATCCTGAATGTTAGGTTGCAGAAAGTGAAATCTCACTTACTGTGACAAAGTGCTGGGAGCTAGCACCTACTGAGTTCTGGGCGTGGGCAGGAACAAGCCCACCCACAAGCTGGGAACTGGCAGGTGAGCCAGCACTCTGATCACTCTGACACTAATTCGTTTCCCCAGGGAGTTCTGACTGGGGAATGTAATGTAATTGGCAAATCAGGCTGGCCGGCGAGGTGAGCTAAAGGATTAACTAGCCCATCAGATGGGGACTGATAAAAAGGCACAGGAAGGAAGCACCGGGGAGATGAACAGGGCTAGCTGAGCTTAGGCTGATAGAGCTCTTGGGGAAGACCCTCTGTTCCTGCCAGGCCCCGGGGAACGGGCTGAAGGTACAGGGGACGCTGTAAATAGCATTACTGCACAGGACTATAAAGGTGTGGGTGGTGGGACCATAAACAAACTACCAAATATGACTATCCAACCGGCAGAGTCTGAGCAGGTTTCTTCTGATTCCAGAGAGCAGGGGCAGAATGCTGTCCTGTCACACTTAGCAAATGGCAAAGAGACACAGCTCAATAGTTTTATATTTTATTAATCTGAAATACTATATCAGGTTTTCCAGATGTCCAACATATGGTACATTTCTGATGGGGATGTTTCACAGCTGAAGTTCTCTTTTCTGTTACAGAACCTGCACCTCCATACATCTTTATTTTCCCACTCCTTACATTCATCCATTAGAGTCTGTATTTTTTTTTAATCAGAAGAGTCGGATTCAAGGCTGTGCTCAGATGTCAAAGCTACAGTTGCTTTCTGTCTGAACTACAGCAGCAGAGGGTACCAAAAGCAAAACACTGGAAGGAGGAATTGCATGCAACGATGCATGTAACAGTAAAACACAAAAGCGATTTCTGGCCTTGGAATACTGATGTTGACAAGTTCCTCTGTTTACACAGGAATAGCTAACTTCCCTCTACACTTCCAGTTAAAATCTAAGTTTTTCAGCTAATGAACTTTGGAATGAAGTAAAATAAATGCTCTTAAACATGCCTCTTTGCAGGATGCTGTAAAAACAACAACAACAAGAACAAAAACAGGTGTCCAGCTACCAGAGCCCAAAAAGGAATGAGTGATGAATACACTACAAATTCTCCATCAACTCCTTCAATCTATTTTCTAGAACAATGAAATGGCACTAAAAAATGGGGCTTGGTGGGGCAGTGCACAAGCACCTTTCACTTTACATTCCGTCTTACATCCACATCAAATCGAGTCTGATGATCTCATGTTAGGACTGAAATTATACCCTCAGATATGAATGTGTGGCTTTGGTTTGTGGCAGTAGGATCTCTGAAAGCAGGAATTTTTCACTTCACAAACTTATCAAACAATTTAGTATGACTGGCAATTTTTGCTCAGCAAAGGCTCCAACCTTAGCAGCCCCAAATAACTCAGTATCCTGTCAAGCAAAACTTCCACTGAAATCAAAGGAGATTTGCTTAAGTAAGCACTGGGTAGTGAAATAGTAACAGGAGTTGAAAGTTAAGATTGTGGTACAATAACAGAGATCAGGGATTTACTCATCTCAATACAGCTCAACCATGCTGTCGGTGACCTTGCCTGAAATAAGATTCTTCTGAAATTTATGGTCCTAGCACCAGTACAAGCTCCATTAGAGCTAGCAGTGGTGAGAGAACTAGTGGAGACTGTCCACAAGTGTATATACCACTGTGTCATTAGAGCAGAGTTGGATGACATAATTATAAGAATTCTAGTGGCTACTGTAACCCAGGGCTAGCATGGGTGCTAGAACTTCAGAAAAAAACCACCTCAGCCTAGCCATAGCCTTACTTTGTCTAAGATTTACTCTTTAAAACTGGTATATAGCTGGAACGTCCTCCAGGCTTCAAGCATCCTTCTCCTCAGTCCCCACCAACCTCTGCATACACTTTAACCACAGGTCACTTTGGATAAATCTTACTAGTGACCTACTGAAGATTTGTTAATGGCTTGATATAAGGCTACAGATTTATGACTGTAGTTTTGAAGTCTGAAAACCGCCTTGAATCTGAATCTTCTGTTAAAAAACACCGTTTCTAATGGGTGAATATAAATAGGGAACAAGTAAAGATTTATGCAAATACAAGTTTGAAAATTGATTTCAACAATCATGTCAGCTGGCTGAATATGATTCAGTGGTCAGTGTATATCATGACAAACTGTGTTCTATGCTGGGTTTACTCATAGTCAGTTGACACAATACTAAACGCTGACTTAGTGTATCTTCATTGTCCAAGCTGGGAAAAACACAAAATGTAAAGTGTAATGGACATAAATTAGATATTACAAGTTGTCTTAGTTTTAGGGATCTACAATGTTATTTGAAGGAATTAAGTGTTATTTTTAACCTGAGAATATCAGTCTAAAACCATACTTGCTTTCACCTAACAACCATTTAGTATCTACAGTAGAAGCTGCAGTTCAACAGACTGAACAATTTGCCCATACCTTCCTTCAGGACAATACCAAATACAAACAGATCTACTGTTTCCAAATATTTTCTTTTTTTCCCCAGACAACTACTGGAACACTGAAGCCATAGGCTGTATATTTTACAACATCTATTTTTACCCTGGTCAAGAGGATGACCCCAAAATCTGCTGGGGCAAAGGATTCCAAAAGCACATCAAGGCCCCTGGGAACATCATGAAAATAGTTTTGTGACATTCATAGAGCTTATATCTCAACACCAGAATTAAATGGCTGAGTCAAAAGAACTCACATTGAAAGAAGTTTAACAAGGAACAGATGTTCCCCTTCACACTATACTGCTTAACATACAGTATATGTGATTTTTCACCATACTTTGTTTTACATATTCTTTCAAAATGTTAACAAAACACACTTCAACAAATACCATTATTGCAGCAGACAGCACACAGCTGGGCCATTGCTGTCCAGTTTTAACCCTTGCTTCTAGATCATATCTACACCAGGAACCCAAATTTTAAAAAAATTAAGCACTACTCTGCACTGAAAACATGCAGAAAACAAAGTTGGTCTGAGATGGTTTTCATTACAATGTGTTACAGAAATAAATGTATTGTTCTCTTGTACATACACTTGAGAACGAAGGGAAGTTTTTTCTGAAGGATGGAAATGATTTGAAAGAGTTTCAGATCACATATAGATAAGTAATCCCTCTGGGTAATAAATGATATTCTAGAGGGGTCATTTCCCAACCATTCAAGTACATTCAGACTGTTTATTCATTTGAAGAATGACCCCTATGACCAATACTCATGGCCCAAATTCTTCTCCCTTTCCATCTTTTATTTCCACCTGCTCTGCCTATCATCTGATAGGCTCTGTAATACATTTCTAAACAAAAAGCATATCAAGAGTGCCAGTTTAAACTACAAAATAATGTTTGATTTTTTTTTACAAAATATTTTTCTACTGAGCTATGACAGAGACAATGTACTCAGAGAATACAGGGAAGAGCTCTTTGTACCACTATGCAGCAAACCATCAACAGTCCAGCAACAGCATTAATAGACTCCAAAAATTGCCATGTCCAGCTATTCTTTCCTGCTGAAAAGAGGGTTAAGTCCAAAGCAAAGTACGTACTAGCAATGAAGAATTAGAGATGTGGAATAAAAGGACCCAAAACTGGAAGAAATCAGGAACAGCCATCTAACAAATAAAATAGTCTGAAAGATTTTTTGTGGGGTTTTTTTGTATAATATATAAATAATTAATTAGAAATCAAAGTGTTAGTACTTTTTACTTAAAAACAAAGTTGTTTTTAAATGTACTACAGAGTGCAGCTCTTTAGCCTTTCCCCCTCTCCAGTTAATACACACGTATCTTGTCTAACTCCCCACCTGTCCTATGACACAATTGCAGTCTTCCCCATCTATCTGCCCTTTCATGCATTTAAGGAGAAAGGTGCTTCTGGAACAGCTCCACTATTGTAACTATGCGGCGACGTTGATGGAGGACGAGAAGGATTTCTTTGCTTTCCTACATCATTCTGGCAAAGATTTGTACAATCGTCTTGTGATGCTGTCCCACAGATTTAAAGCTGCCCTTCCTCCAGCAACAGTCCATTATCCTACCCTCGTGTTTCATCTGTTTCAGCTTGCCTTTGAGCCAGGGAGACCTGGGTGGGGTGCTGACTCCTGGGGTTAGGTAAATCAATGACTATGGGTAGCAGATGATTGTAATGTCCTAGTGATCTGGCAGTTGTGTGGTATACCTCCTCCAGATTGCCTGGAATCTCACTGCATTCTACTATCTCAGAGGGTGCACTGGTCACTGCCCTGGCTCAGCACTTCCATTTGTAGAAGATGAGTACAGCCAGCAGTGAAGTTCAGGTTCAGGGTGCGTCTGGCTATATGACTTGCTCAGGAGATCAATGGGAAGAACTCCATGTTGAAAACGGACAGATTTTGAACCAGTGTTGGAGATGTCATCTGTGTGGTCACTGAAGACTATGACTACAGGGGGATGCTAAAAACAGGCTTGATAGCAGCTTGATTAGCTCCAGTAGGAAATCCACAGGAGTGTGGTTATATACAAGTATTACGTGGCTACTCTTTAACCTGGAATTCACATACCATGCAAACACACTTGAATTAGTCCACTGTTGAGAGTGCAAAACTATGGCTGCTACTCCTTCCTTGTCCCCCCTAGAGTCAGGCATCACAAAGTTACCACTCGGCACCAGCTGTTAGTACAGGTCCACCAGAGTCATCCAGCCAGATTTCAGTGATACACAGTGAGTTTACGTCATGAGTTACAGCCATGATCAGGTTGTATATGGTGCTCATTCTGCTGAAGACCAGTTAAATACAATAAGCCTCATCTTACGGTCACTTCAGCGAAAGTGCACAGAGCAATGGAGTAAGAATTAGGTGTGGTTGGAGAGATCCAAAGACGATGCCCACCACTGGGTTTCAGATTGTGGTTTTTGGTCCAGCCTTCCCCAGGCCAATCACAACTGGAACAGTGAAGGATATTGAGTTCAGAGGAGTTGAGGGAGAGAGAAGCAGGCTGTTCAACCTCTGCAGTGGGATCAAACTGAAAGCTTTCTACACAGTAGAACATTATTTGGCTAGGAGACAAAGGTGCAGAATGATGCGCATCAGCAATTTTTTACAGCCAAAAAGTAGAACAATGGTGCAGAAAATGAATCACAACTACCAACTGCTTTCTAACCATGAATGCCTCACTCCTTTCCAGAATCTATCTGGAATGTATGAATCCTCTATGTTTGTTACAGAACTTCTACAGAAGAGGATCGCAGATTGATGTGTAAAGCAAAAGTCCTGAGAGCAGCATATCTATTTTGCAAAGTTTGGTATTCACATATTGACACATTTCGAAAATTACTCTCTTTCCTACAGACATCAGTCCAGTTTCCCCTTCCCTACACTTCAGTCTCCACATAGCTCCATAACATTTCCTTCAATGCGTGTCTCCATAACACTTCCTTCACGCATTTAGCCATGGCAGATCATTTATGGGAGGTCAGAATATAAGGAAAAGTGGGAGGCTAGAGGGAGGTCCCATCATAGAGGATTCCTAACACGAGTTATACCTACAATACAGATGTGATTGAAGGATTTTCTTGGGCTTCTTGTTTTGTTTTCAAGTAAAGAGAACATATGCTCACATCATGTCTCAGTGTCTTTCAAGTGAAATATCCTGTTTTTCTTTAATCGATCAAAACTTTTTTTTGTTTTTTTCTTTTTATAACTGCCAATGTTTGTTCAAGACCTATGGCTATACCAAGCAGAATTTCCCCTGCATTTTCCAGGAACAAATAGTCCAGTTGTGTGCAATGTGATGGTTAGTGTCTGTAGTGAAGCAGAGAGTTAACTGAGGATAGACACTATCAAAGATGTTCCTTTGCTCAAAGTCAATGTTAATCACCCTCGTTCAGCATTGCATAATAAAACTCATAGAGAAATTAAGTTACTGGAAAAAAATCTCCACTCCAAGAAAAGTCACTAGTAAGTCAAAAGGTAGTAGGAATCCACATGACTGAGGATCTGAATAGTCAATAATCATAAATTAAATAGTTTGTATTGTGTTTCAGGGTTTGGGGAGATTACTGGTGGTGTTCTATTTTTAAAACAACCAACAATCCTGTGCCACCCTGACATCCCCATATTCACCGTCATATAATTTTGCAATGTTTTATACGAAGTATGCCTTGTGAGGTATCATTCTAAAAGTCTTGATCTGCTAGACATTAATATCTCATTCGTTTGTATGTGCTATCATTGTATTTGAAGTTATGAAGTTTGGCTACATATGTGCTACTGAAACATGTGAGGTTGAGAACACCCACAAACAGCCTTTCAGATACAACAATAAAAAGGCCAAACAATGTTGATGGCTTATTGAGGACTGTAGCGGGATGGTTACCCGCTCCTGCCCTGAGGGGTTTAAAACTGCCCTGGAGGAGGGCTGTGGAAGGGCTGCAGCTCTAAAAGCTGGGCTGATTGGGGAAGCAGCCGCAGCTGGGCCACGCCCCATCAGGCCCCAGCTGGCCTTATATAAAAAGGCTGTGAGCCAGAGGCCAAGCAGTCTCTCTCTGCCGTCAGAGAGAGAAGGGCCTGGCTGCAGGGAGCTAAGACAGAATACCTGGGTGGAGCAGGGCTGGGGAAAGGCTGAGGAGCTGGGAGCTCCAGCCTGGATAGCCCCAGGCTGTGGCCTAGTAGGAGGCCAAGGGGTACTGGGGGTTGCAGAGGGCAGCCCATAGGTAGGCCAAGGCAGCAGGTCCAAACCCAACCTTGCCTGTGATGAGTGGCCTGTACTGCAGTCTGCCCCAGGGAGTGGGGGCTAGTTGGTGACTGGCAGTGGCCTTATTCTGAGGCAAGGTAGGGATAGTGGGTGGGGGTTCCCTGGGAAGGGGAGACCCTAGTACTGAGGGGTGTACTGCCAGGGGGCAGCACCCCAGATAAAAGGGCACTGGGGTCCAGGAGGGACATGGGGCCAGAGGACAGGTGGATCACCGGCCTGCAGGGGGTGCTCCAGGACGCTGGAAGAGCTAATTCCCGAGACAACCAGCAGGAGGCGCTGCAGGGGTGAGTCCGACCTTCTACACGGACATACACACAAGCACAAGGATTACCCCAGGAACTGTGTACAATAGAAACCTCTCAGAGATAGCACTACACAATGGGAACTGTTTGACCCAGGTCACAGAAAAAGAGCTTTCCAGCAAACTGGAATAAGATATAAAAGGGGGAAGTGACATCATGACTGGACCTCACTCTCCTCACAACACCTGAAAGTCTGGAGGAAAAAAGACTGAACCGGGGGAGGGGGGAGTGCTGGTCCCTGGCAGGAAGGAGGGAAGCCTGCCTTTGTATGCAAAAGCTAATCTGCTTGTACTATCTAACTGATTTAAATCCTAACTAGTACATTAGGCTTATATTGTGGTTTTGTTTTATTTCTTATGGTAATCTACTTTGATCTGTTTGCTATTATTTATAATCACTTAAAATCTATCTTTCTGTAGTTAATAAACCTGTTTTATGTTTTATCTTAACCAGTTTGTTTTTGAGTGAAGTGTTTAGGGAAAAATCTCAGCTCAGTTAACAAGGGCTTGTGCATTGTCCTCTTCACATCGAGGGAGGGGCGGATTGGGTAATAAATTCATACTGGTCAAATTTTGACCAGGGTAGGACGGTACAGCTCCAGGGTCCTAGGCTGGGGAGCTGGGGGTATTTTGGCTGTAGATTCTCTATTGTTGGTTCATGCAGTGGCTGGCCAGAGCATTTATGAACACAGCTGGGTATGGCACCAACCAGTGGATGTTGGTGTGAGTGCAAGCTTGAGGGCTTTGCAGTTTGTCACAACATCAGTGTGAGCGGGAACTCAGATTGGTAAAACAGAGGGCTCAGCTGTACCCCAGTTCCAGGTGGCACCCCAGAGGGGACCAGTCACAAACCCCACCATCAATTGCTTACATTTTTATCCTGATTCCTTTGAATGAGAACTTATTGGTTTTTTTTTTTAATTGATTTGGTTTTAAAAATCTTTTTTTTTGTTTTGTTTTATCCCGAAAAGCAATGGACATTTTTGTTGTTCAATTCGTTAATATGACAATTAATGCCTACTCTCAAACAAATAATTTTTCTCCCCACCTCCTGGACTAGTTATACATGAAAGTGTAGAGATTTTCACATTGTTTTTAATCAGATACAGATGGTGAGACAAACATGCACCTGACAGTACTGTTTTCAAAGAACTTCAAATTCTACTACGTCAAATAATCTCCAAAAATGAATGACATACACAACACTAAATATACACTTTTATATATCAAAATGTAAATGATTATCTTTCCAAAAGGTATTTGTATAACCCAATAATCAAGTGAATTCAAGCAACCGAAAGCTCTCTGAAGACAGCATGGAAAAAAAATTCCAGAAACTTAAAACTTTTTTATTTGTGCATGCGGCTCTTGACCATTTTGCTTTCATGTTAGCCACACTCCTTTACTGGAATTGTGGGCATTGACATATTACTACTAGTGGTAGCAGGTCACAGCATATCAGGCTTCTATGTAGCACAGCTCATAGAGCTGAAGAATGAATTTAAACATATTGAGACCGATTCACTGCTGCATTACTTCAAGTTTACATAAGTGTGACTAAAATAACAGAAGTTACTTCTGAAAAATTTCAATACATCCAACCCATAACATTCAGATTCAGATCCAAACTTTCCCAAAATAAAGTGTGTTTAGATTTTGGTTTGAGCCCATATCTAAAATTTATAACCATACCTATATTACAAGATGAATAGTCACCCTCTCTTGGGTTTACTCTTTCAGAATGTTAGACACACTCCCAGAAATCACTCCTGTTAGATTTGAACTTCAGAGGCCTATGGGGCTAATATTTAGCTTTCCTAACTACTCACCACAATTAAAATGTAAATATTTTGTCATTGCTTTTTAATAATTTATTTCAAGACCCAATAACAGAGGATGTATAATCTGAACCATGAACAATGAAATGGTGTTCACTAAACTGGATTTAATCTGATCAATTTACAAATTAATTAAATTATATGCTATCACAAGTAGTAGGAAAAAGGCAACAAATCACAATTAAGAGTATTCTCTTTAAATGCCTCAGCATGAATCACAGTTTGTGGAAACCAGTACTTTTCTGGGTGGCAAAGGGTTTGATTGATCTATATCTAACTTTACTTGATGCTGAAATATAGCTTAAAACAATACTCCTCAAGCCCATTCAGCCCCCAGTCCTGCTCCGCATCCGGGTCCAGCTCCACCCTCATTCCCTCTCTGCCTCCAGACCAGCTCCAACCCCAGCCTCAGCTCCTCACTGCCCCCAGGCTGGCTCTGTCCTCATTCCCTCTCCACCCACAGACCAGCTCTTCCCCCAGCCCCAGCTCTGCCTTCAGCCCCAGCTCTGCTGCTGAGGAAGCCTTGGCTGTGCAGTAAAGGGGGAAGGGCACAGACAGATTCCGTTACTGGTAAGGGGGGAAGGTGACTGAAAAAGTTTGAACACATCTGGCTTAAAATAATTCTATGCAAGGACAACTCTGGGAAATAATGAGCCTCTTTGTCTACAGTATTATCCAAGTGTTAAACTCAAATAATTCGGAGCAATTGGCACCAAGATGCAAATATATTGTTTTAGCTGAGACTGTGCACAACAGTCAATGACAGTGCATGGATAGATTGTACAGTGGTAAAACGAGTTAATTAACATCTACTTGAGATCACTCACCCTGTGGTACAGCAAGTCATTTTCTCATAACAGAATGGTCAATAACTTGATTCACCAGTCACTATAACGAGAAGATGCTATCCAGATATTGGAATCATAAAAGAGTAGCAAACTTTACTGAAGCCTTGTTAATATTTGAAATATACAGAACGCGGGGAGGAGGAAAGATGAACTTGCAGTGGCTATTTGCCCTGATGGACACAACTAGCAGCAGTTATTAGGTGTGTTGTGTCCTTTTCAAGTTGTTTTCCTTATACTTACTTTCTCAATAAAATCTGGTATCTTTGTTTTGTCCGAGAGTTGGTCCAAGGAGGAGCAGCAGTCTAGCTCCAGTGTGTATCCTTCACTGTGAACATCACTTTTCACAGATCTGAGGAGACAGAAAAACACAAGTAGAGCTTTTAAAATTAGATCCCCAAAAATCCTCATGTACTTATTCTTAATAAAGTTTGGTTCCATGCAGAACTAGCATTCAGTCAAATCTTGGGTCCCAGCACATGTTACACAGAACCCAACTCAGCTTCATAGCTCAAGCGAACCCGCAGCTTCAGAGACCTATGTATTACCTAAGGAGGGAAGCTATCCCCAAATGATGGCTGGGTTATGCCTAAGTGGCTGCCTAATCCCTTCATCTGCCCAAGGTATCATGCCCCAGCTAGGGTCTTCAGAATGATATTGGGGAGGCAGAAATATGCATGTGCCTCGGACTGTGGAGGGGGCAGGTTCCACCCCGATGGATTGACAGTGGATCTGAACCCACACAGACAAGCATAATAGGCCTGCTTTACCAGGCTCCCCCTTCTCTGCAGGTATAAAAGTGAGAGAGCCAGGCATCACAGAGATCTAACAGAGGGACAGAGCTAAAAGGAGTGTTTTATGGGCAGTGATTTATTTGTAGGTTAAACTAGGGAAATCCCTTCCATCATCGCCTATCTGGCTCCAAGAACCAGATTTTGCCTCCTTTTAGGAAGAGTCAACAGTTTATTAATGTGTCACAAACAAAAAATCAAATAACTCAGGGCTTTCCACATTTAAAAAAAAACAAGAATGGTGATTGACTTTACAGAATAAGGGCTATAAAATGTGTCATTTTCTGAGCAAATCATGGAGTCAATCTGGGTAGGTAAGAAATATTTTCCAGCCCAAGCAACATAATAAATAAATAATACATAAAACTTTTCGTCCATGGATCTTAAAGCATTTTACAAACATCAAATAAGTCTCATAATACCATTCTGAAGTAGTCACTAATATCTCAGCTTTATAGATGGTTAAACACAGAGACCCCAGTTTTGCAACTCTTACTCCCACTGTGTTAATTAGATCAGTAAGAACATAAGAACGGCCATACTGGGTCGGACCAAAGGTCCATCTAGCCCAGTATCCTGTCTTCCGACAGTGGCCAATGCCAGGTGCCCCAGAGGAAATGAACAGAACAGGTAATCATCAAGTGATCCAACCTCTATCGCCCATTCCCAGTTTCTGGCAAACAGAGGCTAGGGACACCATCCCTGCCCATCCTGGCTAATAGCCATTGATGGACCTATCCTCCATGAATTTATCTAGTTCTTTTTTTTAACCCTGTTATAGTCTTGGCCTTCACAACATCCTCTGGCAAGGTGTTCCACAAGTTGATTGTGCGTTGTGTGAAAAAATACTTCCTTTTGTTTATTTTAAACCTGCTGCCTATTAATTTCATTTGGTGACCCTCTAGTTCTCCTGTTATGAGGAGGAGTAAATAACACTTCCTTATTTACTTTCTCCACACTAGTCATGATTTTCTAGACCTCTATCATATTCCCCCCTTAGTCATCTCTTTTCCAAGCTGAAGAGTCCCAGTCTTATTAATCTCTCCTCATATGGAAGCCATTCCATACCCCAATCGTTTTTGTTGCCCTTTTTTGAACCTTTTCCAAGTCCAATATATCTTTTTTGAGATGGGGCAACCACATCTGCATGCAGTATTCAAGATGTGGGGGTACCATGGATTTATAAAGAGGCTATATGATATTTTCTGTCTTATTATCTGTCCCTTTTTTAATGATTCCCAACATTCTGTTTGTTTTTTTTGACTGCCGCTGCACATTGAGTGGATGTGACTCCAAGATCTCTTTCTTGAGTGGTAACAGCTAATTTAGACCCCATCATTTTAGATGTATAGTTGGGATTATGTTTTCCAATGTGCATTACTTCTCATTTATCAATATTGAATTTCATCTGCCATTTTGTCACCCAGTTTTGTGAGATCCTTTGGTAGCTCTTCGCAATCTGTTTGGGACTTAACTATCTTGAGTAGTTTTGTATCATCTGCAAATTTTGCCACCTCACTGTTTACCCCTTTTTTCCAGATCACTTATGAATATGTTGAATAGGACTGGTCACAGTATAGACCCCTGGAGGACACCACTATTTACCTCTCTCCATTCTGAACACTCACCATTTATTCCTACCCTTAATTTCTTATCTTTTAACCAGTTACCAAACCATGAGAGGATCTTCCCTCTTATCCCGTGACAGTTTACTTTGCTTAAGAGCCTTTGGTGAGGGATCTTGTCAAAGACTTTCTGAAAATCTAAGTACACTATATCCACTGGATCCCACTTGTCCACATGCTTCCTGACCCCCTCAAAGAATTCTAGTAGATTGGTGAGGCATGATTTCCCTTTACAAAAACCATGTTGACTCTTTCCCAACAAATTATGTTCATCCATGTGTCTGACAATTTTGTTCTTCACTATAGTTTCAACCAGTTTGCCTGGTACTGAAGTCAGGCTTACCGGCCTGTAATTGTCGAGATCACCTCTGGAGCTCTTTATAAAAATTGGCGTCACATTAGCTATCCTCCAGTCCTTTGGTACAGAACCTGATTTAAATGATAGGTTACAGACAACAGTTACTAGTTCTGCAATTTCACATTTGAGTTTCTTCAGAACTCTTGAGTGAATATCATCTGGCCCTGATGACTTATTACTGTTTAGTAGGGCTGTCAAGCAATTAAAAAAATTAATCGCAATTAATCACACTGTTAATAATAGAATACCATTTATTTAAATATTTTTGGGTGTTTTCTACATTTTCAAATATACTGATTTCAATTACAACACAGAATACAAAATGCACAGTGCTCACTTTATATTTATTTTTGAAGTATTTACACTGTAAAAAAACAAAAGTAGCAGCATTTTTCAATTCACCTACAAATACTGTAGTGCAATCTCTTTATCATGAAAGTTGAACTTACAAATGTAGAATTATGTACAAAAACCTGCATTCAAAAATAAAACAATGTAAAATTTTAGAGCCTGCAAGTTTACTCAGTCCTACTTCTTGTTCAGCCAATCGCTCAGACAAACATGTTTGTTTACATTTGCAGGTGATAATGCTGCCCGCTTCTTATTTACAATGTCATCTGAAAGTGAGAACAGGCCTTCTCATGGCACAGTTGTAGCTGGCATCACAAGATATTTACGTGCCAAATGCGCTAAAGATTCATATGCCCCTTCATGCTTCAACCACCATTCCAGGGGACATGCGTCCATGCTGATGACGGGTTCTACTCAATAACAATCCAAAGCAGGGCGGACTGATGCATGTTCATTTTCATTATCTCAGTCAGATACCACCAGCAGAAGGTTGATTTTCTTTTTTGGTGGTTCGGGTTCTGCAGTTTTTGCATCAGAGTGTTGCTCTTTTAAGACTTCTGAAAGCATGCTCCACACCTCGTCCCTCTCAGATTTTGGACGGCACTTCAGATTCTTAAACCTTGGGTTGAGTGCTGTAGCTATCTTTAGAAATCTCACATTGGTACCTTCTTTGCGTTTTGTCAAATCCGCAGTGAAAGTGTTCTTAAAATGAACAACATGGGCTGGGTCATCATCTGAGACTGCTATAACATGAAATATATGGCAGAATGCAGGTAAAATAGTGCCAGGTACATACAATTCTCCACCAAGGAATTAAGTCACAAATTTAATTAACGCATTATTTTAACGAGCATCATCAGCATGTCCTCTGGAATGGTGGCCGAAGCATGAAGGGGCATACGAATGTTTAGCATATCTGGCACGTAAATACCTTGCAATGCCGGCTACAAAAGTCCCATGCAAATGCCTGTTCTCACTTTCTGGCGACATTGTAAATAAGAAGATGGCAGCATTATCTCCTGTAAATGTAAACAAACTAGTTTGTCTTAGCGATTGGCTGAACAAGAAGTACGACTGATTGGACTTGTAGGCTCTGAAGTTTTACATTATTTTATTTTTGAGTGCAGTTATGTAACAAAAAAAAATCTACGTTTGTAAATTGCACTTTCACGATAGAGATTGCACTACAGTACTTGTATGAGGTCAATTAAAAAAACTATTTTTTTTGTTTATCATTTTTACAGTGCAAATATTTGTAATCAAAAATACAATCCACTTTGGTTTCAATTGCAACACAGAATACAATATATATGAAAATGTAGAAAAACATCCACAATATTTAATAAATTTCAATTGTTGTTCTATTGTTTAACGGTGTGATTAAAATTGTGATTAATCACGATTTTTTCCAATCGCAATTAATTTTTTGGAGTTAATCGCGTGAGTTAACTGCGATTAATCGAGAACCCTACTGTTTAGTTTATCAATTTGTTCTAAAACCACCTCTAATGACACCTCAATTTGCAACAGTTCCTCAGATTTGTCACCTAAAAAGGATGATTCAGGTTTGGGACTTTCCCTCACATCCTCAGCCGTGAAGACTGATGCAAAGAATTCATTTAGTTTCTCTGCAATGGCCTTATCATCCTTGAGTGCTCCTTTAGCATCTCGATTGTCTAGTGGCCCCACTGGCTGTTTGGCAGGCTTCTTGCTTCTGATATACTTTAAAAATGTTTTGCTATTACTTTTTGAGTCTTTGGCTAGCTGTTCTTCAAATTCTTTTTTGGCCTAATTATATTTTTACACTTCATTTACCAGAGTTTATGCTCCTTTCTATTTTCCTCATTAGGATTTAACTTTCACTTTTTAAAGGATGCCTTTTTGCCTCTAACTGCTTCTTTTACTTTGCTGTTTAGCCATGGTGTTAGTCTCATTACTTTCAAAAGGACTATTTCCATTCGTAAGGGTTACAGGCCTTGTATGAAACCTAGGTGTCAGCGGTATTAAATATTTCACTGCTTGTCATATAGGAGAATATCTAACTAATGTGTTTTTCCCACAACCTCATATTGCCTTCCATGCCTCTCCAAATGTGAAAAGCCTCAAATCTCCCATACCTAGCTGTCCAAACTTTGTTTCCCCATCCTCAACCACGTATGCAATATATTCCTCATTATGAACACAAATATCTAGTGTATATTGAAAACTGAAAGTGTACGGACACCATCCAATAAACAACAGAAGGACTACTGTACTGATTGCATTATTCATGTGCACATGTAAATCATGAAAGCCTCCATTTTTAAATGAAGATACAGCAAAATTTCAAGTCTGCTACAGATTCCACGGACTTTGTCACAGACTTTAGGTCCAGCTTGCCACTGTGTATACAGGGCCTTGATTACATCAAGTAAAGTACTGTTAGTTGGATTCATCTGGTGCAATTTTTTTTCTTTTTTTTAATAAATCACAAGTTATACAATAGATATAATTCTTTTTTATTTAAAGCTATGCCATTTTGATGAGTCACCTTGAACTCTCTGTCAGATTCCTTTGCAGGTAAGTAAAATTGGTATTGTCCAAATTATGAATATTTGTGTTTTGAATTCTGGGAAAATAAGAACAAAGCAGCATGATCTCATCAAGAGTGTGACTGTACAGCAGATTTCATTATTTTAACAGCAAAGGAGAACGTGTTTAAAGTTTCTGAGATAAACCCAGCGCTCGCCTTTGAAAATTTATCCCCAAATAATAAAACCACTGATTCTAAATCTGAACTGAAATTCTTTCCTTAATTATTATTTTAATGATTACAGCTGAAACCTGCATAAGATAAATCTTAAAGATTGTCAGCAATATGGCAACAAAGACCTCGCCAGGATCCAATTTATTTTTAGCTACCTCAATCTATTACTGTACGCATGAACACACGAGCACTATTCTAAGCAAATTATCCATGAACCTAGGATGTAGATCTCCTAATGGAAGAGAATGTGGCTTTCTTTTTGGCACATACTAGTCAGGATGGGAAGTGCAAACATCTTAATTAACATTGAGTTTTGAAACTACAGACAATAGACAGGAGTGTCACAGCAAAGGCAGCTGAGAGAGCAAAACAGGGAGGAAAAACTAAAGCAACCCAGCACTATGGAGCTGATGCAGACAACTCGTTCAAAGGCCAGTGTTGGGATTGCTCTGTTAGGCGTAGGTTTGCCGCAACAGCAGAAGATTCTCAGATCTAATAATGTGCCGAGCACCTAAACAAAAGATCTGAGTTGAAATATTAAAGAAAGAGTCAGAAAATAAAATACAAAAGAGGAATAGTTGGTTCCCACAAATGGACCACTAATAATCTCCTCATTTAAGCTTTTCTTCCGTCTGCACCATTCACAGATCTAACTGATTATTCTTATTCTGGTTAGCCAGAGCCTTCTATTTATTGGAAATGAACTGATTCTCTACTTTCCATTTGCCAAGAGAAACATACTGTGATAAGCTCTCACCCTCTAGTATACTACTATCACATACTTTCTTCAAGTGTGAATCAACTTTTCTCAAGTGTGAATCAGCAGACTCTAGGCTAAACCTTATGTTTGCCTCCCCGCCCCCTACATAAAAGAAATCCCCTCTTGAAGAGCCTGGATTCACACATTGCCCCTTATACATCTTGTTTAACTGAGAAATCTCTCCTCTGAAGATCCAAATTCTCAGAATTCATCTCTGTCAGAGTCAAAGTCATTATTAAAACAAGATATGAAAAAAAGCATTACTTAGATCACTGCCAACTACTTTTAATTAAAAAGGTTTAAAAAAAATAAACATACAGGTTTTTTTGCAATACCCTTTGAGAAGCTTAAAATAGTTTTTTACCCTACTAATTTTGTCCTTTTCCATTTGAGTCCTGTAGTGAAGTGGCCTGGCTCCCAACGGCCCCTGAGAGGGAGGAGCCAGAACAGCCACCCAGGTGGGCGGAGCCAACCCCAGAGAGGGAGGAGCCAGAACCGCCACTCAAGTGGGCGGAGCCACCGCCACCTGTTCCCGCCTCCCGGAAGTCAAGGGGCGGGACAGGAAGTATAAAAGCCCGGCCCCAACCCTCAGTTGGAGCCGAGAGGCCGGAGAGGACAGACGCTCCTGCTCGGGCTCCTGCGAGACGGAGCCTACCCCGAGCCCGGTACTTGGACGCCGACGGACCGAGCCTCCCCAGAACCAGGTATCCAAACACCCAGCGCCGCTCGAACCTCCCGCTCGGCAGGTACCCCGAGGTGGACTGGCCGAGCCTGCCCCGAGCACGGTACCCCGAGGGGCCACCCGAACCTGAGCCGGACCCGAAATCGGAGGAGCGGCCCGACCTAGACAGACCCCAGCAACCCGAGGAGCCCATGGTGTGGGACCCCACTGCCGAGCCCAGCGAGGAGCAGGTACCCATGAAGGAGGGGATGGGAAGTAGCCCGGGGATAGCAGACCCCGAGCCTATGTCAGTGTGTTGCAGGCAGGATCCCCACTGACCCCGCGGCAGACGGACTGCTGCGGATAGGGCCCCGGGCTGGAACACAGTGGAGTGGGTGGGCCTGTGTTCCCCCCCTGCCACCCCCACGCCGGGTGGCAGTCTCTCCTCCTCCCTACCTGAGGGCCTGAGCCCTGAAGTACTGTGTGTTTGCTGCCCCGCCCTGATTGAGGGCCTGGGCTTAAACTACTGACTTTGTTACTGTGTGTTTGCTCAGCCCCTACCTGAGGGCCTGAGCCTAGAACTGCTGCTTACTGCCCCGCCCTGACCTAGGGCCTGGGCTGCCACCAACTGACCCAGTCCCTGGTTAAGGGCCTGGGCCCCAGAGAGACTGATTGTTTGCAGCCCGCCCTGACCCAGGGCCTGGGTTGCGGTTACCTGCCTGCTCACTCCCTGACTAAGGGACTGGGCTTACTGATTTTGTTGTGCTCAGCCCTGCTGCAAGGACCTGAGCCCCCTGAACTATTGGTTGTAGCCCCGCCCCGACTAAGGGCCGGAGCTTCCTGACTTTGTGAGTGCTCCGCTCCCGCTACCAGGACCGGAGCCCCTTGAACCCTGGGGTATTACCCCGCCCTGAGCTAGCATACGGGCTTATTTGACTGGGCAAGTGCTCAGCTCCGGCTGCCTCAACCGGAGCTTAGGACTGGTATACTGCCCAGCCCTGACTGAGGGCTGGAGCTCCTTGCAGCCGCAGGAAGCCTTTTGTTTAGCCCCTGCCTAAAGGGAGGAAACCCGAGACCTCCCGCACAGAGGGCTGATTCGGCCGTGTAGTGAGGCGGCCTGGCGCCCGACGGCCCTTAAGAGGGCGCAAACCCCCTCACCGGACTATTACAAGTCCCAATCCAACTCTCACCAGTTCATTAATGTGTGAACACTCAGGGTACTACATTAACAAGGATATAGAAGTAGTTAGATAAAAATTAAAGTCAAAACAGAGTTTTTCCACTAACTTTAATGAGAGCTGAATCAAGTCCTTCATAAACATGACATCCTGCCATCACCCCTATTGTTTCTAAAGAATTAACATGCTTATATTTGTTTATGAACCATCATAATTAATAATGTCCATAATGCGATGTAAATTTTGATGTTGATTGAAAAATAGCTGTTGTCTTTCTAATATTCTTTGTAACAAAGTTAACATTTTAAGAGCAAAAACCTTCCTTTAGATGCATGTGGCTCCCACTATCTGCTATGAATACCTCTTTCTCACATACATCCAGAAGCAGAATTTAGCCCTGTTTCCATATTCACTTGAAATGGGTTTTGTGGCGGGGGAACCATTCGCTCCTGCCTCTGCTCAAGTCCACAAACCACTCAGAGACCTTTATGCTGGTAAAACACCTGGTACAGTTTATTTACAATCTTGATACCCACCACCATTGTACACCATACAGCCTTACTCCTTCAGTCTTAGGGAGCCTTCAGTTCCTGAGGCAAGCAGGGAAGAGTAATCTCTCCCTCTCTCTGTCTGCTTCCCTCCCCCCCCTCCCGACTTCTTTCCTTCCAGTGTTTAATTGGACCTGCAGGGACCAGAGCACTGGCTCAGCTGCTGTTGCCCAGAGCTCTCTCACACAACTCCCCCCGTTATCTGACAGTAAGTCTTCTTTCCATGTTCTCCCACCCTTACTAGAGGTTTCACCCTGTGGGAGTCTCTCTCTGTCCCTGGGGTGATCATCTGGGTCGCCTTGCGGGGTCTGCACATTCTCCACCCACAGAAATCACACTTTGTCAGGGGAGCAGACCCCCATAGCTCCATCTCAGCCCACAAGTCTTCACACCAGGGCACCCTGAGGAATTACTCCCCCTATTATCTCCCTTTGTATCTGGCAGAGGATCCAGGTTACTCCCTTTATCCCCTGATCTCTCAGAATCTCAGATTCTCCCATACCTCCAAACAGTGCCTGGGTTTCTTCTCCTTGGGGCTGTGTTGCAGGGGGCACCATATGTTCCTCAACCTCTACTAAGGAGTTTGGGCTGTCTGTTTCCCCCATACCTCCTTCCTAAATTCCTATCCCCCCGCCTTCAATTTCCTGGGGAGGTCTCCTTTCCTCCTGACTTGGACTTTGTTGTTTAAGGGATTCTATTGTTTCTCCCATGGGCTCATTCTTTTCTCTCCCTTCTGGTTTCCCTTTCCCCAACCTGGGATTCTTTATATTACCTTGTTTCCGTATTGGGACGGGGCTCCAACCAGTGCCCAACACAATGGATAGGACAGCCACTCCACTACCGCAACCTGTTTCCAACTAAACCTCCCCTGGCCCTCCGGAGCACTTGGGCCATAGGGCAGTGTCTCTTATCCCCATGGACACATTCTATGTCCATAGTTGCTCCTGGAACCATCCAGTGAGACTTCACCAGCTCCCTCCAGACAAGAGAGCAACCTGAGGCCATATCCACAAGGCCCCTTCAGAATGTCCTCCCCACCATTACCGAAATGGTGGACAGTTTCTGTCCTTGTTTCTTCCCTCCAGTTCTGGCCCAGCCACAAAACTCGGCAAAACTGCAGTCCCTGTATACGGACAGTCCCTTTTCATGTGTCCCTGTCGCCTGCACTGATTGAATGTAATGGGTCGAGCCCCAGCCAGAACTCCTCGGGGGTCTTCCTTCATCCTCTCTATGCCCCTTCTTGCTGTAGGTTCTCCGGTCTTCCTCCCACACTCTAGATCTTCTTTTCTGGGTTGTTCCTTTTTCTTGGGAAAGTCTATCTCTGTATTCCTCTGTCAATTTCATGGCCGCATCCACCATACCGGGTGGATGCCAACTGACCCACACTTGTACGTTCTTAGGGAAGCCCTGAAGGAACTGTTCTAATACCAGAGCATTCATTATTTCCCCTCTGGTCTCAACCAGCAGGTGGCCCAGTCCATCAACCTTTCAGTGACTGGCCAGGGCCGTAAACCCCCAGTCCAACTTGCTGATCTGAACTTTTGGCAGTACTTCTCAATTGACAGATCCACCTGATCCAGGATGGCTGCCCTCACCAACTCATAATTCCTGGCCTGCTCCTCACTCAGAGCCATATATGCTGCTTGAGCTACCCCTGACAGATAGGGAGCCAGAATGAGGGCCCAGGTTGCCTTATACCAATCTCAACCCATAGCTACCCTCTCAATAGTGCACAGGAATGCATCAGGATCATCTCTCAGGGCCCATCTTACATAGTCCCAGGCCCTGTGTCCAGGCGTCATCCACCACCATGGGACTCTCCACATTCTGTAGGAGCTGTTGCTGCATGTTGGCTTGTTCCCTTATGAAATCTTTCAGGCTTTTCTGCTGCTCTGCCTGCCAAGCAAACAAAGCCTGCCTCTCCATGTGGTGGGATTGTTCAAAACTTTGCAGGGTCTTCTGCATTTATTCTTGCTGTTTTGCCAGCCATTGCAGGGTCTCCTCCATCATGCAGGCCACCAAACCCTTGCACTGGCTAAGATTCCAGACAAGCCTCCATGTGTGGCAGGGCCTACTCGCTCCTGTCTCTGCTCAAGTCCACAAACCACTCAGAGACCTTCATGCTGGTAAAACACCCAGTGCAGTTTATTTACAATGTTGAGTCCCACCACCCTCGTATCTCTCCCCATCCCCTTCCTGCCTTCCTTCCTGTGCCTTTTTGTATCCTTTGCCTAATGGCTTAATTAGCCTTCCAGGTCTCCTCCATCCTCCAATTAGGTACAGCTCTTCTTAACAGAGTTTGTTCTGCAGTGTTTAATTGGAGCTGCAGTGACCACAGTGCTAGCTCAGCTGCTGTTGCCCTGTGCTCTGTCACAGGTACTGTATAAGGTCAGCAAACGGGGTCAATAAAAATACCTATGTAAGTTAATGGAAATGTCCTGGTAATGTTAAGAAAAGCCATACAATGACATTGCAAGTCCACACTGAGCATGTTAAAATGCAAAGACAATGCCAAAACAGCAGCAGCAGTAGTAATACACCGCACTTAAATTGCACTTTTATCCATGGATCTCACAGTACTTTACAGGGCGGGGTAAGTATTATTATCCCCATTTTATAGCTAAAGCACAGGAAGACTACAGTGTGTTGCTGGAAGCATCAGGAAGATGCCTTGACATCCATCTACTGCTCTGGCCACTAGGCATACCATCCGCTAGCACACGTCTAGAAGGAGGGGTGATCCCATGAAAAACAAAATTCTAGAAATGCATGTCAATAGCAACCATGTTCAAATGTCAGTCTGAAATCAAATGGAGTAATGCTGATAGAAGTATATAGACTAATTAAAATGTACAATTAGATGTCTAGGTACACACAAATACCTGATTGATAATACTGCATAAGTAAAGAAACTAACAAAACTCTTTGATTTATGCTATCTTCAGAAAGCAAGGAAGGAAGTGGGAGAAAAACAGGACAGATAATGATCACTGTAAGAGAACTGAAAGTTTAAATAATGGCTTCAAAACAATTGGTGTTAATAAGAAGCATCAGAAAAATAAGTAAGCTCTACAATCTTTCAGATGCACCATACAGAATGGCAGTGAATAGTGAGGTTGAGTGCTCATGAAAGCTAAAAGATTTCTTTTGACATTGTACAGCTCTTGTGTGCATTCTTGGTGATATTACAGAAAACAGAAAGAGGCCATTTCTGGTTCAAAGGGTAGGTGACTTTGCTAATGAGTTTACGCTTAGAGCTGGACTGCCTACAATCTTCTAACACTAAACATAAGCCCTCATTAGGTATAGTGTGTTCAGCAAATACCATAATCATCTACTTCCATCCAATTGTTAAATTTAACAGAGGGGACAGATGTCAGACCTTTGCCAAACTTAAAGATACTTAACTGATCTTTTTACTTGATCACAGATTAATCACGTCCTTTATTTTATTTTATAAAATGTCTTCTAATAAGGATGATTTTTCTGAAGCAGCTTTGAAATCCTTTTTTCTGTGATGTAAAATCAGTGTTATTCCATTTAGACTGCAGAACAGACTGCGCAAAAAAGCCTTCTGCCCAGCCCCTTGCCACAGCTATCTGAGATCAGTCAGCTGCCCATCTCTCTTCATTCTGCTTGAGATCTTCAAAATTTGCATTTCCCCCTTGTTCTGTGGCAGTAGCTACCATCACACATTTGGCCAAAGTCAGAGGTGCATCTAAATGATTCTAAGGGAGTCTAAACTGGTGTAATTCACCCTTCTGTTAGGGTTTTTTTCCTGCTATACTCCTTTTTCATCACCTAAACACATAAATTACCATCTTAGACCCATTCAGACTCAGTGAACCAAACTGAGTGATGGGAGTTAAGGGAATGCAAACAAATGGAATGTGAATATAACGGGACTTTAACTGACTCAGACTCTCCACCGCCTTATATCTTGTATACTCATTCACAGATGTGCAAAGTGGGTGTAAAACACTGTCCCCAATACAAGTGAGCAGAGAATTCAGATTTGGTTCAGTTTCACACAGGTGTAAATTAGTACACAAGGTGCAAGGCACTGACAAATCAAGCTCACTGAGTGTAAGATAATGTCATATACATGCGCGCTAGCCCACTTTTACAGGTCAATCCTGAAAGGTGTTGAACTCTCTAGCCCAACAAAACACTTAAGCATGTGTTTAATTTAAGCAAGTAGTCCCAGTAACTTCAAGGGAGCTACTCACATAGTAACTACTACCCATTTTGCAACTGGAGAAACTGAGGCACAGCTCTGGTAAGTGACTTGCCCAACATTATTGAGGACATCTGTGAAAGAGTCAGGCACAGACCCCACATCTCCTTATTCCCAGTCCTATGTCTCAGTCACAAAACTGTGACGACCCCTTTGCCAAAAATATTGGTAGGTTGCAAAATAGCATGAAGTTCCTTATTTATAAAACGAAGGGCTGGTCTACACTACGGGGGGGGGGGGGGGGAGAGAGGAGGGAATCGATCTATTTGTAGCTAAAGTCGACATACTTAGATCTACTTACAACAGTGTCTTCACTGTGGTGTGTCGACAGGAGACGCTCTCCCATCGATTCCCCTTGCGCTTCTCGTTGAGGTGGAATACCAGAGTCGACGCTAGAGCGATCGGCGGTTGATTTATCACACGATAAATCGACCCCCGCTGGAGCGATCACTGCCTGTCGATCCGGATGGTAGTGTAGACAAGCCCCAAAGCAGGTCAGTATAGAATGACAATTCTTTTAAAAAGTTGATCTACCTGGGATACTGAATGCCTATATGTAATTGGTAATGAAACATGGAGCCTTTCTCCCTTAGGGCCAAATTTGAGCCAGTGGCCTATCTGTAGTTGGTAGGGATGTCAAGTCATTACCGTCTGATGATCATTTGGTAGGCTGTGTGAAGTGAGTCTGTGGTCTGGCTCCAATTTCTATTGAACAAGTATCCAAACCACAATTAGCCTCCTTGTTTAAATCCTCAGCAGAAAAAGATAAGGACAAGAATAGGCGAAGGAGAATGAAATACCCTCTAATTCCTAGAAATTGTTCCAGCATAGTAGGGCTTCTTCTTATGGCTGATGTAGATGTAGAACAACATCTACAATTTTACCTGTAGATGGTTAAGTCAGATAATTGAATCAGGAGTAGAGGAGTGTAATGCTGTGATGCCTCCTTTGTATTTGTGAAGCAGGCATTATGTTGTTATATGTTCCACAGTCTGTTCGGGGTGCCCACAGTCACACATTGGAGGGTTTTTAATTTTCCATTTGTGCATCAAGTGTCCGCATCTGCCATGGTTTATGTGGATGCTGTTTGGGGCTGCCCATAAGCTTCACGGAAGATCAAAGCCAGAGATCTTCTGCATCAGGTCTTTCACAAGGTGTTTGTGACTTCTTGTGAACACCATTTGGCTTTCCAAGCTCCATCAGGGTTGAAGTCAAATTGCTGGAAGTTAAGCGCATAGGTCCAAAAGGGCTTGCATGACTTCAAGCGGTGGTGAGGGACATCATTGAGGTCCTAGTGGTTGGGGAGACATTAGTTTTTCTCTATTCGCTGGACTTCCCAGAGGGTTAGGGCATTGCGGTGAATGGATGGGAAAGCAATGTGCAACAGCACGGACAGCCAGGGTGTTGGGGTCAACTTGAGGGTTCCAGTGATGCATCGCATTGCAGTGTTTAATGGGACATCAACAAGTCGAATGTGGCTACTTCTGTTCATACCGGTGCACAATACTCAGCTTCAGAATACACAAGGGCCATCACTGATGTCCGTTGCACTGATGCTCCTCAGCTTGTGCTTGCCAGTTTCTGGACCAGGTTGACCCTTGTCTTCGTCTCGGTGGCTACCTTCTTCAGCTGGTCATGGAAGGTTAGCGTGCAGTCCAGCTTCACTCCGATATAAGTTGGAGAGAGGTCATATTGCACAGTGTTGCCGCAGGTGGTCACTTTCAGAGTGCGCTTAGCATTCCTATTATCAAGATGGAATGCAGTGACTGTTGTTCTGTGGGGGTTTGGCCTGAGCCTCCATTTCCGGAGATACTCCTCCATGGTGTTTAGGTCCCCGTTCAAGGTCGACTTGATGTTATTGAAGGTGGTTGCTTGTGTCGCCAGAGCAAAGTCATCCACATATACAAATTTGTGTGACTTCATTGGTGGCATGTCACTCATGTAGGCATTGAAGAGCGTCGGCGCGAGTACTGAGCCCTATGGCAATCCATTGTGGAGGAACCGGGGCGAGCTGACTTTGTCGCCCAGATGGACACGTAGCCGCCTATTGCTCAGCATCGTCCATAGCAGGCTTAGTGTTTTGAGGCAGGGGATGATCCTTGCAAGCTTCAGCATCAGGCCTTTAATCTAGACTGTGTCGGAGCAGTGCTGAGGAGCATTTGTGATATGGGAAGATCGCACTGCTTGTTTGTACTTGTCCTGCAAATAGTGGACTGTGGTCCCCATGGCTATCAATCCAGCATTAAATGGATTCTCTTTGAAGTCTTTAAATAAAAAATGTGAGGACTTCCGTAACTCAGCCAGAGGTTATGGGCCTACTACAGCAGTGGGCCAGTGAGGTTCTGTGACTAGATCAGTGTTTCTCAAACTGGGGTCGCCGTTTGTGTAGGGAAAGCCCCTGGCGGGCCAGGCTGGTTTGTTTACCTGCCCCGTCCGCAGGTCCGGCCGATCGCGGCTCCCTCTGGCCGCGGTTCACTGCTCCAGGCCAATGGGAGCTGCTGGAAGTGGCGCGGGCCGAGGGACTTACTGGCCGCCGCTTCCAGCAGCCCCCATTGGCCTGCAGCGGCGAACTGCGGCCAGGGGGAGCCGCGATCGGCCGGACCTGCGGACGGGGCAGGTAAACAAACCTGCCTGGCCCGCCAGGGGCTTTCCCTACACAAGCGGCGACCCCAGTTTGAGAAACACTGGACTAGATGATCATAATGGTCCCTTCTGACCTTAAAGTTTAGGAGTCTAAATGTATTGTTAAAAACTCTTTACTAAAAATTTTAATTCTATTATGAATGTTTATTCTCAATTTCGCTATCTCTTTTTGGAATGACTAAGCAGAAAAATCTATTGATTTTTATTAAATTGGGAGATTAAAACATAGAATTGTGTTCCCTAGCCACTGAATGTATTACACAAAGTTACTCAATGCAATTTAAAACACAGAACAAAGCAAACAGACTCATTTTCTGTTGGTTTAAAATGAGTTGTACTGGGTTGGAAAATTAAAAGCACTTTGATAGTTTTGGGAGTAAAGTTTGTAGATAAGTACAAAAATGCACGTTACTTTACAATTTTCAGATTAATTGTGTTATCCACTGGCTGTATGCCTCTTCAAAGTAAATATTTTTCTAGCTGTATTTAATCCAATAAATTATTAGAATAAAGCACACAAAATGGACTGTCTTAGCAAATTATTAGGCACAGGGTTTGTTTGCTTTTTCATGACAACACATTCCAAAATATAAAGCAGATTTCAACTTATTTTCTGTCTTAGCTGACAAAATGCAGATGGATTATAAACACGAAGAACATGTTAAACCTATTCAAGCCTACAAATAAATATCCAAGCCTTGCACAGCAAACATTAGCAATGACATTGCTATAATTTCCTGATCTAGGTCAAAACTCAGCAGGAAATCTCATTGTCTATTTTTATCCCAGCTCACTGGAAGTGCTTTACCTTTCTGTTTTCTTGATCAGCACAGCCCTGAAGATTTGTTCCTGGGGAGTCCTCTCTTTTTCATCAGTTGGCTGCACAAAAGGGTGGACAGCAGCCAAGATAAAACCCTGCTGATACAGTTCTTGCAGCTGAGATGGAAGATCACGCCAGGAAGAGAGCTTGATTGCAGAGGATCTTGGTAGCTCATCTGGAAACAAAAACAAAAAATAAATCGATCAATAATCCTAAATTAAACTATCTTTTTTTGTATTCCAGCCTCTCTGGAGGTAAGCATGCTTCACACTGATGCGCACCATTCCAGCTGATATACCTGTAGCTAACTGAGGTTTACTTGATTCCAGAATTCTTAACAGATTGTCTTGCAAAAGGTTTAATTACTGCATAAATGACTGGTCCAATTAGATGTAAAGGGTCAGAATCACATTAAAATACAAAGTGTGTTGGATTTTTGGTGGATAGCGGGGGGAGGGAAGACTTAGTAAGCATGTAGCATCATTCTATCCCAATATAACGATCAGCACCAATGGTCAAAATGTAACACACGAACAAGGGGACATTCATTAATGAATGTAAAAGAAGACAAATTCAAAAATAATAGAAGGAAGCACTCTTTTTCCCACACAATGCACAGACTGTAGAACTCCTTGCAACATGATGCCATTGAGACCAAGATCCTAGCAAGATTTAAAAAAAATGGATATTCATAAGAATAAAAAGAATATCCAGTTATAAGTGGGATAATCTTCCCACCCCCACTCTACCTACTGCAGATTCTTACCCCTTTCTCTGATGCACCTGGTGCTGGCTATTATCAAACAGGATCCTGTACTAGATGGACCTTGGGTCTGATCCAATCTGGCAGATCCTATCTTATCCCAGTAGCCCTGCATAGTTGAGAAGAGAATCTGTAAATCATTTACAACAACCTTCCTGCATCTGCCTCAGCCACTCTCCATACTTTTTCAAGTGTTATCTGCAAACACATCTTTCCTCCCTGGCTCTGCTGCTTAATTCCTCTCTCCCTTGGCTATCATTTATTTTTTAACTAAGAGCCTAGTTTTGTGAGGTGAGGTGCCAAGTGCCCTCAACACCCACTGACATCAATGGGAGTTGAGAGCACTCAGCCATTTACAGGAAGTGCTCAGCTCCCCGCAGGACTGGACCCTTGCTGTAAATCGCTCTGGAATAGAGTTTGTTGAAAGATGCTAGTTATGCAAAATAAAGTTTTATTGTATTGCATTTCCCATCAGATAGTGTGAGTATCCTTTATGAATAATGAAAGAAGTTATCAAAAACTAATAAATATTCTAAACCAATAATCGTGGGGAATAATTTAAATAATAATAGGATAGCTATGCCACGTACACTTTTTCTTAACACATAAGAACGTGTTCCAGACAAAGATAATGAAGCTTTTGATTGAAGGTGATATGACACAGTTTTTTAATTGTGTAAATAAAGAGAGAAACCTAAGAAATGTATATGGTGACAGATACTTCAGCTCTCTAAGATCTATAACAGCACACAAATCACTTGGGATTCATAAAAAAAGCTATCCAATAAATAATGTATAATAAATATAAATAATCAAAACACACTGTTAATTATATTGGTCCTGCTAGGGAGTAAAGTGGAGGGGAAAGCCCAAGTGTCCAAACTCTACTTATGTGTTGTTCAAAACGTCTACTTCCTCTGGAGGGCTCTCCCTTCCACTTCTTCTAATGATTATTCACTGTGAGCCCCAGAGTATAGGAGAAGTAATTATATTAATAACAAGAAAATGTAGGCTGAAATAGCTTTCTAACAGTGAGATCTATCAAGACTGTGGAATAGTTTCTCAAAGGGAATGGTGGGAGCCTTATTGTTTGAGAAATTTAGAACTGACCTCGACAAACCCCTGGAGCATATGCAGTAGAGAACAATGCCACACTAGCCAGTGGACAGTAAAGAGCTAGGTTATCTAGTCTACCCTACGTTTTGAGATATAAAAAACTAACCACCAGAACATTTCTGCTAAAACATTGACAGTTAATGTTGACACCCTAAAGCAATGAATAGGGGTGATTTCACTTCTTAGAGCTATTGTTTAAAGCACAATGGGAGCTGCAGGGGCCGTGCCTGCAGGTGGAGGCAGCGCACAGAGCTGCCCGGCCAAGCCTTCACCTAGGAGTTGAGCAAGGGTGATGTCACTGCTTCCAGGGAGACCCCCAGGTAAGCGCCGCTCAGAGCCCGCCTCACCCCATGCTGTGCCCCAACCTCTGTCCCCTCCCACACCCAACTCTGCTGGGGGGGGGGGGGGGAGATGCAGTGGCCTTAGAAATGCCCCAGCAGTGGACGGTGCGACTGGTGCAGGGGCTGCCTGAGCTGCCTCTGAGCCAGGCGCACTGGCCACTGCAAAAGTCACGGAGGTCACAGAAAGTTGCGGAATCCGTTACAAACTCACAGCTTTACTCATGCTTACCTTGGGCATGGACAATGGATGTGTCTTTACTTATGTCTGGATTATTCTGCATACACCCTAAAAGAAAGATTTGGGGATCTAATAGAAGGTCAGCACATAAGTATGAGACAGTTGCCTAATTACTTCCTCCCAAATGCCAAATACGATGGGAAAATGTCAAAGCAAACATATTTGTGCCCCAAGACAAGCACTTTAAAAATCCTTAGTATTATTTCCATCTATCTTAATACTCTCATAGAGCCTCATCCAACCCCCAATTAAAGTCAATGGAAAAAGTCCTACTGACTTCAATAACAGATAGCATTTTTCACCTGTAGATCTCAAAGCATTTTACAAAGTATGATTTATCCACATTTTAAAGATGGGGAAACTGAAGCTATGAAGTGAAGTGTCTTACCCAAGGACACACAGCAGGTCAGTGGCAGAGCAAACCTTTCCACAATTCCAGTATTTACAATAATTACACACAGCAAACCTGTGTATCCTGCCAAAGGTCCAGTACATTCTTAACAGGTTTTTCTGTTGTATCAATCTTGGGTTTAAAGTGACTATAGCGCTACTAACATTTTTGCAAATTCTGCTCCACATTCCCATGTTTATTGTTACACTTCACATCCTGACCTCAGTGATTGCTCTGTTTATTCGGTCTAGGTTTAGACAAGAATGTGAGAAGCTTGTAAATGACAGATGCTGTGTTTTTCAATTTAGCTACAGTTGAAAGTAGAAACAGAAGTGTGGGGTGTGTTTGGAACTGATTCCCAGGCAAATTAGGTTGCTGCTTGGCTGATAATTGAAGCTGCAAGTATTTCCAGCAATACTCATTACCAACAGATTAAACAGTATCTTACAGATCCTAGAGAAGGAAAAGAATATTCCCCCATGAAACAACTGACATCCATAAGGGCCATGCGTTTCCTGGGGTCTACAACTCCGGGGTTAGCCCATAAATTCTATATTGCTAATAGGAGAGATCTCAGATTGTCTCCCTCCTGCAGAGAAACACAGGGAGGCAGACCGGACACAGAATTCTAGAGGATGAACTGTGAAAAATTTAAAGGGGATTGTCCCCTCAGGTGGTTGGGCCTATCCGAGGGACAGTGCAAGGTGGAGGTGCAACTTCCCAGCCTCACAGATCCTGAGGTCCACAAGGGAGCGAAAGCTGAGAATCACAGATGAAGAGGCAGCTACAGCTAGGGGACTCCTTGGAGCTGTTCTAGTGGCCTCATCTTCTCCTGACTGCACAACTCTTTCTGGAACAAGGCTACCATTTGGCGAACCCTTCCTGGCTGCAAACTGACAGCTGGGCAGGAGAATCCACAGAAATCAACGCTGCTTCCAATGGCATTAACTTTAGGGTGACCAGGTAGCAAGTGTGAAAAATCAGGACAGGGGTGGGGGGTAATAGGCATCTATATAAGAAAAATCCCTGAATATCAGGACTGTCCCTATAAAATCGTGACATCTGGTCACCCTAATTAACTTCCTCTTGGAATCTGAAACAGAACTTTGAAAGGCTAGCAAGGAATGGAGCCACAGAGAGCAACTAGTATCTAGCTCCATCTCCTTCCCCCAAACCCTGCAAAGCCTAGTCCCTGCAGAGAGGCTTCTAACAAGTTCTTATGGTGGGCAGATGATGCCATAAAACTGCAACTCCCCTAGTGTCCCACAGGAGATAGTCCACTCTATCTCTGTCTCCTCTGCTTGTTGTACCAGAGGGGATAATTTGGACTTCTTTACTTTTTATTTGTCAGCCTTATCCAAAGCGACCCTCCCAGAAGCCATGGAGAGATATGGAGAGTATTTACTTTGGTAGCACTGTCCTCCTGTTTGCGTAGAAAGTGGCCCTGGTGATGTCCAAAGCTCCCCAGTGTTCACCCACTTAGAGCTATCCTGGGTCTTGTCCCTGAACCACAAGACAATCTGTTCCAAAAGACAATGGGCTAAATCCACAAAAAGGACTTAGGCTTTGTCTAGAGCAGGGGTTCTCAAACTTCATTGCACCGTGACCTACTTCTGACAACAAAAATTACTACATGACCCCAGGAGGGGGGACCAAAGCCTGAGCCTGCCCGAGTCCCACCACCTCGGGTTGGGGGGGGGGAAAGCCCGAGCCCCACCGCCTTGGGCGGGAGGGGGGAAAAGCCAAAGCCCCAGGGCTTCAGCCTACGGCAGGGGGCTTGTAACCTGAGCCCCGATGCCCATGACTGAAGCTGTTGGGCTTCAGCTTCGGCCCCAGGTGGTGGGTTTCGGGCTTCTGCTTCAGCCCCAGGAAGTCTCAGCTAACCCTGGTGACCCCATTAAAAAGGGGTTGTGACCCACTTTGGGGTCCCAACAGTTTGAGAATCGCTGGCCTAGGGAACTTTAATGGTGAAAACTGAGGCGCCAAGGGACTTTAGGCACAACAGAATTAGGCAGCGGGTGAGTGGGATTTTGATGATCTCTGGTGCCTAAATGTTGGATTTAGGAGCTTAATGTGACAGTTAGACACAAGTCTTTTGGGGGCTCTGGGCCAATGTTTATAAATACTGCTGTTCCCTTAAGGACTCCATAACCCCTGGAATTAAGCCATAGGTGATCTCTAGCAATTGTGTTAGGGTCTATGTTGAGATAAGCAGATGCAGCCTTCATCAGATATTAAGAGAGAAGAATATTACAAACGCAGTGGGCTGTTCCACCTGTATCAAACAATTAGACTTGGATAACTCTGGGAAGCTGCAGTCTATACCTTTCACAAAAAAGAACTACAAAAGGAAATTCTGTGAAATAATACATCAGTTGTCCTCACCCATGACTAAGATGACAATCATATAAATATATTAAACTTTTCATATTATGCAAATATCTTAACAAAATCTGAAAATAATCATAGAATCATAGATTCAAAGAATTGTAGGACTAGAAGGAACGTCGAGAGGTCTTCTAGTCCAGTCCCCTATACTCATGTCAGGACTAAGTATTCTAGGCCAGTCCTGAGAGGTGTTTGCTAACCTGCTCTTAAAAATCTCTAATGATGCAGATTCCACAACCTCCCTAGACAATTTGTTCCAGTGCTTAACTACTCTAACAGGATTTTTTTCCTAATGTCCAACCTAGGCCACCCCTGCTGCAATTTAAGCTTCTTGTCCTATCATCAGTGGTTAAGGAGAAGAATTTTTCTCCCTCCTCCTTGTAACAACCTTTTATGTACTTGAAAACTGTTATCATGTCCCCTCTCAGGCTTCTCTTTTCCAGACCAAACAAACCCAATTTTTCAGTCTTCCCTCATAGGTCATGTTTTCTAGAACTTCAATCGTTTTCGTTGCTCTTCTCTGGACTTTCTCCAATTCGTCCATATCTTTCCTGAAATGTGGCACCCAGAACTGTACACAATACTCCAGTTGAGGCCTAATCAGCATGGAGTAGAGCGGAAGAATTACTTCTCGTGTCTTGCTTACAACACTTCTGCTAGTACATCCCAGAACAATGTTTGCTTTTTTAGCACCAGTGTTACACTGTTGACTCATACTTAGCTTGTGATCTGCTATGACCCCCAGATCCCTTCCACAGTACTCCTTCTTAGGCAGCCATTTTCCATTTTGTATATGTGCAACTGATTGTTCCTTCCTAAGTGCAGTACTTTGCATTTGTCCTTATTGAATTTCATCCTATTTACTTCAGACTATTTCGCCAGTTTGTCCAGTTCATTTTGAATTTTAATCCTCTTCTCTCAAGCACTTGCAACCCCTCCCAGCTTGGTATCAAACGTTATAAGTGTACTCTCTGTGCCATTATTAAGGCTACGATTCTGTCACAGAGGTCATGAATTCCGTGACTTTCTGGGACCTCTGACACTTCTTCTGGGATAGGGCTGGAGAAGCTGTTAGTCCTGGGGCTGCCAGAGCAGTAGCCACCAAAACAGCTGGCTGGCGGTCAGCCCTGGGTCCGTTGTTGCAGCTGCTGGCAACCAGTCTAGGGGCCACCAGAGCAGCAGCAGCCAGCCCCAGAGCAGTGGCCCCTGGAACATCTGGCTGGCAGTCAGCCCCAGGGCCACTGGAACAGCAGCCAGTTGCCAGCCCCAGGGATGCTGGAGCAGTGGCCGGGGGTGGGTCAGCCCCTGCCGCAGAAGCAGGGGCGGGGCTGGAGCAGCTGCAAGCCCCGGCAGCGCTCTGTCTGACCTCCTCTCAGGGTATCTGTAGTAAAAGTCAGGGACAGGTTGCAGGCTTCCGTAAATTTTTGTTTATTGCCTGCCATCTGTTCCTGACTCTTACTAAAAATACCCATAACAGAATCTTAACCTTAGCCATTATCTAAATCAGTGGTTCTCAAACTTTTGTACTAGTGACCCCTTTCACATAGCAAGCCTCTGAGTGTGACCCTCCCTTATAAATTAAAAACACTTTTTAATATATTTAATACCATTATAAATGCTGGATGCAAAGCGGGGTTTGGGGTGGAGGCTGACAGCTCACTACCTCCCATATAAAAACCTTGCAACCCCCTGAGGGGTCCCGACCCCCAGTTTGAGAACCCCATATCTAAATCATTGATGAAGATATTGAACAGAAATGGACACAGAACTGATCCCTGTGGGACCCCACTTGATATGCCCTGCCAGTAAATCACTGATAACTACTCTCTGGGAATGGTTTTCCAACCAGTTATGCACCAACCTTCTAGTGGCTCCATCTAGGTTATATTTCCCTAGTTTGTTTACGAGGTCATGTGAGACAGTATCAAAAGCATTACTAAAGTCAAGATATACCACATCTACCACTTGCCCCTTATCCACGAGACTTGTTACCCTGTCAAAGAAAGCTATTAGGTTGGTTTGACTTAATATGTCTTCCCTGTGAATTTTAACCTTTACCATTTGACAAGGAATAATGTCCCCTCTCCATACCTTATGTTTCTAACACAGCTAAAGTAAACATTACTCTTTTTGTTTTCTTTCTACTTGTGCAATGACATAATCATGGAACTTAACATAGCCCTGGGAAGAGCAATCATTAGTTATCCGCCAAAGTTGTATTTATTTAATCTCTCTGCACTAGAGGAGTATTTTTTTAAATATTTTTTTAAGATAGTTAGAAAACTAGAGGAAATCCCTCAACCAGACTATAACATTTTTAAGACAAGTGAAATTTAGAGCCTCAACTTCTGAGCACTGCCACTTAAAAAATTAAAAAAGGAGAATGGGCATAGTGCTTCACTATAAGCTTTAATAACCTATGTTACGGGATTTTTCTTTAAAAAAAATCTATTTATTTATTTATATTTTTACTTAATGTAACTTTGGAGCATTAACTTTTAACATATTTCTCTGATTAAGCTTTTTAGCCCTTGGCCACAGTCACCCACAGCTGCTAGAGGCTAATTTACCCTGTGATGACAGTGGCACTGCTGATAAAATTGTTGCATAAAATCAATGTTTATTTTTTTGGACCCATTTTAACTCACTTGTTTTCCCTTGTACATAAGTTTTCCTGCCGGCAGTAATCCTCCTCATCTTATTATGAAATTCCAAAAGATCTAGATGGCTGCACAGTTTGCAGTGTGATGCAATATAAAATGGTCTATTTAGAATTTTTAATGACAGAAGGCAAAAATACATATTTAAAAAGAAATATGTATTTGCAGAATATAAATATAACTTCTCTGCTATGTGGTGCAAAAGCAAGCAGTCTACAGCAGCACATGACTAAAACATGGTGTACACTTGGTGCATAAGATGAAAACAGATAAAGGCAATGCTCCACTAGTATGGCAGTAAAGCTGCAGTGTGCCATGCCACATTGGTGGACATTCTGCAGGGTTTTACAATGGAGCTCCTGAGGCGGAGGCGATTTAAAGGGCCCGGGGCTCCCTGCAGCGGCTGGAGCACTGGGCCCTTTAAATTGCCTCGGGAACCCTGCCACCGCTACCCCAGCCCTAGCCCGAGCCCTACCACCCCTGGGTAGCGGCGGCAGGGCTCCCACGGTGATTTAAAGGGCCCGGAGCTCCGCGGCGGCCAGAGCCCCGGGCCCTTTAATTCGCCCTTGAGCCCCGGGGCTCCCAGCCGCCTCTGCAGCTGGTAGCTCCGGGGTGATTTAAAGGCCCCGGGGCTCCCAGCCATAGCCGGAGCCCCAGGGCCTTTAAATCTTGAAAGGCCCCCCTCTTTTGGTTGAGGCCACGGCTCTTCCGGTTAAGGCCACACCCGCTCAGGACTCTGGCGTACCAGTAAATCCTTTAAATTAATTTCACCCCTGAATAAGTCTAATTATTTATTCTGAAGAGGAGTGGTCAAGAAGGTAATATTTGAACATGATCAAAATATTGGTATTCTCTGAGGCCGTGATTCTGCATGATTAAAGCCAACAAGAGCTTTGTCATTGACATAATAAATGTACGATCAAGCTCTAAATGCCATTTCCAAGCAAAAGGAAACAAACAGTTGCCCATTGCAAACAAAGTTTTATCCCGTGTTACATATGACAGAGCTGAACTTTCTTTGGCACAACTGTAAATAGTTTGCATTGGTTTGCCATACAATCAAGTTGGTTCTTTCTTAACTGTTAAAAGCATTTCCTTATTAAGGCTGCAAATAGGTTCTTGTCAACAGCAATGAAAGTGTCATCAAAGAATCACAATATACCAAGGAATTTCCTTCATCCGTAAGTAATGATAACATTGTTAGTACAACTTGGAGAAAACACAAAGAAGTAAACACATTTCCCATGAGTATTTGTGTCTGGACACCATTGTAAAATAATAAAATAATAATAATAAAAAATTCCTAAGAATTCTTGAACTGAAAGCAAGATAAACATCCCTGATTGAAATGCTAAACTAATTAGACTTACAGAAGAAAATAAGATGTCTCTGACACTATGCTGCTTGGATTTAATCATTTGAGACATTAATATTAAAATGCAACTTGTTATGAGCTGAGCCCAATGGTTTTAAAGTAATATTTAATTAAACCTACATTATTGACTTATTTATTAATTATTATTATTTTAAAGAAATGAGAATGGAGAGCATGGAGATTCCAAAATTCTAAAGAACCTCTAAGCAAAATAATCTCAAAGCAGAGTTCAGGCTCCGTCATAGTCAGGCAAGAGACTGGTTGTTAATATTTCATGCTGTTTTCTTGATTTATTATGTTAAGTGACATTCTCAGTAGTTTTTCTTTTGACTTTGAAGGGCAGTATATTACATATTCCCATCAAAGAAAACAGTGATGAATATGCAAGAGAAATCTGGAATTTAAACAAGAGGGAATGTTCAATAAGCTCCTCGTGCTTACTTTTATGACAATATTTAATAAATGTTAAAATTAAACAAATGCATTCAAAGGCAAAATCATAGTATCTCAGGAAGGCAAGAACTGAGCATAAAGGACACTTTTAAAAATAAATATATATTTATTCTTCTGTTACCTCCAGGAAATACCAGAGACATCATTATTAGTCAAATCTAGAAAGTGTTCCGATTACCCATCAAAATTTAATTAGATAAGACAGTAAAATACCACATCAAAAGAATATATGTACTCTCAGTGGTATGGAATTTGCCTTATAAAATTATATAATTTCTGCATAAGTGATTTTCTCTCCCAAGCTCCTATTCTTACAGTCTCTGTCCAGCAGGATGAGTTTATGGGGGACATAGTAGCGTCTCCAAAGAATATTAAAAAAGTGAGACTGCACACTGGCTGGGCTTGTTTTAGTTTTTTAAGAGAAACGAAGGAATTCATCTGATGCTCCTCCTGCAACTATCCACAGCCTGTCAGACACCTTCTGTTCAATCTACATGCCCCACCAATTATGCCAGTATGACTGACACCTTCATCTGACGCTGGCAGGGGCACAGAAAAAGCAGGAGTGCAAAGTGGAGGCAAGTCTAAGGCCTGGTCTACACTGGGGGGCAAAGGGGGGGATCGATCTAAGATATACAACTTCAGCTACGAGAATAGCGTAGCTGAAGTCGACGTATCTTAGATCGACTTAGAATCACTTACTTCACGTCCTCATGGTGCGGGATCGATGGCTGCCGCTCCCCCGTCGACTTTGCTTCCTCCTATCGCCGAGCTGGAGTTCAGCAGTCGACGGGAGAGCGATCGGGGATCGATTTATCGTGTGTAGTGTAGACGTGATAAATCGATCCCCGATAGATCGATCGCTACCCGCCGATCCAGCGGGTAGTGTAGATGTACCCTAATAGACCAGACCAGGGCTAAGGGAGAAGCAAAAGTGGGGAGGACTGGACAACGGGCTTCTGGGGGGAAAAAAATCAGTGGGGTTTTTTTATGCACACTCTACCCTGTGTACAGCATTCTATCACGAACAATGCCTCCAACAATGAATAGTAAATTGAACTTCTTTGGACCTGTCATGGGATAGGGGATAGGATTACTTCAGCCCAGCCTACCAACATACAACCATTTCCACTACTGAAAAAGCTGTTGCTTCCACATCTTCTGCCTGTACTGAATTGCATTTAACTTTTATGACCCATGAACTTGGAAGAATGGGGGTGGCCCAGACCAGCTGCAGGAGCATAGCACTTTGGTTCAGACGGCCCTGCAGGATTCTGCAAGGCGGGAAGAGCCCAACCACATCCCTCCAATAGTAGAATTCATAGGAAGCTCTGTGGAGAGAACTTTGCGGTTATGTCCCTTCCCACATAACAGCCTGCACAAGGGGATGATTTGCTGCCATTGCCCAAGTTGATAGGGAGTTTTTCCTCACGTAAGTACTACAGAACCAGACATGTGGAGGCAGAAAGATAATTTACATGCCTTGTTCAAAATTATAAAATTCCATCCGAATGTACGAATATGATCCACATAAACTGGAGAAAGTGGGTAAGTGGCCGAGTTATGGGGTGAGTGCTAGTCATGTTACTTAAAGGTACCTAGGCCCAGCTTCGGCCAGTATACCCCATTAATTTCAAGATTTCAACATCTTTAGAAAGGAATCTAGGAATTGTCATATTGGCTCACACCAGTAATCCAACTAGTCACATCCTGTCATAGCCAGTGGTCATTACATGTGCTTTAAAGTAAGATTCAAGAAACCCAACAATTATGAAATAACTTACCATCTGGAGAAGTTTCTTCCAAAATCAGGTAATTTGTGGTGCCTTGACATGAGAAGTTTGATACATCTTATTATTTCGTATTCTCTTGCTAATGTATCTGTGAATGTTCTTGTTCATATACATACCATTTATTATTATATTCTTATGCAATCCTTTTTAATCTTTCTAAGATCTTGGCCTCAACAACAATGTATGGCAATGAGTTTCAGAGGTTAACTATGCACTCTGTGGAAATTTTCTGTTCTTTTTAATATGCACTTCTTTTCATATGGGCATTTACACTCTGGCAAGTTTTTACTCCACATTCTAATGCTAGTGAAACAATAGAGAAACCAACTGAGAATCTTTGCCAAATCTAAATTAACCAAGTTTGGCCCAAGACAGATGTTTACAATATCACGAGCATATTTGTACCAAGTATACAGATACTACAGCTTTAAATAAATAGCAAGCTATACAAACCTTGTTCATTTTATTGCATTCTACAGTAAATGAGAAATAATCTCCTCAAAAATGGAATGTACAATTTTTTGAGAGCCTCTTATGTATTATCACTGAACCCCATTATCATTAAAATTTGCTATCTGGTAACTGTTTGATGAGTTAAAAAGGTACAAAGAACACTGCATCAGCCTACAAATTTCCATCCAAACCAACAGAGAATAATTTTGGGATTATTGTTTTTTCTTAATCAAGCATAGAGAAACAAAGTAGGTTATATGCATTATATTATGAGGTTTTTCCATATTCACAAGATAATTAGTACACAGAAATCTCACTGAAGCTTCAGGGGTGGTTTCCAAAAGGTAACAAGAGAATTTCAAATAATTCATGAAAAAGGGGAAGACAGAGAGTAAAGTCAACAGCAGTTTTGATTGAGTAAACAGGATTTGAGCCTTTATCTTTAGAAAGTATATTTATTGGTGTTATAGTTTTCATGGTACACTTAAAATGAAAATTGAGGACAAGGCTTGGCCTATGCATTAAATTAATGCAGGCTCCAATATAAAGGTCTAAATTCTTCAACAGCACATCCACTCACCCTTGAAAAAGAGCTTTGGATTTATCAACACAATCTCTGTCCCACAAGCCAATTTATGCAACAGAGGATTGGTAGCCACCAGGGAAACCACAATCCTCTTGGCACATTATGCTTATATAGTTTATACATACTGCAAGGTGCAACATAGAGAAAAAGGGACAAATGGCTACATAAATGTTTGAGAGTTTCATACAAATGTTACCTGCTGGTTTATGTTTCCTTTCACATTAAATCTACACAGTTTCATATACATTTTCCCTTCTGTTTTTATTGTTATCTTCAGTGCAATTTAGAAAATTATATAGGATGATACTGGCACTGTGCGCTAAGTTTAGGATATTTTTTAATTTAGATTTTTTTTATCCAATCCTATTACTACTACCAGTTCATGTCCCTGTTTCAAATGTTCTTGTTTCTCAATTGCATGTATTTATAACATTCTTTCTTCTGCATAGGCAATGATACTTACCAACCACTTAGTACTTTAATTAGATCAAATAAGGCACAGCAGTCATTTTCATCTTTTTATTTTACTTGGTTTAAAATATTTCAATTTTTAGGTAACTTTCTTTTCTTTATTTCAAGATTTATTCACATTTTTCACCTGATTGAAAACATTTTGTTCAAAGTATAATTTTCTGATGTGCTTTCAAATCAAATTCTTTTATTAGGGCAATCTTGTATGATTTCTCATAAAAGTAAATTGCCTTGTTTCAGCTTTAGTAGAGATATTAAATAGTCATAGGTTATGCAGTCAGCAGTGTTTAGATAGAGCATGCATTCTGCATTGTACAACTAAGAACCCAGTTTTATTTAAAGACACTGTGGACTGGACTTTGCCCCCCAAATTAGGTTTTGTTTACAAAAGGGAGAGGGGATGGGTCTTGATGATATGTAATATGAACATGTTCATAGGGGGACGCAATTACATTCAGAGAAAACTAAGGTTGGCAGTGTTTTGTTTTTTTAAAAAAAACATTCCCTTGCAGTGATGTGAACACAAACAATACCAGGCCTTGTACGTGTGAACCAGAATACAGAGTAGATAAACAAAGTGAAACTGCCCTATCTAGTTTCATACAATTTTCCACATAGAGTGAAATGCAAAATAAGTGAACAAAACAGCATGAAAAGGTGAAACATAAATTAGATTTTTCTTCTTTTATAGTGATTCCAGCTGGTTGGAAAGTGGTGATGAAAAAAAAATGAAGTTTCTCAAAAAAAAAAAAAATTGTTTGCAATTTCCCCTTTATCCCCATCCCTTTTTCTGACTAGCTGTATTATTAATGGGTGTATTCTTCCATATGTGGGAACACCCTTGTTGGGCAGGGTGTGAGTTTCATCCTGGAGTTTCCTTCTTATTGTTGTGTCAGAGGAGCAGGGTTTACTTCCACTCTGTCAGCTGATCTTGGCCTGTGGAGGCCCACCATCTTCACACAGTGGCTGTGATTGCCTCCTAACCCCAGCAGTTAGCTGCTAATTGTAGTCTTCCCTGTAGCTACATAGCAGCACAGGAGGAAGTAACCCAACGGGAGTTAATGCTGATCAGATATTTGCAGGAAAACTTGTCATGAAATTGCTGCTCCCCTCATCCAGATCCTTCAATCTACAAATCCTCATGGAGCCCTGACTGACTCCCAGGGTGTACTCACACAGAGGTAGGCCTGTGTAGGGACAGGCAAAAACATACAGGGGTAATGATGCCTACCATGCCCCTCCCTCACCAGTCTCTGATAGGCTTGGCATGTAAAAGTAGAGGGAGAAACTCAGCCCAGGATTTTTATGATGGCAGCACAAACTCAAATAAATTAATTCCAGAAAACATCAAGCTAGAGGAGAAAATAGATTCAACACATTTAGGACTAAAACTAGATAATTATTTCCTTTAGAATCGTGGCAGGGGTAGGCTACATCCATAATGAACAGTAGCTGCATTAGAAACACATGTTCTTGGATGTGCTACCGTTGCCAACCCTCCAGGATTGTCCTGGTGTCTCCAGAAATTTAATTAAAGATTTATCTTAATTAAAGATGTCATGTGATGAAACCTCCAGGAATATATCCAACCAAAATTGGCAACCCTAAATGTACCAACCTTTTTAGACTAGAGGTTGGTTAAAGATACACCTCTACTCCAATATAACGCGACCCGATATAACACGAATTTGAATATAACACGGTAAAGCAGCGCTCCGGGAAGGCGGGGCTGCGCACTCCAGCGGATCAAAGCAAGTTCGATATAACGCGGTTTCACCTATAACACGGTAAGATTTTTTGGCTCCTGAGGACAGCGTTATATCGAGGTAGAGGTGTATTATGTAACTTATTAGTAAATTACTTACGCTATGTTGAAACAAACAAAGCCTTTATGATGCCTACTACTATTTTATACAGCACTTTTCCCACAAATTGTTACTTAAAAAAAAAAAGCTTACTACACAACTAAAATCCTTTGAGTCAAAGCCTGCACCTCTAATTCATGCAAAACTCCTACAGAACGGTCTCCAGAATTTTGCCCTTTATCTTTAGCAGTGCATTTATCAGGAATAAGGTTTTCATAGTACACTGAAAATGACAATCGGGGCAGAGGCTGTGGCCCAGCATTGGCAGCTGAGAGAGATATGTCACCACCAACGCACCACATCACATCTAAGTAGGCAGGAGAACCTGTTAGGGAGCCAGAGAATAGTGGAAAAGGCACTTAAATATTAGCAAAGTACTTCCCAAGAGTACCATTTTGTATTTTTTAAGCACGCCAGCCAGAGCAGGGGTGATGGATTCACTAAGGAAAAATAAATTTTTGTTGCCAAAAAAATTGCTTTTTTTTTCCCTTTAACTCAAACCTTGCTGTTGCCCTCCAGCAGTTGAACTTCTACTCCCCTTCTGCACAAAAATGTGGCCAGTTTCATTTGTGTGTGAATAATTCTCACAGAGTTATATTGGTAGTTTGCAAGTCTATTGGAAAACCACCTCGTAAACCCTAAATATGGGTCATAGGAGCATGGTAACAAACTCCAGCACCAGAGAATAGAACTGAACTGCAAAAACAAACAAGAGGCCAGTGCTGACAGATCAAAAACAGAGATCTGGACTATTTTTCATAATTATGCCTGCTAAGAATAATAGAGCATTCCCCCAAAATATCTGATGAGAAAACAGTAAAGAGTTCACGTGATCCTTTCAATGTGTAAAAATACTTGGTGGAAATAAAAATGCAAGTACCAGAAACATCTTGCTTTCAAAGCTGCCAAAGAATCAGTTACTGGAGGTATAATAATCTTATCCGAAAGTAATAAATGCACATAATAAAGACATAACAGATGTCCCATCTAACAGGGATAGGATTCTACTGCACTATGAAGATGGTAAACATGAAGCATCATGCAGTCCATCTTAACAAGATATAAACCTCTTCCTCACCCCCTGAAATGTTCAGGCTCGTACCATCCTTTATGACAATTAGTGGCATTGAAATTAGTTTTATAATCCCACCTCCTGCATAGCATCTTTTTTTTTTTTTAAAAAAAAGGTCAGATTCTCAGTTCCCCCCCAATGAATATGTTAAAGGGGCTTTAAAAGCAGCAGGATACCCCAGCATAAGGGGTCTCCCGAGCCAGTGGCAGAAGCAATGCAACAACCTAATACCAGCCTCCAGCATGGAATGCATGGCAGGAGTGACACTGTGCTCTGGTTAGTCTTGGTTGTTCACAGTCCTTAGCAGGCCACAGGAAACCCAGGCACAAGTTAAGAGCAGCCGTAAAGTTGCTCTAAGTTCCACTGGGGGCCAAGAAGCATCTCAGCAAGGTCCCACAAACCAGAGGGTGCAGAGGTGGCTTAAAAGCCCTTTCTTCCTCTCCTCTCCATTCCTGTGCTGAGTGCATATCAGCTGGAAGGGAGAATTGCTCCCAATGTGTATACACAGCTACCAGATTCTAAGTAGTATTAGGTCTCCCATTGCCCAATAATGGAATTTCAAAAGAAGAGAAATCTTCTGAATTTAGGACTTCTGAATAATGCCTTTTGAACAATTAACCAAACTCAAAGGAAAGGCAGCTTGAGCTTCGACCACTGGTTTTGGAAAGGCTTTTCCTGGAAATATCAGCTGCTGAGCAGATCATTTCTCCCCCAAAAAATTTACTAAAACAAAAACAAAAAACAGACAAATATTGTAAGGGTGCAGCTTGATAACAAAAAGTCTGACAATTATAAAGTATTTTATTCAGTGCACATGTGGTGAAGAACAATGAAAATAATCCTGCAGAATATGTACAATTTTATCTATTTGATCATTTGAAAGGCTTCATCAAGGCAGTCGACCCAGCTGGAAAAAATCGGATAGAAGCAGGACCACAGAGAAAGACAGATGCTGCATCTGAGCTTAGCATTCCTAAGTAAATAAATAACAAAAACAAAACAAAAAAGATTCTGATACTGTTCCAAACTTTACACAACAATAACTTAACAAAAGACCATTTATTCTGTCGGTCTCTCTTTTCGTTCTTTTGTTTTGTGTTGTTGGATACAAGTAGATGCTAATTTTTTGCTTTTTAATAAATTGTACAATAAGTGGTGGTGAATTAACCCGTGCAATTTAGCACCATTTGTCAATTCTTGTGTCAGTTGTTCAGAAATTCAGGAAATAATTGTTTAAATAAAAGAGAACCAATACAGGGCTTAGCAACCAAAGAATAACAGCAGTAGACTGGTGTTTATTTATATTTCATGAGTAACCATGTCTTGACTCATCTCTAACTTTTTCAAAACTCTTTCTATTTAATTTGTAAACCTCATACCTCATTCCCTTTCAGATTAAGGCTTTTATCATTTCATTTCAAAACACATGGCATCTTTAGGACTCCTCATGTCTTTGATGTTTTGAATTTTTTATGTACCACATACCATGTAAAGGCTCTGTATTTCAGAGTTGAGATGAATTCTTCTACGCAATGACGGTTTAAGAGAGATGGGTAGAATTTCTGCCATTTTTAACGCACCTGATGACTGTCAAGCTTGTCTTTAGTGCATTGATCAAGAGATGCAGTTCATAGCAAAGACTTAATGAGAATTTTTCTCCCTTGAAGAAACTGTTTCTTTCAAGAAAAATCTACAGCTAATATGTGCATTTCTAATTTTTTATTTATTTATTTTAACTATACAGAAAGGCCTGTTTATACTAGGTAAAGAGGCTTTACAAACTACTGGTTAGAATGCCTTGAGCTTGCAGCTTCAGTACAATACTTTAATTCTAAACACAACAGCCATGCTCAACATTTTACAAAAGTTGGTCATACCAGTTGGCTGTGATGGCGGGAGGGCCTTAGGTCCAGCTGAACCTGTACAGTTTTCAACAGATTTCTCCATCATGTAAATGGAAAACTACAAATATTGCAGCTTTACTGGTTCAACTGGTCTTCTTATCTGTACCCCCCACTAGAGTGCCTCACATTTCCCAGAGTGCACTTGTGTAAGCATGACTGCATGTCAACATGCCAAAGTGGTTGTCAAAGGCGTTGCTGTGTGGATGAGATAAACCATTGTAAGGACAAATGAGACAACTAGCCATTTCAGGCAATGGTCGCTTCATTTGGTCTCCACTCATGAAATGGGATCTGAAATCATGGACTCTTACGAGTCATTGAGACTCCCTGTGGGCAGAGGGGTGTGCACGAGAGCGTCCATTTCAGAATGAGGCTTTAGTGTCAGTACATATTAACTGGAGAAGAAAACTGACAATCTTATTAGAGAATTCAAGAAAGCCCATATAATTTGTACACATTATACATTAAAAATAGAAAACAATGATATTTAATCCCTCCTAGTAAAATATTTTCCCTGGAGCATGTGCTGCAATTCCTTTTTACTCTCCATTGCAAACTTCAAACATCCATAAGCCATAAATCAACTCCTCCTTCCCCCAAAAATTCATGTAATCAACTTTAAAATGATAAGATTTTAAAAAATAAATAATACATTGCAGGGGTTTTTGGTCTGTCCTGATTTTTGAGCCATATACCTCTAATTTTTTGAGTGATCATTTCAATTCAAAATTCAACCTTGAATGCACAAACAAGACCATGCGCCTCACTGTTGACAGTCTGGAGCAGAACTCTACTTAACCTCTCCTTATCTCTTGTAGGAGGGTAGCTGCCATTCTCTCTGAATGCTCATCACTATCTTGTTGCCTGCTCCCTGAGGAAGTACTAGCCCATTGGGGGCCCTAAGCAGGAATATTGGGGGGGCCCACACAACACATACTATAAAAGTGAATAAGGGGCTGCCTTGAGCTGCTCAGGGCCCTAAACAATTGCTTAGTCTGCTTAACGCCTAGCCCCAACACTGCCCACTCCTCTCCTCCTTCTCTGCCTCACTCACTTCTCCCTGTTTTCCCCTATGCCCTACTGTCTCCTACCTGCCCCCTACATTCATGTGGCTACATTATTGTGCCTCCCTTTTCTCTCATGTTCTCCATCTCTAGCACCCCCATGACTCCTGTCGCTCCTTCAGTGTCCTCCTGCCCTCAACATTTCCCTGTTCTTCCCACAGTTTCTGTTCTACCATTATATTCTCCTGTCTCCACACACTTTCCCCATACACTCTCCTAACCACAAAACCCAGGAGGCAAGTAGCCTTCTGGTGTGCAGCTAGGCTGCAGTCCCATTGGAAGCAATGGGCAATGGTGATTACTGTTACAAGGGCCGCCTCACTTCCACATGCCAATGTTGTAGGGAAATGGTGACCTCCTTGACCGAAGGCAGCCTGTGGTTGCTAGGGTTGCCAACTTTCTAATCGCACAAAACCAAACACCCTAGCACTGCCCCTTCCCCAAGGCCCCGCCCCCTGCCCCACCCCTTCCGAGGCCCTGCCCCCACTCACTACATTTCCCCTCCCTCAGTGGCTCGCTCTCCTTCCCTCACTTTCACTGGGCTGGGGCCGGGGGTTAGGGTGTGGGGGGGTGAGGGCTCCGACTGGGGGTGTGGGCTCTGGGGCAGGAGCTGGGTATGAGGGGTTTGGGTGCAGGAGGGGGCTCTAAGCTGGGGGGTGGGGCCGAGGGATTCAGAGTGTGGGAGAGGGCTGTGGGTTGTGGCAGGGGATTGGGGTGCAGGAAGGAGTACGGGCTCTGGGCTGGGGGTGTGGGCTCTGGAGTGGGGCCAGGGATGAGGGGTTCAGGGTGTGGGAGAGAGTTCTGGGCTGGGGCATAGGGTTCAGGTGCAGAGTGGGTCAGGGCTCCTGCTGGGGGTGCAGGCTCTGGGGTGGGGCCGGGGATGGGGGGTTTGGCATGCAGGAGGAGGCTCCTGGTGTGGGGGGGCTCAGGGCTGGGGCAAGGGGTTGGGGCACGGGCTTACCTCGAGCGGCTCCCGGTCAGTGGTGCAGCGGGGCTAAGGCAAGCTACTCCCTACCTCTCCTGGCTCCGCGCTGCGCTGCACCCTGGACGGGGCCAGCAGCAGGTCCGGCTCTTAGGTGGGAGGGCCAGGATGCTCTGCACACTGCTCTCGCCCACAGGCACCGCCCCCCCAGATCCCATTGGCCATGGTTCCCAGCCAGTTGGAGTGCAAAGCCGGTGTTCAGGGTGGGGGCAGTGCACAGAACCCTGTGGCCCCCCGCCTAGGAGCCGGACCTGCTTGCCGCTTCCGGGGCGTAGTGACTATCTTGCAATTTCTAGGCACAATGGGAGATGGTAGCAACATACAAATTAGCTAAAGAAAATTCTCATCTCATGTTTCAGTTTTATTGTAATGTAATGTTGCTTTTTCCATTTATGGGTTCAAAACAGGCTTTATGCTGCTCAATAACTTTGGGAGGGGGGGGTTATCTCAAAACTACACATCATGTTAGAGGAAGACAGGATTTGAAACTACAGATGTCTTGTATTGCATTGGAGAAGCTCTTTTACTTTTGACCATAACACTGCAACTTCTTATGTACCCAATGCTGTAGTCCTTATGTAGCGCCGACAGACCCCGGTCGTCCGTGGGCGGGATCGAACTGGGGATCTCTGGAGCTTAGTGCATGAGTCTCTACAGCATGAGCTAAAAGCCAACTGGCTCTTAGCAAAGGCTGTAAAGCAGACTCATTTAAACACACACACACACACTCTCACTCTCCCTCTCTCTCCCTCTCCCTCCCCTCCGTGCCACTAGATGGGACAGAACACCACACCAAGGAGGTGTGTGGGTTACACGTACATAAGCAGAACTCTCAGAGAAGTCAACAGGAAGTTTTCCAAAATGACTGCAGAGTCACTTAAATACTTCCTTTTTCTTGCTAAAATGGTGGAGTTCCTTATTTGTCAATGGAGTAAAAAAATCTTTTTTGCTTACTATTCCTGTATCTCTAGTTGCTTGACTGTGGCTGTCTGTATATAGATTGTTATAGGTAGGATTATTTTGATCCTATGCCTTTCTGTTATAGTAAAAAGGTCTGGCATCAGCATGATGACACCAAACCACATGCAGCCTATGACTCAAGACTAATCTGTTCACCCACACACTCAAAAGCAATTACACTTTTTCCTCGTTGGCCTGTCATGTATAACAGTTAAAGGTTCAAGTTGTTTTTCTCATGGAGAGGTTTTTACTTCCCCTGTAGTTGGTGGGCTTACAATGCAAACTAAAAAGAAATGAGTTATATTTCCCCAGGGTTTTCTTTTCAGTACGATTAAGAAAAGTGACTCCTTAGTCAAGAGCTAAGTGACACCAAGATTTCCTGTTTTCTCTCAGCAGGGAGGCTGTCACCACTCAATATTAATTGATTTTAACCCTCCATCCATCATGCTACAGTTGCACAAATTTCCAGTCAAAGATCAACTATTGTTCTCAAAGTAAACTATTCAGAACTTCTCCATTAAAATTAAGTGTTGCATATATTTTGTATGTTGTCTGTCACTTGACACAAGTTAATGGATATTTTCTCTAAATATGCAGTTAAAAAATTATGGAAACCCCCCTAACATTTTACCTCAGGGTTCCTTCCCACTTACCCCAGCTCCATCATAAAGCCATTATGGTTTCATTATTTAATCCACAACAAATTACAAGCAACTCTGGGGCCTGATTCTACTCCAATTTAAATCAGTGGAAATCTTGCCACTAATTTGAATAGAAACAGGATCAGGCCCTTTTGGCTTGTAGCTGTTGAGGAATTTTCGCCATTCGATCAGAAACAAAGCCTTTGCACTTGGCAGCTGCTAAGACCAATTCCTTGACTCTGAACAACATCAGGAGCATGTAACCCTCATGCAGATTGGAAAAAATTATAAAGATGGAGGCAACAGACTCTGTAAAATCAAAGAAGGAGATTGGGTGCAGTACTTGAATTGTTAACAGGAGGAGAAGGTTTCTTAGAAATACAAACCTTTCTTTGCAGATAGATTTGTAACTGCTTTTCCATTATGGGAAACAGAGATCAATCTTCAGAAAGAAAAATAGGAGTTCAACTACAGCTTTAAGAGAGCCTCAGTTCTTATACAAAGCAACAAATCAGAAAGGGTAAGAATGGAGAGTTCTACCTGCCTACTGCTACCTATTTTTAAGGTTAATTAAGTCAATATGTTATAAATGCTGTAGCACCTGGGAACCAGGCGTTCCCATATTTTTTCATAACACAGATCTCAACAGAAAGATTGTCTTGCAGACCTCCTCGCACAGACCACCCCGTCCATTTGTAATTTTTTAACATCCCTGTAGCAACTACAACTATTGCCTACCTTGAAAATATTAGTGAAGTATTTAGGCTGGGAGTGTATAAAAAAAGCACCTAAGGGATCAATTCACTCTCAATGGAAGCTGGACACTAACTTCCTTAGGCACTTCTGAAAATCTCACCCTCACTGTATTTTTAGCATCTTGTATCATGATTTAGCAGATGGAAACCAGGAGAAGACTTAGACCTATGTGACCAGAAAGCTCTCCACAGACAGGCAGCAAGTGCTTTGCAAAGCATCGAAACACTGATCTCTAATACATACACCATAAGTTTACATACACCATAAGTGTATATTCATGAACTGCATATTTACACGTGTGTTCTTTATCAGCAATTGGTAGGTTCACAAGAAATCACCAAATCATAGCTGGGTTTTCATCTACCCTACAAAAAACTACCCTGTTGGGGATCCTGTTACAACATGGTATTTCCCCAGAGCAGTTTGGTCTTGAGTGCACAGGCAAGACTGATGGCTATTTTAAAAATTTCAGTGTATCTGCATGTTATTAATAAGACCTCAGTACAGAAATATTGTAGCATACTTAGTAATAAAGTCAGTCTGACCTACTCCTTACTTTAGATCCATTGATGAACATGCATTTGGGCAAGACCATGGCCAGGTAGGTAAAATACAGAACTGGATATCAGGTTAGGATTCTATTCCTAGGTCTGCCACACATATAACTTTAGATAAGGCACTCAAGTTCTATGTGCCTTAGTTTCCTCATCTGTTACATGAGATTAATCTTTTTCTACCTCATTAGGATGTTGAGATAATTTATTAATTTATGTTTATAAGGTGTTTGGAGATCCTTGCACGAAAAGTACTATATAAATGAAAAATATTATTTAACATTTTGTTTTACAAGAAAAGGTAAAATGATGAAATCAACTAAGACACATGCTGTTGGAATACTTAGCATATATCATCAGTAAAATATACCTTGTCAAGAGGTATGAGGCTGCAAACAAGAAACTATCTAAGTATATCTAAAATCTAAGTAGACTCTAAAATTATGAGTCTATCATAATACAGCTGTATACACAAAAAGTATGGGAAGCAAGTTTCTATTTAAAAACTAGAATGTAGTTGATATGCTTTCCCAAGCTATTAAACTTTAGTTAAAAGCCAAACAGGGTAAAGAAATCTGAAGTTCTAACTACCAGTTATACCAGTTAGAGCAATTATTTTTAATAAAAGCAATAAATCTGCAGCATATAACACTAACATGTTTAATGTTCTTTTTATGTCATATTACATATAAAAATTGTTTTCTATGCCTCAGAGAAAACATTTTATGCATTGCTGTAGTCTGATAATTGGGTTTTGCTTTGACCTATAGTGGCGAGCAATTTTACTGCAGATTGCTTTGAGCAGCTGTAATTCATTTGAGGGAAATGCTGATGTGCTTATCAGAAGACAAAAAGTAGAATATTTGCTTTCATATTTGATTGTGATTCTATTACTGGAGAGGGAGTAATGCCCTGATCCTGCAAACACGTGCTTAATTTTTCATATGTATGTAGTCCAATTGAAATCAATGTGATTATATGCATGAACAAAGTTGAGCCCACATGTAAGTGTTTGCAGGATCAGGGCCTACAGCAATACAACATTTAAACTCAGATATATGAGTAATAAAAATTTTCAGACAAGTAATCCATCTAGGGTTTACAACAACATCTCCAAACCTCAGAGTGTTAGGAGCAGAGCTTAAATTCAGCTGGAGCCATCCGGAGCAGAGCTCCGGTAAATATTTTCAAACCCATGAGAGCCCCGGCGCACCCTGCTAGGCTGAAACCCCAAGCCCCAGGGCTCCAGAAAATACTTGGGGAGAATTTAGCCCTGGTTAGGAGGATACATTTAGTAAAGATTCTGAGGCACTCAGATATTGTGGTGATGAGTGACACAGAAAAGACTATAAATAAACAAACGTCCTCAATATTAATTCACTTCCACTAGCTCCACAGTATGCAATATATCACAGTAAGATTGCTTAGAAAATCAAAGTACAGACATGAAAGCTCTCAGAATTTCAAAATGAGCTATTTGACTTGGTTTTGTATTTATTTACTTCAATTTCACCACACAAATATAAAAAGAATGCCTATCCCAGCCTCCTGATGTTCTTGACAAATAATAAGAAACGCATTCCAATTAAGACAGAAACAGCTGTAAAAATTCAACAACCCTTCTCCAACAAAAGAAACAAGTCCACAAAGCCAAAATTTCTCTACCCCACGTCCCCAAACTCCATTTCCCTCAAATCCACATTCCTACTCAACCACTCCCTCCAAATCCTCAGCTTTCTCCAAAAGCCTGGCCAAACAGAAGGGCTTTGCAGCATGGAGGATAGGTTGATCAATGGCAATTAATCAAGATGGTCACAGATGCAATCCCATGCACTGGGGGGTCCCTAAACGTCTGACTGCCACAAGCTGGGACTGGACGACTGGGGATGGATCATTCGATAACTACCCTGTTCTGTTCCTTCTCTCTGAAGCATCTGGCATTGGCCACTGTCAGAAGACAGGATACTGGGCTAGATAGACCACTTAGCTGACCCAGCCTGGCCATTCTTATGCCCTAAAGGTTAAACAATTCGTGCTATTTTGGATGAAAAGTGAATTCTAAAATCAAGAGGCTCTCAAGGAGAACATCTTGCCAGCAATGCCCTCTCTCACATAAGTGACTTCCAGCTTGAGCATCTACACTGACAGAGTTGCACCAGGAAAGAAGTGATCTCTCAAACAGACAGGTCCCTAGTCATTTAGCACTTTATAGGGCGGAACCATGATTTTAAACTCTGTCTGGAAACCAACAGACAGCCAATGCAGATTCCAAAGCACAGTTGTCATATGTTAAAAAGTGGGTCACAGCCTTCAGGTTCCAAAGAAGTTTAAGGTATAGCCCAATGTAGAATGTACTACAGTAGCCTAACCTTGAAATAACAAAAGGCATGGATGACTGCAGCCTAGCATTTCTGGAAGAGCTTCTAGGTTCATAGATGTCAACACAAGAGAAAATAAATGGAATATTCATGAGCAGTCATCAGATTAAGATGTGGACTATTTGGCATACTGTTGAAAGGAAGAGGCTCATTGCTGGACAAAGTTAAGATATATATTGAAACTACAAGGCTCTGTGCCTTTCAGCTGTTGTTTTTTTTAAAGTGGGCTTCTGCCATTTTCCATTTTTCCAGGCATATGAATGCAACAACACAGCCCATAGGCATTAGTCACAGCCTGAGGGTTATGAATGACAGGTCCGCAAAGTGACAACACTGAATTCAACCTCTAAAAACAGTGATCGAGAGTGACAGTGGGAGGGGGAAACAGTGGAAAACTGTCCAACATTCCAGCTCTGAATCACTTTACCAAATGAAATCTGGATAATGTGCAAATAAAGGAATCTAAACATATCCTTTCATATCAAATACACTGAATATAAGGAATCCCTTCTAAAATCTGAAGAGCTACATTTTATGCATTAGTTTAAAATCTATGGTAGAAAAAAAATGTTGAGTAAGATATTGTCAAGATGGTAAAATCATCAAGATCATTGTGACTGCATGTATTAAAGTTATTTAAGGCCAAAGAGATTAAACAAGACTTTTTAAAAAAATATAAATACTCACATGTACTATACTAGTTAAAAGCATTATGAATTGATTGGCTTCTCAGTGTCATCAAAAATAAGTGAAAAGAAAAAGAGTTTTGTACTTACCATCATTCAGAGTTGTGAACTCCAGGAAACGATACTCATAGGAAACATCTATCTTGGTTTCTACCTGGGGCCTCTTCAAAGTTGAATAGATATTACCAGGCCGTTTTTCATCACGTTTCTCTAATTTGTTTAGTCCACAACCCATTTCAACAGCTGCTGATTCAGAGAGGTAGGGGAAGGGGGAAGAAAAAAATAACAGCACTCATTTTTCTATTTCATATGCCAGTCTCAAAGTTTCTATGATTTATATTTATTTTAAAAAATACGCTGTCCATAGACCTTTACAAAACAGCATAATTTAATAAATGTTCAGATACTAAACAATCTATATTTATCACGCCTGACTCACTTTTTTAAAGATAAAATTACCAGGTGTACTATTATTTTATTGAAAGCTGAAAATGTAATGTACCTGTAATATACTCTGAAGGACACATGTTCAGTTATAGACAGTGATATAAAATGCAATATAATGTTATTAAGCAGTCAACATATATATATAAAGCAACAATTATATTATATATCTATGACTGCTATAGGAAAATATAGTTATACCTATCCAACTGCAAGATCTGTCCTAATATTAAAAGTTATCACTTGATCTGTATTTAAATGAAAAAAGCATGTATCTGAAACTAAATGTTTCAGCCTTTATGGGATTTTAGATAAAAATCCTGTATTCATCCTATCCCTCCCATCTTTTTCAGGGTAAGCTACAGGAAATAATAGTTACCTTAGGTAGTCAACTTTAGAACAGAATAAAAGCTGGCTGGACACTAATGATAGCCTAACACAAATTGGAAACAGAAATCAACATGTGCTAAAAAGAAGATCTCTTGCTTCAGTATGAAAGTGTCCAGAGAAATGTTACACAAATGTGTGTTATATGTTGTGCCAAGCTTTAAGTGTTTTGCCATTTACCCTATGGAAAAAATAATGCTTCTCTGTTTATTTTGGCAGAATTACACAAACTTCATTATTTTAAATCATTTCTATAAAGCTGGAGTTAGATATTTTACTTAGTGAATTAAAAGCTAAGCATTGCTAATGTTTTTTCTATTTTAGACAGCATACAGCCTGCGATCAATGACGAAAGGCAACATTGCAAAAATGTTTAGTAGTCAAAAATATTTAACAAAGTTATGTAATGACTGAGCTTCCTTTTACAAATAAGAATTCATTTGCTTTGCTTCTTTAGCTACATCCATTCACAATACAACAAAGGATCTTGGTAATATGGCTAGCACAAAGAAAACAATATGTTAAAACAATGTGACAAAGCAGCCTATACTTTAAGGTACTGATTTGATAAGGTACTTAAAGCATATGCTTAACTTTAAGCATGAGAGAAGTCCAACTGACTTTAAAAGGACTACTTTAAGCATATGCTTAAGTTCCTTGCTGAATCAGGGCCAAAGGCCACAAGAAGTCTTATCAAGCAAATCAATATTTGGCTGTATTTCTGTGGTGGATGAGATAATCCCTATGTAGAGCATGTATAAGTATTAGGGTTGCCAACTGTCTAATCGCACAAACCCAAACACCATTGCCCGGCCCCTTCCCCAAGGCCATGCCCCTGCCCTGCCCCTTCTCTGAGGCTCTGCCCCCCACCCACTCCAGCCCCCTTCCCTCAGTCACTCGCTCTCCTCCACCCCCACTCATTTTCACCGGGCTGGGGCAGGGGTTTAGGGTGCGGGAGAGGGTGTAGGCTCTGGGCTGGGGGGTGGGATGGGGCAGAGGGGTTTGAAGTGTGAGAGGGAGGTGGAAGGGGTGCGGAAGGGAGTAGGGGGGCGGCGCTTACCTCGGGTGGCTCCTGAAAGCAACCGGAACATCCCTCTGGCAGCAGCTCCTAAGCGAGGGGGCCAGAAGGTCTCTGCGCACTGCCTGCGCCTGCAGGCTCTGACCCCGCAGCTCCCATTGGCCGCAGTTCCCGGCCAATGGGAGCTTGCGGAGTCGGTGCTCAGGGCGGGGGCAGCGCGCTGAGCCCCCGACCCCCCCAGGAGCCGCAGGAACGTGCTGGCTGCTTTCAGGAGCAGCACAGAGCCAGGGCAGGCAGGGAGCCTTCCTTAGTTTCGCTGCGCCACCAGACTTTTAGCGCCTAAAATCTCCTGGTTTGTCTGCAGTAGCCTTTGGGAGATAGAGCCTTATTCCGGGAGACTCCCGGCGAAACCAGGAGGTTGGAAACTCTAATAAGTATGCAAATGTTTATAAAGCGCTCTGGGTGAATATTGCTATGTAAGTTGTTAGTATTACTAGCTCAGGGCCTGCAGCCCTTCTTCATGTGAGGAGTCCCAGTGAAATCCATAGGATTCCTCATATGAGTAGGGGTGCAGGAGGAAGTCTTTAAAGGCTCAGTGATGACTTATGAGAAATTACTAAAAACATTGTTCAATTTTACAGACAATTTTGCGTTTTTTCTGACTTGGCTTGACAGCCCTAGAGAATTAAAGCCTCTGCTTACCACAGAACGGTATAGCAACAAAAGCTTCCCTGGCAATGTTTCTCTGTCCAGTTCTGAGAAGACAATCCTTTGTGTCTTCATGCTCATTCAGATCATAGAATATCAGGGTTGGAAGGGACCTCAGGAGATCATCTAGTCCAACCCCTTGTTCAAAGCAGGACTAATCCCCAGACAGTTTTTTTACCCCAGATCCCTAAATGGCCCTCTCAAGGATTGAACTCACAACCCTGGGTTTAGCAGGCCAATGGTCAAACCACAGAGCTATCCCCTCCCAGACAGTGATGTCTCTGCTGAGAATGGTGAGTTTTAAGATGTGGACACCTTTGCCTGTGGGACTGCATTGAGACCACCAACTATTTTCATATTGATGCACTGAATAATTATTTACCCAATGGCTATAACTTTCAATTAACTTCAATTAATGACCTAATGGTGAAAGATGCCATAACCCATATCTAATCCCTGAGACAGCAAGTCCCACCTTTCTTTTAATTAGGTATTTTAAAATGCCTGGGGTAAGGGTATGAAAACAGGATCTTTTCTCTGGAGTTAAAAGGATAAATAAGCAACAGAAATGGGTTTCACAGTGACAGCATAATCAATTGCTATGGAAATGATTATGATGTCACATAGGATTATGATTCAAGTGTGGTGACAGAAGAGACAAATTCTTAAAAAATAAAAGAACTTGCATTCACATGAAAATTCTTAGTAATAAAAAAAGATTTTTAAAAACCTGGAAATCTATAAATCACTAACATTTTTCTTAGAGTGTTTTTCAAATTTTCTATAATTTCCGTCATGCCAGCTTTTTAAGAGATAGTTAATTTTAAAGTAACAACATGCTCTTATTCACAATTCAACAAGAAGAATTTGATTATTGATCCTTATTTACTTGTTAGTATGATAAGGTGGAAAATTATTATTTTTCAACCCATTACATGTAGTATGAAAAAGAGAATAGCAAATATTTGTCTGTTCTAAGTTTTCAGACAACTGTGTTTCATTAAGAATGCATCTTCATTATCAATACAACAGCTTCACATTTCTAGAAATTACTTGAATGATTTTTTTTTAAATGGCAAAATCTAATGAAGATTGCTAAATATTAGAAATGAAGACTTATTCATGGGTTCTTAGAGTTGTAAGAAATACATCTTTTAATAAAATCTCTTGAAAGTTTGTTTCACAACATTTTGGAAGACAGTGTTTTTAGTGGCAATTGTAAGGGCTAGGAGCCAGGACACTTCATTCTATTTACAGGTCTCTCTGTGACCCGCTCTCTGACTTTGAATAAGTCACAACTGCCTACTGCCTCAGTTTCCCGTTCTGTAAGACAGGGACAATATTTATCTACCTTACAGGGACGTTGGAAGGCTTTTTAAAAAATAACTACAGGGCTTTAGATTTGCTAGGCAGTCATGGGGATCACACATTTTTTAAAGATCCCACAATTTTAATCCTCCCATTTTGGAGAGGATCAACTGATGGACTCAATACTGAAAAGGGCTTTGGCTCTGACGCTGCTCAGTGCTTTGGCCAGCCATTGGCCTAATACATCACTGGAGAAGGAAGCATCAAAGCTCCTCCCCAAGAATGTTACTCAGTTACAGAATGGGTCTTATGGAGGGAATTGGTGAAAGCAGCTTTGCTCTGCAGAAGTTTTAGCTTAGCTCAGTTACTGCCAGTCTAGGGCAGATGGGCACGGCCTCAGTTCTCTCCTCCCTACACTGACTGCAGAAACATAAAGAAGTTCTCAGCCCCAAACCCACTCAGCTTTTTTAAGCTAAATCCTGAGGACAGTTGTTGCTTGAAAGCTGATTCCTCCCTCCACCACGGTTAAACAAAAGTGGTTCAGTGTGAAGCAGAAGAGTGACAAGGGGGGCAAGAAGTACCAGGGAGAGAACCAAGACTGGGGAAGATGATGGACAGCACCAGACTTTGGAAACAGGGCATACAACCAACAAAAGCAGGGAGCTCATTATGCTGAAAGTGGGAATACAGAAGGGACAGTTGACTCCTGCCAAGCTCTCACAAAGCGTTTGAATTCATCCTTCCTTTACAATTTGTAATCTCTCACACACTTTGTAAGAGTTTTAAGGACTTCCCTTCCCATGATAAAAGTGAAACTGTCCTGAACTATCTACATGTGTTTTATAAGTGTGTTTACAAATAACTTTGTATGTCAATATAAAAGAATAGTAGGTGACATAGCTTTGTTACACACGGGTAGACAATGGTTGTTTATGTCAGTGGCGCTCAACCGTTCCAGACTACTGTATCCCTTTCAGGAGTTTGAGTTGTCTTGCGTAACCCCAAGTTTCGCCTCACTTAAAAATTGCTTACAACATGAGACACAGAAATACAAAAAAGTGTCACAACACACTATTACTGAAAAATTGCTTACTTTGTCATTTTTACCATATAATTATAAAATAAATCAGTTGGAATATAAATATTGTACTTACATTTCAGTGTATAATATATAGAGAAGTATAAACAAGTCATTGTCTGTATGAACTTTTAGTTTGTACTGACTTTGCTAGTGCTTTTTATGTAGCCTGTTGTAAAACTAGGCAAATATCTTGAGCTGATGTACCCTCTGGAAGACCTCTGCATTCCCCCCAGGGATACATGTATCCGTGGTTGAGAAATACTAGTTTATGTAATTTATGTTTCCAAATGATTTGAAAGAGCAAATTATTTAATTATGTTTCCCAGCACAACTCAGGGCTGCTGTAAGTATTTAGTAATATTTATACATACTTGCTCTGCACTACATTTTCATTCTCAGACCAGGGGAATACCAATGTTCAAGGGGTGGAAAACCCCATGCCTGATGTAACAAATTTATGAGGCCCAGTTAAATGTTCCTCTAAAAAATGCAGGGAAGGTAGACTGAAATAAAGTCATAAATGTGACCACTGGTATTGTGAAAAAATACATTATTCACATAATTTATTACTAATGTCAAAAACTGAAACTAATAGATTAGAAGCACTATAAAGGATTAAAAAAAAGATTAACAACATTTTCCCCTTGTAAACTGAAGATCATTTATGTCTTAGCAAGGTTAATTATTTTTCTATTAAGTCAAAAAAAGTTAACTGAGTACTACTGGGTTCCAAATGGAACAACTGGCAGTTTCTTTTAACCAGATAAAATATCAGTTTGGAAACTACAGTATAATGAAATATTTACAGTTTTACTCCCAATAAATAATTTTTAGGATAAAACACATCTATCAATCCAGCTTGATGGCTTGGCTTAGCTGGTGCACTGTACTGCCATACAGCAGCCTCTAGTTCCACTTGCTTTCCCCACCAAGGCTATGAGTGCCATACGAAGAGCATACTGAGCCCTACAGGAATCCTTTGGCCAAGTCGCGAACATTACAGATAAACTCATCCAATTCCCATTCCATCCAGTTCCCCTTTTCCAAGAGTATGCAGGGTTACTGGGACAATGACAAGCAGAGAAACTCATAGCTCTTACAAGGATGCAGATTAAACAATGCTAGAAAAAAAAGTACATCATTCCTATTTTCTAGATTAATCAAGTTCATATTCACACACGTAAACACATTCCTGTACACACACATTTAATAACTGTTGTCCTACATTGCCAAAATGTCACGGATATCCATGATCTCTGTGAACCATATCACATCAGTGTGTCACTGTTCTTGAGTCTCAATTAATTTACCGAGGAATTTCAAGCCAGAGACTAACAAGCCATTACCACACTAGTCCTCAGGCATCATACAATAGCATCCTCCTCTGCTTGAAACCAGAGTGAAGCTGTACTACAGAGCTTAGATTATGTACATGGTAGCCTAAGGTGGTTTTGGTCATTGAGTTGCTTACCTAATGGAAAAAAAATTCTCCAATTCCTTCCTCAATTCGGCCCTTATCATATGTATTCAGTTCTGGAGACAATATCTCCACCAAGGTGGTAACTGTGACCTGACTTACCAGCCCTAGGGGTATAACTGCAATGTCCTGAAATCAAGGACACACAGCATCAAAGAATCAGAAGAGCGAGCATGAACTAACGTGTCAGTTTTCAGCTAAGAGTATTTTGAATGAGCTGCCAGTTTAGTCCCAACATCACCATTAAGGTGTACAGAGCTGCTTGTCAGAGATGAATCAATGCATGTACTTGGCTATTTATTTGGGGCCTGATCCAAAGCCCATGAAAGTCTTTGGAAACCCCAGCTGTCTTCATTGGGCTTTGGATCAGGCCCTCGAACAACAAGGAAACAAAGGGAAAGCTGGTCTTTTTCTGCCCAGCTACAGTTCATAACCCACCCCAACCCCAGAATTGCCCTGTCGGAACTGAAGGCATCCAGCGGCTCATTAAAACAACACGCAGTAAAAGCCCGTTATCCCATTGCTGCCGCCTATAACTCAGCTCCCTGTTCAGGAGAGGCGGGTGCCCGGGGATCCCTTGTCAAACTTCAAGAAGACGCACAGGAAAAGCCTGAGCGCCGCTGCCCCAAGGAGCTGCTCCCCGCTGCCCCAGGCTTTGCAGGACGGGACAGCGGGCTCCCCTCCCGCCCAGGCGCGCACACCAGCCGCAGCGCAGGGCAGCGCATCCCCCAGCCCGGGCGGTGACTGCAGCGCCCCGCGCCCTCGCACCTACGCCCTGGGGGCGGCGGGAGACCCAGGCGGGGTCTCGGGGCAAGTCTGCCGGGCGAGCAGGGCTTGGAGCCAGCCGTAGTCCCGCGGGCTGGGGAGAGGCGGTGCCGGGCGGGGGTAGCGGATCCCTTACCTAGGGCGGGCTCCTCTCTGCTGGCTCGCTGGCTCGCTCCACCTCCCGCGCTCAGCGCCCGGGCAGGGACATGCTGTTGCCGCCGCCGCTCGCAGCCCGGCTTATAGCAGGGCAGAAAGTTTGTGCCGCGCAGCCCGGCCGGGGAGGTGGGGAGCGGAGGCTGCCGCTGCCCGGGGGAGGCAGCGCTTCTGGGACTGGGAGGCGCCTCGGCGGGGACAGGCAGCTCCGCGCAGAGCCCGAGCCGAAGCCGCTGCACTTCCTCTTCCTCTCAACCCGGCGGCACACGCTGCTCCGCTCCGCAGCCTCCCGCCAGAGCGCACGGGCCGCGGGGCGCAGGAGAGCGGCTCCTGCCCTCGGCACCCTTGCCTGTGAAAGGCATCACCCACCCACCAGGCCTAGAACTGCCTCTGCTCCTCACACCCACTGCCCGCTCCCCTGGGCCACTGTAGAACTACCCTCCCCATCATCACACCCAAACCCCAATCGCCTTGGCCAGTCTAGAACTGCCCTCCCCCTCATCACACCCAAACCCCGCTCGCCTTGGCCAGTCTAGAACTGCCCTCCCCATCATCACACCCAAACCCCAATCGCCTTGGCCAGTCTAGAACTGCCCTCCCCCTCATCACACCCAACCCCCGCTCCCCTTGGCCAATCTAGAACTACTTTCCCCATCATCACACCCAAACCCCGCTCGCCTTGGCCAGTCTAGAACTGCCCTCCCCATCATCACACCCAACCCCCGCTCCCCGTGGCCAGTCTAGAACTACTTTCCCCATCATCACACCCAAACCCCGCTCGCCTTGGCCAGTCTAGAACTGCCCTCCCCATCATCACACCCAACCCCCGCTCCCCTTGGCCAGTCTAGAACTACTTTCTCCATCATCACACCCAAACCCTGCTCCCCTTGGCACACTCTATAACTACCCTCCCCATCATCACACCCAAACCCCAATCGCCTTGGCCAGTCTAGAACTGCCCTCCCCCTCATCACACCCAAACCCCGCTCGCCTTGGCCAGTCTAGAACTGCCCTCCCCATCATCACACCCAAACCCCAATCGCCTTGGCCAGTCTAGAACTGCCCTCCCCATCATCACACCCAACCCCCGCTCCCCGTGGCCAGTCTAGAACTACTTTCCCCATCATCACACCCAAACCCCGCTCGCCTTGGCCAGTCTAGAACTGCCCTCCCCATCATCACACCCAACCCCCGCTCCCCTTGGCCAGTCTAGAACTACTTTCTCCATCATCACACCCAAACCCTGCTCCCCTTGGCACACTCTATAACTGCCCTCCCCATCATCACACCCAAACCCTGCTCCCCTTGGCCCACTCTAGAATTGCCTTCCCACTCATCACACCCAAACCGCACTCCCCTTGGCCCACTCTAGAACTGCCCTCCCCATCATCACACCCAAACCCCACTCCCCTTGGCTAGTCTAGAACTACCTTCCCCATCATCACACCCAAACCCTGCTCCCCTTGGCCCACTCTAGAACTGCCCTCCCCATCATCACACCCAAACTGCACTCCCCTTGGCCCACTCTAGAACTGCCCTCCCAATCATCACACCCAAACCCCGCTCTAGAACTGCCCTCCCCATCATCACACCCAAACTGCACTCCCCTTGGCCTGCTCTAGAACTGCCCTCCCAATCATCACACCCAAACCCTGGTCCCCTTAACCAGTCTAGAACTGCCCTCCCCATCATCACACCCCAACTCTGCTTCCCATGGCCAGCTCTAGAACTGCCTCCTCCTCATTACACTGAATCTCACTCCCCTTGGCCAGTCCAGAACTGCCCCCCCCTCCATCACACTGAAGCCCCACTCTCTTTGGCCAGTCTAGAATTGCCCATCTATCATCACACCAAAACCCTGCTCCCCTCAGCCAGTTCAGAACTGCCCCTCCATCATCACACTGAAACCCTGCTCCCCTTGGCCAGTCTAGAACTTCCCCCCTCCTTATCACACGCACCCCCTGCTCCCTTTGATGAGCTCTAGAACTGCTGCTTCCTCATTACACTCAAACCCTGCTCTCCTTAGCCGCCCTACTCCTATCACAATGAAGCCCAATGCCCTTGCCTAAGTCTAGAACTTCTCCCATTATTAGTTTAGTCTCACCTTCAAGACACACAACCAGTGGTGTAATCGTGAAAAAAAAGAAGTGATTAAATGTACCTGAACTAAACTCTAAATTCCTCCAGAGAAGTCGGTAAACTCCCTTTACTCAAATTACCCTCAACTACACCACTGCACACTTTCAAGTGCACTGTCCCACTTTGACCCTTAACGTCATTGGAAGTCTTTTTGCAACCCAGGCTTACAAATGCCTTCCTCCCTGCTATGCTCTTTGTGGTTTCTTAGAGGCACATTGTGCTTAAACAGCTAAGAGAGGAGACTGTAAGTAAAGTGTAGGAATCCAGTTGCCATTATTAAAAACAAAATCTATTGTGTATTAATAAAAAACACTGCAGTAACAGTACTGAAAGCTGCAATATTGTGACCATGACTGCAGAATACTAAAAGTATTTAAGGCTGGTAATATGCATACATGAGATCTAATCACATGTACAACTCCAGACTGAACTGTCCTCCTACCACTTTTCTGTCAGGTGCTAAAGAATATAACCATTTTTAGTGGAGAGTGGCACAGCTTTTTTACCACATACAAGCTCTCAATGCACAGTCCACAGAGTTGACTAATTAAGGGTAAAAAGGTGTGAGATGTAAACATATAAAATATTATTCTAAATTATATTGTGTAAAGAAGACACACAAAATAGAGAAAAGATTAAAGTAGAGGGGCAAACACAGAAGATTAAAGACATCAATAGTATAAAATGCTTCTTACCTATTCTTAACTATAAAGCAGCCACCTACCGTACATTTTTGTGTAAGTTTTCCAGTAGCTTTACCTTGTCTTTCAGTCCCTCTTCTCTTTCTCCTTCCTTCTATTCTTCTTCTCTCTCCTTCCTTATTCTCGCTCTTTCCTTGGAGTTTTCCCTTTATTATTTGCAGTGTTTTTCCTCTCTCTCCCTCTTTCTGTACCTCATCATTCCCCCCCACTCAATGGCTTGTCTGGCTTTCTGACTGTGTGAGAAAGCAGCATGCAGTCACATCAGGGGGCCATGTAATTACGCTGTTTTTCTGATACTGGTGTTAAAGCATATGGGGAAGAAGCACTACATTTGTGGGCAAGGAGTGAAAGTACAGCTTTCCCAGTAGCATAATAAGCAAGTCAGGTCATGAATGGCTCCAGAATGCAGGTCCTGGGTGCTAGGCAGTGGGTTGCTGATGCCACAGGATTGGTGAACTGCACATCACAGATTGAACTTGAAAAATACCTTGCTTCAAAGCGATTAGGGGCTATTGCTATGCAAATACTTCCTCTGTCATAGGAAGGGACTCCAGCCAAAAGGAGAAGGTATCCAACCAAAATGAGTCCAGAATACACTGCTGTACTCCGTTCCTGCCATGAAGCAATTTTTACTTGAGAAAAGGAAAAAAACCTGTTAGTTTTCTAATTTCTTTTAAAATTTCCACTGGGTCATCTTTTTCAACCCTATAGACCAGACCATAGTTTTGCCAGCCACTATATATATAAAAAAAATTTACTAGGAGCTGCTAGCTACTTTGAAAACTGAGGGCTAACATTAGAACTAAGGTGTCTAGCCTCACTGGCTCATCTCCTTTCCAGTACTGAGCTAATGAACTGCTTTAACCCACCTTTGCACTCCTGGCCCTATGGAAGTCAATGTCAACATCAACAATCCCATGCAAAGAAGTTCCAATTTTTTCACAAAAATCTCTGGAGATGCTAGAAAGAGTCCTGGCCTGAGTTATAATGAGCAAAAGACAGAGGCTTCAAGCTTTGTGGCAGAAACAACTATGCACCTGAAAGTGCTCTGTGACCCACCAGAGGTATACAGCCTTAGTTTGAAAACCACTTTGGTAGGCAAAGCAAAACTGACATAAAGGTTATTATTTATACTACTGTAGGTCCTAGGAACCCTAGTCATGGACCAGGGCTCCATGGTGCTAGGTGGTATGCAAACAGAGAACACAAACACTGCCCTGTGGAGGTGAGTCTAGAACAAATTTAGGACACCAAGTAAAGCCCATCTTGTAAGGAGGGCTGGATTAACCTTTTGTGGGCCCGACGCCAAATATATTTGTGGGCCCCCATGGGGGCAATGGAGCATGGTGCAGGGGGGTCGGTCCCCAGAGTGAGGGGCGGGCCAGGGGCATGGCATGGCGTGGCAGAGGTGGCCCCGCTCCACCCAGCCCAGTGCGAGGGCACTATTTACAAACTGGCCCTATGCTACCAGCATGCTGCTTCCCCTCAGGGGTGGGCCCATGCCGCGTCACACATCCCCCCCGCCCAACACTGGAACACCCCTCCAATTCTCTATGGCCAGAGCCCTCCCAGACCCGCTATGCCCAGCGCCCCCCCAGACCCTGCCACATATGCACAGCACCCTGCACACCACCCCTGCCCAGTGCCCCTGCCCACAGCCCAACTGCCCACAGAACCCCCACTCCCTAGTGCCCCAACACACAGAGATCTTCCCTACCAACTCACAGCCCAGCAGCACCCCCCCCCCCCCCCCCGGCCCTCCAGAGACCCACTCTCCCACGCCCTGCCTCCTGGCCACACTCACTGGCCCTGCTGAGAAGTAACTGTGTCTGCTGGGCTAAGCTTCCAGTGCAGCCAGAGCTGGTCCTGGGGCGGGGAATCGCTCTGGCCCCTTGGGAGTGGTGCGATCAGCCAGGCCAGGCCCTGCCCCGGCCATGCTCCCTCAGGACCCACTTGCCTGGAGAGGCCCAGCCAAGCTCCCCCACACACACACACTATACCCCACCCCCCAATCGGCCGAGACTGGCCAGGCTTCTGCACCAGTCCCAGGCAGCTCAGCTCCAGGGACACAGGTTGGGCTGCACAGGTGGTAGGAAGCAGAGACTGCCTGGAGCCAGAGGTGCACTGGGGTCCGGCCAGGAGGCAAAGAAAAGCCAGTGGGTGGGGCCAGGGGGCAGAGAGGAGCCCTCAGCTGGTGGGCGGGCAGGCTGAGAGGAGCAAGTGGGAGGGGGGGAAGCCAGCGGGCTGGTGGGGTCTCACGGCACAGTGCAAGCAGAGCAGGCCAGGGCCCCTTCTGAGCATGGGCCTGGCTCCATGGCGCTATTGTAAACCCAGCACTGCTTGTAAGTGGGAAAGAGGACAGAGCAACATTTCTCTCAAAAGAGAAAGCTGATACTTGGTGAAACTGCCACAGTACGAAAAAAACCGAAACTGCTTAGGCTTATGGCCACCAGCGTACAGGCTCCTGCTGCACTTGCACTACATCCTGAATCCCCTCTATAGTACCACGTGATGCAGATCACAACCACTTTGGACAATTCCATGGTTGGCAGGCCCATGCAATTGGGACTTGACAGCAGCTAGCCAGGGCAAATCTACCCCATGCAGCTATTCAGCCCCATGCTGACCCCCATCTCCCTTGCAGGCCTGCACTCCCGTGAACAGTGCCACCCCCTGATGCAGCGCCAAGTGCACGCTAAATATGAAAGGACCAGAAAGGAGAATGGGAGGCTAGGGGACATGTTTGGAACTGGTTTCAATGTTTGCATTTTACATGAACTTTATTTTTGTTAAAAGTTTGGTGTTGATTTATTAATGCTGTGTTGGTGTGCTAATGGTAGCTGGCCTACCTGACAATAGTTTAATATTGTGCTTTTCTAATATATGTTCAAAAATAAAGATTTTTATTTTATTAAAAAATTTCACTGCCATCACATCATATAATTTGTATTTCAAATAATAAAAGGTAAACACATGATTAGGGATAACTGGGAAGTAGTATGCAAATACTTTTACTCAATACTTTTCTCTACATCAAGCCATAAATGTAAATGCACAGTCCTTGCCACTCGCCCCCCACTCTTCCGTCATAAACAGTCATGTCACTCACAACTACAATGCATGACAATCCACACACCCCTCCCTAACATTTCATAAGCGGTCACATCATTCACAATGATAATGCATGGCAATTCACCTCCCGCACACGTACATTTCATTCTATGATGTGACACAAGAACGACCACACTGAGTCAGACCAAAAGGTCCATCTAGCCCAGTATCCTGTCTTCCGACAGTGGCCAATGGCAGGTTCCCCAGAGGGAATGAACAGAACAGGTAGTCATCAAGTGATCCATCCCCTGTCGCCCATTCCTGGCTTCTGGCAAACAGAGGCTAGGGACACCATCCCTGCCCATCCTGGCTAATAGCCATTGCTGGCCCTATCTAGTTCTTTTTTGAACCCTGTTATAGTCTTGGCCTTCACAACATCCTCTAGCAAGGAGTTGTGTGAAAAAATACTTCCTTTTATTTGTTTTAAACCTGCTGCCTATTAATTTCATTTGGTGATCCCTAGTTCTTGTGTTACAAGAAGGAGTAAATAACACTTCCTTATTTACTTTCTCCACACCAGTCATGATTTTATAGACCTCTATCATATCCCCCCTTAGTCATCTCTTTTCCAAGCTGAAAAGTCCCAGTCTTATTAATCGAGTTATTCTTTGAGTGCTTGCTCATGTCGATTCCAAGTAGGTCACTCCCAAGCCTTACCTAGGCGGTGGGGTCGGAGTTCATGGAATCGCTGACTGAAGCAGTGCTCTGCCGAATGCTGCATTGTCCCCGGCATGCTGGGTAATGGCATCAGAAGTGAAAGTGTGGACTGAGGACCACGTTGCCGCTCTACAGATCTCCTGGATTGGGACCTAGGCCAGGAAAGCCGCCGAGGAGGCTCTAGTGGAATGTGCCATCAGGCAGGGGCAGGTATCATTGCTAATCATAGCACGATCGGATACAGGATGTGATCCACGATTCTATCCTTTGGGAGGATACCGGGAAGGCCCTTCATCCTGTCCACCACCATGACAAATGGCTGATTCGATTTACTAAACTGCTTTGTTCGTTCAATATAAAAAGACAATGCCCACCAAGCATCCAGGGAGTAGAGCTTCTGCTCCCAGCCATTAGCATGAGGCTTTAGGAAAAAAACTGGGAAGAAAAGTGTCTTGGTTGGTGTGAAAATGTGAGACGACCTTAGGAAGAAAGGTCAAGTGTGGCCGAGGCTGTACCTTATCCTTGTAAAAGATGGTATAAGGAGGTCCAGATGTGAGGGCCTTGAGCTCGGACACCCTTCTAGCTGAAGTTATAGTGACCAGGAAAGCCACCTTCCATGACAGGTAGAGCACTGAGCATGTTGCTAAGGGCTAGACTGAGGGCCCCATCAGCCTTGAAAGAACAAGATTAAGGTTCCAAGCCAAGGTCAGTTGCTGAACCTGTGGGTATAACCTATCCAGTCCTTTAAGAAAACACCGCATCATTGGGTTAGTGAAGACCGAGCGGCCTGCCTCTCCTGCGTGGAATGCCAAAATGGGGGCCAGGTGAACCTTTATCAACAAGAACGACAAGCCCTGCTGCTTTAAATGTAGCAGGTAGTCCAAGATAAAGGGTATTAATGATTGCGTCTGAGAGGTACGGCTGTGTGAACACCAGATTGAGAATCTCTTCCACCTGGCTAACTAGGTAGCCCTGATGGATGATTTCCTACAGCCAAGGAGAACCTCCCTAACGGGATCTGAGTATTTGAGCTCTATCAGGTTTAACCATGCAGCTTCCAAGCTGTGAGCTGGAGCAATTCCAGATTGGGATGCTGGAGCCGGCCGTGATGCTGAGTGATCAGGTCCGGAACTAAAGGTAGGGTGATTGGGGTGTCCACTGATAACTCCAGCAGCATGGTGAATCAGTGCTGGCAGGGCCAGGCTGGCATCACCAGCATCACTGAGGTTCTGTCCCTCCGGATCTTGAGGAGGACTTTGTGAACGAGCGGGATAGGTGGTAACGTATAGAACAGGTGGTCCTTCCATGGAAGGAGAAACGCGTCTGCAAGTGAGCCCCGACTGTGATTCAGGAAGGAGCAGAACTGTAGGCACTTCCTTTTGTTTTTTGTGGTGAACAAGTCGATCTGGGAAACTCCCCACTGTTGGAAAATGTTGTTCACCACATCTGGGTGAACAACCACTTGTGATTGTGAAAGGATCTGCTGAGGTTGTCCACTAGCTTGTTTTGAGATCCGGGGAGGTAGGAAGCTTCCAGGAGTATTGAGTGGGCTATGCAGAAGTCCCAGAGCTTCAGAGCTTCCTGACATAGGGGAGAGGCACGTGTTCCACCCCGTCTGTTTACATAAAACATCACTGTTGTATTGTCCATCAGGCCCGATACACATCTTCCTTCCAAATGAACCTGGAATGTTTGACAGATGAACTGCTCTCAGCTCCCTGACATTGATGTGAAGCAACAGCTCTGCTGAAGACCAGAGGCCCTGAGTTCTGTGCTCTCCATCCCATTGCCAACGCATCGGTGACCAGACATAGTGAGGGGTGCAGTTTGGAGAAGAGAACCACTGCGCACACCACTCGTGGCTCGAGCTACCACTGAAGAGTCTCGAGAACTCACGGTGAGAGTGGGACTACTTTGTCCAGACTGTGTCTGAGCGGTCAATACACTGATGCTAGCCAGGCCTGGAGAGGTCTGAGCCTCACCCTTGTCATGTACCATGTGCCCGAGAAGCTTTACGCAATTCCTTGCACTAGTTATGGGGCACTGCCTGAGGCCCTGTATAATGTCGTGCATAACTTGAAAATGAGACTGTGGTAGGAAAGCCCTGGCTTGCCTTGAGTCTAACACCACCCCTATAAACTGTATTCTCTGAGTAGGGGATAGAGTTGACTTTTTGCACATTCACCAGGAGACCGAGTGCCGAATGTGGACCTTATCAATTTGACCTGTTGTTCCACTTGCTTCTTGGAACGGCCCTTGACCAACCAGTCATCAAAGTACCGTAATATCAGTAACTGCCTTTTCCTCAGGAAGGCGGCTACGATTGAAGTGCATTTGGTGAATACCCAAGGGGCCGATGACAGGCTGAAGGGGAGGACTGTAAATTGGTAGTGAGTGTGCCCCACTATGAATCTTAGAAACCTCCTGTGGGGTGGGATTATGGAAATGTATAAGTATGCGTCCTTAAATCGAGGGCAGCATACCAATCCCCTGGATCCAGGGATGGGATGATGGCGGCCAAAGAGACCATATGGAACTTCAGTTTCTTCATGAACCTGTTGAGATTGCGCAGGTCTAGGATGGGTCTGAGACCCCTTTGGCTTTCAGTATGAGGAAGTACCAGGAGTAAACCCCCCTGTCCCTTAGTTCCTGTGGAACCTCCTCTACTGCTCCTGCCAATAGGAGGGTTTGTACCTCCTGTATTAGGAGTTGCTAATGAGAGGGGTCCCTGAAGAGGGACGGGGAAGGGAGGGGTAAGGGAGGGGTTGAACTGAATTGGAGGGAATATCCCAGTTCTAACGTGCGTAGTACCCAATGGTCCGAGGTAATTTGGGACCACACCTGGTAGAAATGGGATAGACAGTCCGAGAAGGGTAGTAACATATCCAGGATTTGGGTTGGTGTGTCGCCCCTGGGCACATTTTCAAAAAGCCTGCCTAGAGCCTGGGGGTTGTCTCAATGACCCCAATCCCTTGTTGTTAGGGGGTTGAGACTGGCGATCCCAATAGTTTCTGCCCCTTCTTCTAATAAAGTTCTGCCTAGAGTGCCCCGATATGGGTGTGGCATAGGTTGGGGCTTAAAATGATTGTGCTGGGTGGCGGGTGTGTGCAACCCCAGAGATTTTAAAGTGGTTCAAGAGTCTTTTAAGCTATGCAGCTTTGAGTCCGTTTTTTCTGAAAACAAAGTGGAGCCCTCGAACAGGAAATCATGAATAGTCTGTTGAACCTCCCTCGGGAGGCCTGAAGTCAAGAGCAATGACGCATCACAATCCCCGAAGATATGGTGCGGGTTGCTAAGTCCGCCGAGTCCAGCAAGGCCTGCGATGAGGTCCTCGCCACCACCTTGCCCTCATCAACCAAGGCAGAGAACTCAGACTTGGAGTCTGCCGCCACAAAGTCTTTAAATTTGACATTGCATCCCAGGATTTAAAGTTATAGCAACTGAGATCACCTGCTGGTTCACAATGTGAAGCTGGAGCCCTCTGGTGGAGTACACTTTCCTCCTGAAGAGATCCAGCTTCTTCACGTCCTTTGCCCGGGAGTGGGGCCCTGCTGCCCCTGCTTCTCCCACTCGTTAACAGCCGCCACTACCACCAAGTCCAGTGGTGGGTGCATAAGCAGATATTCATACCCCTTTGATGGCACAAAATATTTTCTTTCAACCCCTTTTGCTCTGGGGGTCAGAGAGGCTGGTGTCTGCCACAGGGTCTTAGTGATTTCCTGAATTGTTTTAATAAAGGAGAGTGCCACCCTGGTGGGGCCTGTAGGGGATAAGATGTCCACCATAGGGTCCGACACCTCAGTGACCTCCTCCATCTGGATACCCAGATTCTGTGCCACCCTTCTTAGGAGCTCTGGGTGGGCTCTACTATCCAGTGGGGCAGGTGCTGAAGATGTTCCTGCTACTGCCTCAGTGGGTGAGGATGACGAAGAGGCCCGGGCTGATAAGAAGCCTTCTTGCTCCACCACTTCCTTGATGTGCACCCAGTAATCTGTGTCAGTGCCCATCTCTGTGCCTACTGCAGTGTCGACGATGGTGTCATCTGCAGTTCTGGTTGCGGTGCCAGCCGCGGTGCCAGTAGTGGCACCGTGAGAGAGCTCTCTTGTCCTTGATGGGGCTCTTCCATCTGATGTGACCTAGAGGGATTGCTCTGAAAAGGACCCCTGTGATTGGTGGTATGCCCACAGGGTCCAAAAGGGTCTGCCACTATGCTGGCCATGGCTCGGGTAGAAAGGATTGTACCATTTCCGGGCTCTGGGGATGCCGCTGTGCTTAGTGCTGACTCCTCCTAGACATAGGACTCCACCTCCAAGTCTGATGCAGAGGAGTCCAACTGGAGAGACCATGGTGGCGTGGTGTCGGACTGCGCCGGGGAGAGGGCGAGCAGTGCCGCGTCATCACCCAGCTTGCCCCTTGATGGCACCGGTGGTCTTTGCAGTGCTGGAGGCTTCGGAACCGATGACCTCTCGTGTTGGTTGGGAGAGCGCAGATCCATCAGGGCTATCAGGTCACTGGCTGCCTCAAAGGTCTCTGACGTGGAAGAGAGATCTAAGTCTTCCACTTGACCCTCTTCCACTGGCGCTGGACTCAACGGACCCCTCTGCGGGCCTGGAGTCAACAGTGCTGCTTCCTGTACGGATGAGGCAGAGTGGCCCGGCACAGTCACGCTCCATTAGCAGGCTCATGCTCAGTCATTCGAGCACCGGCGACTGCGAGCAGTGCCAGGACTCCGCACATTAGGCACTCTTCAATGCCGGGAGTGGCGGTGCCAGGACAAAATATTAAGATGTTTATGCACAGATTTTGTGCCATTTGTGTGTTATACCCCTATTCCCACACTATGTCTACCTTGTCTATTTAGATTGTAAGTTCTTTGGGACAGGCACCATCTACTACTCTGTGTTTGTGCAGTGCCTAACATGATGAGGTCCCATTCTTGGTTAAAATGGTACAGCCCACTAGGGGGGATGATAGAGTTTATCAGTACACATATGCTTACAAAGATACTGCTTATTTCTGTGAATTTAGGGGGAATAAGCTATAGCGACATAAGCACTTATATACTGGTATAGCTGTATTCACACTAAGGGGTTGCACCACTTTATATCTGTTTCTAAATAGATATAATTAAAGCAGTACATAAAGAGAGTGTGTGGGAAACTCCTTAAGGAGACTGTCCAGTACAGATGACAAACACCAGCTGCAGTCAGCAAAAAATTTAAAGTCTTTTAAAACACCAAAATAAAACTCCCATCCCCAGCAGAGTCTTAAAAAAGGAGAAGTGCCAGGGATTATATGAAGTCCAGAAGGAACTTCACTAACCTCTGAGGATAGGACAAGAAGCAATGGGCTTAAAATGCAGCAAGGGCAGTTTAGGTTGGACATTAGAAAAAACTTCCTGTCAGGGTGGTTAAGCACTGGAATAAATTGCCTAGGAGGTTGTGGAATCTCCATTATTGGGGATTTTTAAGAGCAGGTTGGACAAACACCTGTCAGAGATGGTCTATCTAGATAATACTTAGTCCTGCCTTGAGTGCAGGGGACTGGATTAGATGACTTCTCAAGGTCCCTTCCAGTTCTGTGATTCTATTGCAACTGATTTTAAATGGAGATATAAAATCTAGATACTACAGTAATAGGTAGCAGTATAAACCCCAAGACAGATAGAAATACTGTATATTCTCTGTAGTAAAATAGATTTAGGCTGACTTTGACCTCAATTTTTAAAGTGATTTTTAATTTCCAATTAATGCGAAGGCACATGGAATAACAATACAGAACAGATTTTCTGTATGTTTTAGAAATGTAAAGAAAAAAAGGAAATATTTTCAGTAGAATTAGAAGCAATCTAGGGCTTTGAGATGAAGATATGCAATTTTATTTTGTTTTGGAACAGACATTGCACATTTCCTCTCTTCTGGAAATAGCAAAAATGGATTCTACATAGCTGTGGCTTTACTTTCTGCATTGGCTGCTTTTTGGCATATGAATGTAGTTAATATTTTAGTTTTGACTTCCAGAGCCTTGAATGGGTGGGTTTCTACTGTAAGTTGTTGTTCAAGCTTCTGCACCCTACCTTTGCTCTCTGGGGCTGGGGACACAAATGATACAGCTCATCTAAGTGTCCCTCCTGCTCCACATCTTTAGAATGCCTGTTCCCCTAACATGATGAGTGCCATGGGCTATATTTTTAAAAGGGTATAGAACTTGGTAAGACGTTTGCCCTTAGCACTGTAATTGATTTTGTTCGATCTGTTTTTAAGCTTGTGAGAATTTCAGTCCCTGTTGCCATAACTGAACTGTTATGTCTGTGAAGTGCCTAAAATGCAATTGGATCATATAGGCAGTATATATATAATAGCAAATAATATAGGCAAAATTATAGGGCTAGGTAGTAGTGCACTCCACAATGTTAAAGATAGAGCTGGATGGAACATTTCTGACAAAAAGAATTGTCAAGCCAAAAAGAAACATCAGTTCTGACAAATTTCAACAAATGTATGGGTGGAGGGAGAGAAATGGAGGATGGGAAGAAGAGAGAGAGACATGCCTATGGTTAGGACACTGGCCTGAGATGTGGGAGACAAGTTCAATTCCCTGTTCTGCCCAATATAGAACAGGGACTCAAACCTGGGTCTCCCACAAGTGCTCTAGCCACCCAGATGGGGTCGATAGACAGACACACACATGCCCCTTCCCCAGTCAAAAGCTCAGATTTCAAACAAAAATGGATATTTTGACACAATTCTGTTTTTTTGCAAAGATGTTTGAAAGGTTTTTGTTTCAATGGGAATTGCAAATTCCAACACCACAAAAGTTGCTGTGAAATGGAATGGTCATCCTCCGGGAGCCAGCTCTAGCTCAGGATCTGCTTGTGGGAGAGAGCATTGCTGGAGTGTTCAGAGTTCACATTCCTCGACCACACGTGGCAGCCACACAGGCTGGCTCTAGAGGACAAGGAAGAAATAAATCATCTTCTTCCAAAACATAGACATCATGTCACTTCTGTGGTTTCATGGATATTGTTATTCAAGCTAACTCTGATCTAGATCAAAGCTAGCTCTTATATGTCAACACTGCTGCAGTCCCACCTCCCAACTGCAGTGTTGATTTACCCTAAAAAAACACATGTCCAGTAGCAGCCTTATACACAGTTTTGTACTATGTGGATCAGGCACTAGAGGGCAGCATACATCACACAAATTTAAGGATGCCTGATATTCCATGCGGCATCAAGACACTAGTCAATGTATCACATGATAACCAAGCAACACGAATAGGGCCCTACCAAATTCATGGTTCATTTTGGTCAATTTCATGTCTTAGGATTTTAAAAATAATAAATTTCATGATTTCAGGTATTTAAATCTGAAATTTCAGTGCTGTAATTGTAGGGGTCCTGTCCCAAAAAGGAGTTGTGGGGAGGTTGCAAGGTTATTGTAGGGAGGGGGTCGCGATACTGCTAGCCTTACTTCTGCACTGCTGCTGGTGGCAACGCTGCCTTCAGAGCTGGGCAGCCGGAGAGTGATGGCTGCTGACTGAGGGCCCAGTTCTGCAAGCAGCAGCACAGAAGTAAGGGTGGCATGGTATGGTATTGCCACCCTTACTTCTGCACTGCTGCTGGCACGGCATTGCCTTCAGAGCTGGGCACCCGGCTAATAGCCACCACTCTCCAGCTGCCCAGTTCTGAAGGCAGCGCAAAAGTAGGGGTGGCAATGCCACGACCCCCCTAAAACAACCTTGGGACTCTTCTGCAACTCCTTTTTGGGCCAGGACACAATTTGAGAAACACTGGTCTCCCCCATGAAATCTGTATAGAATAGGGTAAAAGCACACAAAAGACCAGATTTCATGGGGGGAGAGGGGAAGGAATGGGAGGGGGGCGGCACACACCAGATTTCACCGTCCGTGATGCATTTTTCATGGCCATTAATTTGGTAGGGCCCTAAACATGAAATTACAAAGGACACAAGATGTTCAGGGTATAAAAAGCATATTTGTTAAAAAATTTTAAATCCCCTGCAGGATCCCTGGAGAACGCCTTATATATGATGTGTGTATATAATATACACTATTCGCAAATGGCACTTTGTGTACATATACACACATATGATATAGGACCTCCTTCAGGATCATATATGGAATTACCTTCCTTTTACAAAGATCTAATACCAGATGTTTATGCTGTAAACAGTATGACCTTTCAAAATACTGGAAGTGGTAGAAAACATTTGTTAATAAAGAACTATCATTGGCCTATAGAATAAAGAAAAGAAAGTTTATCTTGGGAATTTTAAAGGATTTCCCCCCACTATTACAATTTACTGAATTTTGTGAATTATCAAGCAAGCAAATGAAGGATTAATCAGAAGTGTACTTTGTTCATTTATTTGAAGAGTGTAATTCACGTTGACAGTACTTCATAATATTGTAGTAATTAGTCTATAATGCTATCTTAGAAATACAGCCACAATACTACTTTGGCATTAAATATTTACTAAGAAATGGAAAGAAACTGTTGGTATCTTGTGTGGTATCAGATGCGTGGATTAGCAAGACTGCTGTATTTTTGCTTACTGTGAATGGTGCACATTTAAATTCATAATCAGCAATGTATACATTTGTATAAATGAACCTTAAGAATTTTTTTTTTTTTGAAGCTTACATGGTCAAAGTTATTTACAATAACTACATAATTATTTTTCTAAGAAATGGACTTTGTCATTGGACAATGTTAATTCCAGAATGAGAACATTTCAGAAGAAATTTTCTAGTGTAGAATCAGCCATCGAAGCTGAAACACTGGAAAAATCCCTGATCCTCAGCTGGGCAATCCCCCAATCAAGTCAGGGCACAGGGGACTGATCTTGCGAGATGCTGGACATCTGCAGCTCCCATTGGCTTCAGCTGCAAAGACAGCATTTCTCAATTTCAGGCCCTATATCTAGCACACTTAGCAAGAGCTGATTGTACTTTAAATGAGTGGGCACATGTCAGTGTCAGACCCCCTACCTGCTCATATGAATGGAACAGAGGAATTGGGGAAAAATTTGAAGAGTCGAACAATATTCTTATCCATTTAAATCCTATCTCCACTTGGTAAAGGAGGAGACAACAAGAATAGATCCTATGCCTTTCAGTTTACATTGCTAAAGATATCTATTGTGGTGTGTTCATTTGTACCCTAGGAACGGTAATGAAAGACAACTCATTTCACAAAGCTAAACTGGTATTTCTGTACTTTTAATAAAAAGAGTCAGACTAGCTCAAGAGTTGCATCACACTGTGCTGCAGGATTCACATTATGAAAGGCAGTCACTCTAGAGTCCTATTCGGATAACAGAATATTAAGTTTCCAAAGTTACTATATTAGGTTTTTGTTAGCTTAAAGCCCCATCTGCTGGCTGATGATTAAATTTCATCATGGCCCCTACCAAAGGAAGACATGTGCCTATTATTCTAATACCTCTAGGTAGCAATATGCTGTCACAGCAACTCAGATAACTCTATGTGGAAGATGTGATGCCTGGCTGGGTGCAGTACTTTGTGTATAGATGAAAAATGGTTACGTACCTTACAGTAAAAGCAATTCTTGGAGATATGTTGTCCACATATATTCCATTTCTGACGCACATGCACCCCATTCAGATGAGACCAGAATCTTTATGAACAGCACTTTCCATTAGGGCCAAGCTTGCACCCCGTATGTCCTCTGGTGCCCCATAACAGAGGGCATAAAAAAGCAGGGTGGCTGCTACCATTCTCCAGTTCCTTCACTCATGTCGAATCCAAATCGTCAGGGATTCTGCAGTAGTGGGGAAGGAGGATGGATCATAGAATATATGTAGACAATATCTCAAAGAACTACAGTTATTGTAGGATAAGTAACCGTTCTTTCTTGAGCTCTGGTACAATGGAACTTAATGAGCCCAAGTGAGTCTAAATAGGCCTCTGTGTAGTGTGGCTTTAAATACAGTCCAAGACCCATTTTAATAGTCTTTGGGTAGAGATAGGTTGACCCTTCATTCTGTTGGAAAATGCTGGGAACAATCTAGGAGAGTTCCTAAAAACAATTTTGTTTTGTTCCAATAGTAGGAAAGATAACTGACAATGTCCAACATGTGGGGAGTTAAGCCTTTCCCCAGGTAATGTGAAGCTTGGGAAAGAAGGCAAGTTGGTGGATCAGCTGGTTAAGATGCAAGTCAGAAACCACTTTGGGTAAAAGCTTTGTGTGAGGTTTTAAACACACTTTGTCCTTGTGGAATACCATATATGGTGGTCCTGTCATAAGGAACCAAACCTCTCCTAATTTTCTGGCTGAGGTTATGGCCACTAAGAATACAGTCTTCATAGAACAGTACAATGAACAGGTTGCCAAATGTAATAGAATGCTAAACTGTATTATACTGTTTGCCACTAGGTGGCACTTATGTAAAATACCTTATTTAAGCTAAACACAGCCACATCTGGCAGAGCATTAAATGATCTTATGATGAACACCATCTGGCATATATAAGCAAGTTCTGTGTCCAGTCGATATCTGGTACCAAGGGCTCAAAAGAAGGTCCCAGGAGGGCAGAGTCTCCCTGACTGGTGAAATGACATGGAAGAGACCCTTGGGAAACTGAAGCACTGTCAGATGAGAGAAAACAGTGTGGCCAAAAGATGATGGGTGGAGTTGGCTGCCAGGTGTACTCTGAATAGGCTGAGGAAAAGGTTTGAATGCCTTTAAGACAAGGCAGAAGTCCAGGAAGGCAGACAGTGGTGCTTCTGAAGAATCAAAATGGATTACTGAATGCTCAGATAACCTCTTCCATTTAGCAGTCTGGTGGAGTCCTTTCTGCTGGAAGCCAGGATGTTTTCAACTACTAAAGAGCAGGATCTGTGAATGGATGTCAGAGAATGGGGTTTCCAAACTGTGCTGGGGCCACTGATGGGACTCGTGTGCCTATAATTTGCCCTCCTCAAGGAGCACATGAGTACATAAACAGAAAAGGATACTACTCTATTGTATGGCAAATTGAAATCCCATTGGAGATATCTACAGACCAGTTTGGATACTTTGCAAACTGGACCACCGGCATGCAGGCAGACATGTGGCCCAAAAGTCTCAGGTATATCCAAGCTGCGAACTGAGCCAATGGTGCCGAATTGCCTGAAAATGGTTGATCAATAAAAGTGTTCTCAAACAGAGTCTACTAGGGTCCCAAAGAACTCAATTTTCTGAGTGGGAACCAAAGTTGACTTTCCAGTGTTTAGGATCAGACCCAGATGGCCGAGCAAACACAGTACAATGTTAATGGGGGAAAAGATTTCCCCTCAGTAACCAATCATCCAGGTATGAGAAGATGTGGATTCCTTTCTGAGGTACATCATCACCACGACCATAAATTTGGTAAAAACCTGAGGGGCAGAAAAGAGGCCAAAGGGAAGCATCATATACTGAAAGTGATGCTCTGCTACGACAAACCGAAGGAATCACCACATGAAAGTCGGTGACCTGAAGATCCAGAGCAGCAAACCAGTCATTCTGAGCCAATGCGAGGACGGTAGTCGATAAAGTGACCATTCAGAACCTCATGCATGTAATATATTTGTTGAGGCAGCAAAGATTGAAAAGAGATTACTTACTTGTAACTGGAGGTTCTTCAAGGTGTGTGGTCCTATCTGTATTCCACACAGATGCTCATGTGCACCACACACCTGAGTCTCGAAGCGTTTCTTAGCAGTATCCATTGACCCACCCGTGTGTAGTGCATCTCCTCATGCTCCCAGCCCAGGGTATAAGTAGTAGTGTGAGTCAACGCCTCTCCAGTCTCCCTCTTATTGTAATGGAATCCAGTCCGAAGCGAAGAAGTTGGAGGGCGGGTAGTGGAATACAGATAGGGACCACGCATCTCAAAGAACCTCCAGTTACACGTAAGTAGCCTCCTCTTCTTCATGGTATGGTCCCTATCTATATTCCATACATGGGTGACCGGTGAGAAGTGGTCAGCAGAGGTGGTTGTGAGGATGCCAATGGAAGTGCAGTCTGCAGTATGGACTGGCCCATGGCGACGTCTGTAGCTGCTGCTTGTGTGATGGCATGGTGTGTCATGAACGTGTGAAAGGAGCACCACATTAATGCATGATCTATGTCTTGCCACAGTGGTCCCCAACCTTTTTCGTCTGGCGGGTGCCAGACGATGAGCCACGGAGGACTGTGGCGGTGGACGAGCATCTGCCAAAATGTCACTGACAAGCGGCATCATCCAGAGGCGTCGCCACCAAAATGCTGCCGAATTTCGGTGGCATTTCGGCGGTGACGCCTCTGGATGACGCCGCTTGTCGGCAGCATTTCGGCGGATGCATGTCCGCCGGCCAGTACGCGGGCGCACTTAGATGCCCCGGCAGGCACCATGGCTCCCGCGGGCACCACGTTGGGGACCCGTCTTGCCAGGATATGTCCGCCAGTGAGGCTGATGTGGCGGCCTGTGCTCACATAGAGTACACCATGATTCTATCAGACGGGGTACGTTGAATTGGTTGTAGAATTCACAGATGCACCCCGAGACCCATTTGGAGATTAATTAGGATGAGAGCGCTTGGATTGTCCAGCAATGGCCACAAATAGTTTTGGCGATGAGTGAAAGGGTCGAGTCCTATGAAGGTAGAATGTCAGTATACAATGGATGTCAAGGGAGTGCAAGGCTCTGTCAGTAGGGGAGATGTGTGCGGTTAGAGGCGGAAATAGGCAGCTGTATGCACTGATTTAGGTGGAACTTAGACACCACTCTAGGGAGAAAATTAGGGTGCAACCATAAGGACACCTCTTTGTGAAATATCGTCTGTGTGGTGGTGGTGGTGGGGGGGGGGTCTGCCACCATGGCTGTGAGTTCACTGACTCATCAGGCCAAGGTAATGGCTACCAAGAAAGTCACTTTCATTGAGAGGTGGGAAAGGGAGCCTGTAACTAGCAGCTCAAAGGGTGGCTTCATGAGGTCTGAGAGAACAAGATTAAAACCCCACAGCAGCGTGGGCCTCAGTACTGGTGGAAAGGTGTTAAGTAAACCTTTCATGAAGTGGATAGTAGTGGGGTGTGTAAACACTGAGGTGCCATCCACAGGAGGCAGAATGGCACTGAGTGTTGCCACGTGCACTCAAATAGAATTGATGCCCAGGCCAGACATCTTGAGGACAAGGAGGTAGTCAAGAATGAGTGGAATAGACACCATGCTCAGTGAGTACTGATGGGCCCATGCTGTGAAGCATCTCCATTTACCTTGATAGCAAGCTCTGGTGACAAACTGGATTACAGCATGCACAGTTTACCCTCTACGTGCATCCAAATACTAGGCTGTGAGGTGAAGAGGGTCTGGATTGGGAAGACAGAGCCTCCCCCATCTTGTGTGAGCACATCTGGGAGTGTGCAGAGGTGGAGTGATGTGCGGGAGAAGAATTTGAGAAGGTCCATGAGCCAGAACAGGGCTATGAGTATGATGGTGGCTCTGTTCCAGCGAATCTTGCATAGCACCTGTGGCAGGAGGGGTATGGGGGAAAGGCATAGTAGAGGTTGCCTGTCCAGGGGAGGAGGAAAGCATCACCCTGAGACGGCCTCCATAGAGCTCCTCTGGAGCAATAGACGGACAGCTTTTGGTTCTCATGAAAGAGATTCCATCTCAAAGAGGTCCCATCCGGGGGGTGCCCCTCTTCGCAAATAGATACAAGAGTGTAGTGTTGCATTGCTCCACTCATGATTGAGGTGAACAGTCCTGCTGAGTGTATTGACCAAGGAATTCTGGGGGCCCCAGTACAGCTTAAAGTGTCACATGTTCTTTGATGCATCAGTTCCAAAGCCAGAGTGACTCAGAGCAGAAGGAGGGAGACCTAGCAACTTTTTGTTGATGTACACCACTTCCGTGATGTTGTCGGAGAGCAGCTGAACATGGAGGGACTGAATGAGCAGGAGCAAGGCCTGGCATACTAAACAGACTGCCCGCAGTCCTAGCACATTTATGTGCATCCTGGCTTCCCATGGCATCTACATCCCCGGAGCTGTATGGCGGCCTAAGTGGGCTCCGTGACCGATGAAGGAAGTGTCCATCATGATGGGGTGTATGTGTGTAAGTCTAAGGGGGGGCCTTGGACCAGGGATTGATCTTGGAGGGACTGGACCGCCATGTGAGGAAGGACAATACGGCCCCAGAAACAGTGACCCTGGACTCTCTATGAGTCTCTGTTGGATGTGTAGAAGGAGAGGAGACAAGCTTGAAGACAATGTGTATGGAGATGTGCGTGCGCTGTCATGTAGGTGCAGACTGCCATATGACCAAGGAGGGAGAGACAACGGCAGACTGTGATGTGTGGTCTTTAATGCACGTCTGCGATGAGGGTTGTCAGTGCTGCAAAGCAGTCTGCTGGGAGAAAAGCCCTCACCATGCTAGAGTTGAGTCGCGCTCCAATGAAGTGTATCATCTATATAGGCGTCATGACTTTTCCTCATTGACGCAGATACCTAGAGATGCCAGGAGACTACGAAGACAGAGGATTGCACAGATTGCTTCCTTTTGCGATAGTGCCACCAGGAGCCAGTTGTTGAGGTAGGGGAATACAGAGTAGCCTAGGCAGCACATCTGGGCTACTACCACAGCAAAGGCTTTCGTGAACTCTCTTGGAACTGTTGCTAAGGAGGACCTGAAATTGGTAACATTGGTACCCTACCTGAAAACGGAGGAACTTACGGTGGGCCGGGTGAATGTCCAAGTGGAAGTAAGCATCTTTCATGTACAGAGTTGTGAAGCAGGCTCCCTAGGATAGGGAGGAGATAATTGATGCCAGTATGACCATACAGAATTTGGATTTTCTTATAAATGCATTTAGCACCCAAAGATCTAGAATGGGGCAGTGCCCTATGCCCTTTTTCAGGATGAGGAAGTAATGTGGGTAGAAGCCTCACCACCTCTAGTGAATGGGACAGGCTCTATTGCTCCCTTGACCACCCTTGGAACCTATGGCGACTTGCTCCCTCCTGCACCTGTACATGAAGACAGCATTTTTAGTAGCCATTACCTTAGCACAGCAAATAGGGGAAATAGCTGTGTTGATGGCACGCCCACCGTTCAGTCTTTTTTAAAGGCAAAGTCACCCTGAGGCCACACCTGAAGTTCCTCCCCAAGGTAAGTAACCTTGTCCTTCATATGAAATCAACTCATTCACCTCCCCTACCTTTTTCCCCAAACCACATTGTGACAAGAGGGAGTCAATGCTTCATGTTAGGAGAGCCCTAGCATTTTATTTGGACAGGACTAAGAGACCTACTAAAGTCCTTAAATTCTTCCTTTCATTCACGGAAAGATCCAAAGGCTCCACAATATCAGCTCAAAGACACTCGAAAATGGGCCTCCAGTTGCATTAACCATTGTTACCATGCACATAACCGGTTTCCCCCATCAGGAATCCTCATGCATTCCACGAGATCCATTTCCACTTCAGTTGTGCTTGTTAAAGATATCCCCATCTCAGAAATCTGCAAAGCAGCAACCTGGGCCTCTGCCCATACTTTTATGGAACACTACCTGATTACTCAAGACTCAACCTCTGATGCCATCTTCAGCTCCACAGTACTATCATCAATAACAGACTCCAGTCCAAAGCCGCAGCCTTCCATGGGGGATACTGCTGTGAAGTCACCTACAATGGAGTGCCCACAGGGATACAACCCAAAGAAGAAGAGGAAGTTACTCACCTGCCTTGGACTTTGCAGTGGTTTAGGTTGGCTCTCCAGAGAGGGACCTGTTAGAATCAGTGTTGGTGGGGATGTGTGAATGGGATACCTGCCCAGATATTGGATGATGACTCTTTCCGCCAGTCAAGGGAGTGTTTGTCCCTAGAGGGCATCAACAGTGGCTTGTTTAGCCTGTCCTTGTGGGACAGTAGACAGATCTGAGCCATATCCCAAAACAATCTCATGTATGATGTTTGGAGTGTGGGGTCACAAGTGTGCATGCCGTCATGTGTCCAAGAAGCTGAATTTCTGGCCGGTGTTTGTGGGCTGGCCTGGACTGTCTGTCTATGAGACTCGTCAGGGTGTGGAATCCATGGAGCTGGAGGAATGCTCTCGCTTACACTGCGTCAAGTTCAGCCCCAATAAACTCCAGACATTGTACTGGGATCAAAGTCAATTTCTGGGTATTGAGCTGTAGATCCAGTTGAGCAAATATGTGCATAGTTCTCTGGGTGGCTTCCAGGGTGGCTTCAAAGGAACAAGCCTAGAGAAGGTAGTGGTCCAGGTATGGGTAAATGACAATACCTAATGTTCATAGATGTGCTGCTATGATGGAGAGGATCTTGGAGAATACCCTGGGTGCAAATGAGAGACCGAATGGGAGCACTCTGTACTGATAATGGTCCTGCTCAAAGGTAAATCAGAGGAATCTCCTGTGGGACGATCAGGTTGAAATGTGGAAGTAGGCATCTTGTAGGTCAAGGGCCGAAAACCAAAATCTCCTTGCTCCAGAGATGGAATGGACTTAAATCTGTCTTGCCAGGCTCCATTTCACCATGGTTATGACCAAGGAGTTTGGGGACAGATGCGAGTAAAAAGCTTCAGATCCTTGCACTGGCACAAAGTAGCCTCTCTCCATGCACTTTGCAGTAGACAGTACCAAAGCTGGCATACTCCAGAAAATCTTAATAGGCTCTAGGAGCCCACTGTTAATAAGGAGAGCAACTCTCCCAGAGGCAGATGGCTGCAGGATATCCAACAACCTATGGGTATTCTCCTGCAGAAACTCTGCTTGAATACCCAGGGGAAGTGGTCATGCACCACAAGAGGTCCTGGTACACCTTGAAATCCTCTATCAAAAGGAGAAAGAGAACTAGGTACTGCAGAATTGGCCGGGGACAAAGATGAAGCAGTTAACTGTGCCAGAGTTGGATCCTGTTCCACGACTCTGAAGGCTCCACAAGGGGAAGGTTCACTGGTACCTGGGCCTATGGTGGATCGATGGTCACCACTACATGCCTTCTCAGTGATCACTGCTTACAGCGAGATGAAGAGTAGGACTTCTCCATGGAATCTATGGGATGCTCCTTGGTCACAGACCACTAGGATGGTGATCAGTAGGTACCATGCTGGGGCCCCCATCCTGAGACAAGCACCAACCCAGGTACCCACAGTGCTCCAGGAACAGCCCTCAATGCGCTTCAGGTAATGGAGAACAGCAGGAAAATCCCAACTGGGATGCTGCATCCCAGGCTTCAGGGGATAACAGTGGAGCCAGCCCTGGGGTGTAAGCTACTGGTCTAATAAATCGGTAGCCCAAAATGAAGAGGGAACTAGCGCCAACAGTGGCAGCCAGTACACTTCCATTGTTTCCAGTGCTGGAAGTGGTGTCAACCCCAGCAGTGGTACAGAGGTCACTAACGGTGCTGCAGTGCTGGTGGTGACTGCTGCCACAGTAACATTGGCAGCACCAACACCACCGGTGCTAAAGAGGTGACTTGCGCTGAGTCTAGCACCAGCCCCACTTTCACTGACTGTAAAAGGGAGACATTGGGGTTTGGGGCCAACAGACCCACAGGTTCAATGTCCCTCCTCCCCCACCAACAGATCTGTAAATGATGCAGCGCTGACAAAGTCCTGAACCAAGAGAAGTTGTGACAGAAAAGCAGAAGATGTCCGTTGCATCCTGATATGCCGCTGGTGCAGAAACAATTGGTGTCCACATTACCCTTGTTGGTACCAGACTCAGTCTCCCCAGGGCCAGAATTGGAGTTGGTAGTATGGGGTCTCTGACTTCCCTGCATAGTACCTGAGAGCAGCTGATGGAATCTGCTTCATCTCACATCCCAGCATTCATACTATGCCAGTCTGCACTCCTTCTGAAGAAGGCAGACAAGTCCCCACACGACCTGGAGTGGCCACAATCTGTCTTACGTGACTTTTTCCTTGATACACTCAACAGGGAGCGACTCTTCCATCTCTTCAGAGCGTGCAGTTCCAGGATGCATAGCAGCCACTCCCAGAACCCTGAGTGACCTCTGATCCAACGCATGCCTCTCTGGCAAAGCAGGATGCATGGCCTGTTCGAGCAAGCGCTGCTTTAGACAAAGATCCCTTGTCACCTGAGTCCATTTCATGAACGATTTGCAAATCAAACACTACTCCTTGTCATTGGCTTTGCCTATACACAGCAAGCACCAAGTGTGGGGATCATGGGGGGAGTGATCCCCCAACAATGACAATGTTTAAATCCCAGTGAGGGCATCATCAGGAAATACTTATACTAAAGCTAACTGTATGCAAGTAGAGAAAAGTCACTAAGAAACAGAGAGGTTGTGAGGTTAGAAACCAGACAGAGCTCTGACTACTGTCACGGGAGGCAAGAACAAACTGAGAGGGGTTTGGGGCAGTGCTGCCTCATATAGCCAGGGGAGGAGCTATGACTAGGAGGCACGAGCACTGTCCCTCTACAGGTACTGCTAGGCAAAGTTCTCTGGCACCAGTGCACTGGGTGTGCCCACACTTAAGAGGCATACACAGCTGCATCTACTAGAAGAAAAAAAAATTGTTTTCAAGGCATTTTTACTGTTTGCATTTCCTGGTTGCCGTTTTGAATTCCACAAAGTTGGGGAGGGGGAAGAGAGGGGAACAAGCTGCTGGTGGCATACAATCCACCATTAGCAGATATTGTACATGCTGTTAGCCGGGGCTTCTAATGACTTTTGCATTGGTTCATAGTACAGAAATCTCTCCCATTACTGTATTAACATTAAAATGGAGCTAGAAACTTACTGAGCTCAGGGGTCGCTTCTGGCCCTTCTGGGTCTACTGCAGGTTCTACCTTGGGCTGTTCTTGGGGGGGGGGAAGAGAAGGGGCAAATAGCTCCTGTGAGTACATCCCCAAGATGTGCTGCTGCTGCTCCTACTGCAAAGCCTCCTCTGGGACTGGTTTCAGCAGGAGTGACTGCATTATCCTCACTTGGCACCTACTGCTGGCTCCCATCAGGCCCCATGCTGGATTCTGGGCCCAGCTGAGCACCATACAGGCTGACCAAGTCATCATGCACCATTGGCTCCATGCTTGGCCCAGTACACAGCACAAAGTCAAATTCATCATAGAATGGTCATGATATAACCACGTTGCAGTTCTGGTCCCTGGTTTTCCAGTACTCAGTCTTGAGCCACTTAATCTACTGCCTGCAGCGGTCACTGGCCTGGTAAATTTGCAACACTGCCAGTTTCTTCACTATTTGCTAGTATGTATGGTAATTCCTGGTACTTTTACTTAAGTCCACTGTTTTGCTGGCCCCGCACCAGAAATTTACCAAAGTCTGGCTATGTTCCCCTGATCATGAAACAGCACACTTTGCAAAAGACTTCTTCTGTGTTTGCAATGGAGACCGAAGAGAAGGCTGGTGGATGAGTGTTTGTAGCTCAAGTGTTCAGAAGACAACGGAAGGATTAAACACTGACTCACCGAGCTGCTGCTCTACACCAAAGCAAGATGCTTCCATTCCCCTGGAGTCAATTAGAGATTCTTGGAATCAAGACAAAGGAAGTTGGCCCATGCGGTTGTGGGATACTTTTGGCAGAGTCCCAGAACCTGAGCTGGGGGGAGAACTGTGTCTGCACTGCAAAGAAATTGAATTTAAACCCTGGGTCCCAGCTTGACTCAGGCTTGAACACTTCAGCCCCGTGGGGTCCTAGCAACTTAGGTCCAAGCCAGAATCAGAGAGTTGTGTGTAGACAGAAGGGAGTTGGGATCAACCCTGAGTCTGGGCTTAAATTGCAGCCTACACCTGCCTTGGGAGCCTTTTCCAATTTTCAGTAGTCTCACTGGCTTCAGATTTTATTTTCAAATATTCCCACTGAGTTCAGAACCATCTTTAAACAAAACTGACCCCCAACTCAGCAAGATGAATTAAGCTTGCCTTTCTAAGTGCCTCTGGAAACCAGATATCTGCTCAGAGACCTCCCTCCAAAAGGAGCAACACTTGATACATCAGGCCATCAAGGTTAAGACTGAGGAGTATTCATGCTCCAGTTGAAGACATGGAAAAAGGAGGGGGAAAAAACCTCATTTAGTGACATGCAATATGCTGTGCTTGCCTTGAAATATTAGGTCCACTAAGATATACCTGCGAATAGCTGCAGCTTGCACACCTTTTAATTAGCAGATCTGGAAGACAGACCATCTGTTGCTTTAAGTCATACATAAGAAAGCAAGCCCTGTGATGTGAAACACAATTAAGGAAAGATATCTTTTCAAGTTACAGCTTCAAGCATTAGATCCCTCTCACATAAAACATCACAAGGAATTTAGCAGTCAATGTCTTTGTTTTTAAACATACAAATACCTGAAATGGAAATACTTTTTTCCTTTTAGTGTGGACTTCATGTATACATCAGACACAGAGTAGGATTCTAATGGAGACAGATAGTGCCCTTCTGTCTGATACAGAGTGAATTTGTCTCACATGGTGGGGCCTGTGAAAGGAAGGCATGGGGGCCACAGCAGTGTAGCAGGTTGGATGGGGCACCCGGCCATGGAACCAGAGAAAAAGTAACAATAAAAACTTGATGTGGTGTACTTAATACAAGATCTAACATTATGCTGGTATATTTACCTCTCTTGTCTGTTTTCTCATCCATTTCTGAAGTCCCTACCAAATTTGGGTGCTACCAAAAAAACAGCTGTTCCTTTCAAGATTGTATTGGGAAAATATTATATTATTTCCTCCATTGCTAAAAATGTTTGACCCTGTAAACATCAATGAGATTAAACACACAAGACTGAGTGTTCCACATTAACAATCCACTCAGATTATATACTTGGTGCAAATCTGCAAGAGGCTCTACTGTGCGTATACTCCGGTAATGCCCTCAACTACAGCCATACTAAACAGATGTTTTAAACTTCCTGAATGCAATGTACAATAGAGATTTACCTACTGTTCCTGTGTTATGGTTATTGTGTACTTCAAAAGAACATTAAAAAGTATGTTATTACTTGTTACTTTTATTGGTGTATGCTATAAAATGTACAATTCCCAGATGGGAATGGAAAAACAAACAAAAAAAAAAAAACAAAAAAAAACACCACCCAAGAATTTCCTACGGACGAGGAATAGCTCAGGGAAGCAGCACAATGCTATCTAATGGAAGAGAAAATAAATGGCACTCATAAGGCCTGGGTATGCATTTCACCACACACAAAAAAAAAAAAATCTTCACAGCATAATTGTAAGGACAATTCATATCCAGAACAATTAACACTCACCAGATGGTGTTATTGGTAAGACTATCAAATAAACACAAAATATGTACTCTACGTAGATATCTTCCTTTTATACTTTTTGGGGGTTTTGATACTTTGTTTTTAGTCTCATTTTGTAAGTAGTTTCTTATAGTTGCTACATAAAACCAACCAGAAATGTTAAGCTAAATGAAATTTGCATTTATGAAAAAACAATTACCTTTCCAAAAAAAAAAAAAAGGGGGGGGGGGAGGGAGTTTGACAAAATCTATGATGTTGAGTCACAAAGGCAAGGGCACAGTGTTTAGTTGCTTAAGACGGTGGCAGAGAACAAAGAATCCCAAAATTTGGAAAGTAGAGAACTCTCAGTTAACTTCAGGGGAATCACTTTCGATTACTGTAAAATTGCTCAGAAACATATGTTTTGTAACTTACTACTGATGAGAACTAGAGTAAATTACAAATTAGTGACCAGATTTTATCTTTTCAAGAGCAAAAAAGGGAAATCTTTTGCAACACACCAGAAGGCATGGAATGGTAAGTGTCAGCTCTGTCTCATGCTATCCATAAACCTGTAAGGATCTCCACACAAGTTCTGAAGCAGGAAAGAGGGTAGTCTCTCAGCAATTCTCCCAATGAAGCCAACCTACTAATCTGTTCCAAGTTTTTTATTCATAATGAGGAGACACCCTCAACGGGTTTTATTAGTTGTCAGCCATAGTGTCATTTATAGGTCACCATGCAACAAAACATGTATTTTTACATTTTGGTTGTGGCCTGGGACCTTTTAAAAAGATATCCCATCTTAAAGAGCTCAAATGATGGAGAATCCACCATATACCTAGGTAAGTTGTTCCAAAAATTTGATAACCTATTAAAAATGCACACACTACTAACCTAAGTTTGTCTAGCTTCAGTTTCCAACCATTGGCTCTCATTTCACCTTTTCCCACTGGATTAAAGAACTATCTACTCCCAGAAATCTCTTCCCCATGCAGGTAGTTGTAGATAGATCAAGTGAACCTCAACCTTCTTTTGAATAAAACAGACAACTTCTTAAGTCTCTGATTTATTGGCTTTGTTTTCCAGCCCTCAAGTCATTCTTGCATCACAAAACCTTCCCAATTTTCAGCATTATTTTGGACATGCTAACATCAAGACTGGACACAGTATTTCAATTACATAGCCTCACTAATGCCAAATGCAGTGTAATACCACCTCCATTCTCCTACTTGTTCTTCCCAGCTTACATTATCCATAGAGGTGTAAGCCCTCTTGGCCATATCACACAATGGGAGCATGTGTTCAGCTGTTTATCTATCATTATCCCAAAAACATTTTCACTGCTACTCTACTCAAGGATACCATCTCCCTTACTGTATGTGACCTCGCACCCAGGTGTAGCACTGCACACATTCAATTAAGCCCTCCTGACCAAATGATCCAGAGTGGCCTCTACAGCTGACCTGTCCTCTTTGTTGTTTATCACTGCAAATGTTCATCTTCAAATTTTAACAGCAATGATTGTTTTCTTCCAAATCTTGGATGCGATATTAAATAGCACTGGGCCAAGAACAGATCTCTAAGAGACCACACTAGAAACACTCCCATATAGTCTGATAACCCATTACAATTACTTTGAGATCCATCAGTTTGTAATCCATGTAACATGGGCTATATTGAAAAGTTAGGACTATACAAAAAAAAAAAAAAATCGGAATGTTGTGTAATACTAAGACTAAATCATAAAGAACTTAAGTATATAATCTCAATGTAGCTAGTTCTATCTTGTATTCTCAATTAAAAACAATATCAAGTGTGACAAAACCTATTTTCCACACAAACTATGTTGATTGCCATTATGTTACCATCCTTTTAATTCTTTAGTGGCTGTTTCCCATGTCAATCTTCCCATTACCTTGCCCGGGATGATGTCAAGCTAACTGGTTTATAGTTACCTGGGCATCCCATTTACCGTTTTTCAATACTGGCACAACTTGGTACCTGCAGATAATTCAAAGCCTCTCCCTGAACAAACTATATTTGATATCCAGAGATGCTTTCTTCTGGATGTTTACTAACATATAGTTGTGTCACACTTCAAAGCAGCGCCTATACACTTTTGTACACTCATCTTGGAGAGCCTAAGGCCCCACAACATCAGTTCTCTCCCCACTTCATACTCATCTGTGGCAACTAACAGCTGGCATTATGAGAGAAACTGACTTGACAAAACCACAGGCATTTTGGTGCACTCAGCCATCATTAACTAGAAGTGAGAACACAACATAGTCGTATGTAACAGCTCTGCATAAGCATATGAAATAGCTGCAGCTTCAGTTTTGCGGATACAGAAACAGAATTGGAAGAACCATCAGAATAGGTGGAAGTGTGGCTAGTTAACCATGAATCTAGGTGTTCCTGATTGAGTTTTTGCTGATGTTATGACCGGAGTTGTTTTGCTGATATTAGGAACATTGTTAGTTTGCAAGGGGTTACTATGAGATATGTGCTTTGTTTTGAGCAACCTATTAAGATAAGTCAGAGTGTGTAAGTTGGAGAAGTTTTCTATGAGCTCAGAGGGTGACATCCCACTCCCCAATGGATAAGAGGAAGGCTGGCCACCAAAAACCTGCTGCTGACTGCTCGACACTATCTCAGACTTTGGGTAACTATATCTGGGTTGCACAGCACTATTGCTATTTTAGATGTGTGCTGTAGACTCAAAATGGATTTTGGGGGGGGGGGGTGAAAGCACTGACATTTGTATCAATCATTTATCAAATGGAGAGGTTGTGTCCCCATCGATTTATTCCTGAAACCACCTGAAGAGGGGGAAAATAGAAGTTACCATAGTTTTGGGTTCAGACAACCCTGGGCAACATTGGATATGATTTCTTTTTCAGAGCCAATATTATTTGGAATTTGCCAGATCACCTTAGTGGACCTTAGTCAGTCTTCTAAGGGATCGGTGCACCATCTCTGAAGAGGCTCAACTTTGGTCTAAAAGCAAAGACTGTACTACGGTCTCAAACTAATTCATTAGACAAACTCTTTACCTTGATCTTTAGCTGCTGGTTTTAGCTACATTTGCTAAGCAACATCCAGTTACTACAAATCTGTGTAACAGTGTAAAGTTGAACGTAGCACAAGTACTGCACCAAATGGTTGCTGGGAGAATACAGTGACATCTAGAAAGACAAAATTTAACACCTGTGTCAACAGCTGCAATACTGTAATTAGCATCTCCAGTAGAAGCCAACTCAAACAAAAAAAAATTAAAAATTTATTGTTTAAGTTTTTCAAATACGAAACTCTAAAATCTACATAATTATTATAAAACATATTTCCTTACAAAATTCTTTGATTAACAATTTGTGTGATATAACATAAGGTTATTTTAATGTTAATATTTTCCCACAATTTTAAGATACAGGCATTGTTAAAATTTGCTCAGTAAAAAAGTGTAACCCACTGAGTAGTTAATGTAGCTTGTTATGTTCTTGGGTTTTTCTTTAAATTAGATCTAGGAATTTTAGAATTCTCTTCATTACTTTTTCCAATCAAACGGATAGTGCTGCTCGGACTCCAGGTGCATAAACTGTAACTAATAAACGTAATCTCCATTGATTGGATTATTTGTAGAGAACCAGCAATATAACACCGGGGACAGACTTGAAGGGTTTCAATTGCGTTACAACTTGATGTCTTCTGTTCCACTGATTAAGAACACAATTTAAAAACTACCTTTTGGGCAAATTTCTAGTTCAACTTTTGAATTACGAGCTAAACTTGTCAGGCATTTAAGCTGTGTTTTAAGAGAAAACAAGTGCAACATGCAAACTGTACCTTAAACCCCAGAAGAAAATTCACACATTTACAAATTAAACCAAGAGTAATCTTTCCATACAAATTCCTTAAAAAATTTTAACATATTCTAGCATCAAATGAAAGGACATGCACAAAACCCAAGTAATGTAATACTGGAACTTTCTAGTCTATCATATCCTTAAAATGCTAGAAACAAAACAATCTAGGAACAGATAACATGCAAATATGAACAACTTCAACTTGAAGTAACTTTTTCCATAAGATTACATAATTGTACAGCACATCTTGCTATACTGAACAGTAACACCCCAAATCAATGGAATACAGGAACTTTAAGTCTTCAAGTGTCATTGGTTAAACACTTTTAAGCACTGCCCTACTTCTTCTAAAGTGATGCACCCTTTTCTCCTGTGAGGGGAGGAAAAGAAAAAAAAATAGTTTTAATTCACTGAAAAGTAACAATATTGCTAGATATTACAATATAATGAAGTAATGTAAGTTACATAAAGCAGAAATATATTTTAAATTTTGCTCCTTCAAAATCCCATGTTCTAAAAATGCAGATTTTACATAAAGCTTTTTAGTTCAGATAATAGAGTAGGAGTGTCTATTCTGCAAAAACAAGTAGAAACTGAAAAACTATTCAAAGATTCAGAAAGAGCCTTAAAAAATCCTAATGGAGAGTTTAATCAGAAGATGCCAGGGTGTGTTTACATAAAAACAGTGTGATCACAAGTTGTAATTAGCCCAAACACACATTTGTTTTGTTTTGCTTTAGGTCACAAAACAAAACAACCCTGAGAGTGATTGGAAACACTAGGCCTTAGACCTGAGAGGTCTAAGAATAAGCCACCATTCTCCATTTCACAGCTGGAAGGGCTGCAGTAGCAACTCTTACTGATTTTGAATGTCAGAATACAGTTATGACAGATCTGAAGAACATAATTTATAGAACCCAAGTCATTCTCTGGATGAGGGAATAAACTGCTGCTTGTTCAGTACCAACAGACCAAGGTTAATCTATTTCTCATTGAAGGAAAATGTAATGGAAAGATGTAATGTGGAAGAAAAGGCTAATGCCAATACTGCCAGTTTGAATTGCATAGCAGTTTTTGTGCAGGTTTGTGATACTGCACTGTTAAATCTAATTCCCACAAGTCAAGGCCATCAGTGGTTCCATAAAGGTTGTCTTGGGTACTGGTATTAAGATTCAAGACCTTCCAAATACCACTGCAATAGTTATATCAAAGATCTCTACAGAAAAGCAAGCAAACAATCGCAGTAAGTGTCAGAGCCAGACACAGATATGGTCCAGAGCAGCCTACAGTTGCAAAAACTGAACAAGTCCATCAGCATTTGAATTACTTGTCACCATAGTATTTAGTGGTGGAAGAAAAAGGACATAACAAATTTTTGAAGTTTGCTTTTACTCCGTACCTTGAAATAGTCCTCTTGGGATACAAGAGTGTTTCTCAGACGGTTCTCGGGATTAAACAGACAGGATACCACTGTCTGTATGCTTCGGTCCACAGACTTCTGAAATACATGTTTTCAGTAACATGCATCTACAACAATACTGATTTTATTAACTATCATGTCTATAAATCAGATGCTAAACTCTGAAGTGTAAACATTCAGGATTACTGGCAAGTGTCAATATTTATCAAGCACTTATTTGCTATAGTAGATTTGCTAGTTTATATGCACACTGTATCAATATATTACACAACAACAATTTTGTTCTTTCCCTCGGAGTTATATGAAGCGTCTCTTTTCTTTGTGAAAGGAAGTTACTAGGCTGGGGTTTTACAGAATTATCTGAAGGAGAGATTTCCGTTTACTTGTTTCCTCTAGTAACCTGGTCCACACCTGAAATGCCACTGACCAAAAAAGTGTTCCATCTCCATATCGCAAGCCAGAATTTATTACTAATTGGCAATACGAGCAAGTGATGTCTACTGAATACCAAGTTAAATTTAAGTCCCAAATGTTAAGGATCTACAACCAGAAGGGGACATGATGCCCTTTCCTAAACTATGAGACTTCAACATGAAAGACAAGTGTGATACTCCCCAATGTTTTTTGTCTCCACAAATTGTCAGAAGCAAAATAAAATTAAAATTGTTAAATTGAAAAAACCAAGTTGTACCTTATTTCATGTGATTCCCACTGTAAGTCAAGCCATATGGCTAAACAAAGTTGCTTGCTGAATTAATGCTGATTTATATATTTGTCTATCATAATACCCAACAACCTCACACTGTCTGAGGAAGTATTTACCACCCCTTACTGAGGGGAAACTGAGGCACTGGGTAGCCTGTGACCTTGGACAAGTCTCTCAAAGTCTAAGACTATGCAGAAACTGAACCCAGGATCCCAGGACTGTGCCCTATCTACTACATCTTCCTTCCACCCCTTCTACACAAGTTCCTAGAAATAGGTTATACGGTGACATTTAAGAATATACATCTTCAGAGTGAACACTTGCCTTTTGTGGACTGTTTCCAGATGGTTGTGCAGGCTCTGGAACAGAACATTCTGCTTGGATAACTTCTGGCTCTACTTCACTGCAGTGGTAGTTTACTGGGGTATAAGCCTGTATAATTAAGTATTGCAGTTAAGGAATGAAAGTATAGATGCTACCCATTCCAAGGTGGATGGATGTGGGTCTACTGCAATTTGAATTGGAGCAGTTTGGAAGAACAGCAGCTGGGTCCCTGGTCCTCAACTACCACTAAGGCAGAGCAACTTTTTTTTTTTTTTTTAAATTAAAGTGTTGACACTTTCAAACATTGAAAAACATCAACCCACGAGTATCTATTGCTCCTTCCAGATAAAATGAATGACCGGTTCACCGGGATACATTTCATGGTGTAATGCTGGAAGTTAGACCCAGCTCTCCCCCTCAAAAAGGGTTATTTTAATAGGGAATTTTATCTAATTTGGGTGGAGAGGAAGGGAAGAAAAGGTGTTCACAGCTGAAGCCAATAGACTGCAGAGACCAGGCCAAGAGCTGGAAGAGAGCACAGGTATATAGTATCTGATTGCCATCAGAAAGAATCTGGCGTGGGAAGTTCTGGGGGATCCAAGGCACTAATAAACAGAGGCCCAAAAATCCTTGAGAGCCACTGAGCTTCCAGTAGTCTCCTGGTGAAAGATTCATGAGTACAATGCCATTCCATTAGAGGTACTGCACAAAAGTAGTAATCACTTCATGGCTCAAATGGCTTATCAAGGCAAAAATGATGCGACAGTATCTCCTACCCTATATGGACACCCAATTGGGAGATACTTACTGAATGGCTTTAGACTGAGTTCTTAAGTTATAACTAAGCATTACAAGAAACGTGCTGGTATCTGAAGCTTCAGCCAAGAAACACTGTTGTAATCAAGGAAGGGAGCTTGGCTGACTACTCATATGGCCACAACACCCTTGTGACCACTGCCCCTCTAAGAAACCCCCTACACACAAATCTGTGATAAATTTACTTCCTAAAAACGTCTGTTCTCCCTACTTGTTTACACTGTGTCAGACTACTACAATTAATAGCTTTATTTTTCCTGTTCCAAACTATAAAATAGTTAATACATTGCAACAATGAAGCACTATACAATGAAGGTGTATGGTGCTTACTACATACATACATAACAGCAAAATGTCTCATTCAAAAAGCTGTGTTTCTTCTAGAGAGAAATTCTGCTGATCCATTCAACCCAATATAAGCACTATTATTCTGAAAGACAGCTCACCCTATAGCATCTGTCTCTAATGCATACTATTTGTCTGCCAGCCAGTAATTGGGATGGAACAAGAAGTTGCTTTTTAGGAGAATGTTTAGTAGCCTGTTAGAATGAATTCCTTTAAACATTAAATGTTATGTATTTTAAACTGGCTGGAAATTCAGGTGTATGGCCACTTCCAGACTGCTGTGAGTGGTGAGTCTGCTTCTGCTTCTGGTGAGCTCCAGTAGATGGAAGACATTGTAATGGATCTACAGACTTTCCCTGCAAAGAATGTGTTGAGCACAGGGATTCCTCCCTCTATGTTAGATGTTACAGTATGCTACCAAGAAAGCTTGGTACACATGATCTACCCCACCCACTCAAAAACAGGACAATACAAGTCTGTTCTTAACTATGACTTGAGCTGAGTAATTGTTCAACATGGGGATGGGTGGTGACACCTGCAATAGTTTGTGAAAGAGAAGTCCATCCCTGGGACTCAAAACATCAGAGTGGGAAAGTGATGAACATTATTTCCAATCCCCCACCCATCCTATAGGGGAACTGCGAGAAATGGCATTGAAGAGATACCATTCACAGGAAGAAAAACCAAGAAGTATAGCAACTTTGAGATAGACTAGGTCTACACTGGAATTAAGACACTGCAACTTGCCCATGCAAGCTGACTTTGGCTCACGGAACTCAGGCCAAGAGACTGTTTAACTGTGGTGTAGACGTTCAAGCTCAGACCCAAGCCCTCCGACCGCCAGGCTCCAGCCCAAGCCCCAATACCTACAACTGCAATTAAACAGCCCCTTAGCCCAAGCCTCACAAGCTCAAGTCAGCTGGTACAGGCCAGCTGCCAGTGTCTAATTCCACTGTACACATATCCTATCCATATACTCAAGCAGCACAATTTCAAATCATGGCCAAATTATTCATTGCACTAAAATAATTATCCCTAAAGGGAAGTCATGTCAGACCCTCCAACGGAAAAAAAAAACAAAGTACATCTGGATTAAATGTGGACAGTGATTGGCGTTTTAGGTTTTATACAAGTAGAATAAAATTCTTACAAGTCTCTAAAAGGAAAATAAGTGTAAGAATTACATGTTTTGTCACTTCTGCAAAGCCATGGAAAATTACCTTTCTTTGGGAGTTGGAGCTGATGGCTTCCAATCATTGTTGCCAGTCCATTCAATTTGGCAGAGATACTATAGTCTATCTTGCTTCAGTAGGGTTTGGAAGGAACCAGATTCAGCAATTTGTAGACACTTTCAGAAATACTACAAGCGTCTGCTTTACTATACATTATCAGAGAGCCTTTCAAAAAAATTGGAACAATCAATAAGCAGCAGTAAAGCCCTCCTTGTACAGGTCTTGAAGAAAAAAGTTAAGGCTATCATTTTATCCCCTCTAATTTTCCATGAAAAGGAGTGGTTCAAATTATGTTATTTTAGAGCCTTAGAACTCTCCCAGGGGCTTAATTGGGAGAATATGGAGGGGAAAAAAAAAAAGATATGAAACTTGTTTTTGTTCTCCCAAGAAACTCTTCCTTAAGAGAGAGCTTCCATGCAAGTACAAAACCCTAAACCAAGACTTAATCAGCAATATCAGTCATGAGTACCACTGTCAGCATTTAATCCAGAAAGGTCTACTCTTTGCAGAGCAATTTTGCACCAATAAAAGTTTGATTTTGGTTACAAGTGTTAAGATAGCAGAGCACCACTCAGACAAGAAGGTTGAAGTTTCATGCACTAAGTTTTATCATCTTACCGGAGGTATAACATAATTCCTTTGCTCCCCAGGAGGCCACTGTGGTGGGACCTTAAAGATTTAATAAATAAGAATTATCCTTTATCTTGTCTTGTGCAAAGAACACTTACAATAACTGCAGTTCTTGGAGGTAAGTAAGTGTGTGAGTGACCACAATTGTGGTGCTCATGCACACTAATTCAAACCTTTTGACCCTCAGCATTGTCTCCTTGTGCATGCCCCATGAAGATATGTAGGACAGTGCAGCCCTTACTGCTTCTCACTTCCCTCACTAATTCAGAATCCCAGCAGACATGAACTCCAAAAGCACAGGGATAGAGGGTAGGTGAAGGAGCTACACAGACTAGACATCTTGAACCACAGTAACTATAAGTAAGGCTGCGAGTCTGTCACGGAGGTCATGGAAGTCAGAGTCCTTAACTTCCAGAGACCTGCATGAGTTCAGTCCACACCAGTCAGCTGCAAGGTCCCCCCCACCACCAGTGGTGGCTGGAAATTGCAGGGTACCTCCAGGAGCTCCCAGCCACCATGGGCAGCGGGGATGCCTCAGGAGCTCCCAGCCACAGGTGGCAGAGGGACCCCAGCAGTCATGCAGATTTTTAGTAAAAGTCAGGATAGGTCACAAGCGTCCATGAATTTTTCCTTTATTTCCCATGACCTGTCCATGACTTTTACTAAAAATATGCATGACAAAAACTTAGCCTAACTATAAGGAACTCTGCTCTCAGTCTTTGTCCATGTGGATCTGAGTTCTAGCAGGTTCCAAAGCAAGTGGGGGGAGGAGGTTTGAGGAGTTCTATTTATATCTAACTAAATACAGATTGCAAAACTGTTCTCCAAAATTTGGCATCTGACCTAGATGCCAAATGTAGGGCATATTTTGTAAAAATAGAAACGGATCTCCAGGAGGCTATTCTGAAGATTTCCTGTACAGGAGTCTCTCTTAGGCAAGCTGAAGGGGTTTGTGCTAGCTAGTCAATAAAGAAAGGCTCTGAAGATAGGGTGTGCAATTTGGCTTCCCTACATTTGAATAGGGTTTGGAGAAGAAAACTGGGAGATTGAGGGCATGGTTTAAATTAAAGTCAGACAGCACCTTGTAAGGAATTTAGGCTATGATCTCAGCACCACACTTTGGAATATCGTCTAAGGAGGATATACCATTAGTGCTTGAGTTTCACCAACACTTCTGGCTGAGGTGAGAGCTATCAGGAAGGCTGTTTTAATGGTGAAGTGGTAGAGTGCCTTGGATAAGGGAACAAATGACAGATCTATAAGGTCCATGAGAACTATGTTAAGGGCTTAACAGTTTCTTGACAAAGGAGTTGTAGGTACCCCCTTGCCTGTTGACATAATACAGGGGTGGCTAAACTGTGGCTCATGAGCCATATGCGGCTCTTTTTACTCCTAAGGGTATTCTGTGCCACTGCTCACTGCAAAAATTAACATTGTGTGCACAGCATTTCCTTTCCCCCACAGAAATGGGCTGAAGTGCTGCTAGCCACCACTAGGGGCCAGTTCACAGATAGAAGACACTGCTGGGGAGAGGGAGAAGATGCTAGAGGGTTCCTCCTGGCAGCTGCAGTTTCCAGCATGCCCTGAGGGAAGGAGAGAGTGGCATGCAGGAAACTCCATGCAAACCTGGGACCAAGCATCAGGCTGTTTCTCCCTCTGGATCCCTGGGCTCTGGAGGGTGGGGGTGGGGAATGGCTGGACTAGGGGGACCATAGCTGGACTCTGGCAGGGGAAGGGGTGTGGGAATCTGGGCTGGGGGACCCTGTGGCTGGCCTCTGGGGGGAGGGGTGCAGATATCTGAGCCGGGGAGGGGGGGCAGCATCTGCCCTCTGGATGGGGGGAGGGAAGAGATTGTGAGTGTGTGGCCTCCCAGCTGGGCTTGGGAAGGGAGGAGTGGGCAGAGAAACAGGAACTGGGGTGCCATAGGGGTTTCTTTAACGCTCTACTCCTAGGAGAGGAAGAGGGAGTGTGGGTGTGTCTGTATTGTTACAGACATATTTGGCTTACAGGCATTTTTAAATAAATTACCAAAATAATTGAAAGTGTGTGATGAGGTAGCTTTACTTTGACAAATAAAATTTGCAGAATTTTAAAATATTGTGCACAGAATTTTTATTTTTTGGGCACAGAATGCCCCCAGGTGTATCTTTTACAGTTAAAGTGTGGAGTTCCCCCTGCTGCCCTCCCCCATTCTCCACCTCCCAGACTCTGGGACCTCTGCCTTGCAGGTAGCAGCTTCTGCACAGCGGGGCAGGGGATGTGTGTGTGGGGGGGAAGTCTTGGGGCTTCCGCCCTGCAGGGCATACCTGCTGGGGCTCGGGACTCCAGCAGGAGCAGGGCTGAAGCCCCAAGCCCCAGCAGGCACCTGCTGGCTCTAAAACTTCTGAAGATTGTTGTATGCGGCTCAGAAAATTTGGCCACCCCTGACATAATATATTGTTGAGCAGGTACTTGCATCAGGATCTGCATTGCGCTTTCTTTCAGAAATGGTAGAAAGGCTCTGCAAGGTAGGCAAATTACCAAGAGTGCTTTACAAAACAAGATTAAATCCTAAATTTTTGCTTGAGTGACTAGTGATGCTGGATGCCCCACCAATCATTGATCAGTTTTGACAACTTGATCAAAGTAATTTGTGGCACTCAGGAGAGCTATAGGGGCCTGCACCATTAAATTCAGCGTTTTGACTAATAATCTTGATTAGATTAAGAGCCTTTACACAGAATTCTAGCCATCCTGTAGATAGCTTTGATTGCACCCACAGATCAGTGGCTTAGACACAGCTGAACTTCAAGACCTCTCAGGATGGGGATGCTCACTTCCTGGTATCAGATGCATTCTTTGGCAGGAAGTATTATTTATTTTAAAGCAGAAAGCTAAGTAATAGAGGGTGTTTTTTAAATTAGACTTTAAAACTTTCCTATAACTCAAATGGCTGAGAAACTCTTAGAAAAGGTCTCTTAAAAAGAGAATACCCCTGACTCTCAGTTAAAAGGTGAAAAAGCTCACACTACATATTTGAAATCTCCAATCTTTTAGCAAATCCAGGGAAAACCAGACTTGACATTCCAAATATTTTTAAAGATTATATACACACACACATATATATATTTTGATCACCTTGCTTCTCAATTGTCTTTTTGGCATTCTTTATATTTGAAGAATGCAAAGAGGGCTCAAACCCATTTTTTTTTTTCCCTTCGCATGTCACCTTTAAAAGCATTTGGTGAAGATATTTACAGCTTAGCTTGAATAGAGCATGCAAGGCCCACAACTAGATTAATATCCCTTCACCAAGCAGAAGATTTTAAGAGCATCACTTTATCAGTTTAAATTATACCAAGTTCAACTGAAGTACTCTACAAACTTTTTAAAATAATGCAGTCGGCAAGTTAGAATACCACACCCAGTTTGGCAAGTTCATGAGGTGCTTGAGGTCAGTTCTATGTGCAAAAACAAGCCTACACAAAGCCTGTAGCCCAGTGTGTGTTACCCAAACACATGTCAAGAATAACATCTGTCATGGTATTTATGGAGAACAGCTATTCAGCCCTTCGTATTTTGGTTAGGTATGCAGTAAGTTTTACCACCACATTGCACTTCCTACTTCTTTACTGTAGGTCAGGGTGATTTTATTTAAATGAAAGCAATTTAAATCAGGAAATAGGGAACATGATTTAAACAATCAGTTTAATCTTGTTTTGAATTTGTACTTTAAGAATCAGCCTTTATTTAGGAAAACTTATTCTCAATTTTTACCTTCTGTGTTAGAAAATTATTACATTCTTAAGTACTACATGATTAATTTTACTCATGTAGTGTGTAAAACCGCATTTGTATGGTAACTGGCATTCATAAATATTGACAAAACAGCTTTTTTTTTTTTTTTAAAGTTACATTAGATGTGCTGATACATAATAAAAGCTTATCAAATCTTGTTTAGTAAATCAGTTTTAAATGCTCAAAGAAAGAATTAGCGGCAGTTAGTGATCTGAATTATTTGAAGTGCTAAACCAAACAACTGGTTCCAGTTGCTTAGCCAGTGACTTCTAGCTGTTCAGTAGTCTGACATTTCAGCAACAAGTATGTATGCTTGAATATTTTTATTTAAATAGGATTACAGTAAGTTTAGGTCCTTTTTTTTTTTATAAAGAAAATATGCATTTAAATCAGTTTAAAAAACAAAATAAAAAAAGCCATTTTTATCCACACTGCTGCGCAGACTGTTTACTTATTCCCAAGCAGTTACTGAAGCTTCCTCACCAAATTGCTTGCATCATAGACTCATAGGATGGGAAGGGACCAAGAGGTCTTCTAGTCCAATTCCCTGCACTCATGGCCGAACAAATATCATCTAAACCAGGGGTCGGCAACCTTTCAGAAGTGGTGTGCCGAGTCTTCATTTATTCACTCTAATTTAAGGTTTCACGTGCCAGTAATATATTTTAACGTTTTTAGAAGGTCTCTTTCTATAAGTCTATAATATATACCGGTAACTAAACTATTGTTGTATGTAAAGTAAATAAGGTTTTTAAAATGTTTAAGAAGCTTCATTCAATATTAAATAAAAATGCAGAGCCCCCTGGACTGGTGGCCAGGACCCGGGCAGTGTGAGTGCCACTGAAAATCAGCTTGCGTGCCACCTTCGGCACACGTGCCATAGGTTGCCTACCCCTGATCTAAACCATCCCTGACAACTGTGTGTATCTAAGCTGCTCTTAAAAAATCTGCAATGATATAGATTCCACAGCCTCCCTACGCAGTTTATTGCAGTGCTTACAGACCCTGACAATTAGGAAGCTTTTCCTAATGTCCAACCTAATCACCTTTGCTGCAATTTAAGCCCATTGTTTCTTGTCCTATCCTAAAGGGAATTTTTTTTTTTTAAATAAACTCCTTCTCCTAACAAACTTTTATGTACCTGAAAACTGTTCTGTCCTCCCACCCCTCAGTCTTCTTCTCTGGACTAAACAAACCCAATTTTTTTTTTTTTTTTCAATCTTCCCTCATAGGTCATGTTTTCTAGACCTTTAAACATTTTTGTTGCTCTTGTCTGGATTTCCTCCCATTTGTCCACCTCTTTCCTGAAATGTAGCGCTCAGAACTGGACACAATACTCCAGTTGAGGTCTAATCAGCGCAGAATAGAGCAGAAGAATTACTTTTCGTTTATTGCTTAAAACACTCCTGGCTAATACATCCCAGAATAATGTTTGCTTTTTTTTTTTTTTTTAAATTGTTGACTCATTTAGATGGGAATCCACGATGATCCCCAGATCCCTTTCCACAGTACTCCTTCCTAGGTAGTCATTTCCCATTTTGTATGTGTGCAATTGACTGTTCCTTTCTAAGTGGTCTGATCATTGTGAATTTTAATCCTATCCTCCAGAGCATTTGCAAGCCCTTCAAGCTTGGTATTATCCGCACTTTATAAGTGTACTCTCTCTGTAATTATCTAAATCATTAAGATATTGAACAGAACTGGACCCAGAACGGATGCTTGTGGGACCCCACTTGATATGCCCTTCCAGCTTGATTGTGAACCACTGATTATTCCCAGAGAGTAGTTGTTTTCCAGACAGCCACCTTATATTAGCTTCATGTAGACTGTATTTCCCTAGTTTGTTTATGAGAAGGTCATGCGAGGCAGTATTAAAAACCTTACTAAAGTCAAGATATACCACATCTACCACTTCCCCCATATCCACAAGGCATCTTACTCTGTCAAAGGAAGCTATTAGGTTGGTTTGACACGATTTGTTCTTGCCAAATTCATGCTGTTACTTATCACCTTATCTCCTGGGTATTTGCAAAGTGATTGCTTAATTATTTGCTCCATTATCTTTCTGGGTACTGAAGTTAAGTTGACTGGTCTGTAATTCCCTGGGTTGTTCTTATTGCCTTTTTATAGATTGAAAAAGGGCAAATATAGTGGCACTCCTCTGGGATCTCTCCCATTGTCCATGACTTTTTGAAGATAATTAGCAATTATCTCCTCAGTCAGTTCCTTGAGTATTCTAGGATTTATTTCATCAGGCCCTGGTGACTTGAAGACATCTAACTTGTTTAAGTAATTTTTAGCTTGTTCTTTCCCTACTTTAGCCTCTGATCCTACCTCATTTTTACTGCCATTCACTATGTTAAACATCCAGTCGCTAACCAACCTTTTTGGTGAAAATTGAAACTAAAAATTCATTTAATATTTCTGTCATTTCCACATTTTCTGTTATTGTTCCCCTCTCCCTCCATCCCCCATTGAGTAATGGGCCACCCTGTCCTTGGTGGTCTTCTTGCTTCTAATGTACTTAAAGAATGTTTTCTTGTTACCCTTTACATCTCTAGTTAGGCCTAGGCACAAAATGAGATTAAACTTTCTAATTTTGTCCCTACATATTTGTGTTGTTTATAGTCATCCTTTGTAATTCGACCTAGTTTCCACTTTTTGTAGGACTCTTGAGTTTCAGATAATTGACGAGCTCCTGGTTAAGCCAGATAATGGTCTGGAGAACTCCTGCCCTCTCCCATCAGAATATTTAGCAACAAGATCAGCTGTCTATTGTTTACTGGCAAACAGTTTCTAAACGGCCATGCAACCCAGCAGAAAATTCCCAGAATGTGTGAATGTTGCCAGTATTCATCTACTGTTAAACAAAGTAGGGCTGTCGATTAAAAAAAAAAAAATCATGATTAATCGTTCTGTTAATAGAATACTATTTATTTAAATATTTTGGATGTTTTCTACATTTTCAAATCTATTGATTTCAATTACAACAGAATACAAAGTGTACAGTGCTCACTTTATATTTATTTTTATTACAAATATTTACACTGTAAAAAACAAAACAGTATTTTTCAATTCACCCAATACAAGTACTGTAGTGCAATCTCATTATCATGGAAGTTGAACTTACAAATGTAGAATTCTGTACAAAAATAACTGCACTCAAAAATAAAACAACGTAAAACAGAGCCTACAAGTCCACTCAGTCCTACTTCTTCAGCCAATTGCTCAAACAAGTATGTTTACATTTGCAGGAGATAATGCTGCCCGCTTCTTGTTTAAAATGTCACCTGAAAGTGAGAACAGGTATTTGCATGGCACTGTTGCAGACGGCATTACAAGATATTTACATGCCAGATGCACTAAAGATTCATATGTCCCTTCATGCTTCAACCACTATTCCGAAGGATATGCGTCCATGCTGATGATGGACTCTACTCAATAATGATCCAAAGCAGTGCAGACTGACGCATTTTCATCATCTGAATCAGATGCCATCAGTAAAAGGTTGATTTTATTTTTGGTGGTTTGGGTCCTGTAGTTTCCACATCAGAGACTTTTAAGACTTCTGAAAGCGTGCTCCACACCTCACCCCTCTCAGATATGGGAAGGCACTTCAGATTCTTAAACCATGGGTTGCATGCTGTAGCTATCTTTAGAAATCTCACATTGGTACCTTCTTTGCGTTTTGTCAAATCTGCAGAGAAAGTGTTCTTAAAATGAACAACATGTGCTGGGTCATCATCCGAGACTGCTATAACGTGAAATATATGGCAGAATGTGGGTAAAACAGAGCAGGAGACATACAATTCTCCCCCACTGAGTTCAGTCACAAATGTAATTAATGCATTATTTTTTAAATGAGCATCATCAGCATGGAAGCATGTCCTCTAGAATGGTTTCCGAAGCATGAAGGGGTATCTGAACGTTTAGCATATCTGGCACGTAAATACCTTGCAACACCAGCTGCAAAAGTGCTTTGCAAACACCTGTTCTCACTTTCAGGTGACATTGTAAACAAGAAGCGGGCAGCCTGTAAATGTAAACATAACTTTTTCAGCCAATCCCAAAGACAAACAAGATAAGGACTGAGTGGACTTGTAGGCTCTAAAGTAGGGGTCGGCAACCTTTCAGAAGTGGTGTGCCAAGTTCACTGTAATTTAAGGTTTCGCGTGCCAGTAATACATTTTAACGTTTGTAGAAGGTCTCTCTCTATGTCTATATTATATAAATAAACTATTGTTGTAATTAAAGTAAATAAGGTTTTTAAAATATTTAAGAAGCTTCATTTAAAATAAAATTAAAATGCAGATCTTATCAATTTAGTGTGATCGTTGCCTGGGATCCTTGTCTGGGGTTCCAGCAACCAGCTCCGCTCAGCCCTCTACCAGTCTGGGGTTCCATTCACTCAGCCAGCAGCGGGCTGAGCGGGCCGTTGGCGGCTCAGTCTGCTGCCAGTCTGCGGTCCCGGCCGCTGGCACCACTCAGTCCGCTGCCCGTCTGGGGTGCCAGCAGCACTCAGCCTGCTGCCAGTCTGGGGTTCCGGCTGCCGGCCCCGCTCAGCCCGCTGCCTGTCTGGGTGAATGGAACCCCAGGCTGGCAGCGGGCTGAGTGGTGCCAGCGGCCGGGACCGCAGACTGGCAGCAGACTGAGCTGCTCAGCCTGCTGCCGGTCTGGGGGTCTGGCCAGCGGCCCCGCTCAGCCCACTACCCCGCTCAGCCCGCTGCCAGCTGAGTGAATGGAACCCCAGACCAGCAGCGGGCTAAGCAGGGCTGGTGGCTGGAACCCCAGACAAGGATCCCAGGCCCTGCTCAGCCCGCTGCCGGTCTGGGGTTCCGTCCGCCAGCTCCTGCCAGCCGGGATCCTGGCCGCTGGCCCCCTCAGCCCGCTACCAGCCTGGGGTTCTGCTCACCCAGGCCAGCAGGAGGCTGAGCAGGGCCGGCAGCCAGAACCCCAGACTGGCAGTGGACTGAGCCACTCAGCCCGCTGCTGTCCCCGCTCAGCCCGCCACCGGCTGAGTGAATGGAACCCCAGGCCGACAGCGAGCTGAGCGGCTCAGCCCGCCGCCACTCTTGGGTTTCGGCCGCCGGCTCCTGCCAGCCAGGGTCTCAGCCGCCGGCCCCACTCAGCGCCCGCTGCCAGCCTGGGGTTCCCCAGACCAGCAGCAGGCGCTGAGTGGGGCTGGCGGCTGGGACCCCGCCTGGCAACAGGGCAGCAGCCGGAACCCCAGAGTGGTGGTGGACTGAGCCACTCAGCCCGCCGCCGCATGCCATCAAAAAAATCAGCTCACGTGCCACCTTTGGCACACGTGCCGTAGGTTGCCGACCCCTGCTCTAAAGTTTTAGATTGTTTTGTTTGAGTGCAGTTATGTAACAAAAAGAAAAAAGGAAGAAAAAAAAATCTAGATTTGTAAGTTGCACTTTCTCGACAGAGATTTCACTATAGTACTTGTATGAGGTGATAAGCAAAAGAAATAGTATTTTTCAATTAATTTTTACAGTGCAAATATTTGTAATAAAAAAATATAGAGTGAACACTGTACACTTCGTATTCTGTGTTGTAACTGAAATCAATATATTTGAAAATGTAGAAAAACATCCAAAAATATAGAATACATTTCAATTGTTAGTTTATTAACAGTGCTATTATAATGGTGATTAATCACGTTTTAAAAAAATTAATCGGGATTCATTTTTAGTTAGTTGCGTGAGTTAACTGCGATTAATCAACAGCCCTAAAACAAAGAATTTATCAAGTCAACTGGAGAAAGATTTGGTGGGGAAAAAAAGCATTGAACCAACAAATTGAGATCCGACATCAGAATGTTTAGATATTCTGATTCATGATTAATTTTTTTAACCAATTAAGCCATTTAAAAAAATATGTACCTGATAGTTGTAGGCAGGCTGGTATCCTACAGGAACTTGCTGTTGTATCAGTACAGCTTGCGACCCATAAGGGTATGCCTGGAAAAAAAAAAAGTTTTGCATTTCATAGGTTAAAGAGATTAGGTAAAGTACATCTACACTGCAGCCAGGGTATAATTTCCAGCTCTGGTAAACCTACCAGCACCAGCTGATTGAGACAGCACACTAAAAATAGCAATGTAGCCACATAGGCTAGCTGCCCAAATACATCTGCAGGGAGTCAGGTATACTCAGGGTGGCTAACCCACATAGTCATAGCTACATGCTATTTTTTAGCACAGAAGCTTGATGACAGCTAGCACGGGTATGTGTACGAGAGCCTGTAGTTATACCTCTGATCGCAGTGTGGACACATCCTAAGTGTCTAAGACATATTTTCAAAAGGGAGCTTAAGGACTTGTCTACACAGCTACCTACAGAGTGGCAAGCCATGGTGTGAATCTACAGCACACCAACCTGCTGTGCAGTAACATCCTGTGTGGCCACGGTTTATCATATCCTACCAAGCTGCACTCTGTGGCTTTCACTGCATTGGAGCAGTTTCTATACAGGACATCCCCACTGTAGACCCACACCTTGGCTTGCCACAGAGTAAGTCAGTCTCACTGAGCCTCAATGGGACTTAACATACATGTACTAACAGAACTTTCCTTAGGGCTTATCTCTACAAATATTGAGTTTGCAGCAAGCTGGCGTGTAAATAATCTAACTCGCACTAGCTTTCTGTGCACTAAACGTTTGTATAGACAAGCCCTTAGTTGTGAGTTGCATTTGAACAGGAATGGACGTAGTTGCTTCTAACGATGAATTTATTTTAACCAGATTCTGAGTTTAGGCAAAGTAAACAACTGACTTCCAACAGTTTAACATCAACAGAAGTCTGAAGTAGATTGTTCTCTCAGGGGATATGCAAGGTTTCAAGCAGTTGAGTTAGAATGAAATATCTGCCCCCCCAAAGTGTTCAACTATTTGATTTCTTAAAATCCTCCCCCTACTCTCCTTTAACTAACGGTTTATCTAGAACAGCAGTTCTCAAACTGTGGGTCGGGAGCCCAAAATGGGTCGCGACTCTGTTTTAATGGGGTCACCAAGGCTGGCGTTAGACTTGCTGGGGCTGAAGCCAAAGCCATAGCCCCACTGTCTGGGGCCAAAGCCCAAGGGCTTCAGCCCTGGATGGCAGGGCTCAGATTACAGGCCCACTGCCCAGGGCAGTGGGGCTTGGTCTTCGGCTGGGGCTCAGATGGGCTCAGGCTTCAGTCCCCCTCCTGGGGTCATGAAGTAATTTTTGTTGTCAGAAGGGAGTCACAGTGCAATGAGATTTGAGAACCCCTGGTCTAGAGTTGTTTAATGAGGACTTGCAACTGGAAAATTGAGGTAAGATTTTACAGGGTTTATTTTTGGTTTGTTACAACTCTTGTTTGATGCTAAATGGTAAAGCCCTTCCAGTGTCTACTTAAACTATTTCAGCATATGAGGCATTAGAATCATTCCCATCCCCCAAATTTCTCTTCCTTCAAATTTTAGGGCCAACTTAGAGCAATTTTACCAAATATTTTACTTTTAGCAAGTTATTTTCTTAACTCACCATGGGTCGCATGCCTGTTTACCATAAATATTAGATTTGGTCATATTTAGTAGGCAATGGGGTTTGGGGGAGGTGAGAAGAAAAGCTTTGAGGGGATGCACAATGTGGTGTTGGGAGGGAACAAAGCATGACGACAGCTTAGGAAACTACTGCATGGATATGTATGAGCATGCATTCCATTTCCCCTCATTAGATGTATAAAGATATCACTTAAATGGTGATACTGGTCATGCCCACAATAATGGTATGTCTTACAGAAGTGAGTGCAATATTTGTGTTTTACACAAAGGTACTGTACCAATCCAGAAGCAAACAAACTGTTTTGCCTGCAGAAAGTGTTGACAGAGCCAGCTTTCCTGTTCCATACCTTGTTAATAAAAGGGATGCTGTACACTAGTCCTCTAACTTACTCTCAAGCGAAATCAAGAAGATCTTTCAAATAAGTTTCTCTGCTCAAGTGTTATGTGAAGAATTGTGTGCTTTGGGAGCAACCTCTAAACTACTCAAGATCTCTTATAAGCTAGGTTACTTCCTCCATTCCCTTTTCTTGCTCCATTCTGTAGCATTACCAGGCTGAAGATTTTTGCTTTGCCAGAAGCTGGGAATGGGTAACAGGGAATGAATCACTTCATGCTTACCTGTTCTGTTCATTCCCTCTGAAGCACCTGGCATTGGGCACAGTCAGAAGACAGGATACTGGGCTAGATGGACCTTTGGTCTGACCCAATATGACCGTTCTTATGCTTTAGCTTCATTTGAAATCATCATCAATCTCCCTAAATACAATACTTACTCAGCTCTCGTCCACTTGCACTACACTGATGACATCTTCATCATCTGGACCCATGGGAAAGAGGCCCTTGAGAAATTCCACCGAGATTTCAACAAGTTCACCCTACCATCAACCTCAGCCTGGAGCAGTCCACACACGAGGTCCACTTCCTAGACACTACAGTGCTAATAAGCGATAGTTCACATAAACACCACCCTACATTGGAAACCTACTGACCACTATACTTACCTACATGCCTCCAGCTTTCATCCAGACCACATCACACGATCCATTGTCTACAGCCAAGCTCTGAGATACAACCGCATTTGCTCCGATCCCTCAGACAAAGACAAACACCTACAGAATCTCTATCAAGTGTTCTTAAAACTGTAATACCCACCTGGTGAAGTGAAGAAACAGATTGACAGAGCCAGAAGGGTACCGAGAAGTCACCCACTACAAGACAGGCCTAATAAAGTAACAGAACACCACTAGCTGTCACCTACAGCCCCCAACTAACACCTCTCCACCGCATCATCAAGGATCTACAACCTATCCTGAAGGACGATCCCTCACTCTCACAGACCGTGGGAGACAGGCCAGTCCTTGCCTACAGACAGCTCCCCAACCTGAAGCAAGTACTCACCAGCAACTACACAAGACACAACAAAAACACCAACCCAGGAACCAAACCCTGCTACAAACCCTGGTGCCAACTCTATCCACATATCTATTCAAGGGACACCATCATAAGACCTAACCACATCAGCCACACCATCCGGGGCTCGTTCACGGGCACATCTACCAATGTGATATATGCCATCATGTGCCAGCAATGCCCCTCTGCCATGTACGTTGGCCAAACCGGACAGTCTCTACGCAAAAGAATGGACACAAATCTGACATTAGGAATCATAACATTCAAAAACCAGCAGAACACTTCAATCTCTCCAGTCACTCTATAATAGACCTAAAAGTGGCAATTCTTCAACAAAAAAACCTTCAAAAACAGACTCCAACATGAAGCTGCAGAACTGGAATTAATTTGCAAACTGGATACCATCAGATTAGGCCTGAATAAAGACTGGGAGTGGTTGGGTCATTACAAAACCTAAACTTAATTTCCCCCAAACTAATTTCTCCCTACTGTTACTCACACCTTCTTGTCAACTGTCTGTAACGGGCCATTCTCTTACCACTTCAAAAAGTTATTTTTCCTCCCTTAGTATGCTGTGTTAATTGATTTATCTCGTTAGACTGACCTCACACTTGGTAAAGCAACCCCCATCCTTTCATGTATTTATACCTGCTCCTGTATTTTTCACTTCATTCATCTGATGAAAGCTTATGCCCAAATAAATGTGTTAGTCTCTAAGGTGCCACAAGAACTCCTCACTGTTTTTCCTAAATACAAAGTAAGCTTCCACAGTACAGAGGTACTTTGTGGTATAGTGGGTTAGTAACTGGCTGCAGATATCAAGATTCTATAAAGTAGAAGACTAATTTGAAAGACATATTGAGGCGGTACTTCTAAAGCAGGCAGAACTGTCAATTTAGAAGACAATTCTGTCCGCACTTGGTTTATTTACTATTGTTACAACTAGATTTTAATTTTAGGGGTATGAATGTCAAAAATTAAAAGTTCCTATTGTACATATATTTCAGAGGCCATGCAAGTGTGGCTCTCAGAAGTGTTACATTCTAGTGCTTTGAAGAACACAGTTATGATCCAAGATCAGACCATAAAGAAATAATCTTACCTGAACATACTGAGTTACTGGACTCATCATAGCTGGGGGAGGCATGTATGTTTCTGTGTTTTGATTACTCCACACGCTATGAAACTGTGGCACAGGAGGATTAAAACCCAGATGTCTGGGTTGCACATGGTAAGCACCTAGTTTAGAGAGACAAAGGAAAGATGATCCAAAACATTTTTTTGTAGTTTTATCAGTAGTTTAGGCCCAAAATTAAGGTTTTGTGTGAGTTCAGATATGTATGTTTCCATGATTTTTTTTTTTTAAATTTAAATTACAAAAAGTAGTGCAAGACAATAGATCAGTTCAGCAGTGTTTGCAATTTACATGCTGGGGCATTTTGATAGTACAAAATTAATCATAGTTTGCTTTCTTTGACAAAACTGAGTTTAAAAAAGTCTCAGTATTTACTGGTAATTACTTAGATTTTAGTTTAGTTTTAACACTTTTAATACTAATAATACAAGATTGTAAGTATCACAGATAAACAAACTACTTAAATATCTTACACGCAAGCCAGCATTCTTTCATGAGGAAACAAGTTAAAGTTCCAGTCTAGATGTACTTACATAAATTCTGTTGTTTTCTGATTGCTGGGCCCAGTTTCAGTTTTTTACCATGGAAGTTTATTTGTGACTAGGGGGGGAAGAAAACCAAAAAACCCACCTTACTATACTTTAAAATAGTTATTGACCTGTCATTGAATCTGAAAGTCAATCTAAAGGTACACCTACATTTACAGCAGCATGTAGAGCACAGAGACTGCATGCACACCTAGCATGGGTATGTCTGTTACAGCTGTCCCCCTGTTGGATTCCTTTTTCCCCCTTCCTTTCTGTTTGTGCTGACTGACTGACTGACTGGCTGCCCCCCCCCCCCCCCCAGCCATGGAACTGACCAAAGTCACAGCCTGGCCCTGCTCATGAAAATGGCTTGTGCAGACTGACTGGAGCCATTGCTCTGCTCAGGGAGGTGGGGGTTTTTTCGCTCCTTTGTCTAGCTTCTTTGTTCGGACCGGGCTCGGTGTAGGGTGCTCTGCCCAGGTATGCAAGACCTAAAGTGGCCACATAGCTGAGCATATGAGTCATACCTGTGACTCAGAACTTGCCCAGACATGTCCTGTGCCTACCTGTAGTTTTCCCTGCCTTCTCTCCTCCCCTGGATTAAGGGGAACCAATCAAAGTTACTGGCGGGAAACTGCCTGAGTTTGCCCTTAAAACCAGACATTTTCTGATCAGACCCCCAGAGAAGGTCCTTGCTTTGCCACCTGGTCTGATCAGCTAGGGGTCTTTGGGGGGCCCTCTCCCCGCTCTCGTTTGTTTTTGAGCGTACCCCCATTTTTAAACTCCCCTCCCACGAACAACGAATTTGTGCCTGGAGATCTCCTGATTATTGTAAGCGAATCGAGTCCTCTCTGCGTCTTCTGATGCTGAAACTGCTGTTCCTGCTGCTGCTTTGGGGACTGGAAAGGAAAAACCTCTTGCACACTCCCCTTGTTCTAGCTGCTGGCTTTCTTTCCCCAGCAGGCAGACCCAAGCTAACTCCTTGGTCTGTATCTGTAATCTGCTTCTGGCTCCGCAGCGCCTTTGCTGCTAGAAATAAGCCTGCTTGCAGCCACCACTAGTTAACCCCCCCCCCCCTTTGAAGCTGTATCCTGGGCACACACCACTCTGCCCTCTGGAACTACCCCTAGTATAAGGTGCACCCATTAGGTTAGATTTAGCCTTTAGTCTAGATAAATTGTAATTTCATTTTGCATAGTTGTGGTTAAGTTAGGTTTAGAAAATTGCTTGCATTGTACTCTAAGTTAGGCTTAAAGAATTGTTGCATTGTGTTTTGTTACTTGCTAATTTGTGTAGTCTTGGTTAAGTTAAATCATAGATAAGATTTTGCTGTGTTCTGTATGATTGTCTCTCTACTGTTTAAACTTGCAGCCTGTCTGCTCTCTGTCTCTGTCTCTCTCTCAATCCCTTCCCCCACCTGCTCACCCTGCTCCTACTGCTGCCAGACCTCAGTTGTATTACTGAAGTCTAGCATAAAACCCCATTGTTACCCTTTTCTCTCTAACACCCCTCACATTTTACATTTACACCACTGTGACACATTTTTACCTAGAGTTGTTGGTTATTTAACACATTGTACCCATAACTGTTAGTTGGTTATATGCTGCTGTGACACACCCTTTACATAGAAACTGTTAGCTACCGGTTACATTTATACTTCAGTGTTAATTGGTTACCAACTGTATTGTACCCCACTGTACTGTACCCCACTATTGAAACCCCCTATCCTATTTACTAAAAGAAACCCCTCCCCAATTGTCTACCTTAACAAACCCCATACCCCTCACTATTAAATTTTCCCTGTTTTTGCATTTTCTTAATAAAGTTTATTTTACACCCCACCAGTGCAGTAGTTGTCCCCCAAGACTCCTACTTGCTGGCAGGGTCAGGGTATAAATAGCAGTGTGGACAGTGAGGCATAGCTTAGAAGAGTAGAGTGCCCTACACACCCGAATGCCCAGGGTATATAACCTACTCTGCTCAAGCACACCGCTATTTTTAGTAGTGTAGTGTCTCACTGCTAGAGCCTTTTTTCACAGCCGTGAGGCCACAGTTCTGTGGTATTCTTTGTCATTTCTATCAGTTAATAGTGCAGTTTTTACATAACTTGAACAGTCAGTGTATCTTGCCCTTAACTACTCAAGTGTGTTTGAATGGCAGCTAGGAGTGGAAGGAATGGACTTTGAACGGACACCTCCACGCAATAAAACTAAAAATGTATTAGTCTTATTTTTGGCTAAATAAGTTGTGGGGGAAAAAATCCTACTTCAAGAGCAGGGGTGATTTTAGAAAGATTGTAATCAGCTGTTTTTGAACACTCAGTCTTAATCTTTGCCTCTTCCTATTCACTTAATCTATTCCAGATTCTCAGCTAACCTTTAGACAGCTCAATTTCCAGATCACCCCCACAAACCAACCACCACACTGCATTCTTCATTACAGAATACAGATATGAATATGAGTATCCTCAAATAGCTAATTAACTTACTTCCACTATTTTCTGAACATCCACGTTGTCCAAAAAGGATACAAATCCATATCTGCAAAGGAAAAAAGTTCAGTGTGACTATTGCACAAGCTACAAGCCTGTTTTGAACAAGACTCAATAGCATAAATTGGGTTACTGTATGCCAAAAGATAGTCAAGTCCAAGTCAATAGCCTTCCATTGGATTCTGTGAACCAAAAACCAATGCGAAGGTGTATTTATTACAAGGTGCCAGCTAGCATCCAGTTAAGAGATTTGATTCTCATTTCAGACTGGGTGCAACCTGGTGCAATTCACTTCAGCTCTGTCTTTCGTTCCCCAATTTGGGAAACTGGGATAGTATTTGGTCCTATCACACAATTGATGTGAGACTTAGAGCAACAGGAGTTTATGATATTAAGCATGGACAACACTGTAGTTTTAAATCAAAATTAGTCTTCTGTCTAGCACATTAACAATAACCAAGACTTCCAGTTATCCGGGGTACATCACAACTTGCAGGGGAAAGGTTGGGGCAAGAGGTATAGAGGAGCTGACAGAAGAGTTCTTTCCTGCTCCAAAAGCTCATGCCTAGGAAGTGGATCCATGATTCTTTTGGGTGAACAGTAACTTAAGCAGCTGTGCTAAAAAGATAAGAATTTCATCCCATCCCATCAAAAGCTTGCTGCATTTGGCAGACAAGGCAAGTTTGATGCTTTGCTTCCACCAATTCTGCAGTTATATGCCCTATATGCCCCTGAAAAGCAAGCTTTATTAAGTCAGCTAAAGCATACCGTATTATTCTTTACAAGATCAGCTATACTTAAACTGAGTCTATACGAGCCAACTGGTTAGTTGTAATTCACCACTTCTGGAAGTAGTGATACAGATAGGGCTCAAGCATTTTAATAGTGTGTTGTAGGGTTGGGTTAGTCCAACTCTCCATGTGGTGCTGCTTTCTCTGGTGATTTATGGCTACCAACTTTACTAGGTTAGAAAAGGCTTTAATGACCCAAGACAAGTCATTCATGTTCTACTTACCCTTTGGAAACACCAGTTCTATCAGTGATTATCTTCACTTCTTTCACTGTACCATATCGTGCAAAGAAGCTTCTAATTTCTGTTTCATCCATCTAAGAAACAGAATTTGTTTAGCTTAAAAAAAAAATACATCACTGGCCACCACAAGAAAGTCTTAACTCCTTTTGCAAACTTGTGTTCAACTGTTTGAAGTGGTTTACAGAAGCAGGAGCCACTTTCAAACCCACCCACCACTGTTGCACAATTCAGTGCTGCTCACCTAGTTAAGGGATAAAACTGGAACTGAACTCAGATCTCACATAGCAGTGCAATACCATAAAACTGGTAGATGCCATGGGATCAGCCAATTCCTGTAAGAAGTAAGAGTCTGTTTTCTGCTCTCCACTCCCCAAAAGAACAGTCCAATCACTACAGAGTATATGTGAAAGTTAAGACATGTAAATACCCTTATATCAATTCCACCAACAAAGACTGTGTTCGGCATGATTTTTCCTTCTGGTAAAACATATCCTTGACTGGTTGTTGACGACAACTGGGTGTTATCCTCCCTGGAGATGCTTGCACATTGGGACTCTGGATTTGCTGCAGACTGCAAGTTTGATAAAGGACATATTATAACCATTTATACACTGCATTTTAGGATACTAAGGCCTTGGCTACACTTGCAGCTGTACAGCACTGAGAGGTAAACCTGTCTTCGTACAGCTGAGTAGGGAAAAGCGCTGCAGTCTGTCCACACTGACAGCTGCCAGCGCAGTGGTGTGGCCACACTTGCAACATTTACAGCTGTGTTGGGAGCGGTGCATTATGGGCAGCTATCCCAGCATTCATGTGGCTGCAACGTGCTTTTCAAAACGTGGGGGTGGGGTGGATTGTGACAGGGAGTGTGGGGGGAGAGAGAGTGCTTTTTGGAGCAAGTCAGCTCTCTATTTTGCAAGTTCCAAACTCCTGGCCCCCTGCTCATTCATTTACTCACTCAAAGCAAGCTGCAAACTGTTTGCTTTTCTCTGTGGTACGAGCTTTGAAACCGGCACTTCCGCATTCCTGCAGCCGATCACAACAATGGAGAGGATTGGCCACTTGACAAGGTGATTAGTACAGCGCTGCAAGCATTTACACTCACACCCGTGAGTCGTAGCCATTCCGCTGCAGCTGTTATTCCTCTCGGGGAGGTGGAGTACCTGCAGCGGTGTACCCAGGGAGATGCAGCGCTGTAAATGCCCTGTCATTGTGGATGGGGAGTGAGTTACAGCACTGGGGGAGGCTTTACAGCGCTGTAACTTGCAAGTGTAGCCAAGGCCTAAAACTTCAAAATGTTCCCATTGACAATACTTTCCATTTCCAGTTTACTCTATTTGGAACAGAAATGCCTCAAATAATTTTCTGAAAAAAACATATGTTCTGAATTAATTCTACTTCATGGACTGGTTTTTCAGTATTTATTCTTTTTACCTAGCACTAAGCTGCATTTAGAATAGATGAAGTATGTTTAGTTAAAGCTGCTTTTCCTCAAAGCTCCATGGTCACTTTAAACCTATACTACTAATTCTACAATGAAACTGTTGAAAAATGCACTTCAATATCTATCAAATGGGATTTAAGAGAGAGTTAGTGGACATAGAAGACTGCCAGATCTGCTTGCAGAGTTCCAGAATTCCACATTATCCTCGCCAAAAGAAATCCTTAAACAAGTAATTAATGCAGCACTCATGTATGAGCAATCCCAGAACAAAACCCAGCAGCTACACATGGAAGAAATTTATCTTAAAAAAAAAAAAAAAACCAACAGTTATAGCCACTACAACTAGCTCTTAATAGGATCACATTACTATGATCCCCTTTGGAAGGAGAGATTTTGTACTCCGTCACAATTTAAAGTTACACCAAATCAGAGGTCTATCAAGATCTGCAACTGTCTTAAACAGTCTGAATAGTTTGAGATTAAGTGATTTTTACAAGTCACTTACATTTGTAATAGGGTATACCACCACGTCCCTGTTCTCCCCCCCCCCCCCCCCAATATTAAACAGAAAGAAACACATTCAAAGAACAATCTTAAGTCAAGCACTCAGAAGCTAAATAGTAGAATTAAGGGTGCCTACACAACTTTAACTGCATGCATTTATGTTTATACATTATGATACAGTCTTTAATTACATGATCACATACTATTTTCCACAGGACCCCAGCTTCACTTAATACACAGAATGGATCGAACTCAATGAACGAACAACTATACAGTATTTTGTTCAAAGAGCATAAAGCCATGAGTGGCCCCTTGCTTTTACTGCACACCATTCAAACCGTGCTCTCACGAATGAATTATTAGTTTCCTCATGGGCTTTTCTATGGCACTCAACACTGTAGTATCAGAGAGCTTCACAAATGTGAATCTACATTAACACCCACATGAAATGAGATGGTATTATAAGAGCTGCACAAAGTTCTTCAAATTAATCAAAAATGCATTTTTAGAGTACTAAAACTATTTACCAATTTAACCCAAATTTTTGAATAGTTTCAACTAAAAAAACCCCCTGATTTTCTCCTAAAGAAGTGTTGATTCAAAACTCAATGTTTTGTTTAGAAAATTGTCCATTTGAATCAAGTCAAAACTATTTCAAATTGTTTTCTGGTTTTCCATTTTGGCAAGAAACAAAAAGAGTCAGTTTTAAACCAAAACAAATGGATTATTTAGGTTCTCCCACTACACTAAACTCAATTATTTAGTCAAATCTAATTATCCTCATTTTAGCCATAGGGAAAATGGAATCACAATGAAGGTCAAAAGCATCCACTAGGCTTGGGTGCCTAGGGCCTAATTTTTCAAATAAAACTTAATACATGGCACCTCATATGTTCAAAGCACAGCTACCATGGACTTCAGCTACAATTGAGTGATCAGCACTTTTGCAAATTAGACCCCCATTGCAAGCTGAGCATGCAAAAAAAATTGATGTACAGTTAGTGACCAAACTTTTAACATGTGGTTTAGGTAGCTTGCCTAGCATGACACAGAACACCCGTGTGGCAGAGGCAGGGATAGAATCGTTGCCCAAGGTAGCATTCAATTGCCTTAACCACGAGACCATCTTTTTCCTTCCTCCGGTCCCCTGCTTCATTTACTACACAGTTTTGGTCCATTGACCTTCACTCCCATCATTTTTTCCATTTCTTGATCCCTGCAACTTGTGGTCTGGGTTCACTGGCCTACCCTTCCCTCCAGTTGATGGGGAGGGCCTTTAGCTCTGGGCAGGCTTAGGTCTACCATCTATCTCCAGCCCTTTGACCTTCACTCCCTTCCCTGTTTTTTCACTTGTTATCCCCATTACTCACATGCAACCTAGGTCCAATGCTCATTTCCCTCAGCTGAGAGGGCAGGTCTTTAACTTTGGGCAGGCCTAGCCCAGCCTGTCTCACTATCCACAAACAGAGCACACACTATTTCAGCTCTATGACTTTCACTCCCCTGCCCCTTTTTGTCCTCTCAGAGGAGACGATGGGCCTTTTGGGCAAGTCATCCCAGTATCTGCAACAGGTACATGCACCCTCAATATCGACAACAAATGAGGGAGGGGGTCCTACAGCCTTCTTCCATTCACAATCCTGAATCATTCTCAGAGCAGGTTTGGCCTGTGCACTGAATGAAGGAGGAGTCCTTGGGGGGGGGGGGGGGGGGGGAAGGGAAGCAGTAAATGTTCATGTAATCAAAGACAGTCACAATACAGATGCACAAGGCAGACAAATTAAGTTTGCACAGCCAACCTTAATTCTGGCATTTCCTAACTTCTGAGTGTTTGACTTTGCAAACTTAATATTCTTTTAGTGCAGTTGTGTGCAAGTGATTTCCTGGGTTGTTCTTTATTAAAAGAGAACACAAAGCTAACTGAAAAGCAAAAATTCCATCAGGGGGCTCATGAGACCCACAGGAATTATCTACAGGACTGGAACTTTTAGATCAGAGGTGGTCAAACTATGGCCCGCGGGCCACATCCGGCCTGCAGGACCCTCCTGCCCGGCCCCTGAGCTCCTGGCCCGGGAGGCTAGCCCCTGGATCCTTCCCTGCTGTTCCCCCTCCCCCGCAGCCTCAGCTCGCTCCACTGCCGGCGCAATGCTCTGGGCGGCAGGGCTATGAGCTCCTGAGGCAGCGCAGCTGCAGAGCCTGGCCTGACCCAGTGCTCTGTGCTACGTGGTGGCATGGCTGGCTCCAGCCAGGCGGCACGGCTGCCTGTCCTGCTGATCTGGGCGGCGCGGCTATAGTGCTGCCAGCCACCAGTGCTCCAGGCAGCGTGGTAAGTGGGCAGGGAGGGGTTGGATAGAGGGCAGGTGGTGGTCAGGCGGCGGGGGTGTGGATAGGGGTCGGGGTGGTCAGAGAGCAGGGAACAGGGGGGTTGAATGAGGGCAGGGGTCCCTGGGGGCAGTCAGGAATGAGGGGAGATTGGATGGGGTAGCGGGGGGCAGTCAGAGGCAGGGGTTCCGGGGGTGGTCAAGGAGAAGGGGTGGTTGGATGGGGCAGTCGGGGCAGGGGTTCCAGGGGCAGTTAGGTGACAGGGAGAAGGTGTGGTGGGATGGGGCAGGGGTCCCGGGGTGGGGGGTCAGGAATGAGAGGAGGGGTTGGGTGGGGTGGCGGGGGGCAGTCGGGGCGGGGGTTCCGGGGGCTGTCAGGGGACAGGGAACGGTGGAGGGTTGGATGGGGCAGGAGTCCCTGGGGGGCCATCAGGGGGCGAGAAGCAGGAGGGGTTGGATAGGGGGCGGGGCTGGGCCATGCCTGGCTGTTTGGGGAGGTACTGCCTCCGCTAACCGGCCCGCCATACAATTTTGGAAACCCGATGCAGCCCTCAGGCCAAAAAGTTTGCCCGCCCCTGCTTTAGATCCAGACAGATCTCTGCCACTTGTGATACTGGAGAAACTGATAGCAGTAGAGGATGTCATTCTCAATGTGAACCAACACTAGAGGGGGACTTGACACACACTGCCAATGGGTTTCAGACATTTGTCAAAAGCAGAACACAGACTTGAGTCTTTGCTTCCCTACAGAACCTGGAGTGGAACCTGTCTCTTGCTTCTGCAGATCCTGCTTCCCCCTTAACCCCAACCCAATGCTATCTATTCCACACAGACCCCTCTGCTTCTTCACCCCAACCTCCCTGCCTAGCCAGACCCAGGCTCCACCCCCAAGACTCTACCATTTGAGACCCAAACGTTTCATCCATCCCTGGCTCCTCACCCAAACCTGTCCCAGTCAACAAGAGTCAAGGAAGAAAGCAGTATCCTCAACAATGAATCCTTAATGATGCAGTGACCAGTCACTTCCTGGGCAAATACCATTAAATTATTCCCCTAAGCCTCACCCCCACAACGGGGTAAATTTAAAATCTGAGAGAGCAGCAGCACAACATCCAAGCCCTCAAAAAGAAATAAGTCTTGACTGTTTGAGCCTTTTGTACAAACAAAATACTGGTTAGAAATAGGTAGCAACACAGCAAGAATTAGTGCCAGAACCAAGTTGTAGAGTGTCATCTGCAAAAAAGTCAGTGTGTGTGTGTGTGTGTGTGTGTGTGTGTGTGTGTGTAATGGCCCCATGAATGCGGTCCCTTAAACATTTTCAATAAAGGTAAGCATTTATAGATTGAGAGGACATTTTCCCCACAGCATTTTTACTCAGATTTTTGCATGCCAAGGAACAAATATTGCTATATCAAGAAAATTGAATACAATGCAATCATTGTGCATGAACTAAGACAACTTTTATAGAATGTTCTATACATAGCTTCCCATAAGACTGCTACAGCAAGACTAGCTATTTCACTGGATATACCCATAGGATCCTCATCTTTTTGTGCCTGGCTATTAACTTGTTCAAGTTTCTCTAAGCAAACTCATGGAATGGTAGTCAAATTTAGTGGAAATCAGCAATGGAGTTTTGTTAGTTTTTCTACTCTACTTCCAGAGCTCTCCAAAACCCTTTTAGGCTAGAGCTCTCCTTTAAACATCCAGATACAATTACTAAATGCAATTACTTCTGCAGTCTTTAAAATGATAACTTTTCATAATTGGGATACCTAGCAGACATGAGGTAGCTGTATGGAAACTCATCCTCAGTTTAGGTACATCCTCAGTTTCTAGTACGGTTTGACCTAGGGTAGCTATCAAATGCAAAAGTAGAAACCAGCAACCTCAGCTTGTTTCCTGCAGGTGTCTCTGCCATTAATTTCATAGTCACAGGAATGAAGTGCTACTGTACATGATTAAGTATTTCTCCTCAATGGTGTTACACAGAAAGGACTGGGCACTCCTCTCATCTCTTTTCATAAGAGAAACTTCCTTGATTCTTCAAGGTACACATCTATCTGATTTACAGACAAGGGTGCTGGTATAGGTAGATCTTCCTTCTCCCCCCACCCTCATTATTCTTCTGTGTTTTTCTTTCAAGCCGTTTGTCCCTCCATAACAGCCTTCCACTATAATTGGAGAGAGGGGCTAGACATCCCTTATGGTTTTCCTGCTGTGATTTATGTCCCACCTCAAACTACACAGCTACAGAAACGGGAGCGAAATGAGACTACAAAAAAGAAAGAATATTTTTCTGGATTGTCAAAAGGAGTTATCTTCAACTGAGGGGGAAAAAACAGCAGGGAAAGAACAAAAGTATGCCAAGCATCTATGGGAAAAGCAGCAAAAAGGTAAGAGAAACCTCAGTGCTGTGGTAAATAATATTTTATATGTTACTTCCTTTATTTTGTTTCATTTCTCTGGAAGATGAGCTCCAAACATTTGAGGGAACAGGATCAAAGTAATACTAAATTAATGTAGCATCAAAGTTATATCAGAGATCTTCAACAGGATCCAGTGTGAAGGAAAACACACGCCTGCCATGACAGCTCTCTCCTATATAAAAGGTACCACAAGGTTCTATTCTGTCAATCTTCCTGTTACCTGTGTAGGCAATACATCCGGGGGCAATACTGAGATTTAGACTGCATTGCCATCAGGATGCAAAAGATAACACCTAGCTCTGGGCGGACATAGTTCTTACTGAACCTGGATGACTCGAAATCTGTTTAAGCCAGCCTCTAACCAAATCAGGACTCAAACCAGAAAATGACAGTGGCTGTGAAGAAAAACAGTATAATTCTCTCCAGTTATTGGTCCCCTCTCAGATGGTGTTTGCCCACTTTCTGCTAGCAAGTGCACAATTGGGCGGTGTGGGGGAAGAAGGTTTCTTCTTGTCTCTTGGCTGTGTTTTGAAGATAAGGAAGCAGCTGAAATCAAATAAAATACCTGAGCTGCTAATTTGAAGTGGCAGGGAGTTTTCAGAAAAGAGGCCTTTACTCTGAAAGTCAATCCCCATGCCGGCTCTGAAAAAATAAGTTTGACTTTCTAGGCACACAAGATCTATACCTGAACACATGCTTTACAGAGGGGGATACTACCAAGGCAGGGGTGGCAAACCTGTGGCTCTGGAGCCCCATGTGGCTCTTCAGAAGTTAATATGCGGTCCGGGGCTGGAGCTACATGCGCCAACTTTCCAATGTGCCAGGGGGTGCTCACTGCTCAACACCTGGCTCTGCCACAGGCCCTGCCCCCACTCCACTCCACCCCTTCCTGCCCCTTCCCCTGAGCCTGCCGTGCTCTCACTCCTCCCCCCCGCCCTCCCAGAGTTTCCTGCATGCCACAAAATAGGTGATCGTGCTATACCTATAGGATCTCAAAGGAATCGGGAGGGAGTGGGAGGCACTGATCAGCAGGGCTGCCGGTGGGCAGGAGGCACTGGGAGCCGGGGGAGCTGATGGGGGGCTGCTGACATATTACTGTGGCTCTTTGGTAATGTACATTGGTAAATTCTGGCTCCTTCTCAGGCTCAGGTTGGCCACTCCTGTACCAAGGGAATGAACTCTCATCGCAGCTGCTGAGAGGAACCTTCTCTTCCTCTTTCCTTCCAAGCTTCAGAGCCTTCTCACTGTTGCAAAGGGAGTCTGTTACATTATCTTTCCACAGCCTTTTGAGCGTCTCCAGTACCAGCCACAACTCATGGCTTTGTAAGCAGAGTGAAAATGAAAACTGCCATTTTTGCTAGTTCCTACAAGATTCTGAATCGCAACACTGAAAGTACCCAGAGTCTACTTAATTCCACATTGTTACTGCTGCTTGACAATACCATGAGCAGCAGCAGAGGCACTGGAGCCATTTTTCTTTGATCTCAGGAAGACCACACTACATCACTTTACATTCAGAAGGTTAACTTGAACCATAAGGCTCAAAAATGTAATCCATTTAGTTAAAGGTAACTTTACCGAGTGTAATTTGACTTAGAACAGATGTTTACATCTTTCCCCCCCCCCCTTTTTTTTTTTTTTAAAAACTTTCATTGTTCTTCTGTTTTACGGTATTCAGAAAAAATACTTTAAACTGCAATAGCCATTATACATTAATTCAATGGATATTGGGGTACTTCTCAGGTGGCTGAAGGCATTTTCAGCCTTTTGCCTCTCAATGAATCAGTCATCTACTAACCGTCTATTACGTACATCTTGCAGTATATTGCTATACTTTAGACACTTTTCCACTAGTTTAGACAAACTAGTTTGGCGCCACTGACAGGTTTTTGATTTGTCAAGTGGACCCTGAAAGAGAGAGAAATTAAACTAACAAGTTTCATTGCTAATAATTTCTTAGGTCCAGCTACAAAATGACCTGCAAGGGAAGATAAAGTTACACTTTTTCTGCTTTTGACGCATAAAACACAACCTTCGTTTATTTCAGGAAGTTTAAGCTTTGTATCAGGAGCATGTTCCTATGATTTTTCCTAGTTTTGCTGGAAGACTCGAATGTGAATTTTGCGAGAATTTTGCAGAGTTCTGGATCTAGAGATAAACATCTGGGAGAAAGGAGATTAGGCACTGGGATTAAAGAGGTTAATGGCACAGATTTACACAATCCAATTAAAAATCTTTTAACCTCTCAACTGCTCAGCTGTTACTCCTGTAATTGTCCTAGTTCTCCAATTACCCATGAGTTTCTGAATAAACCAAATCAATTTTTTAGTGTTGAGACAAGTTTAAGAAAAGTCTTCTTACAAAATAAAGCAGCAAAGAATGGGTACGTGCCTTTTCCTCTCCCTGGTAGGTCACCTTTCAGAGTCTGTAATGTCACAGTGCATTTCAGCCGTATTCCAGTTCAATTGTCAGGAGGAAAGATTGCCCATCTTGGACAATTTAGCCTAAACTTTTCATTGTCCCCATCCCAAACGGGCATCTATTTAAAAGCAAGCATGTAGACTGTTGGCCCTTATTCCAGCTGCTATGATTTAGCTAACAAGACATTAGCAAAAGGGGTTTTGCCTTAAGTCCTAGATGAAGAAAAAGCAAGAAGTTACCGTTTTAAGCTCCCATAAGGCAAAGATTCTATAGCCTTTTACCATATATGCTGGCTGATCCTCAAGAGCCCTGTGTATTCCGCGGCCACTGAATTTACATCTTGCTGCAGATTACACTCTAAAACGAGAACTGAAGTTCCCAAGTCTTTCTTTCCCTCATGGTTAGAAATAAAACCTAGAAGGTTAACTGATTAAACTGAAGCAGTAATATATTTGAGTGAACGGACAGCCTGCAACAATAGCTTTTAGTGGGATGACGTGCCTCATTCATCTCAATCTGGGGGCCTGTGAACTCAGACTCAAAAATGCCAAGGAATTCAATATTTGTCACACCATTTGCTGTTTTACTGCAGCCATGCGTCTGACATTGTTTTCTTCTTGCAGCTGCCTCTTATTCTCCAGATTTCATGACAATGGGAAGTTAAACAGATTATAGTGTATGCTCTCTCTGTACTGTCAAACAGAGTCAGGCAGCAAGAAGTTGGGGAACCAGAACAGGAATCTAACTTGCAGCCAGGAAGCCAAGCGAACCAAGAGTGTAAGATGTCAAGTTGAGCTTCCTGGACAGCATCATAGCAGTTAGGAGTAGCCAGCTTCAGCAGGTGACTGGAAGCTCTACCCTTCCCTATTATACAGGGGAATAGGAAGAGGTTCTGATCCAGGCTGGCTGGCCAACATCACAGGAACCAAAAGTCAGGGAAATGCAGCCAGGCTGCCTGGAAAAGTTAGTGGGGGGGGAAAAACAAAAACAAATTTTCAAAAACAGAGCGATAGTTGAAAGTACTAACAGATATAAAAATCGATGAGCCTTAGATGGATGTACAGAAAAAGATGGCAGACAGGAATGGAGGACATTTCATGACAATCATAAATTAGAGTTGCCAAAGAATGTCGGCATTGCTGCTGCAGCACTAGGTCCTATTCTGCCTCTGAATAGGCAGAGCCTGTTATACCCTACAATATTTATAATAAAGCAGAGTTGATATTTATGAAAAGAAACAAGCCTCAACAAACCTAACCAACAGTTCTGTTGGATCCTCACTAGAGCTTCAATTAGCCCACCCCAGAACAATATGCCTGTGTCTTTTTCCTCCCTAGACAGGAAGTTTCAGTCTGACCTTTCTCCACCCCTTCCACACCCTGCTCAGAATATAAAGATATGTAATGTCTACTCACACTCCTGGTATTGCACCCACATGTGCAGCATTTCTACATACAGGAGTTGCAGTTACCATGACAGCATATTACCTGAAAGGGAGAAGGAACATGGCTCCCTGTAATAGTGATAGTGTAGTTTACCCATCAAGCAGCAGGTGGAGCTATTAGCCAAGTACTGTACATGCTTTTTGCAAACTAGTTGATATCTTAATCAACTTTTTCAGGACTTGGGTCTTATAGCTGACAGCTAGGAGTATTTCTCTGTTGTACATACATCAGTGGTTCTCAAAGTGTGGGGGCATGTCCCCTGGGGGGGCATGGAGGAACATTCGGGGGGGGGGGGCGGGGGAGGGTGGAAACAGCACAGAGGGATCACCATGTTTCCAGCCCCACACTGCTCCCAGACCACCTGCACCTTCAACCCTGATCAGCTCCCAGTCCTGCTCCAGCTCCAGACCCAGCTCCACTCTCACACCTTCTCTGCCCCCAGAGCAGGTCACCTTAATTCCTTCTCTGCCTGTAGCCCCAGCTCTTCCCCCCATCCCCAGGTTCCACCCCTACTTCTGCCTTCAACCCAAGCTCTGCTGCTGAGGAAGCCTTGGCTATGCAGTAATTGGAGGGAGGGCACGGACAGATTCCATTATTGATAAAGGGGGTGGGGCATGACTGGAAAAGTTTGAGCACCACTGACGTAGACCAATACAATTATTTATCTATAATTAATTCAACCTCTATTTTTATCTACTCTTATAAAGAGGCTGGAAGCATGCAAAGATTCTCTAGCAAATAGTTTTGGAACAAACACCCAAGGTGAAAAAGTCTGTTGTCCCAGTGTTGAATTCAATTCAAAATAAAGCAGTTAGCTGATAAACGAGCCTGGTAATACAAGATAGCTTACATGAGGGGAATGGGGAGAAAGGATACCTTAGATCAGTGATGCCCAAACATTTTCTGTCACGCCACACACACCCCTTACCAGTAATGGAATCTGGCCACGACCGCACTCCATTATTGCACAGTTGGCTCAGCACAGGAGCTTGGGCTGAAGGCGGAGCTGGCCTGGGAGTGGAGCAGAACTGCAACTGGAACCATAGCAGAGCTATGACCCGTGCCAGAGCTGTGGGGAGCATAGTGGGGGTGCTCCCTCCCCACCCTCATAGGAGCTGGCCCTTGCCCCACCACATACACCTCTGGCCTGGGGACCACTGGCTTAGATTTATGTGTCTAATACTTAACAGAACTCATACAGACTGAAAATTGATATACACTCAAGTTGCTAATATGACAGTAAGTGGCTTTTGGATTGTGTGTGTTTAGGACCTCATTGCAGTAACTATAAAATATAGCAGTGTCATGCTGCCATAAATGAAAGAATGAAGTGTGAAGAGCAAAATTGCATTTAAATATGAAAGGCAAGCCACTAAAACATTTGCTTTTACAAAAAAAGCAAATATTAATAAACAACCAGCTTTGAGAATACAAAGGTCAACTGAATTAGTGTCACCATTTGAAATATTTTAAAGCCAATTATTTATGAGATCTTTCCATGCACACCTGCAGGAAAGGCAGTTTTTATATATTTGTACAGAGCATAGTACATGTTGAGAGTTACAATACAACGGCTATCTTGCAACTGAGATTCTTAATTTCTAGTATCTTCAGATGGTTTTACCAGTTTAGTCCTATTGTTTACATTGCATCAAGCTTAATGCAGCACACCCACCTCCCAACAGACAACAGCATGATTTAGTGAAAGGGGATGTGCAAAGAGCATCAAGTATTTTCTTGAAAAAAAGTCTCCATATTCTTATTTAGTAAATGATTAACTATGTGTGAGAGCTACATATGTCCTAGTACACCTGAAAGTAAGAGAACTCACATGAAGGGAACTAATTCATCTCAAAAACAAGAAGGTACACTTTGACCTTTAAAAATTTGACATAGGAAAAAAAATGCAGGCTTTAGTTTCTAGTACTTTCAACAGGCACATCTGAGAACTGCAATCGTTTGGGGTTTTTAAAGAGCAATCCGTAGCAAGCTCATAACATGAAATTGCTTTTGAAAAAATTCAAACAAAAACTTTAGTTCAGCTGAAATATGTAACTGTATAATGTACATAAATTAGAATTGCTTTGTTATGCATTCCCACAACAGCCTGGGCAAGTCTCCACAGTAACAGACACACCAGTGGAAGTTAACATTTCCAGGCAGCGCCCGCATCCACTACTGCCAGTGGAGAACCTGCCATGAGACCAATGGAAGCATGCGTTTCAAACGGTCTGCAAGATCGGACCTCCTATGGGGCACTACACCATACAGCCCGCAAGAGAGAGAGGCAGGAGGGAAGAGGATGTTTGACGCCTCTCCTGAAAGTGCTTCCTACAGACAGGCTGATCTGAGACATCAGTGACCTCGCGCTGAAGCCTCCACCCCATGGGGCATCAGAGCAGGGAAATGCCGCCACAGGCCGGCTAATCCCAGCCCCCAAGCCGAGGCAGGAGGGGAACAAGCCCAACTCCCCACGCTTGTGGGCTGCTGCTCCGTCCAGCAGTACTCCTAAGGAACGGGCCGGTAGGGCCCACCCCAGCGGGCCGGGGCTTCACTGCAATCACACGCCCCGAGGGGGAAAGTACCCGTGACCGCCCCCACCCCGGCAGGAGACGGGCCGGGGCAGAACCCGACCGTGATGAACCCGCAGCTGCGGGGAGCTGCAGGAGCCATGTGGCGCAGTGAATGGGCGCGGAGGGGGCCGCGGCCGCAGCACCGCGCTCCGCCCGCCCTGGCATTGGGCTCCCGTGCACGGGGAGCGAGCGGACCAGGCCAGGCGTCGCAAGCCAGGCTGCAACAAAATGGCGGCGGTTGCGAGGCATGGCCCAGTCTTCTCGCCGCCCTCGATCGTCTGAAGACCAGTCTCAGCGGCCCCGGCTTCCTCCCTCCTGCCTTCAGCAGAGCCGGCCCGTTGCACCCCGCAGCGACCGCTCGCTCGCCCTCAGCCCACATGGACCCTCACCCATGCAAGGGCCGGGGACCCCCAACCTCAGTCACACTGAGCCCCAGGCCGTGGTGAGCCCTTCCCCACAGGCAAGCCAGCCCTGCACCCCGTTCCCAACCCACAACTAGACAGCGGCTTTGGGCCACAGCCACATCCAGTGCCCCAGCCCTCCCCCTGGACTCTCCCCCAGCAAGGCTCAGATCACCACAGCCTCGTCCCCCGGGCCGAGGGCACTGCCCCAACCCACATCGCTAACCCCCGTCAGCACGTGCCCCGCCGCCAGCCCCACTCACCATCGTTCCCCGCACGCGGGACAGCTCCCATGCACTTCTAAAAACTACCCCCACCAACTCCCTCCCTCCTTCCTACCCACCCCCTAAAAACAGCGGCTCCTCTCGCTGGCCCAGCCGCCTCTCTAAATAATCAATGAGGGGAAGGGGGCGGGGAGAGGCCACACCCAGAGGGGCACTGCTTTGTCACTAGAAAGAGGGAGGCAGGCAGGCAGTCCTTTCTCGAAGACTGACTTCTTCTAGGTGTTCCCACCCTGCCTTTAATCTGGTATAGGATTGGGGTGGGTTTTGCTCTAACCTCTCTGGAGTTGGGAAAGGTATTTTACTGTGTGTCCTGTAGCTTGCCCCTGCCTGCCAGTGAAAAGGGTAACATTTTGCTGTTTAGCATAATCTCTTTTCATCAAATGGGAGGGCTTTGCTCAGTACGTGTTAATTTTAATGAGGCACTCATCCTTTGAGAATCTTACTTCATTTAATCGGTTCTTGCTTAAGACATGGCCCTGGAGAAGAGGTTTCAGTTTGATTTCCCCACTTTAACAATCACCTTCAAACTGAAGTTTTTTTGTAATATAGATTATTTTCATAAGAGAACTCTCTCTCTCTCTTTCTAACCAAATCTTGAGATGCACTTGTTCCAATCAAAGCCAATGGGAGTTCTGTTATTGACTTCAGTGACAACAGGATTGGGACCATTGCTTGGTATCTGTGCTAGTCTCTAAGGCAGAGGTGGGCAAACTATGGCCCGTGGGCCACATCCGGCTCGCGAGACCCTCCTGCCCGGCCCCTGAGCTCCTGGCCCTGGAGGCTAGCCCCCGGCCTCTCCCCCGCTGTTCCCCCTCCCCTGCAACCTCAGCTCATTGCGATGCTGGCACAATGCTCTGGGCAGCGCAGCTGCAGAACCACAGCCTGACCCGGTGTTCTGGGCGGCGCTCCAGGCAGCGCTGTAAGAGGGCAGGGGAGTTTGGGGTGGTGGTCAGGGGGCCGGGGTGTGGATAGGTGTCGGGGCGGTCAGAGGGCAGGGAACAGGGGTGGTTGAATGGGGGCAGGGGTCCCAGGGGGGCAGTCAGGAAGGAGAGGGGGGGTTGTATGGGGGGCAGGGAGCAGTGGGGGGGCAGTCAGGGGACAGGGAGCAGGGGGTGGTGGATGGGGCAGGAGTCCCGGGGGGGGCTGTCAGGCGGTGAGAAGCGGGGGGACGGTCGGATAGGGGTCGGGGGCCGGGCCATGCCTGGTTGTTTGGGGAGGCACAACCTCCCCTAACCAGCCCTCCATTCAATTTTGGAAACCCACTGTGGCCCTCAGGCCAAAAAGTTTGCCCGCACCTGTTCTAAGGGTACGTCTAAACTGGGTTGGACTAAGGGGCTATTTAATTGAGGTGTAGATGTCTGGGCGCGGGCTGCAGCCCAAGTTCTGGAACCCTCCCACCTCTGCGGGTCCTAGAGCCATGTGCCAGCCTAAGTCCAAATGTATACACTGCAAATAGACAGCCCCGTAAACCCAAGCCCCACAAGCCCAAATCAGCTAGCATGGGCCAGCCAAAGATTTTTAATTGCACAGTGTAGACATCTACACTGCCAAGAAAAACCCGCTGCACCAAATCTCACAATCTGGGTCAATTGATTGACTCTAAGAGGGCTCAGGCTGCAGGGCTAAAAATACCAGTGCAGACATTCATGTCCATATTGCCCTTCTTCTGTCGGTGGTGTGCATCCTCACCAGGAGCACTTCCATTGACGTAAGAGGGGCGGGGGGCGAGGGCTGAGAGCCAGGGCTCGCAGCTGCCCACCAGGAGCCGGGCTGCCTCCTCCCTTCAGCTTCCCTCATCACCGGGAATGGGGTAGCCACACTAGACTTCTTGGCTCCACACTGGGAGCTGGGCTGCCCCTCCCCCCCACCCAGAGCATAGCAGCTGACCAGACTCCGGGTGTGGAGTGCTCTGCCAGGCGCAGCTCTGCTCTCAGTGCAGAGCGGAGAGCTGAGACCCCCGCGGAGGGGGGAGGATGGGCAGCGGGGCTCCTGGCGTGGAGATCTGTGCCTGGAATCTGGGTGGCTGCCATGATCCCGGTGGGGAGCCAAGATCCCAGTGGCCAGCCAGGTCCCTGGCAGGGAGATCTGTGCTGTGTCCAGTTGGCTGCCCCGTTTCCGGCGGGGAGTCAAGAAGCCTGGTGCGGCTGCCCTGTTCCCAGTGGGGCCTGGAGAGCCCAGGGACAGCAACTGGGCTCCCAGCGGGGAGATCGGCGCCTGAAGTCTGATCAGCTGCCGTGCTCCCGGCGGGGAGCTAAGAGCCTGGGCAGCAGCCCGGATCAGAGCAGGGAACCAAAAGCCTTGGTGGCAGCCCACTTGGAGCAGGAAGCCAGGACCCTGGGAGCCGGCTTTCTAAGCTGCCTTACGTCGACCTGATGCTGTAGTGTAGACCAGGCCTCAAACACCTTTTATCAAAGGAAAGAAGTAAAAGGTCTTGGTACTTAAGACCAGGCAGAGGCCAACAGTTTAAGGGCCTACTTCTACAAAGAGATCCATGACAGCGCAAAGGTCTGTGCATGAGGATCTTTTTGAAGGATCAGATCCTAATGTTCACCTCAGACTGTGTGCAGAGACTGCTTAGTAGCTTTGAATCCTGTTTGGTCACAACTAATCAACTTTCCATGATTCTCATTACTAATTTATTTGCAAGTATTTTTAAATATATATTTGACATTGGATAAAAGGATGTATATAGTGGATAAAAGGTTTACCTTATGTTTTAAACCTATAAATTTGTCTCAACTTAGGGACAATTTTCAGAGTTTCAACAAAACTCTTCTTAATAATGAGGATTTTCCCCCCCTAAAAATTGATATATATTAGTGAAAATCCATCAAGGTCTGGATATTTTCTGATCTTTATTTCTTGCTCTGTGCCGCTCCTTTTTTTTTTTTTTTTTTTAATTTTGCAGTTGTGGGAATTCTTGATCATTCCCACTGAGTAAAACTTGTTTAAACTGTTTATCCCCATAAATTCCCAAATTTATTTCAGTATAATTTAAAATATACTGCAGTCTACTCTCATGCCACTTATTTTCATCGCCACAGTGACAGGAAATTATTCTGTGAAGGTGGACTCACAGATGTGCAGTTACACATATACTCTTTGATGTCTGCCCTGTGCTATTTAACTGTGTTATCATTTTGCAATAAATTATCATAAAAACCCAGTGCTTTGTCTGTTTTGGTCCCAATGAACTGCTCATTAAAGCCCACACAGAGGCATAATCTGAAATAATGATATAATTTATCTCACTTTGTTCTACCCTGTGAAGATTACTTCTATCAGTGCAAATTAAATCAATTCTAGAGTAAGAGATGCATTTCAGAGTAATTTCTCTTATGCATTTCTCTCCAAATATCCACAAGCTGTAGTTCAGCTAGCTTTTCTGAGAGTATCCATGTCTTTTTCCTTGCTCTCTTTCCTTGAATATTAACAATTTTTCTTGTTAGAGCCCAGTTAAAAGATCAATCTACAGCATCCTTTTGATGTGTTCAGCTGAAATGATCGTGTGTGTATGTATATATATAATATATATATATATATTAGGCACATAAGATTCTTCGATGTGATATAGAAAATCGGGTGCCTTCTCAGATGTATCAAATAACCTTGCGTTTGTTGTTGTACACATATATGACTGGATGGGATACTGCAAAGCAAACTAGATTTTTTTTTGCTTTCAGTCTTTTTTTAAATGGAATATACTGCATTTGTCTGCAATATATTTCTATAATGACATCGATCAGACTCCTTTATAAGAAACTAGATTCCATTTCTCTCTCCAGTCTGAATATTTTTCCTCATTCCTGAATAGATTGACTCCAAGGATTTTTGCCATAATCCAAGTGTTTGTCCTGCCTGTATGGTATAACCTACTTCATTGTGAAAATTTAAGAATTACTTATTGGCATAGAAAGAAATGAAGTCTGCAGGCAGCGTACTGAGTTTGCATTCAGACTCCAAATGCCATGTTAAAAAAAATCAGTCAGCAAGGAATGTGTACAGATTAACGTATTACTTCCTTATTTGCTCTAAGGAAAACTCACAGGACTTCTATTGGGGTGCCTTGAACTGTCCTTGAAGTCTTTCATCTTGCTTTCCAGCAGTCCTGAATTTATTGTTAATCTTTCAGGCCCACAACTCAGAATTTCCCTGTTCTACATTCCTCAAATATGGCAATTACCCACCCCAACCTCTCCAAAAATCTGATTTTGCCTTTTGGAGTTTGTTTAGTGGAGTGGAAATAGAACTTACTTGTTCTGAAAGCTGCTTGTTGCCTAACTCCATCTTCTGAAGTAATTTTTGCATTGTTTCTCCCATGTCTTCCAGGGCTGCTGGAACATTCTCTTGCTTGGTAATCAGAATTATCTGAGGTTTCTGGCTAGAAATTGGTAATTTTCTGTTTGAGTTTTCCTCCTTAATCTTCCCTTTTTCTTTAGCTTTCACCATGACTTTTTATGAGGTTAATTATGTGATCTAGGTGGGGAAATTAGGGACCCAGGAATCAGAGACACAAGAGATGAAGTCCACTGTCACTTTGGGTCCTATGACCTCCTTCTCTCTCCCCTCAGATGTTTTCTTAATTAGCACATTAAAGTACTGTATCTAGAGAGGGGCATATAAAGAGGGAGGGTTGGGATACTGCCATATACCTGTCTAACCTCAGGCTTTTGGACTGAGACTGTTGTGGATTCTCTCAGATTTTCAGGCGTGATTCCTCCAGATGTTTAAGAGATGAACAGAACAGAAGAGTAGCAGGGTATGTCTACACTACGAGGGTAGTTCGATTTCACTTAAATCGAATATGTGGAATCGATATTGCAAAGTCGAACGTGTGTGTCCACACTAAGGACAGTAATTCGACTTTGTGAGTCCGGGGAAAGCGTCGACATTGGAAGCGGTGCACTGTGGGCAGCTATCCCACAGTTCCCGCAGTCCCCGCTGCCCATTGGAATTCTGGGTCGAGCTGCCAATGCCTTCTGGGTAAAAAAAATGTGTCTAGGGTGCTTTTGGGTAATTGTCGTCATCCGTCCGTCACTACCGCCCTCCCTCCCTCCCTGTAAGCGCCGGCGGGAAATCAGTTCGCGCACTTTTCTGGTCAGTGACAGCGCGGACGCCACAGCACTGCGAGCATGGATCCCGCTGCGACCATCGCTGCAGTTGTGGCCGTTGTCAACGCCTCGCAGCTTATCATCCACCTTTCCCAGAGGCAGATGCAGATAAACCAGGCGAGGAGGCTACGGCACCGCGGTGAGGGCCTGAAGTCTGAGAGTAGCACAGGCCTGTCAGAAAGCACGGGACGCAGCGCCGAGGACATCACGGTGACAATGGGTCATGTGGATGTTGTGGAACGGCGATTCTGGGCACGGGAAACAAGCACGGACTGGTGGGACCGCATAGTGCTGCAGGTCTGGGATGAATCCCAGTGGCTGCGAAACTTTCGTATGCGGAAGGGGACTTTCCTTGAACTTTGTGAGTTGCTGTCCCCTGCCCTGAAGCGCAATGACACCCGGATGCGAGCAGCCCTGACTGTCCAGAAGCGAGTGGCCATAGCCCTCTGGAAGCTTGCAACGCCAGACAGCTACCGGTCAGTCGCGAACCACTTTGGCGTGGGCAAATCTACCGTGGGGGTTGTTGTGATGCAAGTAGCCAACGCAATCGTTAAGGTACTGCTCTCAAAGGTAGTGACCCTGGGAAACGTGTAGGTCATCATAGATGGCTTCGCCGCGATGGGATTCCCAAACTGCGGTGGGGCTATAGATGGAACTCACATCCCTATCCTGGGACCGGACCACCAGGCCAGCCAGTACATCAACCGAAAGGGCTACTTTTCAATGGTGCTGCAAGCACTGGTGGACCACAGGGGACGTTTTACCAACATCAACGTCGGATGGCCGGGCAAGGTTCATGACGCTCGCGTCTTCAGGAACTCTGGTCTGTTTAGACGGCTGCAGGAAGGTATTTACTTCCCGGACCACAAAATAACTCTTGGGGATGTGGAGATGCCTACAGTGATCCTCGGGGACCCAGCCTACCCGCTAATGCCCTGGCTCATGAAGCCCTATACTGGCGCCCTGGACACTGAAAAAGAACTGTTCAACTACCGGCTGAGCAAGTGCAGAATGGTGGTGGAGTGTGCTTTTGGCCGTCTCAAGGGGAGATGGAGAAGCTTACTGACTCGCTGTGATCTCAGCGAAACCAATATCCCCATTGTTATAGCAGCTTGCTGTGTGCTCCACAATCTCTGTGAGAGCAAGGGGGAGACCTTTATGGCGGGGTGGGAGGTTGAGGCAAATAGCCTGGCTTCTGATTACGCCCAGCCAGACAGCCGGGCGATTAGAAGAGCCCAGCGGGACGCGCTGTGCATCCGGGAGGCTTTGAAAGCTAGGTTCCTCAGTGAGCAGGGTAACCAGTGACTTTTAAGTTTGTTTAAAAAGAAGCTGAACCTGCCCCCGTTTCTTTACCCGGTTAATGTTGTCTATCCTATCCAGCTACATACCCCCTTCACCCCCTTCCAAAAAAATAAAATCAGTTTTATTTTGTTAATGAACACCGTTGTCTTTATTACTGTTTTCGCGGGAATGTTTTAAACGTGGGACGCAGACTGTGGTGGGGAGCGGGTGTAGTGTACTGATGCAAATGATGCTTCTAAACTCCAGGAATGACAGGATTCGCAGTGGTGGACTGGTTGTTTCAACGGAGCCTGCCAGCCCTCCTGAGCGGGACTGTGTTTATGTGGGGGCTATGTGACTGTATGGCAGGGGGAGGAGGGTTACAGATCCCCTGCTGCGTGGCTCTGTGATCCAGGAAAAGGACCGCTGCATAAGATCTGTAACTGCCCTCCCCCGCCACAAAGTCACAGAGCAACCCCCCCCCCCACAGAACATGAAAACCACCTCCCAGACTGACCAGGGTAACTAGTCACTGCACTGTGTATGTGCCCTGCTGCTGGACTTGCCCCCGCCTCTGTACCCTGCTAAAGGTGACTGTCCTGTCCAATTACCAAGCCCCTTCCCCCCCTTCAGACAGACTCTCCTCCAAAAGAACATGATGGAAACAGTAATGAACAGAAACGTATTTTTTATTAACAACCACACATGAAACTGGGGGGTGAAACTTCGACGGGGGCTTGTGTGAGGCGGGAAGGAAAGGACTTTTCAAATTTTGGGGAATGACAGCCTTCTGGTGCTTGAGCAGTCTGCAGGGGTCGAGTGAGAGTTTTCACGGACTCTGCCGCCCCTCCTTCTTTGGACTTTGGGCGAGGGGGGTATGGGACTTGGTGGCGGGGGAGGGCGGTTACTGATAGACTGCAGCGGGGCTCTGTCCTCCTGCCTCCGTTCCTGCAGAACATCAACAAGGCGCCGGAGCGTGTCCGTTTGCTCCCTCATAAGTCCAAGCAGCGTTTGAGTCGCCTGCTGGTCTTCCTGCCGCCACCTCTCCTCACGTTCCACGTGTGTTTGGTGCATTTGGGACAAATTCTCCCTCCACTGGTTCTGCTGTGCTGCCTGGGCTCGGGAGCAGCCCATTAGTTCTGAGAACATGTCCTCTCGCGTCTTCTTCTTCCTCCGCCTAATGTGCGCTAGCCTCTGGGAGTGTGATGCCAGGCTGGGTTGGGAGACAGTCGCAGATGTGGCTGTGGGAAAGAGAAAAAGGTAGTGAATTCCTCCGAAAGATAAATGTAGTTGTGAACAAAGAACATAGTCTTTCTCTGTGAACAAGACCATGCACTGCACCTATCACATGCGCACTCAGGACAAGGTCGAATTTTCGGACCTCGCTTTCAGTGCCTGGGGTCTTGCACTGCCGATCTGGGAAACGGGGCAGGACACCGGAATTTCTGTAGCAGGCAGACATGGTAAGCCGTAGACTTGTGGCTGCTTAAAACTTTAATAGTAGCACTGGTCTCCTTTCACATTGAAAGCAATGCCAGTCTCTGCTGCCAGCAATCGGCCAAGCATGAACTCTGCCCCTGTCCCACCCCCTCGCGGCTGTCCCAGGGAAAGATCCCTGTATGCTGCCCCTCTCCCGCCTCCACCGCGTGGCTGTAAACCGGCGGTTACAGTTCTGTAAAGGAACGGGCAAGCAGTCCCAATACTAACAGTCCCCTACCTAATTCAAAGCAGGTCATCATGAGCGACATCACAATAATGAGGATCTCAGACAGCGATAAAGAAAGGATGCTTCGGGAAAGCCTGCAAAGACCAGGGCCGTATGCCGCCATGCTGTGCAAGGCTATGATCCCGGAGTACTTGAGGATCTCCTGGCGCGGAAACGTCTCCTACTTCGGAGGACCCAATAAGGCCGCTCTCCCCAGGAACCTGATGAACAGGCTTTCCAATTACCTCCAGGAGAGCTTCCTCGAGATGTCCCTGGAGGATTTCAGCTCTATCCCCGGACACATAGACCGCATTTTAATATAGCTGCACTGGCAGGGACTAAAGAGTGGAGCGTCTTTGGCAGCAGAATCATGCACTACCGGACACTGTTAGATTTTTTTTAAATAGTTGGGACTGAATAGTTAAGCGCCTAGGGCAAACAAATCATGAAAAACACATTGTTCTTATTGTTAATATTCCAGTTCTGTTAAAAATAAATGTTTAGATGTTTAAAACACTTATGCTTGATCCTTCCCCTGAATCTGTGTCCGGGTTAAATGCTGGGGACGGTTGGTAGGGGATCTCTGTAAGGGTGATGAAGAGATCCTAGCTGTCGGGGAAATCAGCTTGATAAGCGCTGTCGACTGCCTCGTCCTCCTCATCTCCTTCCTCATCTTCCCCGTCCGCTAACATGTCCGAGGAACCGGCCGTGGACAATATCCCATCCTCAGAGTCCACGGTCAGTGGTGGGGTAGTGGTGGCGGCCGCACCTAGGATGGAATGCAGTGCCTCGTAGAAACGGGATGTGTGGGGCTGGGATCCGGAGCGTCCATTTGCCTCTTTGGTCTTCTGGTAGCCTTGTCTCAGCTCCTTGATTTTCACGCGGCACTGCGTTGCATCCCGGCTGTATCCTCTCTCTGCCATGGCTTTAGAGATCTTCTCATAGATCTTTGCATTCCGTCTTTTGGAGCGCAGCTCGGAAAGCACGGACTCATCGCCCCACACAGCGATCAGATCCAAGACTTCCCTATCAGTCCATGCTGGGGCCCTCTTTCTATTCTGGGATTGCACGGCCACCTCTGCTGGAGAGCTCTGCATCATTGCCAGTGCTGCTGAGCTCGCCACAATGTCCAAACAGGAAATGAGATTCAAACTGCCCAGACAGGAAAAGGAATTCAAATTTTCCCGGGGCTTTTCCTGTGTGGCTGGTCAGAGCATCCGAGCTCGGACTGCTGTCCAGAGCGTCAACAGAGTGGTGCACTGTGGGATAGCTCCCGGAGCTATTAGCGTCGATTTCCATCCACACCAAGCCTAATTCGATATGGCCATGTCGAATTTAGCGCTACTCCCCTCGTTGGGGAGGAGTACAGAAGTCGAATTTAAGAGACCTCTATGTCGAACTAAATAGCCTCGTGGTGTGGACGGGTGCAGGGTTAATTCGATGTAACGGCGCTAAATTCGACATAAACGCCTAGTGTAGACCAGGCCGCAGACAAATGAGTCCTGTTTAGACAGGCTAAAACAAAGACAGAACTTGAGTTCTTGAACATCATGTTTCTCTAATTTAAATGACCTGGAAGGAGGAAAGCAACCGATAAAACTACCCCCAAACCTCCTCCAGTTACCTAAACACACCAAGAAGTGCAACCTCTTTGTTTTTGTATTTTATTCAGATACACAAATGAGCAGCAATGCAGAGTATACAATGAGCGAAGATTTCCCAACATAGTGAAGGTTCATGTTGCATTTTGTGATAAGGAAATATAACACAAGAGTGAAATATCCCTAAAACTCAGATGTCACTCGATGTGCTAAGTTGTGGGCTGTTATTTTCCTGAATAAAAACACCCAAACATATTTCTTCTATGCCTTTTGATTTTGTCAGGTGGCAAATAGAAACTTTGGGGACAAGAATGTGGGGAGGAGCTAGGATGAAAATCTCAGGTTTTTCCATTTCCCACTGTAGGGAGGTATGGATAGAACTCACCACAGCCTAAATCAAACTGTCCCAAGCTTTATGTGAAGAATAAGGAGTTCCAGCAGAACGATTGCTCACAGCACTCAAAAAGATAGCTACCAACACCAAGTAATTAATGTAGTATAAACTTAGAGGAACATAACATAAGAATGCCTGTACTGGGTCAGACCAATGGTCCATCTAGCCCAGTATCCTGTTCTCCAACAGTGAGCAATGCCAGATGCTTCAGAAGGAATGAATAGAACAGGGCAGTTATGGAATGATCTATCCCCTGTCATCCAGTCCCAGCATCTGTCAGAGGTTTGGAAAGGATTACTTGTCTCTTCAGATAGCATCGCACGCATGGACACACAAACACAGAGTCCATCCACCCTGACTAATCTTCAGTGTATTATCTGATAAATTCAAAAGCCCCTTATAATGGTGTGGCCATGTATGACCACTGTATTGTTGTAACCTAAGACATACTGCCCACCTCTCATTGCTAGAAGTCGGACTGTCATATTCTTAGGACTGCAATGGTATCAATGTTCTTTAGGAGACCAGAATTATAGAAGTTTATATTTATTAGCCTTGGTGGGGTAAAGCATTGGGGAAGGGATGCAGTGGTGTCTTTTTTAAGGGCACTATATTGTTGTAACCTAAGCCCACAGTTTTATTGGAAGCTAGTGATGTGTTAGAGCTGAGAAACTATGGAACTGGCTTCCGTAGCTATGCCAACAACATTATTAATTTTGTACCACTGTGTGTGCGCTTGGATTTACCTTCCAAAGGATAGTACACCCATGAGAATAACTCTCTCCTTGCGTGAGATCTCTTGGCCAATAAGTCTTACGTCATCAATTACATGCAAAATCATGATTAAACTTAAAAATAATCATTCCATCAGGAAGTAACAAATATATTAATTAATCATTATTGCAGCAGTCATTTGACTCGGCCTCAAACTTCCCTGTATCCAGACCAGAATAGTGCTGACTATTGAGATGTCCTGAAAATGTATCTGAAAAATAACCTGCACTACATATGCCTTTCTATATTATAACTTCTTAATAAATAAAAAGGGTTACAAAAAGAATTGGATAATTGGGTAGTATTTTCTGCAAGGTGTTCACTGAGTGTATTGGAATCAGCTTCAAAAGAAATTAGTGATGAGGTACAAAACAAATAGCCTTTAAGCAGGGGTTGCTGGTCACAAATGTAAAAATGGCTAATAAAATTCATTTCAAAGTGAATAGGAAAAAAGTTCTTAAACTTGGACCTCATAATCTGGGATCTCTTGAAGTCTGATCCCAAATGAAGTCAGTCAGTGAGGAAAGATGAATAGTTTGCTTTTGAATAGAATAAAAAACACTCTCTTAAATGAATCATTGCCATGTCTTTGAATTCTGATTTTTACCCTAACCAAAGGTGAAGAAAAACACTTATACATGCATAAAAAGAATCAGCAAAAACAATACACATTCCTTCAATGCTTGAAAGGAAAACTTTGCAGCAGACTTAGTAGGTCAAGTAGAAATATGTGCCTAAATACACACACATACTTTAGTCATAGTTTCCTGGCAATGTGGACATAAAATTTAGATCTTGTAATTTTTATAACCCTCAGCAGAGGTTGCCTGGTCTCACAATATGCTTCTGTTGTTAGCCCATATTTTCTTTTACTTGGTCTTTGAACACATTGGGATAAAATCTGCTCTCATTTACATCTCTGCCACAATGCTGAAGGCACTGGTGTAAAACTGGTATAAAATAAAGTAGAATTTTCCCTGTATGTTATATTATTATTTTCCCTCCTCCCAATAGCTATGACAACAAAATATACATCCATTAGAGTATTACAGATTTTAACTTGATAGCATCTGTTATGCAGCCAATATAGAAGTAGAATCTGGACCTTATAATAGCCTTATTATATTAATCTCTGGAAAAATGATCCAATTTTGTTCATATCTGAATCAGAGATGACCAGAATGGACTCTTCCTGTTGTGAATAGTGGCACCTGCTGAAAACATCTCTTTTTAGCACTGTATCTAAATACAGGATTTATTGTTAGAAATGTGGAATGATCCAGATTCATAATTTAGCAGTGGTAGTGACAATGCTGTTATTTAATTGCTGGAGAAAATAGACCTTCTGGTGTGTTGTTGCTGTAAGAAGCACTGGAATTTCTTTCTTGAGTTTATGCACATTTCATTCTCCATCCTCCCATTCTCCGTCCTCTGTCATTTTCTATCAGCTTATCAATTTCTAAAGTATGTCCTGACATCTTTGTAATTTTTGCACTAAAGGTAGGATTTCTCAGACCTGGTTAGGCGTGGGGATGGGAGAGGGAGTTTCAAATAACAGTTCTTTTTGGAAACAGATTCTTGAGAATTTTACTGTTGTTTCTACCTTTTCACTCACAATGGGATTTGTACTTTTAATTTTGGTGTTATTCTTTTATGTCCACAGACAGCCTGAAACTTCCCTAAGGACAAAATCCAGTCCTGCCTTCACAGGTGCAGAGACTCAACAGACAGTGGTGGAACCAGTCCAGTTCCACTCAACAAAATGGGGAGGAACCTAGATTTGGGATCCTGAGGACTGCTCAAAGGTGGCACATTCCTTGCACAAAGCTGAGTTTTTTAGGGTCCTTCAGTGAGGAATCACACAGGGACAGTAAGGGGCAAGCAATAGGGATCTGACACTGTTCAGATCCTCTTCCTTCTGTGTCTTGGCTGGAGGGTCACATAAGAATCCACAGGGCTGAGGGCTGCAAAGTGTCACACAGGATGACAGCCTGTCAGACATTCCTGCAGCCTGTCTGAAATAACACACATTCAGTTGGACTACAAAAATAGCCTGTGATATTTGATGCCAGTCACCAGGGGCCACTGTGGTACCTACTGAACAGGCAGATTTCAGAGTAGCAGCCGTGTTAGTCTGTAGCCGCAAAAAGAACAGGAGTACTTGTGGCACCTTAGAGACTAACAAATTTATTTGAGCATAAGCTTTCGTGGGCTACAGCCCACTTCATTGGATGCATAGAATGGAACACACAGAAAGAAGATATTTATACATACAGAGAACATGAAAAGGTGGAAGTAGCCATACCAACTGTAAGAGGCCAAACAATTGAGATGAGCTATCATCAGCAGGAGAAAAAAAACTTTTGAAGTGATAATCGAATAGAAGGTGTGAGGATACTTAACATGGGGAAATAGATTCAATTAGTGTAATGACCCAACCATTCCCAGTCTCTGTTTAAACCTAAGTTAATTGTATCTAATTTGCATATTAATTCAAGTTCAGCAGTCTCTCTTTGGAGTCTGTTTTTGAAGTTTTTTTGTTGCAAAATTGCCACCTTCAAGTCTGTCACTGAGTGGTTAGAGAGGTTGAAGTGTTCTCCCACTGGTTTTTGAATGTTATGCTTCCTGATGTCAGATTTGTGTCCATTTATTCTTTTGCGTAGAGATTGTCCGGTTTGGCCAATGTATATGGCAGAGGGGCATTGCTGGCACATGATGGCATATCACGTTGGTAGATGTGCAGGTGAACGAGCCCCTGATGGCGTGGCTGATGTGATTAGGTCCTATGATGGTGTCACTTGAATAGATGTGGACAGAGTGGGCATCGGGCTTGGTTGCAAGGATAGGTTCCTGGGTTAGTGTTTATGTTGTATGGTGTGCGGTTGCTGGTGAGTATTTGCTTCAGGCCGGGAGGCAGTATCACTGCTCCCTGTGCTGGGTCCAAGCGTGAAAGGAAGCTGCTGCAAGGAGATGTTAGTTTCAGCAAGAACTAATGGAGCAGGTGGCAGCAGCAGAAACAGTAAGGGGCTTAGTACTGGCCCTAGCTTTGTTCCCAGCAGCAGCATCAGAAAGCATCATTGACCTCAGAAAGCCAGCAGCTACTGAACCCAGATACCCTACTACCTTCCAGTACCTACCCAGCACCTGCCAATCCCAGGTTCAACTCCCAAATTTTATTCATCTCTGTGTCCTACCCTACTTGGGGGAGGGCACATTGATCATCAGCGAAGTTTGTGGTTATATATAAGTTTGCTAATTAAATATTTTGTGTAAAATGTCACACACAGAGTGGCACAAAACTTGACACCTAGAAGCAGAATCTGTGGATAAGGTTCACAGCTACTCTGCAACCAGGGGTGGGGGATTCCTTCTGTAGTTCTAAGCAATGGATACTGACCCCTGTCGTGTGACAAGGGTATTAATGTCTTAGGGCTCTGACTGATGCCAGCTGACTGGGTCAAGGAAATAACATTCAGCACTTTGCCAGTAGTCCTCTATCTCATACTTTTACAATATTGCCATCTCCAAGCATTCAAAAGTCATAAATGAGGCCCCAAACATTTGCCTAAAAATAATGAGATTTTAAAAATAACACATTTTAGATTCTTTTTATTTGCCTTCTGATATTAGAGCATTTAGGGTTCATGTTTTTAAGCTTTCCTTCACAATCTTGGGGGTTAGAAACTAGACAGTCAACACCAAAAATTCAAAAAGCATGAGGTAGGCCTCAAAAAGTGAGATTGAACATAAGAATGACCATACTGGGTCAGACTAATGGTTAGAGCCCTGCATGGATACAAAAATGTGGATCTGCATCCGATCCACATCCGCCAGTATCAACCTGCAATCCGACCCATGATCTGCTAGCCATCTTTTACCTGCATCTGCACCCACAGCAGCAAGCCATCCCAGAAGGGCTAGCGATGTAGTGGGGGGAGAAGGGAGCGAGTGGGGGGCAGGGCCTTACAGGGAAGAGGCAGCGTGAGGATGGGAACTGGGGGTAATGGGCAGAGTGGGGGGTGTCTTGAGGAGAAGGGATGGCACGGAAGGGGCGAGGCTGGGGGGAAGGGGCATTGCATCGCATGCTGCTCCTGGGGGCTCGCAAGCAACCGCACACGGCAGCAGCAGTGCGTATTGCATCACAGTGGGGTGGAGGGATGGGGTGCTGGGGCCTCCAATCCCCATGGCCAGGCCTGAGCTGCTGGACAGGAAGTGGCATGGCAAGCAGGTGCTGGACAGCCCCGACTCTGACCTGGCACCCAGCGCGGGCTGCTGGCCCCGAGCGTGCTGCACCTCCTGGGCCGCCCGAGCCAGACGTCGTGGGCCAGGCACTGCCGGTGAGTAGAGCCATGCACAGTTGTATCTGCATCTGATCCACTATCCGCAAAAATGGTCCATGGATCGCCACGGATTTGCAGGGATCTACTAATGGTCCATCTAGCCCAGTATGCTGTCTTCCGACAGTGGCCAATGCCAGGTGCTTCAGAGGGAATGAACAGAATAGGTAATTATCAAGTGATCCATCCCCTGTCACCCATTCCCAGCATCTGGAAAACAGTAGCTAGGGCCACTTCAGAGCATGGTTTTGCATCCCTGCCCATCCTGGCTAATAGCCATTGATGGACCTATCCTCCATGAACTTATCTAGTTCTTTTTTGAACCCTGGCCTTCACAACACCTCTGGCAAAGATGGATTGATTGTGTGTTGTGTAAAGAAATACTTCTGTTTGTTTTAAACCTGCTGCCTATTAATTTCATTTGGTGACCCCTAGTTCTTGTGTTATCAGAAGGAGTAAATAACACTTCCTTATTTACTTTCTCCACACCAGTCATGATTAATATATACCTTTATCATACCCAAGAGTGGCGCCAGGGTTTTTGACGCTCTAGGCGGGGATCCTTCCGCGTTCCCGATTGTCGTCGGCAATTCTGTTGCAGAGGGGTCCTTCCGCGCTCCCGGTCTTCGGGGCACTTCGGCGGCAGGTCCCGGAGCGAGTGAAGGACCCGCCACAGAATTGTCACCGAAGACCCGGAGCGCGGAAGGATCCCCCGCCGCCGAATTGCCGCCCCCCCTCAAATCCTGGCGCCCTAGGCGACTGCCTAGGACACCTAAATGGAAGCGCCGGCCCTGATCATACCCTCCCTTAGTCATCACTTTTCCAAGCTGAAAAGTCTGTCTTATTAATCTCTCCTCATATGGAAGCTGTTCCATACCCCTAATCATTTTTGTTGCCTCTCTTTTTTCCAATATATCTTTTTTTGAGATAGGGCGACCAAATCTGCACACAGTATTCAAGATGTGGGTGTATCATGGATTCATATAGAGGCAATAGGATATTTTCCATTGTATTATATACAGGGCCAGCTCTAGGTTTTTTGCCACCCCAAGTAAAAAAACAAAAAACCTCTGGGAGCCCAACTGCCGAAGCCAAAAAAAAAAAAAAAAAAAAAAAAAAGTGGTCAGAATGCCACCCCTGAAATTGTGCTGCCCCAAGCTTGGTTTGCTGGTGCCTAGAGCCAGCCCTGATTATATATCCCCTTCCTAATGATTCTCAACATTGTTAGCTTTTTTGACTACCACTGCACATTGAGTGGATGTTTTCAGAGAACTATCCACAATGGTGGTGGGCAACCTGCGGCCCATGGGCTACACGCAGCCCGTCAGGGTAATCTGCTGGCAGGCTGCGAGACAGTTTGTTTACACTGACTGTCCGCAGGCACAGCCACCCGCAACTCCCAGTGGCCGCAGTCCGCTGTTCCCAGCCAATGGGAGCTGCAGGTAGCAGCATCCAGGCACATTCCTGCGATCCACGCCACTTCCCACAGCTCCCATTGGCTGGGAACGGCAAACCGCAGCCACTGGGAGCTGTGGGTGACCATGCCTGTGGACGGTCAATGTAAACAAACTGTCTCGCGGCCCGCCAGTGGATTACCCTCACGGGCCACACCCACCACTGATCCACAATGACTCCAAGATCTCATTTGTGAGTGGTAACAGCTAATTTAGATGCCGTCATTTTATATGTATAGTTGGGATTATGTTTTCCAATGTGCATTACTTTCATTTATCAGCTTTGAATTTCATCTGCCATTTTGTTGCCCAGTTACAAAGGTAGCTCACAAAACTGGGTAACTCTTTGCAGTCTGCTTTAGACTTAACTATCTTGTAGTTTTGATCATCTGCAAATTTTGCCACCTCACTATTTACCCCTTTTTTCCAAATCATTTATGAATGTGTTGAACAGTACTGGTCGCAGTACAGACCCCTGGTGGGCACTGCTATTTACCTCTCTCCATTCTGAAAATTGGCTTTAACACTATGAGATTTTTTTTTTTTTTTTTTTTTTTAAAGTAATACAGTTTAGGGTGGTTTTTTTTTTATTTGCCTTGTGGTTTTTGAGCCTTTAGTGTACACTTGGTTCACATTTTCATGCGTTTCTCCCCAACCATATAGGCTGGAAATTTACTATTTTTAAAATGAAAGCAAGTGTTCTAATGTATTCATATGACTCCAGCAGCTAAGGCTTCAAGAAAAACAATTATTGTAAGACTCATGATAAATCATGGAAGTTGGAAATACAGTATTGCCAATCTCAAGAGATCAAAAATCATGAGTCAGACGTGCTCAGGAGATCAAAAATCTTGAGACTGCCTGAAAAAGTCATGAGGGGTTCTTGTTGTTTTAAATTAAATCATGTTTCTTACTGGACTTTAAGTGCCTTCTATTCCTCTGCCAATAAGTTCAGGTTCAAAATTCAACCTTTAACATGCACACGAAAGCACCCCTTTTCCTGTCTGCTTAGGTGTAGACTTCACTTACCCTCTCCTCACCCCGCTATAGGGAAACTGCCATCAATTTCCTATTACTGTCTTGATCCAACAGCAACACTTCTCTTAATTACGCCCCCCATAATTTTCAAGGCAAACCTTTTAGGGGAAAAAAGAAATAGAGATGCCAGTACCTAAAAATGACATTAGCTGAGTGAACAAGAAAAGCCTCCCAATCACTAAAAAAAACCCTCACAATAAAATGCAGTTGTTCTGTTTTGTAAAGGCACTTTTGTAATCACAAAGCACAAACTTTCTATTATTTTTGCTATGATACCAATGCCTATCTCCATGACCAAGGCTTTTCTATAATATTCCATGAAAATCCTGTAGCACAACCACGACAGCTTTGTACATTACGGGTGAAATTTTGGTCCCACTGAAGTCAATGGGAGTTTTGGCATTGGCTTCAGTGGAACCAGGATGTAACATTGTAAATGATTTATGGGGCAGGTCTACACTTAAAACGATGCACCAGCACAGCTGTAGTGCTTCAGTGAAGATGCTATTATACCAACAGGAAAGCTTTTCCCATCGGCATAGTTAATACACCCTTGCGGCAGCTATGTTGATGGGAAAAGCCCTCCTATCGATATACTGCTGTCTATACCGGGGTTTAGGTCGGTATAACTGCATTGCTCAGGGATGTGGATTTTTCACACCCCAAGCAACGTAATTATACCAGTGTAAGTTTGTAGTGTAGACTTGGCCAAACATATTGCCATAGCTTTTCTTCATATGGTGCATATGTAGTCTATGGTTTGTACAGCATATTTGCTGCACTTACTATAGGGAGGAATAATTCTGCATAATCACTCTGGAATGATTAGGTCTTATTAACGCTGAATTTCTTTGCTTATGTCAGACCCTTAATATTTCCATTTGACTTGTTGTTTAATACCACAGTGTATGGTTTGCCTTCAAATAAAACACTGGCATCTATCCAGTTTTCAATCCAAAAGCATAGCTTTGTGGCCCAAATCAAAGTTACTATACTGAATGCAACAGCTCATTAAAAACAATCTCCAAAGGCTGGAAGCCTTTAAGGCCACTTTCTTACATTATAAATGTAGGGTTTATAAAAATTATATTTTGAAGACATGAGGAAAACAATAAAACTTAACTTGTTTCCTTTACTTGTTTTTCTTGACAACCAAGAAGTCAGTGCCCAGTGTCACTTAAGAGAGACAGGATACTCTTGTGATGTGGTGCCACACTCCCAAAAAAGCTCAGCTCCCATTTAGACACCTAAATAAAGGCCAGATTTTCTAAAGAACTTGCATGCAATGTGTGTTTAATTCAGTGCTTAAAAGGCAGCTGAGTTCTTAGTGATACAGAATTCCTTAAAGGTGGATTGTAAGGTTCCAAAGTAAAAGATCATTCTGCCTTCAGCTCAGGGGAGAAACTGCTCTGCAGCTTGAGGGGAAGGCTTGTATTATTATTTATTATTTGTATTGCACTAGCATCTGTGGGCAACAGTCATGAGGTAGGTCTCCATTGAGCTAGGAACTGTACCAGGCCCATTGATGGGGGTGTGAGGGGGGGAGTAAAGGGGGCAATTGCCCAGGGGCCTAGGCAATTTAAAAGGGCCCAGGAGCCCCAGGCCCTTTTAAATCGCCCGGGCGGGCCACTGGGTTCTTAGGCGCGTGTGGAGTGGTAGCGGCGAAGGCATCCTGGCGAGAATGTGGAAGCCCTGGCCGTGCTGGAAGAGCGCCCATTGACTGTTCTTCCCTGGGGCCCGGAATTGCTGTTGGCGGGCCTGAACTGTACAAACAGAACAAAAAACAGTCCCTGTCCCAAAGAGCTTGCAGTATAAGTAGGAGCACTTTAGCCCCGTCTCAGATTTCTATAGATTTTAAAGATGTGCTGCAAAGCAACAAAAAAAAAATCTAAACTATCTGTATAAGCATGTGTCATCTGTCCGTAGCTGTAGTATATTGGCAACATACATGCCAATCAAAAAGCACATCAATTATGTCTGAAAGAACCTGGTATTCCAGCCTTTCCTTGTTTTTGACACTTTCTTATGTGGATTATTCTCACTTTTTCTCCTGGGAAAACACTATAGGACAACTTTTATGTATTTATTTATTTACTTATTTTTGCTATTTACTGCTTGCACATGATGCAAAGACATCCTCAATTATTATTTTAATGTTTTTTCTGCTGTTTTTTCCCCCCAGTATGAATATTGGGACTGATTTTCCTCTCACATACACTGGTTTTACACCAGTGTACTACTTTTGACTTCAAAGGAGTTACTTCTGATCTATGCCAATGTAAGCAACACACACACACACTCCACTCCTAGTCCTTTTCTTCACTAAGAAAGCAGGTGTGTTTAAGACATTAGTAACACACATTAAAACTGTAGTGCAGATAAGGCAAACTGTAGTTTTAACACGTGTTAACTGATCGAGGTAAATCCAAGCTTCTCTAATAGGATTTGGGTTTCTCTTTCTTTTGCCAATTAATATAAAGGCTAGTGTGTACATTCCCCAAATACTTGTTTTAGGCAACAGAAGTTTGTGTTTTACCCTAAGATTTAAAAACATCTTTTTTTTTTTTTTTTTAAAATACATAAAACACACACCACCTTTCTTCCTCGGGTGGACAAGACCAGAGGGCTTGTCTTCAATGGAAAAAAGGTGTGTTCTGTTAACTTGTATTTGCTAACATGTGATATATGAGGCCTGGTCTACCCTTAAAAGTTTGTTGGTGTAGCTGTCAGTTGGGGATGTGGTTTTTTGTTGATATAGTTGTCAGCAAAAGCTCTAGTGTAGACAAAATTATACTGGCAGAAAAAAATCTTTTTGCCGATATCGCTCAGGGAACCATATAAATTATACCAGCAAATGGACTTTTTTTGCCTGTATAAACAATGTCTACACTAGGAGCGTTTGCTGGTATAGCTATACAAGCAAACCTTTTATGTACAGGCAAGGCCTGGCATGAAGTAAAATCCTAGTGAAGTCAAGGCAGTTTGTAGTTTTAAACACAAATAGAGCTTGTCTACATATTCCAGAATAGCTAATCTAGAATAACTCCATGTGTGGATGCTCTTATTCTGGAATCAGAGTGCTTTTCTCTATATCAGTTTAATCCACTTTGCATTTGTCAATGCCAGAGAAAAGGACATTGCAGTAATTGAAACACAAGATGATGAGAGGATGGAAGAGATTTTGAGCTCTGGATAAAAAGGCCATATTTTAGAGATGTTTTGCAGAAAGAATTGGCAAAATTTAGATATAGCATCGATGTGAGGACCCAGATAGAGGTCCAAGTTGAAGATGGCATCCAGGTCATGAGCCAGAGTGACAGGTAGAATGTTGGTGTTGTTCACAGTGATTGAGATAGAAAGTACCAGGCAGGGGTTAGGTGGGAAGATTAGGATCTCTGCTTTAGCCCTGTATAGCTTGCACTGATGGCTAGACATCCACAAGGAGATGTATGAGAGACAGGTTGAGATTTTAGTTTGGACAGAAGGAGACAGGTCTGGAATTGAGAAGTAGATCTGAGAGTCGCCAGCATAGAGATGGTAGTTGAATTTGTGTTTGTGGATAAGATTAGATGTAGAGGGAGAAGGGAAGGAAACCAAGGACAGAGCCCTGTGGAATCCACAGAGAGGGTTGGAGGGGTGGTGAGGAGGATCCTCCAAAGGACAAGTTGGGGAGTGATTAGAGAGGTAGGAGGAGAACCTGAATAGAACAGAGCCACGGAAGGACATTTCTAAAATAAGAGTATGGTCAAAGGTGCCAAAGGAGGATGTGGAGGGAGTACTGGTTTTGAGTTAGGAAGAGGTCATTAGAGTCTTTAGCAAGAGTGGTTTTTCAGGATAGTTTAAGAAGCAAAAGTGGGATTGGAGAAGGTCTAGGATGGAATTGGAGGAGATGAACTCCAGATAGTGATTGCACACAGTGCCTTTAATGAACATAGAGATAAAAGGGAGAAGGGAGCTTGTGGTGGTAGTTGGAGATGCAAGTGGGGCCAAGGGTGGGACTTTTTAAGATGGAGGGAGACTAGGGCCTGGTTGTATGGTGAGAGGGAAGAGCAAGATGAGAGCAAGAGGTTAAGGAGAAAAATAAGTGTGGAGATGAGAGTGGATGTGAGGGAGATCTGGAGATGGAATGGGAGGGGATGCAATCACTGGGGCAGGAGAAGAGTGACTAGAAACTTCTGCATCTGTGATGGGAGAAGGGGTGAGAATTGTAGGAGAGGAAGGGGGAAGAGAAGGCAAGCTGAAAGGAGGGGGAAGGTTACATTATAATTTGTTTAATGTAACACTGAAATAAGGCACTATTACACTGAAACAAGTGTTCATACAGGGTTTGCATCAGTTTAATTGAAATCAGATTTAGTTAATGCTAAACTGGTCCTTGTTAGGTGTTTGTATTGACTCTAACTGGCTTGAGTGAGAGTTCTGCCTGAGTACAGGCTGTGGAATTTGGCCCATAGTCATTGGAAGTAAAATAAAATAAAATTTAAACATTCATAATGGAGCTGTAATCAATTAAATTACTTCAAATTAGTGTAGGGATGAAAGTAACAATCTTATTCTTAATGGTAAGTGTAGAGGAGCAGACTCACCCCTGCGGCACCTCCTGCTGGTCATCCAGGGAATTAGCTCACCAGCCTCTGGAGCACCCTCTGCAGGCTTGTGATCCACCTTGTCATCTGCACTGGCCCCATGTCCCTCCCAGGACCCCAGTGCCCCCATCTCTCTGGGTGGTGCCCCCTGGCAATACCCACACACACTGGTCTCCCCTCCCAGGGGAACCCCCACCCACTAACCCCACTTCACCTCAGGATAAGGCCACTGCCAGTCACCAACTAGCCCCTACTCTCTGGGGCAGACTGCAGTATAGGCCACTCATCAGCCAGGTTGGGTTTGGACCTGCTGCCTTGGCCTAGTCCTGGGCTGCCCTCTGCAACCCCCAGTACCCCTTAGCCTTCTCCTAGGCCACAGCCTGGGGCTTTCCAGGCTGGAGCTCCCCAGCCTTTCCCCAGCCCTGCTCCACCCAGGTACTCTGTGTCTAGCTCCCTGCAGCCAGGCCCTTCTCTCTCTGAAAGCAGAGAGAGACTCTGAGCTCTTGGCTCCCAGCCTCTTTGTACAGGCCAGCTGAGGCCTGACTGGGGCGTGGCCCAGCTGCAGCCACTTCCCCCAATCAGCCCAGTAGCTGCTTCTCCCTGCACCAGCCTTCTCCCAGGGCTGTTTCAGGCCCTTTCAGGCAGGAGCGGGTGTCCACCCCGCTACAGTAAGACTTAGCAAGGCCATTCCATGTAGCTTTACTTAGGCCTGGTCTACACCTAAAACCGGTTAAGTGACCTGCAGCCCACAAGACAGTGAAAAATTTCACACCCTGTGCAGTGTACTTAGGACCTAACCCACTCTGTAGACATAACTAGGTCGATAGAATAATTCTTCTGTCGACCTACCTAGTACTGTACTTCTCAAAGAGGTGGATTTACTACAAAGCGACAGAACAACCCCTTGTTTTGCTGTAGTGTCTACGCTACAGTGCTATGGTGGCATAGCAGCAGCACTACTGCTGTAGCGTTCCTACTATAGACATATTCGTACTTAAATTACAAGAATACGGTGGTAAGGGCACTTAAATATTTTGGAGTTGGGCCTGAATTTAAAGAACTTGAAAGCAATTAAGCATTTGGATGTGCTAGCCTCATCCCTGTTTCTCAGTTCATTGTTTAAGGTGCATAAGTCTTTTGGATGAGAATTTCTGGTCAATAGATCCCACAATATGCTTCATAAATAGGATGTTAATCTTAGTGCCTGGGACAAATTCCAGTTTAAGCAGACATTCTGCCTGCCTAAAATACCCCTTCAGTTTTAATAAGGTATTCTTGATTTTCATCTATAAACTACTGAGTTACTACATTGCTGCATGTCATTATAAACAGTTGCTTTTTTGCACAGTGGTGGCATTTCAGTGGTTGATGAAGTGATTTCATATCTTTTTTAATCCTTTTGAAATATAAATATAAGACCATTACATTTTAAGATCACCCTATGAGATATAGTAGTAAAATAAATGTGTATGATGGCATCATCTATTAAAATAATAAACACACTAATACAACTGAGTCTTAACAATGTTAGGGCTGTTAATATAGGAAGAGAGGAGACAAGTTTTCAACTTTATTACTATGCTCATAATAAAATTTACATAAAAGCAGATCCATTAAATTAATGGAAAAGTATTTCTGTATTGTAACTTAGCACCCATTTTCTTGTTCTAGTTCTAGACAGGAACTTGTGCTCTAGGTTCTTTACACTTTACCATTCCCATCTCCTCAAAACACCACAACACTAAGATATACAAAAACCCTAAAACAGCATAGCCAAGGATAAATCTTTTGGTCTTTATGCAAAATATAATTTGTGACAGGGTAGTCCACCCCCTTAAGAGTAATGGTGATTAGGGATCAGCCCATCCCCATCCTGTGCTGTGGTCCTTTAGGATTTTGAATAGTCTTATATGTACAAGGACCTAGGAGTTATAGGTAGATAGGAAGCAGTCCTGGGAATACGTAGCGTTTGGGAGGAAATCCCATCACTGTTTCTTTATGTGCCCAGGACCAGGAGGAGCCTTGCACAGTGGATGAGGCCAGGCACCCCCTCACTCAACCAATTGGTATGAGCTTTAGGAGGGGGACCAGCTTGTATGTTCCCTCATATCAGGAGAAAGCTGCCTGCTGAACCCTCTGAGCTGGGGGGCTAATTGTGGAAAAGGGGCCAGCCTAAGGAGAAGCTGGCTAAGGCCTTATAGCTGGCCTAAATTATAACTTAGCTCCATAGAGCAGAGCTGGGGGAACTCTTGTTGTAAGGAGAAGCAGAGGGACTGCCTAAGTTACAACTCAGCTCCAAGGAGGAGAACTGGGAACTCTTGTCTTGAGAGTAACAAAGAGTCCTGTGGCACCTTAAAGACTAACAGATATATTGGAGCATAAGCTTTTGTGGATGAATGCCCACTTCGTCAGACACCCACGAAAGCTTATGCTCCAATACATCAGTTAGTCTTTAAGGTGCCACAGGACTCTTAGTCTGGATCTGTAAAAAGCAACAAACATGGCTACCCCTCTGATACCTGTCTTGAGAGTGTGACTGTTTAAAGTACAACTCCAGCTCCAGGAAGGGGGTTAGGAGGACCTTCTGAACAGGGCAAGAAAAACCTACTGGGACTCATATATGGACCCAGAGTGGGTGTGAACTTGAGTGACTAAAGAAAGGAGTTACGCTCTATAGAAAGAATTAATAAACCAGACCCCCATGAGGGGGCATATCCTTTGAACTAATTGAGTCTGAGTAATTGACTGAAGGAAGCCAAGTGAGTGCTCGGGGCAATGCACCTGCAGGGCCACATGGGGGTATGTTTGAAGGCAGAGCCCCATGACAATAATTCACCATAGACACAGGAGTTACAGACCAAGTCCATTTTTTTCTTTTCCTAACCCTCACTCTACTACTGTAAGCTGCACGTAGAATAAGCTAACATCTAGCAGTTTCTAAGTTCCAAAGCTCCTGTGACTGGTATATGTTCAGCAATGGCTGTACTAACAACTAGTATTTCCCACATCCCTGCAACGGACTTATACATTCACTTTCTTCACTCCAACAGCTGTAGCCACAATATCCAGTTAGGCAGCCTCGCATTATATATTATGATGTCTTAGGTTTATATGACATGAAACAGCTCTTTCCTAGCTTAATGGATAGAGGGAATATATTTCTCATGTACAGTACCATGAAGAGTTTGGACAAACGTGGCCAAATTCTCTGCTGATAAAAGTGGGTGAAACTTCAGGGAAGTCAGTAGAGTTCCACTTGCATACACCAGCAGTAAATTTAGTCATTGATTTCAGAAGATATGTTGTTAGTCTTCTTGTTCTTATATAGGGGCTTTTCATGTCTCTTACTGCAGAGCAATGCACAGTCAGATTTTACACAGCATGTTAAATACTGTTTGTGACTGTGCTGACACCCTCATTTGTTTGCATACATTAGTTTAAGAATAGGGGAAATAAATATAAAAGCTGTACATATTACAAACTACTCTTCCACATGGAGGTAAAGAAGGAGTCAGTGTCTTAGCAGTGTGAGATCTGAGAATCACTTACATTTTGCCATAGTTTCTCATACTACTCCTGAACTTGTTGGATAAGAGGGTCTGTATCCAGCAGGATTCAGATCCTGTAGTAAACAGATTTCTGCCTCACCATTGTTGCATTTTAAGCACTTAAATTTGCCAGTTCTGTGACTTAATCCAGAAAAATCACAACTGAATTGAAATGCCAACATCTCTGTTCCTGTTTGTGATGGGAGTATCTGGTGTTTGCTACCCCCCCTTGCCAAAGGCTTGTTTCCTCAGCATACCCTACCTTAAGGAAGGGAAGAGCAGCAAGTTTGAATGTCCGGGGGTTGCATAGACAGGCCTCCCACGATCAGCTGCTGGCAGAACCTCCTGCACCTAGCAAGCCTGGGAGCAGGCAGAGGCCAATCAGGACCCTGCAGGGTAGATAAAGCTGGCTGCTTCTACTAGGGGCTAGTTCTGGATGAAGCCAAGACAGGGAGATGGGTCTTTTGCAGGGCCGACGAGAGGGGGGGGGAAAGCTGGTACAAATTACCGGGGCCCGGTGGTCCGGAAGGGGGCCCGGGGTCCAGCTTCCCCCACTTCTCCCCCCTCTCATCGGCCCTGTTTAGCCAGTTCGCCCTTGCTGGGGGGCCCGAAAAAATTCTGGGCCCGGCTTCCTCGGCTTCCCCCCCTCTCGTTGGCCCTGTTTAGCCGGTCCGCCCTTGCTGGGGGGCCCGAAAAAAATTTTCACCAGGGCCCGAACCCGCTCTCGGCGGCCCTAGTCTTTTGTGCTCTAAGTAACCTGGCCTGATCAGGAGTCTAACCTTGACAGTACTTGCCTTGGATCTCTGTGAAGGGCTAATGTTGTTTATGTTATGGACTTTAATGCACAGGTGGCTATGTTTGATTTCAGTGTTAGTTTGTTTTTCTGTAAATCTGAGGTGAGGCTGCTCTGCAAGGTGCATGGCTCAAATAAGCTCTTGATGCTCTTCGCTTCACTTCATTTTTTTAAAAGTAGGTAATAAAGGCTGCCTAGACTTTTGCACTGCTTGGGGACTGGCTGAGTGCTGTGGCCCTTCCCAATTTCATGTACTTTACCCTTGAGGTTGGACTACAAATATCACAGCAATATGTGGTGACAAAACAGTATTTCTGTTTCCCTGGCTTCTGCTCTGTCAGAAGTACTAGTTAATCTGGAGGTAATTTGTTTGAACCTCCTTTCAGCCATTGGAATGGAGGATTTTTTTTCTACCTCCATCTTTCTTTTCACACACTGAAAATTAGTGCACCAGACCCTGAGAGGTGCTAATTACCTCAAATTCCCATTGATGTCAGTCAAAGACTTGAGTGCTCAGCACCTCTTGGGAGTCTCCCGGAGTGGTTTCATCAGTGTAAGAATGTTTGTATAAAAAGCTGTGCCTGTTTGTCTCAATGACTGCAGCAATGTTCTCTTGTTCTGTACAGAAGCTGTGGCTGCCTCTTGTGGTCCTTTTCATAGCAAAGCTTCACATGAAAATCTCTGTATCCTGATGAGTGCCTTGCAAACAACATTTATTTTCTTAATTGTACATTTATCTTGACTAGCTGTTACAGAATTACGGGAACTGTTATTCCACACATTTCCAGTTGACTTAATCCTATTTGCTGCCATAAACTGTACATATATTACCTTCAGAATTGTGTTAAATAATCTCTGCTGTAAATCAAAGTAGTGACATGTGAGTTGTTTGCATCAGGAGGGGGAAAGAGAATCAGATTTTGCTGAAATGATTCAAAGTATAGTTGAGGAACAATGCTCTCTATTAAAATGTAGCTTTAAAGTGACTTCCATTTTGTGTGCAGAAGAGAAGTTCAGGGCCCGTCTATACATGGAGTTTAGCTAAACAGAAAAAAGGCACTTATTCTAGAAGAAGAGCATCCACAGATAGAGTCAATCAGGAATAACCCCATGCTGAGACAAGCCCTCATGTACATAAATGGGTACACAGGGAACTGTATAAGAAATTGTATGTTTAACAGCCCTTTCGCATAGCTTCTGTAGTGCTCTAGTCCTGTGCTGGGTGCAGGAGTGGGGGAAAGGACACAAAAGGTGTTTTGGTGCCCTTTTTGGCCATGCTGGGGGTCTGGCCATCCCCAAACAAAGTTTGGTGTGGTTTATAAAAGACCCCTGTAGAATGTCCAGCGTCCTGTGGTCTTTCCCTTTTCTCTCCCAACTTTCCAGGGTGGCGGTGCAGGTATAGAGCCATTTCACCAACTGTATGCTGCACAGAGATAATCCACCTTTGAGGAGGAACATTTAAACCCTTTTTATAGCTCCTTTACATAGGACAGCATAAAATGTGGACCTTTATCTCCTCCCTGTTATTATGGGCTTTATGCTGCACTCCTTATGCAGGAGGAGATCCTCATCTGAGTTGAGAAGGCTGGCAAGCATCACAAAGAGAGATGAGTAGCCCCTGTGGTGGAGCAGGCTATGTTGGTACACTCTGAAAGAAGGGCAGGAACTGGATTTCCAGGGAGAGAGCCTGGCAGGTGTTTAATCCAGGAATAGAGCACTGGAAAGTTGAGAGGGACATAAACTCAAGCCCCCAGGGAGGGTGGAAGTGGGTTTATGTTTTTATTTTATGGTTTGGGAGTTTGTTAGGGGATTTTAGGGGAGGGCTCTGAGATCCCCAGCCCTGAAAGAAGGGTGAACCTAGGGAGGCTGTGGAGGAGGAGACCTGAGAAAGGCTGGGTAGGAAGAAACCCATGGAGGCCACAGCAAATAGTAGGATGGAGCAGCCTTTGGCTGCTGGTTATAGGGTCCCTGGGCTGGAATGTGGGAAGAGGGAGGGCCTGTGTTCCCCTACTAGCCACTGGTTTAGTGGCATGAGGCTGGAGAAGAGGACAAGAATGACAGACAGCCCTGAGAAAAGGGAGTGAGGCCCATAGGGCCCAGAGTTGGAACCAAAGAGCTGATACAAGGTCTTGAACTCTCCACCTCGAAGGGGTGGACTTAAATCATGACCTGGCAGGAGGCCCAAATCACCGGAAGAGGCAGACCAACAACGTGTCTGTCAGTAGATGGAGAGCGAGAGCCGTCATTCCTGGCCATGAGGAGGTACTCCAGTGGTGAATCCACCTTTTTACAGACTGTTTCTTCTCTCAGGCCTTCAAGACTTACTCCAGTGTAATTCTATTGACTGCAGTGCAATTACTTATGACTGACACCAGTATAAATGAGAGCAGAATCAGAATCTAGATCTTTTGTCCTATACAAAGATACAGGAATCAAATCAGAAGAGAATAGAGGTCCATTAGCTTAGTTACTGCAATATCATTTACTTCAATAGGGTTGTTGGGTGTAAATGAACATAGCATTAGACCATGTCTGTATTCAGGAAGCAAATCAAGATTGTCCCTTATTCCAGCAATAGAAAATCTTGGCTTCTAGTGCATTTAAAAATGCAGAGGGTATAATTTTATTGTATTTACTAAGACATATGTTTTTTCCTCTAAGTTGTAAGTTCTAGTCCACTACCTGGATATAGTCTACTCTGAGATACTAACCAACACATATGTGCACAACACAACATTTCCTGCAAATCTGAATATTTTTTAAAACTTCATATATCCCACATTTTTCTTTATACGTAAAGAAGCAAACCTAGGCACAAATCCATCTTGTTCCTGTTCACAGGTTGAAAGCCTTTACTATTAATTCAGTTCTCCATCATCTAAATATGATGATGTGAAAGAGAGAAGTACTGTGAAATATAACCATCAAAGCATTTATATTTTTCTTAACACTTGTGTATATCGTGTATGAGAGGTGAAAGCTTTCAATCTGATGCATTAGTACCAATTAGTGGAGATTTTTAGATGGAGAGAGATTCTGGGGCTCTGAAGCCAGTAACAGAGTTTCAGCCCTGTATTATCACCAGGAAAAAAGGTGGGACTTTTACAAGATCGCTAACTCATAGTAACCTAGTAGAGACGAGGTACAGGGTAGTTGTACCTTAGTGTATTTAGTCAAGTTAAACCCTAAGCTAGCTGTGCTAAAAATAGCAGAGTGGCAGTTTATATACCCAGGGGTCAGCAGCTTTGTCCTGGGGGGAGAGGGGAGGCATGTAGTGCACTGGATGGGGTACACCACGTGTTGTGACAGGCATGTGTAGGACTCATGGATCTTGAAAGGTGTGTTGTAACTTTGCTAGATACTAAAAATGATAGACTGATTGAAGAGACACTGGATTTATGGCTTATTACAGAAGTCAATAACACGCTTAAAACCCCCACCAGCTTTTTTTTCCTTGACCCTTCTCCAATCACAGGGGGAAAAGGGCGATTTCACCTTGAATGGTCTCTTGAATTATGTTAACTAGTTGTGTTAAACAATCTGTTCCACGTTGTATTTTGCTTTGACACTCTGGGTACATTTCCCACACCTGAAGAAGAGCTCTGGGTGAGCTTGAAAGCTTGTCTCTCTCACCAACAGAATTTGGTCAAGAAAAGATATTACCTCACCCACCTTGTCTCTCTCATATGCTGGGACCAACATGGCAATTACAACAATACTGCATACAAAATAATAATGTAATCTTAATTGTCCAAACTCCCATAGACTTTGATTTTTGAAAGATATAAATTTTAAAAATTGCACTCTTTCAAAAGTTGCATGATTTGGAGGAAAGGGAAGAGAATTTAAATAGCATTTTGGTAAGATTACCACCCCTTACCTTTTAATTAAGTGTATAAACAAGAAACAGTGTATCCTACATCTGCCATATTGGGAATCCCCAGTTTATGAGGACAGAACTTAAAAAGCTGGAAGGAACAAAGGAACAAAACAATAACAGCCCTCCCCATTTTAGGGAATTGTTGAGAAACTTCTTCCTCCTGCTACAGAATAACTCATTTGAGACACAAAACTAAATTGACTTGTTCTTTTTTTCCAGGTAAGGAAAAAGTCGCTGCCATACACAGGAGTGTGTTCACTGGTATTCTTGTTACCCTAGTGTAGGGTGACCAGACGTCCCGATTTTATCGGGACTGTCCCGATATTTACTTGTTTGTCCCGTGTCCCGACCGATGTTCGATCAGGAGGCGAATTGTCCTGATATTTTGCCCTCCAGCGCACAGGCGGAGGGGGCTCGTGCCCCCCCACCCCAACTCCGCCCCAACTCCACCCCCTCCCTCCCCCATTGGATCCCTCCCCAAATTCCTGCCCTTGCCCCACCCCCAGCCCCACCCCCTCACTGCCCCATTGGATCCCTCCCGAAATCCCCGCCCTAGACCCGCCTCTTCCCCAAGCATGCCACATTCCTCCTCCTCACCCCTCCCGCCCAGGCTTGCGCTAATCAGCTGTATGGCGGCGCAAGCGCTGGAGGGAGGGGGGAGAAGCAGGACGCGGCCCCCAGCTCAGGGGAGGTGGAGGCGGAGCAAAGGTGAGCTGGTGCGGGGGGGCGGTGCGTGGAGCTGCCGGTGGGTGCTCATCCCCCACCAATTTTTCCTATGCTCCGATGGCTCTTGTTTTTCTCTTCTTTCTTTTTGCTTTTGTTTTTGTTTTTTCCTCCGCCGCCGGCTCTTGGGTTTTTTGTTTTTTTGTTTTGCTCCACCGGCACCCCCCCCACGTCCTGATATTTCATATCTCTCATCTGGTCATCCTACCCTAGAGTAACCCCCAAGGAGATTACCTAGATTCCTGGGGCTCTGTCTGCTGGCAGCTCAGGGAGAGGCACACTGTCCCTGGTAGGGAGGGGGAGCCAAGGCAAACTCAGAGTCTGCCCGGCAACCAATAGGGAGTGAGATGCCCCTCCCAGGGAGTTCAGGAAAGAGTAGAAGCTATTTTTGAGTCAGATTGGAGCAAGCCAGGGCAAGGGCAGGACTGGCTGTGTGTGGAGTTGGTGAGTCCCAGGCCTGCATGCAGGGTTCCCCCTGAGAACCGACCTCTAGGGACCCGAAAGCAAGATCCCTCAGCTGGGCTTTTCCTTCTCCACTGATGATTCCCAGTTTGTAGAGTTTTGCTGGGAAACTTCCCCAGCCTGGCTGAGTTAGCCCTCCGGCTCCCTAGGTGAGACCAGTCACCACATGGTCAGCTCTGCTCTGTCTGCTAGTTCAGGGCTGCTGCCTGCTGTGTGTGTGTCTGGACGCTGGGCTAGGAGACTACAGTTTGGATTTTAGTACAGTTGTGTAATCTGCACCTTGAGCCCTGCACCCCTTTGTGGTGAGGGCAAATCCTGGGACTGAAGCAGCCTGATTCCTGCCTGAAGAGGATCCCTGCCAGCAGAGATCAGCCCCTCTGCAGTGATTGAGGAGTCCAGAGTCATCTCTGAATCTGAGGATCATTCATGGAGTTTGTGAGTACACCATCTTTTAGTTAGTCAGTCAGGGAATTTGTTTTGGGGACCCCCTACTCCCTGAACTGTGTCCTCAAGCCAGGGAGTAAGGGTTTGGGGATTTTATAACCTGCTGCATATTAAACCTGTGGAGGGATTTACCACCTTCTCCTACTTGTGAGTCCTTTGGGCTGTACTGAACCCAGTCAGCCACACTGCTAAACCACTGCAGAGAATTTTGTGGTCATAGGTCATGTGGTCATATTGTATGTGTTTGTGTTATTTCTTGGAAGTCTCCAACTATCTGGCAAGTAAGTGGGAATTACCCTGTGGTTAGAATTTTCCTCCCAAACTGCCCTGGTGACCCTGCCAGGAAGGAGCGAGGAGGCTGAAGGCACCGCCAAATAAATTCATAGGAAAAAATAAAGAAGATACACCCTGCTGAGTGGGTGGCGGGATCCAGAAGAACCCAGACCTGTCCATCAAAACCTGTAAGCAGATTGGCATTAAAGAAGGTAACCAGGTGGAAAGGGGCACTACACTAGTAAGTGCAGTAAAGATAAACTATGTGAGCTTCTGCTTATTTAAACTACTGCTGTTTTAAAAAAAGAAAACCATATCTATAGGGGTCAGCTTCCACCATGGACTAAAATGTCTCACTTCATTGTGGTTACATCATGGGTGAATTTGACCCACATGACACACCCATCTGAATAAATAGAACTGCCTCAGCAGTTTTGGGCATTTGCACATTATAGGGGGGGCAGCATGGCTGGGGTACATGTCCCCCTGGCATCCCTTGGGAAGTCCTGTGTGTACTGAGACCAAGTACTACTTCCACAGGAAGTAAGGTTATACAGAGCCCTTCTCTCTCCCACTCCCTTGATACATCTACACTGCAGGCTTACCCTATGCATTTACCCAACTTTGAGCCATTAAAAATCCTTTTATTATAGTTATATTTCAAATGCTTTAACTGTTTTTCATTTTCCGCAAGGCTTTCATTTTAACATCCCTTGTTCCCTTTCCCTTTATCTGGGACAAGGCAGCCACCCCTGGCTCTCGGGGATAGAAAAAGGAAAAGGCTCAGAGATGAGCTGTTGCATGACTCTGGGTGCAGGTCAGATGGATATCTGGATGACTATAAGGAAAGGAGGAGGGGGAAGGAGAAAGCAGAGAGGGAGGACATAATGGTTGCGCTTGAAACAGCATGACAGGGAAAGGACTGGGTGCAGCAGAAGGACCTGTTTGAGCATCCCAGATGTGCATCACGATGTGATCCCCCCCACTCAGGGCTTGTTTCCCGAGCCCAAAAGCAGCGTTCCATTGTAGTCAGCACCTCCGTGAATGCCACAAGCAATCTCGTGTCGTAGCTACTACGCATGGTGAGATCAACATTGCACTCCTCTTGCCTTTGTAGTTTAAGGAATAACTCCACTGCCGCTCGTGATGTGTTGGTCAGAGCGAGCAGCATACTGGTCAGCCATTCGGGATCCATATCTGCAGCCTGAAAGAGGCAGGGCGTGCAGTACACAAACCGTTGAAAGATGGCGCCAAATGCGGACGGAAGCATAGGGATTGCTGGGATGCGAAGCAATATATCATGGGGCATTGGGACTGGACCCAGGATGTCCCGTGACTCCCTCTGCCTTCCTACAAATCTTAGCGGCAAAAGAGAAAGAGGTGCTCTGTGGGATAGCTGCCCAGAGTGCACCGCTCCAAATAGCGCTGCAAGTTTCAGCGCTGCAGTGTATACAAGACAGTGCACCAGCCCTGGGAGCTACTCCCCTCATGGGGGTGGTTGTTTTACAGCTCTCCCAGTTCTGGTGCCTTGACTCCACAGCCACAGCGCTTTAACATTGCTAGTGAAGACATACCTTAAGTCACTCCCCTGTCTTAAATAGGTTTTACATATGGCGGGAACCCTTTGTTTGCTAGTGTGGTTTCCCCCTCCCCCCAGTGGAAAACTACTGATATTCTATCATGGAATCCAGTACCAGGTGACTTAATCACATGACCCTGCAGTGTCAAAGCAGCCATGAGTCAAAAGTTGTTTGTAGCATCCCAGGAAGCTTCTCAGGAAGGTGGGAGATTAGCATCTTCAAAGTCGAATTGTTCTCCCTAATGGCTCATCCAGACTGATTGCATTCTGTCTGTTGGGCGTTTCCCAGGAGTAAACCCACTGGTAATTGTTACATAGTCAATATTCCTAACTTCAGATATAAAAATGATACATGCATACAAATAGGATAATCATGTTCAGTAAATCATATCCTTTCCAATGATATCTCACAAGACCCATCTTGCATAAAACACATTAGTTATGCCATAGTCATATTAGAACAATATTTTTATGAAGAATATGGGGTGTAGTGTCACACAGGGCCATACCAGTGGCCCTTTAGGAACCCATGGGTTTTATGCCCCCTCAATCAAGAACGTCCCTGCATCCACCTCACTTGGCTCCATCTACTGCTATCGGGAGCATTGATGCTGCAAACACCCTCGCGTCCGTACTGAGCCAGGCACTGAGAGATTCAGGATTCCTTTCACAAGCATCCACAAGAGGAGCAAGAACTGGAACTGCCTCCACTACAATTGACATCCTCTTCCCTATCTCATGATGAGGCAATAGTGGTGGAACCTATTTCTCTGCCTCCTGATGATTTTAAGACACCTCAGGAGTTGTTGAGAAGGATGGCTTTAGCCCAGGACATCCATCTGAAGGAGGTCCAGGAAAAGTCCCACAAGCTTGTGGATATCTTGGCATCTGCAGCCCTGGCTAAGATAGCTCTCCCTATTAATGACACTGTTTTAGAGCATGTTCTTTGGCAGACCCCAGCTTCCCTGCTGCCTACTGCAAAAAGGGTTGCAAGGAGATACTATGTCCTCTCTATAATCATCCCCCTCGGGGTTCCCTCATGGTGTCATCAGACAGTGAGAGAGAGACAGAGTCTTCAGGCATCAATCCCGAAGAACAAAGAGGCCAAAAAGCTGGACTTATTTGGGAGGAAGCTTTATTCCACAGGTGGGTTACAGCTTTGCATTGCAAACCACTAAGCTTTGCTGGGGAGCTACAATTTCACCCTGTGGCATACAATTCCAGAGTTTAAAGACAAGCTCCCAGATGATGTGAAACAAGAGTTCCAGCCATTAATTGAGGAGGACAAGTTGGTTGCAAGACTAGGTCTCGGTGCAGCCGATTCTGTAGCTTATGGCCTGGCATCTGCCATCATGATGAGGTGCACATCTTGGTTACAGTCTTCTGGCCTCCCTCCAGGACCTCCCATTTGAAGGGCCATTGCTCTTCTCAGCAAAAACTGATGAGACTCTGCATAGTCTCAATGACTCTAGTGCAAACCTGAAATTCCTGGGCATTTCATAGAATATCAGGGTTGGAAGGGACCTCAGGAGGTCATCTAGTCCAACCCCCTGCTCAAAGCAGGACCAATTCCAAACTAAATCATCCCAGCCAGGGCTTTGTCAAGCCTGACCTTAAAAACCTCTAAGGAAAGAGATTCCATCACCTCCCTAGGTAACCCATTCCAGTGCTTCACCACCCTCCTAGTGAAAAAGTTTTCCTAATATCCAACCTAAACCCCCGCACTGCAACTTGAGACCATTATTCCTTGTTCTGTCATCTGCTACCACTGAGAACAGTCTAGATCAATCCTCTTTGGAACCCCCTTTCAGGTAGTTGAAAGCAGCTATCAAATCCCCCCTTCATTCTTCTCTTCTGCAGACTAAACAATTCCAGTTCCCTCAGCCTCTCCTCATAAGTCATGTGCTCCATCCCCCTAATCATTTTTGTTGCCCTCCGCTGGACTCTTTCCAATTTTTCCACATCCTTCTTGTAGTGTGGGGCCCAAAACTGGACACAGTACTCCAGATGAGGCCTCACCAGTGTCGAATGGAGGGGAATGATCATGTCCCTTGATCTGCTGGCAATGCCCCTACTTATACAGCCCAAAATGCCGTTAGCCTTCTTGGGAACAAGGGCACACTGTCGACTCATATCCAGCTTCTCGTCCGCTGTAACCCCTAGGTCCTTTTCTGCAGAACTGCTGCCTAGCCATTCAGTCCCTAGTCTGTAGCAGTGCAATTAGGTTAGTCAGGCATGACTTGCCCTTGGTGAATCCATTCTGATTTTCCTCTCCTCTAAGTGCTTCAGAATTGATTCCTTGAGGACCTGCTCCATGATTTTTCCAGGGACTGAGGTGAGGCTGACTAGCCTGTAGTTCCCCGGATCCTCCTTCTCTTCACTACATTAGCCTTTTTCCAGTCATCCGGGACTTCCCCCGATCGCCATGAGTTTTCAAAGATAATGGCCAATGGCTCTGCAATCACATCCGCCAACTCCTTCAGCACCCTTGGATGCAGAGCATCCGTGCCCACGGACTTGTGCTTGTCCAGTTTTTCTAAAAAGTTCCGAACCACTTCTTTCTCCACAGAGGGCTGGTCATCTCCTCCCCATGCTGTACTGCCCAGTGCAGCAGTCTGGGAGCTGACCTTGTTCGTGAAGACAGAGGCAAAAAAATCATTGAGTACATTAGCTTTTTCCACATCCTCGGTCACTAGGTTGCCTCCCTCATTCAGTAAGGGGCCCACACTTTCCTTGACTTTCTTCTTGTTGCTAACATACCTGAAGAAACCCTTCTTGTTACTCTTAACATCTCTTGCTAGCTGCAACTCCAAGTGTGATTTGGCCTTCCTGATTTCACTCCTGCATGCCTGAGCAATATTTTTATACTCCTCCCTGGTCATTTGTCCAATCTTCCAGTTCTTGTAAGCTTCTTTTTTGCGTTTAAGATCAGCAAGGATTTCACTGTTTAGCCAAGCTGGTCGCCTGCCATATTTACTATTCTTTCTACACATCGGGATGGTTTGTTCCTGCAACCGCAATAAGGATTCTTTAAAATACAGCCAGCTCTCCTGGACCCCTTTGCCCTTCATGTTATTCTCCCAGGGGATCCTGCCCATCTGTTCCCTGAGGGAGTCAAAGTCTGCTTTTCTGAAGTCCAGGGTCCATATTCTGCTGCTCTCCTTTCTTCCTTGTGTCAGGATCCTGAACTCGACCATCTCATGGTCACTGCCTCCCAGGTTCCCATCCACTTTTGCTTCCCCTACTAATTCTTCCCTGTTTGTGAGCAGCAGGTCAAGAAAAGCTCTGCCCCTAGTTGGTTCCTCCAGCACTTGCACCAGGAAATTGTCCCCTACACTTTCCAAAAACTTCCTGGATTGTCTGTGCACCGCTGTATTGCTCTCCCAGCAGATATCAGGATGATTAAAGTCTCCCATGAGAACCAGGGCCTGCGATCTAGCAACTTCTGCTAGTTGCCAGAAGAAAGCCTCGTCCACCTCATCCCCCTGGTCTGGTGGTCTATAGCAGACTCCGACCACGACATCACCCTTGTTGCTCACACTTCTCAACTTTATCCAGAGACTCTCAGGTTTTTCTGCAGTTTCATACCGGAGCTCTGAGCAGTCATACTCCTCTCTTACATACAACGCAACTCCCCCACCTTTTCTGCCCTGCCTGTCCTTCCTGAACAGTTTATATCCATCCATGACAGTACTCCAGTCATGTGAGTTATCCCACCAAGTCTCTGTTATTCCAATCGCATCATAGTTCCCTGACTGTGCCAGGACTTCCAGTTCTCCCTGCTTGTTTCCCAGGCTTCTTGCATTTGTGTATAGGCACTTAAGATAACTCATCCATCGTCAGTATGAGACAGGAGTCCTCCCCTCTTGTGCTCTCCTGCTTGTGCTTCCTCCCAGGATCCCATTTCCCCACTTACCTCAGGGCTTTGGTCTCCTTCCCCCGGTGAACCTAGTTTAAAGTATAAATGTATTGCTCAAACTGATGGACTCAAATTATTCCTAGGGAAATTCTATTGATTTCAGTAACCAGGCAGAGTAATAAGGCCAGATTTTTAGTCATGTGTATGTTATCTGCAATAATTTCTGTCTAATTTGTATGCACAGTGGCTATTTGTGTGTTTAAATTAGGCATATGCATGAACCTAACTGACAATTTGGCGCACGTTTTTAAACCAGAGATTGGGTTGGGGGTGAATGTACTTATATTTAGTGTTGATGAAACTGAGAGCATGAGCTGGTATCAGCCTGGTGCAGGGAGGTTCTGTGTAAGTTTTCCCCCCAGGAAGCTCTGCCAATACATCACAATTTCGATGTACAGCCTAACACCCCTGCTGTTTCAGTCCTGGATTCCATCTGAATACACACTGTCCAATATGCAAACTCAGCTGGTGTTTCTGTGATACAGGCATGTCATCTAAGAACTAGACAGGACAATGATTTTGGATCTTTTCTGAGTTAAGCCTATATATAGGTTTTCTAGGGCTAAATTATTAATATGATGTGTAGGCCCTGTGCTAAATCTTGATGAAGGAAGTGGAATTCACTGTAAACGATGAGACCACTGAAGCCTGAACACTTTATTTTCTAAGTGATGACTCAAGCTAGGGGTAGCAGTCACCAAGGCATAGCCAACAAATCTTTAACATGTCCCTATATTATATGGTTTATGCGTGCGTAATTTAACTTCAGTGCCCTAGTTAGCCATGTCTTCAAAGTTCTAGTCTCCTCGATAGTTCAGCTGCTCTTGAAGTTTCTAAATAATAAAACTTTTGCATAGGTTTAAGAAAACAGCGACATAATTTGTCAGCAAGGAAGAAAAAGGCAGGTGGAGAAAAAGAGACACTATATAGGAGAGAGAGAAGATACTCTCGTTCATTGCTTGAAGCTCTAATCTGTTTTTTAAAAGGAGATTTTTATTAATATCTTTAAGAACAGATTATCCCTGATCAAATCCTGCTACTTCAGCTCATTACTTTATGCTTGTCTCAGATGTTTGGGGGGGGGGGGGAGTTTCCATGGAAGAGGGAGAAAGAAGGGATAAGAGATGTAACTGAACCTTTTGACTTCTCTTAGTACTGAGACTGATACTAAGCTATTTACCTCCTCTTGTAAAGGACTCCTTAGTTATGGATAAACAGATGAGACATTGTAGTGCAGGGATTATACCATGTCATTCTGACATATACTTCTATACTTTTTCAACAATAGCTGTTAAGCCATGTCCAGTTGCTTTACTTCTTTGCTTTTTGAACTACTCTTTCAAGTTTTTTCTCTTTTTTTTTTTTTGCCTTTAATTACACCTGTGCTATCTCCCTGAGTTTAATGAGGTTACATTGCTGTAATCAAGGGCTAAATTTGCTCTTTGTGACTACTTAAAGAGTGAAATCCTGGCTCTTTTTAAGTCAATGAGAGCTTTAACATAGACTTCAATGGTGCCAGGATTTCACCTGAAATGTTTTTCATCTTAATAAATTGCAGTATTCACCAAGAGAGCTTTAATTTCTTTTGAATATCTATTCTGAAGTTTATGCTAAAGCTTAATTTAGGAATGTGATTAACTTTTATCATCATCACGGAGAAGCAGTGGCCGCAGATGAAATAGATTTGGGAGTCAGCAACTCCTCAATTCTAATCCTTCACTCTGCCACTGGCTTGCTTTGTAGCCCTATTCAGGCCTCTTCAGCTCCATGCCTTGATTTTCCCCACCTATAAAATGGGGATAATATTCACTGGTATGTTGTGAGGACTAATTTGTGTTCATGTAACTCTTTGGATAGGAAATGTGCTAAATATTTTGATAATGACTTATTTTGCCATCTCTCCTCCCATCATTCATAGATCCTCTCAAATCTGTTTGTCCCTTTAGACAGTGAGTAAAGTGCATAGTCAGGATGATGTGTGTGATCAGCTGTGGAACAGCTTTTTGGTAATATTCACATTGTATTTCCATAAATACTTCGAAAGTGGAAAGGTCCCAAAGAACCTCCAACCAAATACAAATACTGATTGTACGAAGGGGGAGAAAGAGGGCCAAATATTAGCAAAGATACTAGTACATAAGCTTATAACAAACATTCTGAATAATATGGTAGGTGTAGCCAAATCTTAGTTATTTAGTGAAATAGATATGTTTGTTTAAAACATATAAGAGAAACAATTTAGTCTTCGTACTTCCATGAGCAGAGAAAACCGTCTCTGAATGTAGTTACCATCTCTTACTCTGTCCATGGTTTTGTTGAGAGACCACCTTAATCTCCAAAAACATTGTTCCCTCTTAGAGGTTGTCATGAAAAAAATTGTTGCTCTAAGGCCTAAGCCACAACAAAGGAATCAAATAATTTCCCTCACTTATATTGTAACTAAGGTTTCAGAAGAAAGACACCTTACAGTTTTCCTACACAATAACTTTCACTGCCTTTGCTTTTTTTATCTCTGATATCCAATTAAGTCACTAATCTTTTTCCTCTGGGTCTTTCTTGACTAATCAGTAGCCTCCCTTCACAAACACAGAGCCTTCCTTTGATATGTAGTTTCCAGTATCTTTTTTCCTCAGGATATTGTAAAGCCCTAGTTATTCCTCACTATTTGCTTTGTCACACTCTGTTTTAACAAGGCTTTTAGTTACTCTAGAGATTACTTTAACCACGCCACCTTGAACCTTGAGCTGATTCTAAGCCATCCAGGCTTTACTCTACACTGACTACTGGTTGCCCAATTTTGATACCATACTCTCAACTTGCCTGTGACAGGGAAATTTGCCTCTGATTTAGCTGGGCCCTAACATTTGATGTATTTTTACACTCCCCAAAGCCGTGTGTATATCTGAGACTGGAATTTAGGCCCAAGCAAATCCATCTTATTTAGGCCTGGTCTACACTAAGATTTTATATCAGTATAGCTACGTCTCTCAGGAATGTAAAATCCACACCCCGAGAGACATAGCTATACCGACCTAACTCCTGGGGTAGGCAGCACTAGGTCAATGGATGAATTCTGTGCTGATGGGAGGGAGAATCACTCCACTTGGTGTAGGTAGTGTCTACACTGAAGCACTACATTGGTGCAGCTGTGCCACTGTAGTGTTTTAAGTGTAGGCAAGTCTCTAGAAAACAGTTTCGGAAAATCTGTAGCTCCTCAAGAATTCTAAAGCAAGTGCTAGGTGATTCATGTCGGCGTGTAGGCAGCTGTTGCTGTAGTCTCATGTGCTGAACTTATTGGCTGGGGTCACCATGACTCCTGCAAGGGAAACCCATAGTTAACTAACACCAGAATACCAGAGCAGGATCTTTGTAGAACCGTCCACCCACAGCAGTGCAAAAGCATCTCAAAACTGAATAATTATCTGCAGGGCAACCAGTACAGTCTTACTTGTAGTGGAACTGAATGTCCACTGTTTGCTGTTTCTCCTTGCCCCTGCTAGAATGTGTTGCGTGTGTACAGTGGTGGATTAAGCAGGGTACATCTGGCTATTCAAATTCATTGAATGGTACATAGCCCAGCCAATGCCAGAACTGTCTAGTGGCTGCATTGGCTGCAGAAAATGGTATAACGAAGGAGACTCTGTGGCAACCTGTGATGGTGTCAGGGGTGGTAATGGGGGCTGGAGCTCACAAGTGTGAGTGGCTTCTCAAACAGGTCCTTCTGCTACGCTCTGTGCTCCGTCCTCAACCTCCAGTCCTATTCAAGGAACTGCATGACCATTCTCTCCTCCTGCTCAGTTGTCTCCCTCTGCACCTTCCACTCCTCCTTTGCTTCTGGTAGTCCTGTTGGTCATCTGACTTGACCACTATGTCATACTGTATTTCATCTTTGTTCAACATCTTTATTAATGATTTGGACGATGGGATAGATTGCACTCTCAGCAAGTTCGCGGATGACACTAAGTTGGGGGGAGAGGTAGATATGCTGGACGGTAGGGATAGGGTCCAGCGTGACGTAGACAAATTGAAGGATTGGGCCACAAGAAATCTGATGAGGTTCAACATGGACAAGTGCAGAGTCCTGCACTTAGGATGGAAGAATCTCATGCACCCCTACAGGCTGGGGACCGACTGGCTAAGCAGCAGTTCTGCAGAAAAGGACCTGGGGATTACAGTGGATGAGAAGCTGGATATGAGTCAGCAGTGTGCCCTTGTTGCCAAGAAGGCTAATGGCATATTGGGCAGCATTAATAGGAGCATTGCCAGCAGATCGAGGGAAGTGATTATTCCCCTCTATTTGGCACTGGTGAAGCCACATCTGGAGTATTGCGTCCAGTTCTGGGCCCCCCACTACAGAAAGGATGTGGACAAATTGGAGAGAGTCCAGCAGAGGGCAACAAAAATGATCAGGGGGCTGGGGCACATGACTTATGAGGAGAGGCTGAGGGAACTGGGCTTGTTTTGTCTGCAGAAGAGAAGAGTGAGGGGGGATTTGATAGCAGCCTTCAACTACCTGAAGGGGGGTTCCAAAGAGGATGGAGCTAGGCTGTTCTCAGTGGTGGCAGATGACAGAACAAGGAGCAATGGTCTCAAGTTGCAGTCTAGGGGGAGGTCTAGGTTGGATTTTAGGAAACACTATTTCACTAGGAGGGTGGTGAAGCACTGGAATGGGTTACCTATGGAGGTGGTGGAATCTCCATCCTTAGAGGTTTTTAAGGCCCGGCTTGACAAAGCCCTGGCTGGGATGATTTAGTTGGTGTTGGTCCTGCTTTGAGCAATGGGTTGGACTAGATGACCTCCTCAGGTCTCTTCCAACACTAATCTTCTATGATTCTATGATCTCTGAGCCTTTTCCATCTCCACTGGTTGAGAGTCCGCTCCCAAAAACTGCTTTGTAGATGTCTCAGTCCAACAGAAGTAGCAGGGCCTACCAAGGAAATGAAAGAGCACATTATTGTTTGACCATGGAAAGAAAGAAACTCTCCTTCCCTTTTACATTTGGTGCTATGGCATGGCCACAGGTTGTTATTTTTATCATCTTGGTATGCTTTTATTACATCCTATTAACTGTCCTCTTCAGAAGCTCCTGCTAATGTTGCCAGTCCACTGACACATTATGGTAAAAATTGCATATTGAATAATAAAACCAAATTAAAACATTTTGGTCCCGGCTGGAAGGGAGGCAATCATGATAAGGTCCTGTTATCAGAGTTGGTTTTAAGATTATTGCAGGCTGGAGAAGCTTTGAGAGAAGTTAATCTGTTAAAAGTCCCAGAGTGGAAAAATGGTCCTTAAAGCGACTACTTAGCAAAGCTTTCATGTTATAATCTTAGTCATTCATGCAAGAGAACATTTTAACATTTGTTAGAGCCCTTTGTTCCAAGCAGAATTCACATACTTTAAAGGCAAACTGCAAATGCAAAAATTCTCTTTATTTCACTGTCTGATGAGTGCCCTCAGTAACTAGGATAAGTGGGGCATTTAGCACGTAAACAACTAAAAATTAACCTTTTAACATTCTTTCTGATGTCACACACAGTCCTGCTGGCTGGATCTACTCAGCTAGTCCCCTAAAAAGACTCTCTCTGTAAATACATAATAGCCAGTAAACTTCTGTGTTTACCCCCACTATAAAGTAACCCTCCTATTTCTCCTTCTGGCTGGGAAAATAGAAAGAATGTTATTTTATGTTTAAATATTTGGAAGATGCTCCTACTATGGTGGGGAACATGCATCTGCCTAAGTAGGCATAAGAAAATATGCCATTTGCTGAACATCTACTCATAGTTGCCCTCAGTAGGCCAGATCCATGCGTCAAAAGCATTTCCTTGGTATTTGGGATGTCACAGAATGATATATTCTGAGACTGTGTAGTGGGGCCACCTAGTGGGACCTATGCTGAATTTTTAAATTAATATGTTTAGTAGCTAATGTGCTAAATGCCCCTCTTACCCTGCCTGGGGTGAGGATATTCAGCACATATGGATGAAGTAAACAGAATTTTAATGTTGCATTTGCAGTTCATTTTTAAGATATATGTAAAAATCCTCTTACTGCAATGTTTCCTTTGCAGCATTTGGAAAACTCTTATTTATCACAGAGTCTAATGCATGCTAAACTAGGACAGAATTTATGTGCATTCATCCATCACCATGATATTATCTTGTGCAGTTCTCTTAGTTGCCTTTCTGCTTCTAGTAGTAAGAGCTTGCTTTACTATTTGTTCTCCCTTAGTATCTGTTGTTCTCATGACTCAACACCCTTACACAGAACACATTCCATTTTGACATAAGATTAGTTTTGCTGCTACTTGAGGAATTTTGAGCACAGTTAGAAAATGTATAAGATAACAAGGATTTTAATTTGTCATATTTTTCCTTGCCAAATACCCCTGTGATCTTTTTTTACCACCTCTCTGTCTTTTCCTCCTTGAGTGGCTTATCCAAAGAATCCCTTGATTCTCAGGTTTCTTTCTCTAACTCTGATCTACCTGGCTTAGCACCCTTCCTCTCTGTTCCTAGTTCTGTACTGGCTTTCTCTTTGGCTCATATACTCAGAGACAGCCAGAAGCCCAATGGGAGTTAGGCACTTTGAGGATCTGTCCCCTAATTTTCTGTTCTTCTGGCTATTAGTGTCTTTTTCTATCTTGTCTTCATATGACAATTGGCCCTCCAGCCCTGTCTTCTCTAAATCTGTGGATATTGGTAATTAAGCTGGCTACGTGTGTTTCTGTCCTCACTGATGCAAATATTCTTAAACTAACTTCTCCCATTCATTCGTGACACTAACCCTATCTTTACTTCACACAAGGTTTGCCTAGAAATTGGTTCCAGAGAAAATAAAATAGAATAAGGACTTCACACTACAAGGGTTTAAAAGTATGCTGTGCATAATTATCATTAACACACTGACAGTGTAGCCTATGGGGGTGGAGGGAGCCTGTCATAAACTGGTTTAATTAAACTGTTTGTTAATATGAAAACCAAACTGCTTCTTCAGCAAAGCTTATTCAAGGACTTAAGATGAGATTAAAAATGTTACTGGTTCTGAATTACTGTACTATAGTTAATATTCATACATATAAATAGATCAGAATCTTCATGAACATATTTTGCATAGTGCTTGCCACTGCTGAGGTTCTGGCCTGGACCACCTGGACCCTGGACTGACCTGACCCTGGGGGAAGCAGACGACTGGCCCGGACCACTCAGACCCCTGGACGACCTGGCCCCACAGGAAGCAGATGACTGGCCCGGACCTCTGGATGATCCAACCCCACAGGAGATAGACAGCTGGCCCAGACCGCTGGCTGACCCAGCCCTGGCAGAGCTTCTGCTGGCAACTGAGGCCGCCTGCCAATCACCTTACCTCACCAGACCAGCAGGTACCTTGGGAGGGGGAGTGTGGAAGTGGCCCAGGGATAGTAGACCCCTGTCTGCTGCAAGGCTGGCAGAGGGTGAGTTAGTGTGTTGCGGCTTGGATCTCCGCTGACTTGGTGGCAGACCCCTCCGCCACCCTTAGGGGCCTCGGCCAGGACGCAGTGGAGTGGGAGGGCCTGCGTCCCCCCTGCCACCCAAGCGGTGGGTGGCAGTCTCCCCTTCCCTCAGGCTAGCTGAAGGAAAGCCTGAGTTAACTGACTTTGGTTTCTAGCCCCACCTGAGTACAGGTTGGAGCTGAGAGACTTTGTTTCCCACCCTGTTCTGAACCAGAGCCTAGGCTGATTGACTGTTTGCTGCCCAGCCTGAGTACAGGCCTGAGCATGAGACTCTTTGCTGCCCCGCCGCAACCAGGTGCTGGGGCTCTATAACTGTGTTTATTGTTCGGCTCTGATCACAGGCCTGAGCTCATGTCTCCCATTGCCCCGCTGATTCCCCAGGTCAGGCAACCCCCGAAAACGTAGTGGGGTGGATTGGCCACCGACGGACCCAGAGGAGGAGCCACTCCCCCCAACGGACTACACACCTCCACAAAAAAAATCTGCAAGTTGTTTGTTTTCTATACTATATGGTAATATGTTTGAGGAGATGCAGCCAAGCTGTAGTATGTTTTTAAGCAAAAATAACTATATTAATCTCCCATAGTAAGGCTTGAGAATTTGTAAAATTAAGCATAGCATCAGTACCCAGATCAAAGATAATTCATTCACTTTATCCTAGCTAACTTGCCATTTTTTTTTCCAATCTGGCAATGGAACACTTTACTATACAAGCTTGATTTAACTAGAGGTTTCTGTTCTCTGTAATTTTGTCTCGCTTCATCTGTCTCTGATTTATTTCAAATACACCACATAATAGTGTAGCCTTAAGAGGCGTACTCAGCCTTTTAATGCAACATTTCCAATTTCTTACAGCTTTATGGTTCTGAAAATGAAAGTTCCACTCTCTACACATCTCTGATCCAGGAATTAGAAAACATGATGGAACCCACCCTGGAAACCCCCCAACTGTAGTTAATTCTTAACAGATATCCTGAGACTTTGCCTTGACAAGCTTTTTAAAAAATACAGAGCCTTCCAAAGTAGCAAAGGTAGTCTTTAACTTACCTAAATTTATCCCAGTGAGCACAGCTAAAAGAGGGTTGTGCACAAGTTATTTTGCCTGATCGAAATGGGTGTTGGTGTGTAACTACAAAAAGTACTTTATCGCCAAAACCTACAAAGAGCTTGGAAAATCCCCTCTTTGATACCCAGAGAGGTGTATGTCAACAGCTTAAAACTTTCTAAAATGTAGACCTGTGAACCCATGGGCAGGGACTGCCTTTCTGTTCTGTCCTAGGTAATAAGGAAATAAAAATAATTAATAATAATGAAAAGCTCAAAAATAAAGTTAATATAGTTTGTCATATCAGCCTAAGATAACTCTTGAGACAAAACCAGACCCTATGTATTAAGACACCCATATGCAATGATCAAAGTTGGAAAAAATAGATGGTGGTTCTCTCCTATGCTCTGCCCACAGGCAAACCTCTATCCATTCAATGCTAACATGCTCACACACTCTGATGATAGGCAGTTGTCACTCTGGGCCCAGCTTAAACACAGACATCCTAGAAGAGCGACACCAAAACTCAGAGGTGCAGAGACAGTGCACTGGGTTTGTTTACTAGGGAATAAGTTTCCTCTTTGGAGTATTTCATTGGTGTCTGCTAGAGTTCTTCATGGAACTTGGGGTCATGGACTGGAGTCTCTAAGGGTATGTCTATGCTGCACTGTAGACCCCACTGTGAGACAGTTTATGGACTTGGTGTTTCCTGGCTTGTGCTTGAATATCCACACTGCATTAAAAACAGGTCTCATGGCCATGCTAACGTGTCAATGCTGAACTATACAGACCCACTAGCAGGGTCCTAGGACATAGGTCCTGATTGCCTGTTTTTGTTTAATATGTTTATTTTGTAGATTACTTGATGATTTCACTATACATTACAAAGTAGGCTACGTTGTTAAATTCACAGGACTGGGAGTCAGGAGTCCTAGGTTTTGTTCCTGATTCTGTAAATGAATTGTTTTGGGGCCTTGAGCAAGTCAGATTTTTTAAAAATAAATAATTTTAAATATCTCCATTTTGGGGAGCCAAATAATAGGCACACATGACGTGATTTTCAGAGGTAGTAATATCCACACCTCCAATTAAACTCAACTGACAATATTAAGCACACATAATTAAACTATCCCAATGCTGTTTAATGACCTGAAACCCAAAAAGGAATCTTACAAGAAGTAAAAATATGGACAAATTGCTAAGGATGAGTACAGAAGAACGGTGCAAGCATGTAGGGACAAAATCAGAAAGGTTAAGGCACAAAATGTGTTATACCTTGCAAGGTCATACAAGTCAATAAGAAGAGGTTGTGTAAATACATTAGGAGCAAGAGAAGGATGAAAGAAAGTGTTGCCTCTCTGCTAAGTGGGGAAAGAGAGCTAATAATGGACAACACCAGGAAGGCTGAGGTGTCTTAGTGTCTATTTTGCTTTAATTTTCACTAAAAACATTAATTGTAACCAGATGCTTAACACAATTTAATATTAAAAACAAGGGGGAAAGAACACAAGCCAGAATAGGGAAAGAACAGGTTAAAGAATATTTAGAAAAGTTAGATTTATCCAAGTCAGTAGAGCCTGACAAAATTCACCCTTCTGTAATTAAGGAACTAACTGAAGCAATCCTGGAACCGTTAGCAATTATCTTTAAGAACTCATGGAGGATGGGTCCACAAACATAGGACCTAGCTTTAAAAGGGGGAACAAAGAGGGTCTGGTGAATTATAGATCAGTCATCTGAACTTTGATACTTGGAAAGATACTGGAACAAATTATTAAACAATCAGTTTGTAAGCACCTAGAGGACAATAGGGTGATAAGTAATAGCCAACATGGATTGGTCAAGAACAAATCATGTTCAGCCAACTTAATTTCCTTCTCTGTCAGGGTTACTGGTCTAGCGGGGAGGGGGGAAGTGATAGATCTGATATATCTTGATTTTAGTAAGGCTTTTGACACATGGCATTCTCATAAGCAGACTAGTGAAATGTGGTCTTGATGAAATTACTATCAGGTGGGTGCACAACTGATTGAAAGAACACAGAATAGTTATTAATGGTTTGCTGTCTACCTGGGAGGACATATCTAGTGCAGTCGTACCGGGATCTGTCACTATTCTATATTTTCATTACTAACTTGGATAATGGAGTGGAGATTATGCTTATAAAATGTGTGGATGACAGCAAACTGGGAGGGGTTGCAAGCACTTTGGAGGACAGGATTAGAATTCAAAATGACCTTGATAAATTGGAGAATCGGTCTGAAATCAACAAGATGAAATTCAATTGGAGAGAGTCCAGAGGAGAACAACAAATATGATAAAAGGTTTAGAAAACATGACAGTATGAGGAAAAGTTAAAATCACTGGGCTCGTTCAGCTTTGAGAAAAGAAGACTGAGTGGGGGATCTGATAGCAAGTCTTCAAATTTGTTAAGGGCTGTTATAAAGAGTATGGTGATCAATTGTTCTCTATGTCCACTGAAGGTAGGATAAGAAGTAATTGGCTTAATCTGCAGCAAGGTAGATTTAGGTTAGATATTAGGGAAAACTTTATAACTTTTAGATAGTTAAGTATTGAAATAGCTGTGGAATCCCTGTCACTGAAGGTTTTTAAGAACAGGTTAGACAAGCACCTGTCAGGGATGGTCTAGATCAGTGGTTTTCAACCTTTTTTTCATTTGTGGACCCCTAAAAATTTTCAAATGGAGCTAAAATTTGGAAATCTTAGACATAGTGTTCTATGGTAATGACAACCTTTCATGGATCCCTTAGACATAGTCTGTGGACCCATCTGGGGTCTGTGGACCACAGGTTGAAAACCACTGGTCTAGATATACTTGGTCCTGCCTCAACATGGGGGGTAGGAGCTAGACTATTGCTACTCTGTGGTTTTATAGCTACTTCATAGGAATGTGGTGAGCCTTAATTAGTATAAGTAAATGTTTTAAGATTTTCTATATATGTTGTACTTCTATATCACTTTTCATCTGAGAATATGAAATATACATATGATTACACACAAAAAACTAAATTAAAAGAACAGTCTTAAGGTTACAAAGTCAAGTACTCAAAAGTTAGGAAATTCAAAAATTAAGGTTAATATGGTCCCTTTGTGCATATGCATTATGATTTACTCTTTAATTATATGATCACTTTTTTTTCCACAGGGACTCTGCCTCATTCAGTGCACAGAATGGACAGTGCTCACATGATGAGCATCTGTTTAATAATTTGTATCCTCATTGTTCAAGGTGTGGCTCCAGGCCTTATTACTGCACACCATTAAAACCCTGCTCTGAACACAAATTATTAATTTCCTCGTGGGCTTTTCTGTGGTGCTCATCACCATAATATCTGAGTGTTTCACAAACATTAAGGAATGAAACAAAACCCCTGTGAGATGATCTTCAGCTGCACCTGTTTAAAGAATCCTGAAAGAGCATGTATACTCGATGCTCTGTTGACAGCTGTCGTCTCTGACTCCATATTTTACAGTCTCTTTGATCTAGAAAAACAAGATATTTATTGTTGACACCAATACATGAAGTAACAATGTTTCCAAAGTTAAATTAATGGGAGCACTGTGTGTGTGCTTTGATGTCCTGTTCTTGGATCCATCAGTGATTAACGTACATGACAGGTTTTAAAAAATAAAATAACTACAGCTTTACTTTCATACTCTTGGCTACTGAGTAATTTTAGGAGAAACTAAGGTGATGGGAGTAAAATGCAGTCCATTTGCATGGTCAGTAATAGTCTTTGAATCCTAGCTTTGATACTTCATGTAAACGAATTTGAGTGCTTTATATAGCTATCCAAAGTCGGGGTGGATGTATGGCCCTAATAAACCATATTGTCAGTAGCAAGTCAGATATGTGCAGATCTTTTAATTGGGACTTCTTAGAAGTTAGAAAAATCTGAAAAGGGCAAGTTGGGAGCTCTGAGGAAACCTTTGCCTCAGTTGGTGATTTTTGGGGGGGAAGGAAAATCAGACAGAGGAAGAGATACAAAAAAAAATATTCCAAAACACAAACAAAGCTAAGGAAAAGGGTCAGAATACAAGAAGGAAAACACATATACAGATATGGGAGGAGTTCTTGGTATAAATAAGGGTAGCAGAACCTGTCCCTTTATAATCACAGCTGAGTGGCTCTGTCACTGGAGGCAGTTAGTCCCACTATAAATTAGGCATGTGTTAGCACTACCGCAGGGTCTGTCCTGTCTGTTTTATTTATACAAATTACAGATCTAATGTTGCACTTTATTTCTACTAATATTTACTGAATTTATTATCTCTATTAAAAATAGCCATATCCGCTTCTGAGATGCTATGTGGTCTGGTGGATAAACTAGGAAGCAGGAGATCTGCGTTCTAATCCTGGTGCTGCTACTCACCTGCCATGTGACTTTGGCCAAGTCACTCTGCCTCTGTTTCTCCTCCCCTCCCCATTGGCTTGTCTATTTAGAGTGTATGCCTCTTTAAGGTTGGGACTGTCCCTCACTGTGTGTTTGCATAGTGCCTAGCAAGTGAGGTCCCAATCTTGGTTGGGATCTCTAGATGCAACTACAGATTACAATTAATAATAAATATTATTATTATTTTTATAATGAATGCACAACCAACCTTGATACTGGCTTCTCCTAACTTTGAGTGATTGACTTTGTAACCTTAACATTCTTTTTATTTAGTTGTTTTTACTGTAATTTCCTACTTCTTTTTTAAAACTTAAAAATTGAAAAAAATAAAAATGACATCATATGGAACCATGCTAACTTCCCATTCTGGTCATCAGCAGGGCAGGATCTTTAGATCCATAGCACAGGCCTTTACTGGTAAGCTAACAGAATAACTGATAGCAATAGCAAGCTGTTTTCTGTGTGGCCCTGCTGTTCATGGGTGATGGAGCCACATTTTGCTGGTAGGTTTCACAGCTGTTAGGTAGACAGTAAAGGAACGCTGAGTTTCAGGAATAGAGTTCACTCCCCAGTTATAGAGGATGGTGCTGTAGTGGTTACAGACCCTTTTGCCCCTGCCTACTCCTCAGTCTCTCCTTGTCCCTTTCCGCTCCTTCTTCTCCCTTCTCAGCTCCTGCCCCATCCCTCCACCCTGCTATTCCTCCTATCTCTTGCACATCCTCCTGAGGCCTGCCCATTATCACTTGTTCCTGTCCTTCCCTTATGCCTTCTGTTCCTGCCCTTGCCCCCCTGCCCACGTCTTCCTCCTCCCTTCCATTCATCACCTTTCTGCATTCCCCTTAAGCAACTCCCTCCTTCTCCTTCAGGCTGCTTGGGCACCAGCAGGGTGAGTATTGAGACTACAAGTGAGAGAGAGACACTGCAGTCAGTTCTAGTGCTTGGTTCCAAAACGGCTCCTGGCAGCTGGGAGTAGAAATTGCAGGAAACAGCCTGCTCAGCTCTGGGATGGGGCATGCTCATGTGCTCTGTTGGGATGGTACATGACGCAGTCAGCGCATAATAGCTGTGCGGGGATGGAGCATGCTCAGGGTATACAGCATCTTCAGACAATTTAGCTGTCAAATCCATCTCTACTGAGCAAGTATGAACTGAGATTTTTTTTACAACATGGCCAAATTTAGGTGAATTTTCACAGACATAATAAAAGGTACATTCTTGACCTCAGGGCAATCCTTCTGCAAGATTTCAGTCGCTGGCTCTAAAGCATGGAGATGCTAGGGCTTCTCAGTGAAACCTCATTCTCAGAAAAGGCTGGACCATTTTAGCTGAAACAGTCCAAAAAATTCATCCTGAGGCAGACACCCAACATGGAAAATTTCAGCCCGAAGAGTTAAAGTTTGGAAAAGTTATAAGCAACTGAAAACAGTGGCTTATAGTGAGAAGTGTTGGGAAGCCTGAAGTACAGGTGTTGCTATGTGCGCTGCCTAGAATACAAGACAAATGGAATGAAATTCACCCTGATGCCCAGGGCTTGTGCAAAGGCACCTGCTATCACTTATCTTGTAGAGTGGGGCTGCACAGGGAGGCATCTGCCCTACTGGGTGCTGCAGAGGGCAGGATACGGATGGGCCATGGCTTCCATAATTATGGGCAATGAGGCCACTGGAACGGTGCTGGGGGATGTACAATTCCAGCCCACAGGCTACAGTAGCAGCTGCTGGGGCTGTACTGCAGGCCTGCACCCTACCTGTGGTTGGGGCTGGATTTTATTTTCCAGCCCCCATGCTTGTCACCAGCACAGAGCCTCTGCCTTTGTATGTGTGAAATGAATGTCTCCACTGGCAACCAAATCCTTCAATGAAACTCATCCACAGAGCCATGTGCAAAATGGGAGTTTTTAATGCTGCCTGTTTCAGGAATAAAACAGCAGGAAAACCCAGCCACCCATGGCAACCCCAGAATTGGGGAATAAAGCCCCTTGAATACACATGGGGAATTTTATTAACCCCTCCTTCTGGAGGGGGTGTTACACATATGGGAATGAAGTTTCATATACTCCTAGCTGGCTCTTCTGAGTGACTCATCACACCTATGTAGCCTTTTTCTCCTTTGCCTCATCATTCCTCCCTTGTAACATGTCCCTTATGCATTGATTTTTGTTCCCATCCCTTCTTCTCTGTGCAATCACTCATAGTCCCTCTTTTTCTTCTACATGATCCTTCATCGCCCTCTTCCATTTCCAAGTGATCCCTCAGGGTCCCTTCTCCAGCTCATGATTCTTCCTCTGTGCAGTTCTTTGTGGCACATGCCTTTATGAGTCTCCCTTGTCACTTCTTTCTCTGCTGTCCCTTTCTTCTCTCTTCCCATGCCTGCCCCTGTGAATCCCAATCCAGTTCTTGAATGACGCTAGTCTATGCCATCAGGGCCGGTGCAACCACTAGGCGAACTAGGCGGTCGCCTAGGGCGCCAAGTGGTTGGGGCGCCAAAAAGCGGTGCCCTGGCTCGGCAGGGAGGAGCCGCCTTCCGGAGGCACCGGAGAGCCAGAGCGTCGGCTTGCGGCGGCGGCGAGCCCCAACCATGGAGGAGCCGGCGTGGTGCGGCGCGGCGCAGCACGGGGGGCAGCAGCCCTGCAAAGGCGGTAGTAGCCAGCCCCCCCGGGAGTAGCCGGGCCCCCCGCTCCTCCTGCCCAGGCTGTGGCTTGGTGCCCCCCCCGGGGGGGTTCCTGCAGGCTGCAGCAGATGCATGCAGGCGCCGGCCCCTGTGCACCCCCCAGCTCCCTCCTCGCTGTGCTCGGGCTCTGCGGCTCCCGGGCATGTGAGTCGCCGCCAGGGTGTGGGACCCTGAGCCTGCTCCGGGAAGGGCAGCGGCGGTGGCGGCTCACATGCCCAGGAGCCGCAGAACCCATGCGCAGTGAGAGGGGAGCCGGGGGGCGCACGGGGGCCGCCGCCCGCAGCCCGGGCAGGCGCGCCCCCGGCTCCCCCCTTGCCACGCTTGGGTTCTGCGGCTCCCGGGCATGTGAGCCGCCGCTGCCCCTCCCAGAGCTCCCCGCTCCCGCTGCCTCAGCACTCTGCGGGGGAGGGGCTGTGCGTCTGGCAATGTGTTTTGCCTCCATGTGGAGCCAGCATCTGACCAGCATGGGCATGGTAACGGGAGTCCCAGGGGGGCAGTCAGGGAGCAGGGGGAGGCTTGGATGGGTCAGGAGTTCTGCGGGGGGAGGCTGTCAGGGGGCGGGGGTGTGGAGAGGGATCGGAGCAGTCAGGGGACAGGGAGCAGGGGGGGTTAGGTCAGGAGTTCTGGGGGTCCTGTCAGAGGGCGGGGAGTGGTTGAATGGGGCGTGGGAGTCCCGGGGGTCTGTCTGGGGGCGGGGGTGTGAATAAGGTTTGGGGCAGTCAGGGGACAGGTAGGGGGTAGGGTCCTAGGGGGGCAGTTAGGGTGGGGGGGTCTCCAGGAGGGGGCATTCATGGGACAAGGAACAGGGAGGCTTGGGTAGGGTTCTGGGGGGCAGTTAGGGTGGGGAGGTCCCAGGAGGGGGCAGTCAGGGGACAAGGAGTGGGGGGGGGTTGGGGGTTCTGAGGGGGCCAGTCAGGGGGTGGGAAGTGGGAGGGAGTGGATGGTGGCAGGGCTAGGGCAGGGCTCTCTCCCCCCGTCCTGTTTTTCAATTGTTGAAATATGGTAACCCTAGGTGAGGGGGGAGCCGGGGGGCGCATGGGGGCCGGTGCCCACATGCTTCCGCTGCTGCCTGCAGAGAGCGAGAGACTGATTTATATGTAAAATAATATGAAAATGGCCCCTTTCATATATTACAGTCCACAAACATGTCTATTACAATTGTAACATACTATCTGTTTATGCGAAACATATGTCCTTCCTGCATGGGCTGTTAATCTTGTGTTTACAATTACTACCCTTAACTGGTAACACAGGGACAAAGGTCAGTTGTGTGTAGTTACACAGGCAGTCAGACTGTGTACATTGTTGGACACCTCTTGTGTTTCCTAGTGCATGCTCATAGCCTTGACAACTATCCGGCGAGGTGAAAGCGCGTAAATGCAAACAGGTATTTTGGAGTGACTGGTGGATGCATGTTTTGAAATGTGTAACTGTCAAATATTTTATGTAACTGTCTCTCAGTTGTTCACATAATTGAGATATTTGTCACTGAAAATTGGGGAAGAAGGGGTGTTTGTTTATAGTGCTGCTACCTAAAAAAGTATTAGCTTGGGGTATCTTATGCATTTAGTGACCTGACATCCCATTTTCAAGGACAGTCCTGTTTTTCAGTAGTCTCTCTCACATATGTGAACATCTTCCCAGCAGAGGGCTCTGCTGCAGATGCTGGGAAGCCATTCTCTCCACCCCTCAGGAAGAGCAGCTGTAACAATGCTTCACTAGGAATTATTCTGGGGAAGTTCTATGGCCTGTGTTATAGAGGAGGTCAGACTAGATGATCATAATGGTTCCTTGGAATCTATGAGTTCCAGACAGAAGATGTCAGCAAAACCAAGGAGGTACCACTAATGAGGACCAGTAGGTGGCACCAGGAGCAGAAGGCCTGCTGGAGTAGTGCCCACCAGCAGCAATGAAACTGCCTAGGGTCGCAGTAGTGAAGTGATGATGGTGCTGGTAAATGATGTCTGTGTGAGGGGAGTGAAAACATAGTTTTTATACTGGAAAGAAGAATGATTCAGTGGTTTAGGTACAGGACTAGGAGTAAAATCTATTTACTTCATCTCTCTGTGCCTCTTTCCCTGTCTTTGAAATGGGATATCAATACTTACCTTCCTAATCGTAGCTTCTACGAAAAGCAAAAACACTGGTGCTCGGGCAGTTGAATTTTTTAGCATCTGGTGATTTTGGTGGCCATCATAAATCTGAACCAATCACCCCTTTATAGATGTTTCTAATCCATGAAAAATGATACATTTAAGAAATTTAGTAATTCTGTTTTTAATTCTAGTGTGAACATACTGATATCATGTGTTGGGTGGTGTTTGTAAAGTTAATTCTGCATTAAAAGGAGCTCCTAGGTTCTTAATTTATTCAGATGAGCTTTCTTTAAAAACAGGGATGAGAGTATGTGGAGAGAAGGGATTGCAATAGTCTCTTTCCTATAAAGAATAAAACAGAATTTAAGGGGGCGATTTTCAAAGGTGCAAAGAACAGTTAGGCACCTACATCCCATTGAAAATCAAGGTGAGTTGGACACTTAACTCCCATTTATATTTATTATTAGTGTTTCTACCATAGTGCCTAGGAGCCCAGTTGTTGATCATGACCTCAAACAGACCACCATGGCAGTCCTTGGCCCAAAGAGTTTACACTTGTACCATTGACAAATTCCCTCTAAAATATTAGTATATTTCTGAATGGTTATATATGCTATTGTGAAGATGTACAATAATGTGACACTTTTGCCCAGCAGTAGATAATTTTTCAGGGAAACAGGACTATTTTGTACAATAAAATCTATCTACTTTTTCTTGATATACTTTACCCTTATGTCAGGTCAATGGGCATGACATTTTCTTTCATGAATTAAATTCTCAGTTTGATTTCTCTAACAGAGAGAAACAAACTAAAGAGAAAAATGCATTATTCAGCCAACGCTGCCTTTAGATGTGTATCTTCAAGTGTGCTGCATCACTTCAGGGATATTGTATTGTCATGTAAGTTGAAGATGGCACGTAGTTTGCTGGGATTTACAAGAAGCACAATGATGATGTCTGTGGGAAGTAACTTGTACTGTCAGTGCTGTACTCAAGTCGTTAGAATGCTGCACTTTCCTGAAGAAATGGTGTATAGCTATTTTTCGGTGTAGTAAATATCTTCAGCCAGCCTCTCTTGCACTGCTTCGTTCTGTGAAAATAGATTCTGAGGTAGCTTGACAATTAGGGGAACTTGTGGAGTTGATGAAACAATATCTAAAGCACCTTCTAGTCCCTTAGGAGTATGCTGGAAATCTCTTCACCACCACAGAGAAGGTGATTTTTTTTTTTTTTAATTTCCATTGTAGAATGAGGAAGTATCAGCTGGGATATCTTTTCCCTTAGTGTTTTGAGTAGGTCCCAGAGAAGGATTTACTACTGGGAAGAGGGTGGGGGAATAGTATGTGTATTTTGATCTCTGAGATACTGACTATTAAGGGCACCCATTGATTTCAAAGGGTATTTTTCCCCATTGGATGGCTTTGGAGCTGGTCCTTTATTTATTTTTGGGGGGAATTGAACAGTAATATTGAACTACAACAATATAGAGGAGTAGCCGATCTAGAGAAACTCAAGAGGTAAAGAGTATGCATTGATGCTTATGGCTCACCGCATATCCCCAATTCAATTCACACGTTATAATAAAATGGAGAAGAATATGAAGTCAGTTTATAAACAGAATTTTTTTATTGAAGTTAGCTTTTATATTTATAATAACCTACAGCTGTTCATAGTGTACCATTTACCATACCCTGGAATGCCTGGAGGACAAGCATTTTAGGGTCAAGAAGGAATTTTCCCCTGGATCAGATTGATAGAGACCCTGGGGTTTTATTGCTTTCCTCTGCAGCATGGGACATGGGTCACTTACATGTTTGAACTAGTGTAAATGGTGGATTCTTGTAACTTGAAGTCTCTAAGGCATGATTTGAGGACATCAGTAACTCAGCCAGAGGTCAATTACAGGAGTGGATAGGTGAGGTTCTGTGGCCTGCATTGTGCAGGACGTTAGACTAGATGATCATGATGGTCCCTTCTGACCCTAGAGTCTATGAGACAAAAATAGGTACATTATACACAAAGGCCCATGTGTTCTGTGGCAAGTTGGGCGACTAAATGATACTGCAAGGCGTCTGGTTTCTGCAGCACTCTGCAAAAATATTGTAACAACTTTAAATTTTTTAAAATAGATTTTTATTGAACTACACATGAAAATAAATAATACAATCTAAGACAGTAGCTTGCAAGGGTATTTCTATTACATTCAATTTTTACTTTAGATTGGCCCCACCAGTTTTGAGTTTGCTGCAGATTTTTGCATTGATGACATACAGCTGCATTGTAGAAGTTGTCAGGCAAAGATAGAGAGTTTGATGGCTAACGAGAGGACAGTAGGGGCTTGAGAGGTGATTGCTTCTGCTAAAATGAACAGCAGTGAAATAGTTAATGAGGGTATTTAGATTTTCATCTCTAGGTTTCAGAGTCTACACCTTATTGAAATGATGGGACAGTTACCACCAATCAGAGCATTTTTCCTCAGGCTGCCATAGGGTTGCCAGGTGTCCAATTTTTGACTGGAATGTCCGGTCGAAAACGGATCCTGGCAGCATCTGGTCAGCTAAAAGTCTAGTTGGCCACAGTAACCAGCCTCCACCACTGGGGGGCAGGAAGAGCTGCAGCTGGAGCCACATGGAGGGGCTGCTCTCTGTCAGGTGTCAGCAGCTGAGCAGAGAGCAGTGGCTGGCTTCCAGACTGGGCTCCAAGAGGTAGGTGCCGCTGCCTGGGGGAGGGATCCTGTCCACCCCCGCTTCTACCATGCCGGACCCCAATTGCCCTAGCCCCTCACTACGGGGACTGAGTCCAACCCCTCTGCGTCCCGGCCCTTTGCTCCGGGGACCTTGCCCTGGCCCTGGTCCCTCGCTACAGGGACCAGCCCCTCCCTGGCTCCTTGCTCCGGGGACCAACCCTCGCTGTGCCCCGATTAGGCAGGCAGGCAGGCTCCACATCAGCTTCTCCAAGCCTGGCTCTGCAGGCAGCAGGGGAGTCCCAGGAGAGAGGGTAATGAGCAAGGAGGGGGTGGAGAATGAGCAATGGAGGGAGAGGGGAGAGGAGTGAGGAGGGGTGGGGACTCGGAGGAAGAGGCAGGGAATGGGGCGGAGTAAGGGTGCTCGGCTTTCAGCAATTAGAAAGTTGGTAACCCTAGGCTCTCAGCAGGCTCAGGAAGACAAAATTATATTAAATTACACTTGGTTCATGTTTAAAGTTTTCTTCATAACCCCCCGGGATAGAATCATAACTCTTATTTTTAAATGAAGGCTTAGATTCTGAAGCACAACTCTGTAGTGGATTTGTTGGGAAATTTTGCAATCATGGGATCATGGAAAACTTTATCTTTGCTCTACCATCAGGATCTGGCACTAATGGGATGATCAGCTTTCCTTATACCAGTTTAGGTTGCTGTAAAAAACTGATGAACCAGAATGTGGTGAAATAGATCTACATGGTTTCACACCTGGCCCACATTAACCCTCTTCCAGTTGAAAAAGATACATGCTGTAGCAATGAAGGACATAGGAATTGTGAAAGTGTTTGGTGTACTCATTTTTATGTCAATATAGTGACTTCTTTTACTGCTCACAGATATTTAATAAAGTCCCAAGCATTTTTTAAAAAAGAAAAGGGCTATGAAATCATCTTGCCCATAACCATAATCTTTCCAGTCGACAGCATCTGACAGAATTGTACAACATGCTCACTCCATCTTCACAGCAGGGAGCTTGCAGAAACCTGCTAAGATCACTCAGTTAGTGAAAATTATTTAACTAATGTGTTTCTTAGATGATTTCTATGCTACCAGACTCACAGTTTTAAGGGTAATAAACCAGCTAACCAGATCTTCGTTCCTAATACATTAGGCAGCCCTGAAATAGTTAATAAAAACACTAACTTTACATGTGTTTATTCATATCATAAATTCAGCAAATAAACGCTGCCAGCCCCCTAATCTTAGCTTTGTTTTTCCCCCTCTAAATTACAGTTCGGATTTCTGTGCACTGGTGCCTGTGCCCTGTTTATATGGTGTAAATAATCACATGCAGGAAGGAATTACTTTAATTTAACACAACAGATGGACGGACAGGGATTGGATCTTCTAATTACCTGCAGCCAAAAGCAGACTGGAAAATAAATGTATTGCAGTAGTCCAAGCAAGATGGCAGTGAAACACTATGAATTGCAAAGCAGAGACAAAATCTAAGTGAAAATAAACTCTTCTTAATAGCAGGGCTTTTTTAAATTAAGCAAATCCATAAGAAGAAGAAAAAACACACTCAACTTCTTGCGGGTTTTTGTAGCTAACTAAACAAAAATCCTGACATGGAAGGCTGCAGCAACTTCATTAGTGGATTATTCTAATGGAAGCTGCTAAATGTGAGAATATTTCACACAGACAAAATGGCAAACTTCCTGCATATAATCAGATATGGCAGCCCTTCACTGAATTCTGCAATGAAGAACACTTACCTATTCAACCCCATTTACTTAGTATCTTGCACTACTGTGCATCAGAATGATAGTCTCACTTAGGCTTGGTCTGCTCTGAAAAATTAGATCAACCTAGTTATGTCGCTCAAGGCTGTGAAAAATTTCAGACCCTGAGTGCCATAGTTAGGTCAACAAAACTCCCACTGTAGACATGGCTAGGTCAACAGAAGAATTCTTCCATTGACCTAGCTACTGCCTCTTGGACATGGATTAGTTACATTGGCAGAAAATCCCCCTACTGTCAATGTAGGAAGCAGCTACGCTACAGCAGCATAGCTGCAGTGCCAGTGCCCTATCAGCTGTAGTGTAGATAGACCCTTAGAAAATACTTCTGTTCTTCCCATCACTCTGGTCAATCATGAGTTTCTCTGCTTTTCAATTCTCAAAGAACAATTTCTTTCTAATTCTCATATGTGTTGCAAATAAATTCTTGCTTGCGCACCTTGAGTTTTCATTATTATATGTAGAACAGTTTAGTATACTTCCATGTAATCAAGTACAGGATATGTTGGCTCATTGGTATTGTTAATTCTATGGAACCATATCCAAGTTATAATTTTAACATACATAATCAGAAATATAACTGGGAAACACCATCTGGGAAAATCATAGTCATGTTTAAAATCTGCCAGATTAGGGTGTCAAGTAAGATTTTTACATTAATGCAACAGTAGTAAAGTTATCTAATGTACATTTATTGGTATAAGTTATAGTTGAGATAAGGGGGAACAAATTTTCTAATATATATATGTGATTTAGGAGCCTAAGTCATTGTGATGGGGTACACTCACCTCTCATGAGTGCCTCCTGCTGGCTGGATGCAAACCTGCACTCTCTCTGCCTATGGTTTTCCCCTGTCAGCTGTTGCTCTTATCAGGCAGGTCTTCAGTGGCTCAGCCCTCCGGCTAAGTACGTCAATTAATAGATGAAAGGATGGATGTGAACCCCTTCTGGGGTAAAAGGTCCAACAGGGCCAGTCCCTGAGCCGTTGTTAATGGCTTTAGCCCTATCTCTGGGCTCAGTACAAAGCCCCTTTTGGGATAGCTTTAAGACCACACCTGTAGCTTTAAGACCACATCTGCCCTGGTATAGAGCAGTGCCCCCAGGGCTTTCTCTCTGGAGACTCTTTGTCCTCAGGAGTTCTCTGGTGTCCTGTTTAAATGTAGCCCCTTTCTTGGGCGTTTACTACTGCGTCTGATCCCCTTCAGGCTTAGGCTGCTTCCCTCCTGGTCACTATGTGGACCTGGGTCGGCCTGCTACTCTCAGTCCCAGTCTGGGGACTCTACAAATAACAGTCACATGCTGCATCCTTTAATAGTTGCTGCTGCTGCTGCTATTGTTATTCCTTGGGCTGCTTCCCACATAGCCCCTTCCTCTTCACCCTTACCTCAGGGCTGAAGTTCTCTACTCCTCTCCTTCCTCACTGAATGCCACCAGAACCCATCTTCTGGTTCTCCCTTGAGCTCCAACACAGAGCTCCCTTTCTTACTCCTCTGGTCCCAGCCAGGAACTGACCTGTTCAGCTCCTGCAGCTCCTTTTATCTGAGCCTGCTGTGCCCTTATTGGCTGCTTCCCTGCAGCCTCTCTTAGGCAGGCCTGGAGGACCCACCTTCACTGCTCCTTTCCTGGGGCGGGGTGTGGCAGGACCATGAGGCCTCTAGCAGAGGGCCTCAAAGGGCCTGGTATATCCCATTACAGTCCTATTTTCAGAAAAGACCTAGATCCAGACCCTCACCGGTATTTAGGCACCTATCTCCCATTTAAATTAAAAATTAAATTGGGGATCTGGGCCTACATCACATTTGAAAATTGGCTTTAGGCTCCTAAATCACATACATGAAAATGATGCCCAAGGAGCCTAATTCTCATTTACGTTAAGATCAGTGATCAGCTATGGCTTGTCAGCTGACGATGCATCTGACCTCTTTCCTTATATGACTTTTATTATCACCATTAAATCCTCCTGGCTTCAGGTCTGTAACTTCTCAGCTGGTGAACCACTGATATTTAATTGTCATATGCTTTTTCTCTGATGAACCATAGATGGGTTCTCACAGATGGGTCTACAACAGGAGAGAGTAGTTGGGCTGGTAGCTTCTCACAGCCCTTCATCTTCCTCTTTCAGAGTAAGGCAGACCCAAGTGTGGAGTCAAAGGGAAACCTGATGCCAACTGAAGCTGGCTGGTGTGGATGTCCTGGATGAACGGTGCATCAGTTGGTGCAATTTCACATACAGAAGCATAAATAATTGAGTGCTCTACTGTAGACAAACTCTGAGTTATACTTATGGTCACATAGGTGTTGTGTACATGAAAAAATTGTCTATTATGAAGGAAAGAAAGATTACCATTGGGGAAAACTGGAATCAAACAAAAATGTGTTGCTATTCTCCCTAGTTAGGGGGCTGGTTTGCCTTTGGTTTAATTAGAGATTTTCTTTCCAAAGTTTAGACTTTGATATTGTGGAAGACCCTTCCTACAGGGAAGTAGCATACTGCAGCCAGAAAAGAAAACCTTCAATAAAAAAATATTCAGGCACTGTCTTCACTCCGACACTAGCAGACCTACAGAAAAGGCTCACCGACTTTGGGTAACTCAGAAAAATAATTGATATTTGAAGGCTATAATAAAATCCTAATCTTTTCTGGCAACCGTCAAAGTGCTAACTGCTAAGCCAGCCAAAGTGAAAGCTTTTGATAGCAGAGAATTGGCTTTTTTTTTTTTTTTTTTTTTTTTAATAAAAAAGGTCTATAACTCTGCTTTGGCTTGCGAAGTAGGATGCATCACTAAAAACAATTTGTTCCTTTTTCAGTAAGTTTAGACTGCTGGAAAAAATTAAAAGAGCAGAGGATAACAGTACTGAAATCAGTGGCTGACTTGAATATTCATTGCTATTGTGATATAAATTGTTCATCAGTAAAATTGAATTGTTATACTGAATATGAGGTGCTATTAGAAGTCTGTAGGTTTATGAGACTGTATAGATGTTTCCTATATTGTACCGGTTAGTTTTTATTGCTTACGATGCTTCATTTTATTCCTCACTGCACAAGCTGATATTTTGATTAGTCTGATGTTTTAAGGAATTACTGTTTTAATCAGAGATACTTTAATTCTTATCACTCTGTTCCCTTCAGATTTATTGCACAAACCAGTGTGCTCTTTGAATAGTGATGGATTAAAACTTCTCTGGACTCACAGGAGAGTGTTCAGCCTATATGTAAGACCTAAATAGCAAATGTTATTTTACATATGGCTAATATATTAATAATGAATTTCTTTTCAAGACAGTTATGGTGGTGTGTATTTAGATTTCGTTGGCTTTAATCTATGAGAACCCTGTGTATTAAATCCATAAACCCAGGGCACTGCTTTTTGAGGGAGGCGTCTGCCATTTGCACTGTAATTCTACAAATGGAGAATGCTCATAGATAGGTAGATTATATTTTAGGTCAGATGAGACTAATATAATCATCTAGTCTGATCTGCGTAACACAGACCGTGAAATTTCACTCAGAAATTCCTGCATCAAGCTCAATAATGTGTGGTTGAATAGACTGTGTATTTCAGAAAGGCATCCAATCTTGATTTAAAGACTCAGTGATAGAGAATTTACCAAATCCAATGGTTAATTACTGTCACTTGTAAAATGTGTGTCTGATTTCTGGTTTGAATTTTTCTAACTTCAGTTTCTAGACACTGGATTTTATTAAGCCTTTGTCTGCTATATGAGAGGCATCTTCTATTAGCTGCGGTTCTACCTTTGTCCTCTCTGGATTTTGGGAGACTGTAGCCAAATTCTGCTCTGTGACAGTTGAACAATCCCATTGATACAAGTGGCGGTGTCTGGGTGTAACTGAACAGATTCTGACCCAGTAGAATCTGCCTTGATGTCTACTGTACTTCTGTGGATGTTTGCAAAATAATTCTTATTGCTATCTGTATGGTTCTCTTACTCTATAACAGAAAAGTTAATAAATAAAAAGAATTAAGAAATAAGCAAATGATATTTACTTGTCTTCATCAGTATATCTTCTTCATTGTAAATGTATCCTTAGGAGTACAGAATGATCATATAAGCACATCTTCAATGACAAATCTTGTATTCCATAGATGCTATTAAGGGTTCTATATCATGATAAATGAAATATTGTATTTCCTTTCTTAGTAACTTCTGTAAGTGTGTCTTTGTAACAAATGGATTTATTTACAGTTGGGGTTAAAATTTGAATGAATAAGATCAGTATTATTCAACAAATACCATTGGGGCTTATTCTCCCATAAGGCCGTTTTCTAGAAAAGCACATTGCATAAGCTGGATGTGAATTCCATGGTTACCTTTATCAGATAATGGGGCCCATAGCTATTCCAGCTCTGCTTGCACATTAGCCTGAAATGAACCTTCTGGTTCAATGATGTCATGCATCTCATCATTTTCAGCCACTAGACCATAACAAAAAATGTACACTGCAATCTTTGTAGTCATTCACAAGCATTGCCCGAGCTAGAGAGCAGCATTCTGTGAATGCCTTGGTACTGTATACCTTCCTTCTGCCTGCTCTTGAGGTACTGGTGGGCATTTTTGTATTTGCTATTAAGATTTTGGTCCTGCTGATGATGATTTTCACTTTTTTCATTATATTTTTTCCTGACCAACCTGTGCCACTTACTATAACCTTCAATGAAAACATCTCACTCATGATGATTGCTACCTACATTAAGACCTGCTCTACATATAGCTTTTGTATTTGTATAACTATGGTGGTTAGGGGTGATTTTTTTTATGGCTATAATTTTATTGGTATAACCATTCATGTGGGTGGTTATATGGCATAACGGTGGCCTTATACCAGTATAGTTTATTTCCCGTCCCATGGAATAAGCTATGCCAGTATAAGCACCCTTTGTACCGGTATAACTAACTGTGTCCACACTAGCAGGGTTGTACTGCTTTAACTGTACAAGTTAAAGTGGTAAAATGTTTGTGTGTAGACAAGCTCTTATTTGCCAAAGCCTTCCTTAGACGCTTAGAAAACACAATGCTTCTGGCTACTCTGTTCATCACTATGTCCCTTCACCTCAGTCTGTACACAAACCATGAAGGGAATAGTATGCTGTGTATCAAATCACTCTAGCTGCTGGAAGCACACTTGAGATATATGCAGCAATATTTCCCACAGCAAGAGAGAACACAAACAGTTCAAAGCTTTCTTAAAGTATTTTTGAATGAGAGGGACCTCCAGGTACATATGTTGTATGGTTTGAAAAGCAATAGCCTATGTCTTCAGCTGATTATCTTACATTCAAAACAAAAAACCAGACATGACACTGATCACAGAAGGGATTATGGCAGGGCAAGTTCCAAAAATAAAGCTCAGCTTTTTGGAGTCCTAAAGGACCACCTTCACAGCCATGACTTTTATGCCCACACATCCTACTATTGCTATTTCATATACATTTGTACATAATTTAAGGCACTGTGTATGCAGACTTCCCTTTTTACAAGGAACACATCTGCCGATTATACCCGCTGTTACAGATGAAGGAAACTGAGATGAAGAGTCCATTTTCACACAGAGTCATGGACAGAATGAGGACTAGAATAAATAAATCCCCATTTCCATTTCTGTGTTCTAAACACTTAGCTATGCTCCCTCTACAAAAATCCACAGAATGTTAGAAAACAACCTGCAGGTGCTGTTTAAGGTGTTTGAATTTGTTCAAGAACATTTAAATAAAATCCATCCTCAGTTTCTTCATAAATGCACCAGCATAATTTACATAGATAGACCTCAGGTAAGAGACTTTCTAAAATTCAGAATATTGACAGTAAAATATAAATCAGACAGGTTAAAGGATAGAGTTCAGACAAATTTCTTTTTTTCATTTAATCAGAGCATGCCAGACTTATGCGGCAGTACTTATTGGGAGAGCCAATGCAACACAGCACAAGTGAAGATTACTGACAGCAGCAGCTGCCACTGCAGCTTCAAAGTCAGGGGACAGTTTTAAATACATTTCTATTAATTGAATATAATAACTTCACTTAGGAGGATTTTATTTACACTTAATCTTAGAGTATCCTCATTACTCGCTCATGGATCCTGCGTGCCTGTGATCCTGGAATGGAAGGCAAGTGAAAGAGGAAGAAAATAGGAAAGTAGGAGAGAAGATAAGAGATTTAAGGGACGCAAATAGTGAGCTAGAGGCAAGACAGGAAGAGTTTTTATGGCTTGAATACAAGATTTCTCACAGCATGATGCTGAGTATGGAAGGAGAGTATTTAGATATTCAGCGCTAACTCTTCTTCCTCCTCAAAGATAATGCAACATCATAAGTAGGCAGTAGGACTGTGCATACCCATGTTAGGAAGTTCAGGGTTCCCACGGCAACCATAAGTCAGCCCCCTTTGTGAAAATGTAGTATTCTATATGCTGCCTGTATGACTCACTATATCTGTGCAATGTGGCTGTTACAGTTGCTGTGGGAAATAAAGCTTTTAATTTCCTGACATTAGTGTATATTAATTCTGATTTGTAACACTGCATTAACATTTTTTCCATTATTTTTTCTCTTGTTTTAAGAGGCAAGTTGAAAAGAAAAAAAGAAAGAAAATTCTGTTTCATTATGTTTATTTTGGTGTGAAATGTGTTCATTTGAATGTTGCCTCCCATTATATGGGGTAAAATATATAAAAATAATTATTTAAGTTGCAATGTCAAGCATACCAAATTAGGAAATGCCAGATTTAGGGTTGCCCGCACAAACTTAATTCTGTCCTTTTGTGTGTCTATCCTGTGCAATGAATGAGGCCAGGGTTATGTGGAAAAAAAGTATATGATCATGTCATTAAAGAGTTTATCATAATACATATGCACAATGGGCATCAATCTAGGCACGGTCAGCTATAAGTCTGGCATTTCCTAACTTTTGAGTGCTTGACTCTGCAACCTAGATAACATTCTTTTAACTTAGGTTTTTTAAATAGAATTTCCTAGTTTTCTTTTTAAAAAAAAAAGATTAAAAAATTCTATTATGTGAAACTCAAACAACTTTCTCCTCATGCATCATCAGTGGGATTTGGACTTCATCATTGCAGGACAGATTGCTTCCACTTGAGCTACAGGACTAACTCCATAGGCCAGTAGAAAGAGAAGGCTATTAACTCAGAGGGGGATGGACTGCTGGGCTCAGGAAAGTTGTGTGTGTTGGGGGAAGAATTCTCAGCTCTCTTGCGTGCTTACTTTCTCTTATTCTCCTCAAGAAATTGGGGGAACTCCTGCCCATGCAGTGTCCCAGAAGGAGGCAGAGGCTATATACTGATTGAGTTCTATTTTTATAAAGAATATGGAGTGAAATGTCACAGTATTTATGAGAGAAAATGTAGTCATGCAAATTCTGCATTCATTTGAAGTATCTAAGTGTGCAATTGCTTGCATTTTTGCACTTCATCCAGGGTCTCTGCCCACTGAAAATGGTCCTTTGTTGTTCTTCTGTCTCTGTCAGGGCTCTTCTACAGACTGGCAAAGTGTCCTGATGAATCAAGTGCTCTGAGTCTTGAGAATTATTTTTGATGTCTGTCTTGAAAACATAGCTGTAGCCTAGTCAGTAATGAGTTGATTAAGTTCCTTTGGAGGTGAAACTTTTTTATTGTCTATTTCTTTTCCTTGCTACAGCACAATAAAATAGAATTACAGAACAATACACCTCTACCCCGATATAACGCTGTCCTCAGGAGCCAAAAAATCTTACCGCGTTATAGGTGAAACCGCACTGCTTTGATCTGCTGGAGCGCGCAGCCCCCCCCCCCCCGGATGCTGCTTTACCGCGTTATATCCGAATTCGTGTTATATCAAGTCACGTTATATCGGGGTAGAGGTGTATAGTTAAATATAAAATGGAATAGATTGTTTAGTATAAGTAGTTAACACATATGTCAAGGGACCATTCAAGGTGAAGTGGCCCGTTAACGCCCTTCCAGTCATAGGGAGGAAAGGAAGGTTGGCGGGGGGAGAAGCAGCTGTGGGGAGGGTTTTAGTTGGTTATAGGTTGTTGTAATAAAGCCTAAATCCAGTGTCTCTATTCAGTCCATGATTTTTAGTGTCTAGCAAAGTTAAGCTCCCAGGCTCATCTTTTGAAAGTGGTCAGGTTTCCTTTGAGGGTGAGGACTGATAGGTCACATATAGACTGATCACTTTGTGAAAAGTGTTTACCACCGGCGATATGGTGTTTTAGTCTCTTATCCTTTTCCTGCGTGAGTTCATTCAAGAACGTATTGATTGTCTGGTTTCATCCACATAATTGCTATTGGGGCATTTAGTGTACTGGATGATGTATACCACATGTTGTGATAAGCATGTGTAGGACCCATGGATCTTGAAAGGTGTGTTGTGTTGATCATTGTAGCGGTGAAGTGATATCTGCAGGTTTTGCATCCGTTCTGACAGTGTCTGGTGCTGCTTTGAGTTGGTATGGCCTCGTTGGTGGGGAGCTTGCTTCTGATGATGAGCTTGGAGAGGCTGGGGGGTTGTTTGAAGGCCAGAAGAGAGGGTTCAGGAAAAATTTCTTTCAGGATGGGATCCCCATTGAGCATGGGTTGTAGTTGTTTGATGATACCCATATGAGTTCCATTGTGGAGTGGTAGGTGACCATTAGGGATGTGTGGTCAGAGAGGGTTTTATTTCTGTATTGAACCATGTTCTCTTGGGGTATTTGGGTGGCTACTTAATGGGCCACTTCACCTTGAATTGTGTTAACTACTTATGCTAAACAATCTGTTCCAACTTGTATTTAGCTGTGACACTCTTAGGCCAGGTCTACACTACTGACCTATATCGGTATAACTACGTTGCTCAGGGGTGTGAAAAATCCACATCCCTGAGTGACGGAGTTATACTGACCTAATCCCTGGTGTAGATAGTGCTATGTCAATGAGAGAGCTTCTCCCGTTAACATAGCTACCTCCTCTCATGCAGGTGGGTTAACTACACCGACGTCTTCACTAAAGTGCTACAGCGGGGCAGATGCACCGGGGCAGCTGTTCTGTTGTAGTGCTGTATGTGAAGACAAGCCCTGAGTAAATTTCTCAGACATGAAGAAGAGCTCTGTATAAGCTTGAAATCTTGTCTTTCACACCAATGGTAGTTGGCCCAATAAAAGATATTAGCTCACCTACCTTGTCTCTCTAATATTCTGGGACTGACATGGCTACAACAATACTACAGGAATAATATACATAATCTCGTGATTCTCACTTTAGTAGCATACAAAAATTGTCTTCTTTAGGTATTATAAAAATCAGTCATGAAAGAAAGCTTAAACATTCAGAATTACTTTCTTATGGCCAATTTGAATTCTGTCATTTGAATTTGAGCATATACTTCCCTTTTCATCACCCCAAGTTTTTGTTTTTTTCCTGTAGATCAGTCAGGATATGAATTTCTCCATGTAGTTCCATTGCTCCCATTTCATCTTATCCTTGCTTCTAGCATTTGTATATAGACTCATAATGGACTCGCTCCCGTCTCCCCTTATTTTTGTTGTATGTATCATACTCTCTCCTCCCCATCCCACCCTAGCCATTGGCAGAATAACTATGGTTCTGCCTATTCCCCACCCCTCCATCCCACTGCTGGGGCATTGTGCACCTCTGAGGAGCATCTCAGTAGCAGCCCTATACTCCAGTTCTGCTTAGCCCTTACATGGGCCACAGGAGGGAGGTGGGGACTCCTGACTCCTTTGTCTCCCTCTCTGCACAGCGTGCAAGGACCAGGCAGGATCTAGCCCCAAATGACTTACCTAAGGTCATAAGCAAGTTGGTAGCAAGTCCAGAAATAGAAACTGGGGTCAAATTCTTGTGTCATTACGTTGGTGTAAAACCAGAGTAATTCCTGTGGCTGATCAAAATGAGAATTTGACCACAGGAATTGTAACTCCTAATACCCAGCTCCAGGCTTTTGCTTTGCTCCTGGAAGCGTATTCTACATTTTTTGTAGATGCCATTCTACTTTTGTCATCTTTAATTTACCTTCATTCCCTTCTATAGCACTCCCTTCTTATTTAAACCACATGGATTGTTAGTGGGCCACATTAGGGAAAAACAGGTTTACATAGATTTTTGACAAAAAAAATTAAGCAGTTCTGTTGTTTTCTCCTAGGTACTGTAGCATCCCAATCCTCCTTTGTCTTCCCCACTGGCAAATACCTCATAGGCCAGTCCCCATAACTCTTCTTCACACACATTTGGCCCTTTCAAGTCAAAAACCATTCACAAGCTCCTTATCTTAAAAGTTCAAATCATAGCCATAGTCTTACACCCCTACCAGTGCCCCAAGTGTAACATACTTGAACAAGCAGTGTTTTATTGAAAAATAAATACTCAGCAAATAACCACAAATCCATCCTCTCTCCAGTCATGTAGACAACTCTCAAAATATCAGAAGAATAATTATTGAAAAGACCACCAGTAGCCTCATTTAACCCTGGGAAGTGCTTCCTCTCAGTCCTCTAACGGCATCTGTGGTGTTCTCTCTTTTGGAGTTTCAGATTACTGTATTCCTCAAAATAGAATTATAGAAGGAATTTGTAACCAGAGTACCTTCCAGACTAGTAAAACTGGTCTTGAATTAAAAGGGCACTTTAGATTTATTTTTAAACAATAAATGCTGAAATCCTCAAGATGATATGGACGGCAGGGGTGCAATTGTTTCCAGGACGATCAAATTCTTCTTGCCATTGCTAACACTATCAAAAACATTATTTAACATTTATAACTTATAGAGTACCAATGACAGGTTGATGCTATACAGATGGGTGACCAGAATCATAAATATTCTTCATCCCTATGTTCAAGAAAGATGAATTCAGACTGGAAAAGATGCAGGGGGAATGGAGGGCCCACCTTATGAGAGGAGGCTAAAAGAGATTGGCTTGATTAGCCTAGCAAAACGAAGGCTGAGAGGAGATATAATTACTGTGGATAAATATATCAGGGGGTAAACGCCAGGGACCGAGAATAGCTATTTAAAGTAAAGGACAATGTTGGCCCAAGAATGAATGGATATAAAATGGTCATGAATAAATTTATGCAGGAAGTTAGAAAAAAGTTTCTAAGCATGAGAGGAGTGAGATGCTGGAACAGCTTCCCAATAGCAGTAGTGGGAGCAAACAACTTACCCAGTGATAAATTTATGAACAAGCTTATGTGCCTGGATCACCTGTTACAGCAGGAGAGTAGACACTGTATATGTCTACACAGCAAAGAAAAACCCACAGCTGGCCCATGCCAGCTGACTCGGGCTCGTGGGGCTCAGGCTATGGGGCTGTTTCATTGCTGTGGAGACTTCTGGACTCGCGCTGCAGCCTGAGCTCTAGGACCCTCCCACCCTGCAGGGTTCTAGATCCCAAGCTCCAGCCCAAGCCTGGAAGTCTACATAGCAATGAAACAGCCCCACAGTCTGAGCCCCAGGAGCCTGAGTCAGCTGGCATGGGCGAGCTGTGGGTTTTTCTTTGCTCTGTAGACATACCCTCTATGACCCAGGAGGGCCCTTCCAGTTCTGTGTTCCTATGAAAACAAGGGGCCAGATTTTTTAGGGCAGTGCAGCAGCTTTATGTCACAATAGTGACAGAATAATTGGCCCTAGTGATAAAATAACTGGCCCAGGGAGGAACACTTTAGTTTAAGGGTGATCCTCTCATGGCATAGAGCTAATGTAGGAACACTTACCCCTTTCCCTTACTTTGCTGCTGGTATATCAAGGAAATGGTTATGTGGTGGGAGGAGATGAGGGCCCTGCACCATGTCGATCCTTGGCTTTTGTTCTAGTCCTTGGGACTGTTGCAGCTGGTATAAATTAGAGAGGTGCTCTCACTTGTTTAAGGGGACTGGCTCTACACAGAGGCAGCACTAGAAATGGGGGAGTACAAATCAGGACTTCAGGTCTCGTGCATAGACAGTCCTCACCTGCACCCTTTAATACCCCCATACCCTAGGATCTGGCCTACGTTCCCTGCCCTGATGAGTTTATAACAATCTGAAGGGGAAATGTATAAAGGCTGAAAAGGTTATGATGAAATGAAAGGCAGTGTTTGAAAGGTGAAGTTTAGCATTCATCAAGTGATTCTGCAACTTGTGTTTGGACTAGTGGAGATTTTACACTGTCTGGTTGGTTAGCACTTCTCTGAGAGGACAACTTGTATTTTTATGGAGAAGTGTGTTTTAAGGAACTTTATTTAGGCAGCATTGACTTTCATGGGAATTTGCCTGAATAAGGACAAGATAAAAACGGAGTTAGGAACTCAGGATTTGGTCCATTATGGTCAACACTAATACAGTGAATGTATCCAGAGAGAGAAAGATTTCTAAGCAGTGCATTCACATCTAGCAGCAGTACTCTTGACACAACAAAAGAGAAAAGAACAAAAGACAGCCTTGGCATAACTCTCAACAAAAAAAGGCGGGGGGGAACCACCGAAATGAACTAGTTTTTCTAAACACAGTAAGCAGCAGGAAATTATGGCTAGCATGGATATAAACAAGGAACAGATTTAATAGTACAAAATATTCTAACCATGAAATCTCACTCCAAACTATCACATGCTTTGTCAGCAATGAAAAATAAGAGAGGAGTCATGCCTGGTTGCTGTTATGGGCAAATGTATGATTTTAAAGAGACATGAGTGCAATGGGAACGAATGTCTCCAAGACGTTATTTGGGTAAGATCTCTAATCTCTCTTTTTTTAGCAATTGTAGAGGAAAAAATGTAAAATTTGCATTCACTGGAGAGCAGTTCCTGGCGGCTGAATGCAATGGATGTGCTTTGGCTGAGCCCTGGGATGTGCTTTGATGTATTTATTGTTTTTACGCACAGGTTTTTATTTGTGTTGTGTTTGCCAGTCATGAGTTAGAACACGGCTTAAATGGGTGGAGAGACGGATGATTGACACAACTAAGATTTTTTAAAAAGTCACTGCATTGACCTTCTGGAGCCTTGCTTTGAATACGAGATTGGAGGAGATAACTAAAAGCCAGGACAAGCTGCATTCAGCCCGTGCCTTAATTTAACATTAAAAGTGTTTGGGCTTCCATAGTTAGATCCCCCATGTCTTCTGCAAATGCAAAACAACACTAAAATGAAAAAAAACCCTATGAAATGAAAAACTTACTCTGCAGTGGCAGCTCCTGTCCTATGGGGCGGCCCAGCTATGGGTGGTGCGACCTGGTGCACGGGATCACAGTGCAGATTAGGTTTGGCCTGGCTGCCCCTCCATCAAGTTGGGGAGGGTGTGTCCAGGCCAAATTTGAGTGAGTGGAATTGTCATCTGGCAATGTGGTCGCCCCACCACGTACTGAGTTCTTCTAAGGGTCTCACCAATGGCGTGTGCTGGTTTGCAGATTGCATTGCCATAACATAAGATGCTTCTAAGGCTTTTTGAGATAAGCTAATGTGAGTCTGTCCAGCTGGGCCAGGGGTAGGGTAATCAGACATCCCGGTATTGGGGGCTTTTTCTTATATACACAGCTATACCTCCTCCGCCCCCCATTCTTCCCCCCGGAAAAAAAAAGTGTCCCAGACTTGCTATCTGGTCCCCTTAGCCAGGGGGCACGTTCCCAGCTGCAGCATAAACTTACCCAGAAAGGCTCACAGACCTAACAGCAGCAGCATGAGACAGACCCATAGATACAACTCAGGTGACTTTTAAGCTTAGTTTAATTGTCACTTAATTAGAAAAAGCCAAAAATATTGATTTTTTCCTAAAAACACTTATGGCTCCCCCATGAACCTTTCGTGGTTTCCCAACAAAGCGATGGCTCCCCAACAGAGCCATGGCTCACAGTTTGGGAATCCCCGCATTAGAGTTTCTCTGATCCTCAGAACAAGAAATGAGCACTGACAGCTGGATGAGGGAGTATGACACTGTTTAGAGAGAATTATATTTTCTTCTTTGGGGATTTTGAGTTGACCACACATATTTAATGAAAATCTCTGCTGCCACTTTAAAAAGCATAAAAGCCAAACGATATCAGCTTTCCATCAGTGCTAAATTGTTGGATGGGATTTTCAAAAGCACCTAAGAAAGTTAGGTGGCACCCAACTTCTATAGATACTTTGGAAAATCCCACCCAATATTCTATACTGAAACCTAACCTACAAATAAAGAACAACCCCCTAGAAGGGGTTGGACTTTTAATAAAGATTGAATAAATACATGCTGGTAACCTACAGGAGACTCTACTGTGGGTTGCTTAAGATACAACCGAGGCCTCTACTTGATATTGGGTCAAAAATACATAAAGAAGGTGGTGACTCGGGGAGGATTGGAAGGAAAGATAGAGAGACTGAAGTGATGGTGTTGGGGTGCCAGGAACAAAGGGCAGGAAGCAGAGATCAGTGAATGGGATGGGTTCCTAGGAGAAGGGGAAATGAGTGGGAAGGAGGCAGATATTTGGGAGATTCATTGGGGGAAGAATGCAGAGGTTGGAGTTAGGGTGGGTACTCCTGGGGAGGAGAAGGAGGCAGAGATTTCAGGATTAGGGGCTGCGATGGGGTGCCTGCCCCACACTGGCCTGTTAGGGATTAATAGAGCCCTAGAGCAGCTGCACAAAAAGCAGCCAATAGGAAAGGGGCTGCGAGGAACAGCCAATCAGGGCCAGGCAGGCCCATATAAGAATAGCTGCAGGGCAGAGCAAGTTCAGTAGATGACTGACACTTGATGAGGTAATATCAGGTTCCTGGCCAGGCAGGAGGGAACTAGCATTCTAGATAGAGCAGCATAGGCACTGAGTTTCTAATCTGCTGGAGGCTGCCCCCCCTTGCTCTGCCCAGACCCTGCCCCCACTCCACCCCTTCCCCCAAGGCCCCACCCCCACCCTGCTTCTTCCCACCCCCGCTCCAACTCCGCCCTGCCTCTTCCCTGCCCAGTTCCGTCCCCTCCCCTGAGCGTGCTGCTCCTCGCTCCTACACCCCAGTGCCTCCTGATGCTGTGAAACAGCTGATCCGCAGCGGGCAGGAGGCACTGGGAGAGGGGGAGGTTTTGGTAGGAGGACTGCTGGTGGGTGCTCAGCATGCACCATTTTTCCCCCCATGGATGCTCTAGCCCCGGAGCACCCACGGAGTCGGCGCCTATGCAGAGCAGTGCTGTTAGCAGCGACCTGGGGATGTGGGTGGGGAGCTAAAGCCGGCTCTTGGTTGACTGCAGAGATTAGTAGGCTGAAATCCTGAGGCAAGGGCGAAGAGGGTGCTGGGGCTGCAGGGAAATGGCCCAGGGAAATGAACTGAGGAGTCGGAGGGGATGCAGCAGGTGGAAGCCATCTACAGGGTCCCTGGGCTAGGACCCAGAGTAGTGGGTGGGCCCAGGTCCCCCCCCCCCTGCCACTGAGGAAGTGGCCAGACAATTAGCTGCAGTTGCCACCGAGGGAAGTGACTGGACAGCGGACTGCAGTTCCCCCAGAATGGTGGAGAACAGAGCATGACACAGACGGATGGCTGTGTCATGAAGAGGATGCTGTGGTCCCGGAAGTGACATGGGTCCTGGAGCAGAAGTGATGGTGGCAAGACACCACTAGAAGAGGGCGCACTGGCTAGCAGAGCTAATCCCTGGGACAGCCAGCAGAAGGCACCTGAGTGTTGAGTGAACCCCGTCACACATGGTGGAGAATGTGGGCATTCGATCGCTCCTGAGGGGAGGGGACTGAGTATTAGACTCAGAGACTGTTTGACAGCCGTCCCGGATACAAGGGGAGTTGGAAAGACTATTTAAAGGACACTTGGGGGTAAAGGGACTATGGAGCTGCTGTGAATGGAGGCCTTTTTGGCGGAAGTGTGCCTTGCCTGGTGTACCTTCCCAGGCTGGACTTCAGAGTTGCTGCTCTCACTGAAGGAGGTTGAAGAGCAACCAAGGGGGATTCAGGCCCGGGTGAGGCAGATCCAGGGGATCCAGCAGCAACAGTGGGAGGCACAGAGATACCTGCAGGAATGCCTGCGGCAGTTAGTGGAAGAGCAGCGTTATTTGCTCAAGACCTTCCAGGAGATGATCAGGGGCCAGAGAGCCTGGGCCAAGAAGCCAGGTCTGAGGGCCAGGCCAGTAGCCAGAGCAGGGCACCGTTACACCTGTGGGCAGAGGGAACACTTCAAGAGAAGTGTAGCCCCAAGGGCTTGCAATGCTGTCCTAGTATGGAGCACTTGTCTTTTTCCCTCTCGTGCTGTCTCCCACAGTAAATGCATCTCACAAGGGGTATGGAACTCTGGTCGCCTGCTGTCCTTTGCTACTGTCTTACTGCATGTACTTCTGGGGGTGTTTGTGCCTCTTGGGACTTTCATCCTTTCTTTTGAGGCTTCTCTACATACTCTATGTCTAAGCATCTGTCTAATGTGAGATCGCCAGCCGATCCCACAGCTGGTGTTCTCAAGTGCCACGGACTATCCTGTCTGTAATCTGGGAGTCTGTCAAAACTTCAGGTAGCAGCCAGCATGCTTATGGCTGCCTGTAACATTGGGATCTATCCCCTCCTCTTCAGATTGGCCTCTAATGAAAAACCTATATCACTCCACTGTTTCATTCTGGTTTGGGAGCAATAGTTCCCCAGGGCTCCTCGGACTGCTGTGAGGTTTGAGGCAGTGGTGAGCTTCAGAATGGTACATCTCTCTCTGCCTTATTTCCCAATTTTCTTTCTTGCTGTTGCATGGCCAGGTCTATATAGCACTAACTCCTCCTTCCATCACATCCATCTCTACCCTAGGTTTGTGTCTGCAAGATCCAGGCCTCCGGGGGAATTAAGACCAAATTCCAGGGCTCATGCTGCCAGCTGCACTGCATATAACTCATTGCTCCAATGTGCCACCATGTTTCATTCGCGAAGAGTGAAGCTGAATGCAGATTGAGCCTTCAGGTTGAGCAAATGGAGCTTTATTAAACCCTGTGGACTACTCTGTTCATGTGGCTGAGTTGCTTCCAGACTTAACTCCATCCATTCCCTGCTCCACTGATGTCCTGTCAATAGCAGTCCCCCAGGGAATGTGGGCCTTCGGACTCCAGTTCCACTGATCATGGGTGGGGAAAGGGACAGCTGATACCATATTTATAAGAACGGAGGGGGAAAGAGGGAGCTAAAGAGCACAACAGCATCTTAGGGAAACTCCAATCCCTCCTGTAAGCCATAAGATGGCTCCTCCCTGCAGCTCCTGGTTTGGTGGAGGACTAAAAAACTGTCCCCCTTCATGGGTGGGAGGTGGGATGAATAACCCTCGGAATCTGCCTCCCCAGGCCTGAGAGATGAGTGAAAAACTTCCACAGCTGCAGGAGGAGCAGAGGTGTCCTGTGGGGCAAGATGTGGGGCTGGGGCAAATGTGGATGGAGCACAAAATTAATTGGTTTGGGGCTGGGTGTGCACAGTGTTCGTGTGGGCTAGGCACACAAAAATAACTGTTGTAAAGCTGATAGGACCAGAATTAGTTGATATGGGGCTGAGAGGAGCATAACTAGTTGAAGTTAGGGTGTTAAGCATGCATAATGATTTGATGTGGAACTTGTAGGGCACGGAATTAATTAATTGTTTAGGGAGAAATTGGATTCCTTTGTACCACCAAGCAGTACTTTGTATGCCAATTTGTGTAAGTTTATGCAAACTAAAAATCTTTTTTGTCACATGACATTGGCAGATATTGAACAGAAATGTGACCTTGCAATCACTGGGCCCACTTCTATCCTCGGTTATTTATTTGTAACCCAGATCACTTAATTGAAATTGTAAAAGAGGATAGAATTTAGCCCATTAATTTTAATCTTTGCAGTTATGTTGAACAAGTCATTGACAATACTTTAAAAATATACTTTGGTTGTATTAATCCAATACTTTTTATAAACTACAGAAACCCTGTGAAAAATCACAGGGCCTTACCATTCTCTCATTTACACCAGCATAACTTCACTGACTTCAGTAAAAGTAAAATAATATATATTTTGTATAACTTACTCTGGTATAAGTTATACAAAATATATATTAAGGGGAGCATAAGGTCACTAATTTCCAACACAGGAGGCTGGGGCAGTCTTGTTCAATGGAAATACCAGTTTCAAGCACAATCAGAACTTAGGGTGGGATCTATGAAGGGGCTTATGTGTTGCAACACTGAGCATCACAGTGCCTAACTTCTAGGAGTCTAGAAAACCACAAGAACAACAGTGTGATCCACAAAGCCGAGTTAGGCACCGGGACTCCCTACACAATGCTTGGGGAGAAATAGGCTCTTTAGAATGGGATCCGCAAAAGCAAGTGGAGTAGGCGGGGAGCTGCCTGAGCTAGCCAATGAGAGATGCTTATGATGGGTATGGCCCACCCCTCTCAGAGATAAAGGCCTAAGTCTGGGCTGCAGGGAGGTTCCTATCTGTGCTTAGCGACCCACAAATGGGAACCTGACTCCTAGAATCAGGCATCTTAGGTATTTCTGGTGGGAATGAGTTGGATGTCTCCCTCACTCCACACAAAACAGTGGAGGAGGAGGAGGTGCAACTCACCTTACTATTTTTAGCCCAGGGCTGGGGGAGACCCAGGTTCAATTCTCCCAACAATGCCATGCCATGGTGGGGAGAGAGGCAGAAGGAATGGACCCAGGTTCTCGCACCTCCCAGGTGGGTACCCTAACCACTTGACTTGTGTGTGTGTGTGTGTGTGTTTTCTCAGTGACTGTTCCACTGTAGATAATACATAAACAGTCATTGGACCAGAGTGAGGTAAGAGTAGAACTCTATTCCAGGGGTTAGGGCACCAAGGTGGGAGACCGTGGGTCCAGTCCCCCTGCTCCAGTCACTTTCATTATTTAGCCACAGTGCATCAGCTTCAACAAAAGACAGTGAGGGAGCCCCACATCAGGATATCCATAAATCAGTGGTTACAGCACTCTTCTGATAGATGGAAGACCCACCCCTGTTCAAAGCCTTTCTCCCCCTTTGACAGAGTTGGGGCAATTGAACCTGGGTCTTCCACATCCCAGCAAGTGCTCTAACCACTGGCTGAAAAGTTATAAGGTGGAGACTTGAATGGGACTTGATCTGGCAGGTGACCTCTGAGCATGCCTACCAGATCTGGCCCCGCTCACAATTTAGGCAGATGAATGCCTATCTTCCCCCAATCATTAATTGCTCTGGGACTTAGGCATCCAAATACCTAGATGAAGACAGCAGTGTGCATGCCCAGAGGCAGAAACATAGGTGTGTAGAGAACGTTTACCCTGAAAACTTAGGCACTGAGTGAATTTAGGCACCTACTGGGCAAAAGTTGTGTGGATCGCAGTGGAGCCAAAACTGGGACTTAAGCACCTAAGTACCTTTCAGGGCCGGTTCTAACTTTTTTGCCCCAAGCAGCAAAAAAAAGCGCCGCCCCCGAGTGCCGCGCCGCCGGAACCCCCCCCGAGCGCCCCGCGCCGCCCCCCCGCCGAGCGCCGCGCCGCCGGAGCCTGCCCCCCCTGCGGAGCGCCGCGCCGCCGGAGGCCGCCCCCCCCCGCCGAGCGCCGCCGGAACCCCCGCCCCCAAGAGCCGCGCCCCACGCCGCCCCCCAGCCGAGCGCCGCCGGAACCCCCCCCCCGAGCGCCGCACCGCCGGAGCCCGCCCCCCCCGCCGAGCGCCGCCAGAACCCCCCCCCCAGCGCCGCGCCTGTGCTGCCCCCCCGCTGAGCGCCGCGCCGCCGGAGCCCGCCCCCCCCGCCGAGCGCCGCGCCGCCGGAGCGCCCCCCCCCCGTGGAATGCCGCGCCGCGCTCCCCCCCGCCGCCCCTTACCAGGTGCCGCCCCAAGCATGTGCTTGGTTGCCTGGTGCCTGGAGCCGGCCCTGGTACCTTTGTAGACCTGGGCCTTAGCCCATATTGCTTCCATTGAACTCTTTTAGAATGGCTGAAGAAACGACACATTCACAGCTAAATCTGAACTGAGTGTCATATTTCTTCAAAGCTGTTCTGTGCAGAATCATGTTAGCATCAAAGAATTCTGCAAATGTAGTAAGAGCCTTTTCGATTCAGTTTGGAAATCTGCCAGGCACGATTGAGAAAAGAATGTAATGCTTAAAAGATAAACTAAAATGTAAAGATAAACCATATAAAAATGGGAAGAAAAATGTCCCTATTTTCCTCATGTCAAAACTGGCTCCACTGTCTTGTGCAGCATCTATATCACACTTCACTGCAAGAAAGAGCACATTCAGTAGCGGACGGGGAAATGGTAGCAGCAAGTCTAGGTCCCACTACTGTCTCTGTCACAAGTTTTGTCAGTGACACTTCTAGGATCTATCTTCTGGGGCAGCATATGGTGTGTAAAGGATTTGGCAACTGAAGGATGACACCACTCCAATCCTTCCTCGCTTACTGCAGGGATTTTAAAGAATCTTTGTCAGTGCTGACACCCCTCAGTTTTGACCCTTTCTAAAAATTACATATTTTTTAAAAAGCACTGACAGCACCAAATCTATTCACTCCTCCAAACTGACAACTGCGACAGTATTAAAATCCCAGATTTTCATCACCCAGGCTCTGAAGAGAGGAGAACTGTTGTCAATCTCATTCCGTTGCTAGGTCAGACAAATGGAACCTAATGTGCTCCCACAGGGAGAGTAGAGGGAAAGCACAAAGTGCAGGAGCTCACATCATGTGAACATCTGCCACATACAATTGCGTCATATAAACACCTATAGGCTGAACAAACTGAGCATGCAAACTCTGTTTTTGGTGGTAACACTGCACAGGAACTGCAGTTTTAATGTCACAGTAGCTTTCTTTGGAAGGGGCTTGTTAGTTTTCTTTTGTTCTCTTCCCTCTGCCCCCACTACTAGGAAAATGTTGTAATTTTTTTTTAAAACTGTGATTTCTAGGAAAAGTGATATTTTGAATCTGTCACTTATCCTTCTAGTTTCAGTGGTTTTCAACCTTTTTTCATTTGTGGACCTCTAAAAAATTTCAAATAGAGGTGCGGACTCCTCTGGAAATTCAACTTGTGGTCTGCGGACCCCTACCATAGAAGTCTTAGACTGAAAATTAACTGAACAGCATTCAACTATAAATGATGAACATGCTCGGCACAGCATTTGACACAGCGTGACTCATTTGGTGCTAAACTGTGGGCTTCTATGGTAACAACAACACTTCTGGGTTTTGATCTGTAGATGGGGGTATTCACATACTTTTGATTGATCAGAAAAATGGAATGCCTTCTCTGGGATCTGAAACTTTATTTTCAGAGTCACTGTTTGCAGACCTCTTAGACATAGTCTGTGGACCCCGAGGGGTCTGCAGAGCACAGGTTGAAAACCACTGATCTACTTTAAGGCATTAAAAAGGATATTAGCGGGTGTAGTTTAGAGCTGTTTTATCAGTATACTGTACCTCCAGAATCAGAGTCTCAACACGGATAACTAAATATATTGTAAACAAGAGAAGCATGCTGTATCTGTGTTGCATATTGACAAATAACCCTGTTACAGGACACGTGGAAGGGGAAGTGAACTGTATGTATGGAGAGATCAGCTGCCCTTTCCCCAACCCCAGTGAGCATACCTTTATTTGATAAAAGCATTTGGGTCTGATTCTTATAGTTGGGTGCAGACCAATAAGGGATGAAAATGAATATCTCATCTCATTACTTTCACCCACAACATTCAGATCATTGGCAAGTACATTTTAGTAGAATACTGCAACACTGGCACATTGAAGGAAATAGAAAATGCTGTGTAGAGGAAGAATCAGATCGTGCAGGATTATAGGAGGAAACCATAGAAGTTGGAATGTTTTGTTGCAGAGTGGACATCTGGCAAATGTTTTCCTACAGCTGTTTAACACGGAATGGAAAATATGGGTTGTTACATGAGCAGTCAATAGTTTTGAGACTATTGACTGTTAGCCTAAAAACCAGTCAATAGTCACTCTATTGCACAATCTACTTTGTCATGTGGCCCCGCTTAAAACAACTGAATTTCAAGTTTGTATGTTTAAAATGAAGACTCAATGTGGTACATAAGAAAGGTTAATATTTGTTTTGCTTGGTTTGTTGGCCCCTATTTAGAATTTTTAACCAAACCCGCCCTTCTACCCTGTACACTTCACACTGGTCAATTTGCAGACAAAAAGCTTTGTTGAGGCTGAAAGTGTTTCAGTGGAGTCCAGCTAACATTCTCCTTCCCCCGCCCCCCCACCCCGCAAAAAAAAAATTACATGGTCTTCACAAAAATTCTGTACCTCTGCGGAAAAAAATTCAAATGTTAAAAGATCTGTAAATAAACAGTTAAGAGATCTAGCTGGTTTATATATTGTTCAGTAAGGCACAGCTTCAGCTGCCCTGAGCTCGCAGGTGTACTGGACTTTACAGGACATACCATATTTCAGCTGAATTATGCTTCCTGTTCTGCTAAGTCAGGCTGTGTTTGGAGAGGAGGTGGGGAAAGGCTCCCTTCTAAAATGCTCTTTAGCATGGGAGAAAGGGCCCTAGGCTCAGAGCCATGAGCCCCTGTGTTGCAATCTCACAGGTAGATGCAGACTATAAGATGAGAAAAGAAAATATCTCACCAACATGTGTTCTAATGACAGCTGTTTATATTTTTGTGCACTTTACAGCCTTTATTATTGAGCAAGGCCTCATATCCCTAACCTAGAAAGCAATCACATATGATCCTTCCCATTTTACAAATAAATTAACTGAGAGGGTACACAAGGTCATTCTTGTCAGAACTGGGAATAGAACCCAGGTATCTAATATAGCTGACTCACATCTCATCCACACTGCCTTTTGGAATTAATAATATGCCAACTCTGTGTACTTGGCTATGCTGTTTCTAACTACTACTGTAACCATTCGACCCCATACTTTCCTCCAAAAGCCAGAAATAAAACCTAGAAATCTTGGTTCCCAACTTTCTACTGCTGTCTAGCAAATAGCTGTGTAATCTACTGGCAAAGTGTGTGTCATATCCCCTTTCAGGGTGAGGAGGTTACCTACTTTAGTTGGTAGATGTATTTTCTAGCAATCTGAAGGTCCAGGGATCAAACCCTGCTAATAGGAGGGTTTTATCCACATTGAAAACTTTAATCACAGTTTTATATCTAGAAAAATTTAGGCACATAAAATTCAACATAGATCAGTGGTTCTAAAACTTTTTTACTGGTGACTCCTTTCACATAGCAAGCCTCTGAGTGCGACCCGACCCCCCCCCCCCCCCCGATAAATTAAAACCACTTTTTTAATATATTTAACACCATTATAAATGTTGGAGGCAAAGTGGGGTTTGGGTGGAAGTTGACAGCTTGCGACCCCCCATGTAATAACCTCATGACCCCCTAAGGGGTCCCGACCCCCAGTTTGAGAACCCCTGACATAGATGAATGACTCTGCCTTTCTTAATTATTAAATGAACTGCTTATAAAACTGTTGGAAAAGCAATTCAACCACTGCATAATGAGAAATCACACCCTCTATTATTCTATAGATTCAACTCCTCTTTTGGAACCGTTTAAAATAAACTGGTTTAATATATACTTGTGAGGCTACTAGTTTAGATTCATGTAATATGTCTTTGGAGCTGGGGACACATACTTTCACAATCATTAATCATTCGCTTCACTGGCCTTCTACAGCCCAGTGGGATTATCTAGATTCTAGAACACTGGTTTACAGTTGAAAATTTCTCTGATTTTGGAAACATGGAATAGACTGTACTAAAGCCTTCAACTTTGAGTTCCTTTGAAGCTACATAAAAATTAGTTGGACCTGAAGTGTGAAATTTGGGTCTGAATCCAAACTATCTGAAAGGTCAGAGTGTTATTAGGAGGTGGACGCATATCTTTCTAAAATGAAATTTGAATCCAGATCCAAACCCAGGCCTAGAGCCACGAGAGAGAGAGAGAGAGAGAGAACAACATTTTAAAGCCTAGAAAACTTCTTGGGATGTTAGCTGTTCATCAGACTGTGTATTCTGGGATATTTTTATTTTCCTTCTTTAAGAAACTGTGCAACATTAAAATTCAATGTCAGTGATTGCTGGACGTGTATGCACAGAGTATCATTCTGTTGCCTGGCAACAAGTGGGAGGGAGGAACCTTGTAGATACAGAGGAAGAAAGAAAGAGAAAGCTGGGCAGCACACACTACTTACTGGCAATACTGGCAATTTGGCATATGTTTCAGGTGGGTTTGAGCTCCCTAAGTACAGAAGTGTTTGGCCCAAGTTGTTAATTTTTTTTGTGGACAGAAAACCAGACTGATTTAGAGAAGTGCTTACATTCTATAATTGAGCTTTAAAAACTTGCCTTTTTCAGAAGTAGGAAAGTTAATATTTTTTAGTATACATTTTCTTAAATGTGACGAGGGACTGTGTTCATCTTAGAGTAACAACAAAGTAGAAATATAGTGATAATCTACAGACAGATCTCCCAGGAAAAGTAAACTTTAGGATTGGTACTCTTGAAACATAACAGCTCTTCAAGATCAGCAAAGCTCCTGTTTTCTTAGACAAACTGTTAGCTGGTGAGTTGCAGGACTACTTTGCATTGTGATAAGGAAATTAAGGAACAAGAGATTTGCTGAGTCAAGAAAGCCAAACACTCTTACAAAAGGAAAGAATGATATTCTCAGCAATATAGAAACATATAGTACTAGGATTGCAGTCTGTGCATAACTTCCCATTTTATGTGCAACAGAAAAATCAAATTAAAATTAAGTGGAGGGGTGAATTGGTTTATATAAATGATGAACCAATGTGACCTTTGATCAAACTCAAATGTATTGCTGTTGAGGTTTGAAAAGGTTTGGTCAACTTTTATTCTCTTGCAGCTTTGCACTTCCTGATTCTGGCCGAGATCAGAAACAGAAAGTCTTTTTGCGTGGTCTTTCTGATTCAGCCAGAAGCAGGAAGCCTCACACTCTTGCTAAAGAGTCTGTTATTGCAAGACTTACCATTCCTCAAAACTGTGTTGTAAGGTTCATATAATTCAGATGCAATTTGAATCAGCCTCCAAACTTTTATGGGCTTATCTGACTTGAACTGAATTAAATTTAGATTTCCCCCCATCAACTAATTAAAATGATACTGATGCTATATAAACAGTCAGTTTAAGCAATTAACTGTTTTAACTGAGGCTAATCAATAAGGCATATAGGGGGTAATGCACAGATTTAGATGTTGATCATTTCAGTGATTATTAAGTATTGGAAAAATCATTGCTTTGTAACAGTGCTACCTGGAGTTCAAGTGATGGCAAAGAGTTAATATACAATGTGAAGCTACGCATGCAGATGATCATTCAGTCAAGCTAATGTAATAGTCCCAGAGAAACTTCACCTTTCATTATAATTGCTAAGTTATTCCCACTTCCAAAAACTATTTTGAAATGGCATTACACTTAAAAATGTAAACACACAAACATATGAAAAATTCCCTGTTAAGAATCTCAATGAATAATATTTTTCATTTCCCTCTGTAGATAGTTATACAGGATAACTTTTATAAACTAAATCTTCAAAATGAAAACTCTAGTCTGACATTAAGCATGGGAATTTTCACAGCATGAGAAATTATTTGGAGAAAGTTTGAAGGGTCAAAACTAGTGTTCATAGTGGAATGGGTGTTACATTACCTCTGGAGTCATTGATATGACTCCAAAATCATGTTACTTGTTGAAGTCTCTTGAAGGCCTCTATTGAGCTCTTAGAGACAATTCCTGGACCCAGATGCAGCCAGAAAACACAGGGGACGTTCTGTGGCCTGTGTTATACAGGAGATCAGACTAGATGACCATAATGGTCCCTTCTGGCCTCGGGATCTATGAATCTATAACCCTAAGTACCTTCTGTGCTACATGTGGGAGGGAGGGACCCAAAAATACTTTCTCTATGCTGGGATGCAAAGCACTCTATGGTGTGCAGAGTTATGGGCCTCTGCATATGATCCTTACACAACAGAAATGTACCAGTAATGCTGGCAGATAGCCATCCCATGCATATGTGTGGAGTAAGGTAGGATTTTCTCTTAAAAAGTAACTGCAAAACATAAGAGCTAAGTCCTATACTTCACATGTGGTCATGAAGGGGAGAGAGTAGGTCCTGTGTCAGCCATGCATCCAGCACTAGAAGCATCCTGCCATCATAGTGTAAGATGACTCATGGCAGGCTAGCTGTAATGTGTTGCTGGGTGTATCTTGATGCTCCCTTACTAACCCATGTATTCTAGTTTGTTAGAGTCTGGCCACATGCCATAGGGTCAGAATATGCTTCCCTGAGGCTGTGGTGTGCTGGGCAGCATAGAAACCACATTGCTCCGGAGGCACAGATTTAACCCTTTTGTGTGGGATGGGGGTGACAAAGGCTCCCTATGTTCTCTTCTCAGGTTATCACACACATGTACCATAGAGCAGGCTTTGAGACACAAGAAAGAGTCCTTCAGAACTTTTTAGGTTTTGAACAACCCAGGGCACTTTAGTGATATAGAACAAAGAATTAAAAATATCTGATGTTAATTGGAAGGCCTCCATTCATACAGATGGACTATTATTTGATACAATCATTAGTTATCAAGTCTAGACTAGCATGTGTACTGTATGATTTTTTTTCAGCACCTACATTTATAGTATAACCAGGGCCAGCTCTAGAGTTTTTGCCGCCCCAAGCACCAAATAAATAAATAAATAAATAAAAAGTCGCAACTGGCGGCAGCTCTACCGCTGCTTCATTCTGCGGCGGCAATTCGACGGCAGGTCCTTCACTGCGAGAGGGAGTGACAGCCCCGCTGCCGAATTGCCGAACGGCCGGACGTGCCGCCCCCCTCTTCATTAGCCACCCCAGGCACCTGCTTGCCAGTGCCGTAACAAGGGTGAGGCGAGTGAGGCACTTGCCTCGGGCACACAAAATCGGGGGGGGGGAGGGCGCAGAAAGTGGTGGAGAGAAAAAAAAAGCTGCTGCCATGGAGATATTTATAACCCAGGTGATCTCCCCCTCCCCCCCGGCTCCACCTGCGCCCCCCCGCGCCTCCCCCAAGTGTCCCCCGACCCCGACTTGCTTCCCCCCCCTCTTCCTGGCCCCGGAGCAGAGCAGCTCCATGCTGCCTCCCTGCAACAACTGCTGACGCAGGGTCCTAGTGCCCCCCATCTCCACTGCCAGGGCAGACTGACTCTTAGGGTATGTCTACACTACGAAATTAGGTCGAATTTATAGAAGCCGGTTTTATAGAAATCGGTTGTATACAGCCGATTGTGTGTGTCCCCACATAAAATGCTCTAAGTGCTCTAGTCGGCGGACTGCGTCCACAGTACCGAGGCTAGCGTCGACTTCCGGAGCATTGCACTATGGGTAGCTATCCCACAGTTCCCGCAGTCTCCGCCGCCCATTGGAATTATGGGTTGAGATCCCAATGCCTGAATGATGCAAAACAGTGTCGCGGGGGGTTCTGGGTACATGTCGTCAGGCCCCTCCCCCTCCGTCAGAGCAACGGCAGACAATAGATTCGCACCTTTTTACCTGGGTTACCTGTGCAGACAACATACCACGGCAAGCATGGAGCCCGCTCAGCTCAGCTCACCGTCACCATATGTCATCTGGGTGCCGGCAGACGTGGTACTGCATTGCTACACAGCAGCAGCAGCTAACTGCCTTTTGGCGGTAGACGGTGCAGCATGACTGGTAGCCATGGGGCTGGCAGCCGTAGGGCTGCATTGCACCAGCCCCTTGCCTTTTGCCTTTTGGCAGTAGATGGTATATTATGATTGGTATCCATCGTCGTCATATTGCGGTTCGATCAGAGGCACCTGGGCAGACATGCTCAGTCCTATTGAACTGTCTTGATGATGATGGCTATCAGTTGTAGTATGCTATTTTCTGCCAAGCGCCCAGTATTTTCTGCTAAGCACCCAGAAGAGGCCGAGGGCGATCTGGGTGCTGGCAGACGTGGGGCTGGCAGATGTGGGGCTGCATTGCTACACAGCAGCAGCCCCTTGCATTTTGGTAGAAGATGGTATATTACGACTGGTATCCATCGTCATCGTACTGCAGTGGCTATCAGTCATGCTGCACCGTCAGCTGCCAGCTTAAGATGTAAAAAATAGATTTGTTCTGTATTCATTAGCTTCCCCCTCCCTCCGTGAAATCAACGGCCTGCTAAACCCAGGGTTTTGAGTTCAATCTTTGGGGGGGCCATTCTGTGTGACAGTTGTTTGTGTTTCTCCCTGATGCACAGCCACCTTTGTTGATTTTAATTCCCTGTACCTGTACGCCATGTTGTCACTCGCCCCACCCTCCCTCCCTCCTTCCCCTGGTCCGTCAGATACTAGTTTCGCGCCTTTTTTCAGACCAGGCGCCATAGCTAGCACTGGGATCATGGAGCCCACTCAGATCACCGCGGCAATTATGAGCACTATGAACACCACGCGCATTGTCCTGGAGTATATGCAGAGCCAGGACATGCCAAAGCAAAACCAGGACCAGCCGAGGAGGCGATTGCAGCGCAGCGACGAGAGTGATGAGGAAATTGACATGGACATAGACCTCTCACAAGGCACAGGCCCCAGCAATGTGGAAATCATGGTGTTACTGGGGCAGGTTCATGCCGTGGAACACCGATTCTGGGCCCGGGAAACAAGCACAGACTGGTGGGACCGCATCGTGCTGCAGGTGTGGGACGATTCCCAGTGGCTGCGAAACTTTTGCATGCGTAAGGGCACTTCCATGGAACTTTGTGACTTGCTTTCCCCTGCCCTGAAGCGCCAGAATACCAGGATGAGAGCAGCCCTCACAGTTGAGAAGCGAGTGGTGATAGCCCTGTGGAAGCTTGCAACGCCAGACAGCTACCGGTCAGTCGGGAATCAATTTGGAGTAGGCAAATCTACTGTGGGGGCTGCTGTGATCCAAGTTGCCAGGGCAATGAAAGACCTGGTGATATCAAGGGTAGTGACTCTGGGAAACGTGCAGGCCATAGTGGATGGCTTTGCTGCAATGGGATTCCCAAACTGTGGTGGGGCCATAGACGGAACCCATATCCCTATCTTGTCACCGGAGCACCAAGCCACCGAGTACATAAACCGCAAGGGGTACTTTTCAATGCTGCTGCAAGCCCTGGTGGATCACAAGGGACGTTTCACCAACATCAACGTGGGATGGCCGGGAAAGGTACATGATGCTCGCGTCTTCAGGCATTCTGCTCTGTTTCGAAAGCTGGAGGAAGGGACTTTCTTCCCGGACGAGAAAGTAACTGTTGGGGATGTTGAAATGCCTATCGTGATCCTTGGGGACCCAGCCTACCCCTTAATGCCATGGCTCATGAAGCCGTACACAGGCAGCCTGGACAGGAGTCAGGACCTGTTCAACTACAGGCTGAGCAAGTGCCGAATGGTGGTGGAATGTGCATTTGGACGTTTAAAAGCGCGCTGGCGCAGCTTACTGACTCGCTCAGACCTCAGCGAAAAGAATATCCCCATTGTTATTGCTGCTTGCTGTGCACTCCACAATATCTGTGAGAGTAAGGGGGAGACATTTATGGCGGGGTGGGAGGTTGAGGCAAATCGCCTGGCCGCTGATTACGCGCAGCCAGACACCAGGGCGGTTAGAGGAGCACAGCAGGGCACGGTGCGCATCAGAGAAGCTTTGAAAACGAGTTTTATGACTGGCCAGGCTATGGTGTGAAACTTCTGTTTGTTTCTCCTTGATGAACCCTCCGCCCCCCCCCACCCAGTTCACTCTACTTCCCTGTAAATCAACCACCCCACCCTCCCCTCCCCCCTTCGAGCACCTCTTGCAGAGGCAATAAAGTCATTGTTACTTCACATTCATGCATTCTTTATTAATTCATCACACAACTAGGGGGATAATTGCCAAGGTAGCCCGGGATGGGTGGGGGAGGAGGGAAGGAAAAGGACACACTGCAGTTTAAAACTTTAACTCTTATTGAAGGCCAGCCTTCTGATGCTCGGGCAATCATCTGGGGTGGAGTGACTGGGTGGCCGGAGGCCCCCCCACCGTGTTCTTGGGCGTCTGGGTGAGGAGGCTATGGAACTTGGGGAGGAGGGCTGTTGGTTACACAGGGGCTATAGCGGCGGTCTCTGCTCCTGCTGCCTTTCCTGCAGCTCAAGCATACGCTGGAGCATATCAGTTTGATGTTCCAGCAGCCGGAGCATCGACTCTTGCCTTCTGTCTGCAAGCTGACGCCACCTATCATCTTCAGCCCGCAACTTGCTCTGTTCATCCCGCGATTCAGCCCACCACCTCTCCTCTCGTTCATATTGTGCTTTTCTGTAGTCTGACATTGACTGCCTCCACGCATTCTGCTGTGCTCTGTCAGCGTGGGAGGACATCTGGAGCTCCGTGAACATATTGTCCCGCGTCCTCCGTTTTCTCTTTCTAATCTTCACTAGCCTCTGTGAAGGAGAAACATTTGCAGCTGGTGGAGGAGAAGGGAGAGGTGGTTAAAAAAGACACATTTTAGAGAACAATGGGTACACTCTTTCACGTTAAATTTTGCTGTTCACATTACACAGCACATGTGCTTTCGTTACAAGGTCGCATTTTTCCTCTTATATTGAGGGCCTGCCGGTTTGGTGTGAGAGATCACTCACGCAGTGCCAGGCAACAGATTTCGGCTTGCAGGCAGCCATGGTAAGCCACAGTCTTTTGGCTTTTTTAACCTTCTTAACATGTGGGAATGGTTTCAAACAGCAGCGCCCTCATTTCCCATATCAAGCACCCATTGGGTTGGCCATTTAAAATGGGTTTGCAATGTAAAAGGAGTGGCTGCGGTTTCTGGGTTAACATGCAGCACAAACCCAACTAACCCCCCTTCCCCCCACACCCAATTCTCTGGGATGATCACTTCACCCCTCCCCCCACCGCGTGGCTAACAGCGGGGAAGATTTCTGTTCAGCAGAGCAGGAACGGGCACCTCTGAATGTCCCCTTAATAAAATCGCCCCATTTCAACCAGGTGACCGTGAATGATATCAGTCTCCTGAGGATAACAAAGAGCGATAAGGAATGGATGTTGTCTGCATGCCAGCAAACACCGGGACCATACACTGCCATGCTTTGTTATGCAATGATTCCAGCCTACATGCTACTGGCCTGGTGTGGTAAAGTGTCCTACCATGGCGGACGGGATAAGGCAGCCCTCCCCAGAAACCTTTTGCAAAGGCTTTGGGAGTACATGAAGGAGAGTTTTCTGGAGATGTCCCTGGAGGATTTCCGCTCCATCCCCATACACGTTAACAGACTTTTCCAGTAGCTGTACTGGCCGCGATTGCCAGGGCAAATTAATCATTAATCATTAAACACGCTTGCTTTTAAACCATGTGTAATATTTACAAAGGTACACTCACCAGAGGTCCCCTGTGTGCCCTCAGGGTCTGGGAGCACGCCTTGGGTGAGTTCGGGGGTTACTGGTTCCAGGTCCAGGGTGATAAACATATCCTGGCTGTTGGGGAAACCGGTTTCTCCGCTACCTTGCTGCTGTGAGCTATCTACATTATCTCCATCCTCATCTTCCTCGTACCCCGAACCCGCTTCCCTGTGTGTTTCTCCAATGAGGGAGTCATAGCACACGGTTGGGGTAGTGGTGGCTGCACCCCCTAGAACGGCATGCAGCTCCGCGTAGAAGCGGCATGTTTGCGGCTCTGCCCCGGACCTTCCGTTTGCTTCTCTGGCTTTGTGGTAGGCTTCCCGTAGCTCCTTAATTTTCACGCGGCACTGCTGTGCGTCCCTGTTATGGCCTCTGTCCTTCATGGCCTTGGAGACCTTTTCTAATATTTTGCCATTTCGTTTACTGCTTCGGAGTTCAGCTAGCACTGATTCATCTCCCCATATGGCGAGCAGATCCCGTACCTCCCGTTCGGTCCATGATGGAGCTCTTTTGCGATCCTGGGACTCCATCACGGTTACCTGTGCTGATGAGCTCTGCGTGGTCACCTGTGCTCTCCACGCTGAGCAAACAGGAAATGAAATTCAAACGTTTGCGGGCCTTTTCCTGTCTACCTGGTCAGTGCATCTGAGTTGAGAGTGCTGTCCAGAGCGGTCACAATGAAGCACTGTGGGATAGCTCCCGGAGGCCAATAACGTCGAATTCCGTCCACACTACCCCAATTCCGACCCGCTAAGGCCGATTTTATCGCTAATCCCCTCGTCGGAGGTGGAGAAAAGAAACCGGTTTAAAGGGCCCTTTAAGTCGAAAGAAAGGGCTTCGTCGTGTGAACGTGTCCAGGCTTAATTCGATTTAACGCTGCTAAAGTCGACCTAAACTCGTAGTGTAGACCAGGCCTGAGCCTGCCCTTCCCCCTCAGACCCTTCCTTTTTCCGGCAGGACCCTCCAGCAGCACAGGGGGCCCCCCCGCCTGCAGTCACTGCTCCTGCCCCATGCTGGGCAAGGGGCAGCCCCATCCCTCACCCCCAGTGAGGCTACAGTCAGGGGCAGCAGCAGGGGAGGAGGCGCACACAGCGCCCCCCGGCACCCACCCTGGGGGAGGCGAGGGAGATCCCTGGACCTGAGAGGGGCCCTAGGAGCACATGCAGTGACAGTGTGCTGCTGGGGGGGCAGGAAAGGGGGGCTCCTCCCCCAGAGCTTGCTGCTGCCGGCAGGGAAAGGGCTGGGGGGAGTCCTCCTCTCTGGCCCCTGTCCCAGAGCAGCCTGCCTGCACCCCAAACTCATCCCCAGCCCTGCCCCACCCCAGAGCCCACACCCCCAGTCAGAGCTTTCACCCCCCCACCACACCCTCAACCCTCTGCCCGAGCCCTGAGCCCCTCCAGCACCCCAACCCTCTGCCCCAGCCCTGAGCCTCTCCCACACCCCAAACCTCCCATTCCCAGCCCCAGCCCTCACCCCCCACACTCCTACTCTCGCCCTGAGCCCCTCCCACACCCCAAACCTCCCATTCCCAGACCCAGACAGAGCCCTCACCCCTACTCTCGCCCTGAGCCCCTCCCACACTCCAAACACCTCATCTGCAGCCACAACCCACTGCCCTCACCCCTGCACCTCATCCCTCTGCACCCCTCCCATCCTCAAACTCCCTCCCAGAGCCTGCACCCCAATCTCCTGCCCCAGCCTAGGGCCTGCACCCCAGACCTCCTCCCTCACCCAAACTCCCTCCCAGAGGCTTGGGCAGGTGGGGGGGGTCAGAGTTTGGGTGGGGGTGGGTTCTGGGCACCACCAAAATTTCTACAAACCTGTCACCCCTGATCCTGCCCTGCAAACCTGAACTCCCAGCATTCTCAGGACACATGCTGATCCCTAGTGGCCACTGCTGATATCCAGCACCTCCCTCCTCTCTTAACGTGAGTCCCTCTCTGGATTGGAACTGGACTAAAACCAAAGACCATCTTGGAAGCAACATTACCAGCCCAAGCAGTCAAAAATCATGAGTTAGACCCCCCAAAATCACAGGCTCTACCGCCGCCACTTCATTCATTCTTTGGCGGCAATTCGGCGGCAGGCCCTTCCCTCCAAGAGGGACTGAGGGACCCGCGGCCGAATTGCCGCCGAAGAGCCGGCCCTGGGGGAGGGCGCAATTTTATATTCTTACCTCGGGTGCAAAAATACCTAGTTACGGCTCTGCTGCTTGCTATGCTGGTGCCTGGAGCCGGCCCTGAGTATAACCTCACAAAGGGCTTGTTCTTCAAACAGCTGAGCACTCTGGGCCCAATCTAGCAAAGCACTTAAGCATGGGCTTAATTTTCAACAGACAAGTCATCCTTTTGACTTTTGTGGGAGCACTCACCTGCTTAAAGTTTAGCACATGCCTAAGTGCTTTTCTGGATTGGGGCCAGAATGCTCAAAACTGAGCCCTAATTTACAAGGAAGACCAATTACAAATTACTATATTTTGTGAAGGGCCAAAGAAGTGAACATGCATAAAGTGTACATTAATTTGACAAGTATCAGAGGGTTAGTCTGGATCTGTAAAAAGCGACAAAGAGTCCTATGGCACCTTATTGACTAACAGAAGTCTATAAGGTGCCACAGGACTTTTTGTAGCTTATTAAGTTGCCAGTATAGTAATAATGATTTATAATACTGCATCGCATACTATTATATGTTGTGCAGTATACAGGGAAAATAATGAAGTCTGAGTGATATAAGATCTCATGATAGCACCCTATTCTTAAATCTCTTTGCTAAGGAATGGGAAGGAGACCCTGTCTCTGTGTTTGAATTATGAACTATGTAGGTTAGCAAAATGTAAAGGTATTTACAAAACTCTTAGCCAGATTCTTACCCTTAAATACTGACATGCAGGGCCGATGAAAGGGGGGGAAGCCGATGCAAATTACCGGGGCCCGGTGGTCTGGAAGGGGGCCCAGGGCCCGACTATGTTGCCAGGGCCGGCTCCAGGGTTTTTGCCGCCCCCAAGCAGCGGGGGGGAAAAAAAAAAAAAAAGCCGCGATCGCGATCGGTGGCAGCTCCACCGTGCCGCTTTCCGAGGGAAGGACCTGGCGCCGAATTGCCGCCGAAGAGCCCGATGTGCCGCCCCTTCCCCTTGGCCGCCCCAAGCGCTTGCTTGCTGGGCTGGTGCCTGGAGCCGGCTCTGTATGTTGCATATGTGATTTTAATTTAATTTTTTTTTTAAATGTTGTTTAAATTTTTTTATATGTTCTTTAAGAATAAATGTTTTCTTTTCCTATTCCATGTTTCATTTGTATACCAGGCAGGGCATATTTGTTTTTTTTGCACATCAATACAAATCCTGTGTAAAGATTTTTAGCCGGTCCGCCCTTGCTGGGGGGCCAGAAAAAAAATTTTCACCGGGGCCCGAACCCGCTCTTGGCGGCCCTGCTGACATGTACTCTCAATCTTAACTCCATGTTAACATTTTTTGTTTGTAATTACAGTACTTACTTAGTTTTATCTGGGACTAAATACATGTGACTGGAGATTTCACAATATTCCATTTGCAGAGTTTTATACAAATTCCTCCTTGGATTGGGTGTGAGGGAAAACTGGAGTTCTCCCAAGGAGATTCAGCACACACAAGCTACAGGGCTGAGAGGATTCATCTGAGGCCAGAACCATACAACTGGAGGCCCTGTACTCCTGCACCAGCTCTAGAGTCCCCTGGTTCCTCTCTAGCAGTGATGCAAGACAGAGAGGTACATAGCTGAGACTTTCTGGGACACAGTAGAGCAGTCCCACCCCCATGTTATTGAGGAGGCTGAAAGTCTCAGGGAAGCAGAACATCAAGCTTCAGTGGAGGGAAACAATCCCATAGTGCCTTTCAAGACCTCTAGACAGGCTTATGTGCAGTGTTGGGGAGGAGCTGGTGGTCATGGTATTTGTAGGTACCAGTGACATGGAGAGAGATTCTGGAGGCCAAATTTAGACTGCTAGGTAAGAGATTAAGTCCAGGACCTCAATGGTAGCATTCTCTGAAATATTTCCAATTCCATGCAAAGGTCCAGTTAGACAGACAGAATTGCAGTTTCTCAGTGCTTGGATGAGATTGTTTTTGGAGGAGGAATTTAGATTTATTAGAAACTGGGGGACCTTCTGGCAAAAGAGGAGCCGTTACAGGAAGGATGGGGCCCAATCTAAACCAAAACAGACAGAACAAGACTGATGGCATTTAAAATTAAAAAGGTTGTAGAGGAGTTTTTAAGCTAAGAGCTGGGGAAAACCCAACAGGTGCAGAGGAGCACACAGTTCAAACAGCAATGTCTCTTAGGGGAGGATTTATTAAAGGGGATACTCTGTCGCCTCGTAAAAAGGAGAGAATAAAAGTTGATAAAGTACAGGTAGGAACTGTAGAACAGTGGTTCTCAACCAGGGTCTGGGGCCTCCAGGGGGCCGTGACCCAGTTTCAGGGGGTCCTCCAAGCATGGCCAGCATGAGACTCTCTGGGGCCCAGGGCAGAAAGCCGAAGCCCCACTTCATGGGGCTGAAGCCTGGGTCTCTGACCCCCACACCTGGTGCAGCAACCGAAGCCTGAATAATGTAGCTTTGCAGGGGCCCCTATGGCGTGGGGCCCCAGGCAATTGCCCTGCTTGCTATCCTCTAATGCTGGCCCTGGCTTTTTTATGCAGAAAACCAGTTGTGACACAGGTGGGCTGTGGAGTTTTTATAGCATGTTGGAGGGGCTGGGGGACTCAGAAAGAAAAAGGTTGAGAACCCCTGCTGTAGAGAAACAGTCAAACAAGAGTGCTATTCAATTACATCACGTAGGCAGACAACTAAATATTGACAAATGTTATAAGTACTTGTATGCAAATGCAAGAAGTCTAAATACTAAGATGGGTGAACTTGTGTACCTGGTATCAAATGAGAATATTGATATAATAGGCATCACAGAAACTTGGTGGAACGATGATAATTAATTGGACATGGTGATACCAGGGTACAAAATATATAGGAATGACAGAGTAGGTTGCATTTGTGGTGGTGGCACTATATGTGAAAGAAAGTTTAGAGTCAAATATAGTAAAAATCTTAAGTGACTCAAACTGTACCATGAAATTTCTATCTCTAGAAATTCTGTGGTACAGAAGAGTATAGCAGTAGTAATATACTACCTGACCAGGATGGTGATGGTGACTTTGAAATTCCCAGGGAGAGAGAAGCTACAAAAACAGAAAACCCAACAATAATGGAGGATTTCAGCTATCCCATATAGACTTTGTACAATTCACCTTAGTATGGGATGCAAAGATAAAATTTCTAGACACCATCAATGACTGCTTCTTGGAGCAGCTAGTCCTGGAACCTACAAGGGGAAAGACAATTTGGAATTTAGTTCAAAGTGGAGTACAGAATCTGGTGTAAGAGGTGATTATAGCTGAACTGCTTGATAATAGCAACAATAATGTAATTAAATTTAACATCTTTCGGGGGGAGGGGGGGATGTCAAAGAAGCCCATCACAGTAGTATTTAACTTGAAAAAGAGGAACTACACAAAAATGAGGAAGTTAGTTACACAGAAATTAAAAGGAACAAGACTGAAATGCCTGCAAGCTGCATGGAAACTTTTAAAAAACACAATAATAGAGGCTCAAACTATAGATATACCCCAAATTGGAGGGGGGAAAAAACCCCAGCAAGCGGACCAAAAAACTGCCACCGTGGTTAAACAATAGAGTAAAAGAGGCAGTTAGAGACAAAAAGACATCTTTTAAAAACTGGAAGTAAAATCCTACTGAGGAAAATAGAAAGGAGCATAAATTCTGGCAAATGAAGTGTAAAAATAAAATTAAG